>NW_011495027.1:13221709-13225402 GCF_000754665.1 Bison bison bison
ACTGCCTTATGATCCAGCAACCCCACTGCTGGGCATACACACTGAGGAAACCAGAAGGGAAAGAGACACATGTACCCCAATGTTCATCGCAGCACCTGTTTATAATAGCCAGGACATGGAAGCAACCTAGATGCCCATCAGCAGATGAATGGATAAGAAAGCAGTGGTACATATACACAATGGAGTATTACTCAGCCATTAAAAAGAATACATTTGAATCAGTTCTAATGAGGTGGATGAAACTGGAGCCTATTATACAGAGTGAAGTAAGCCAGGAGGAAAAACATAAATACAGTATACTAACGCATATATATGGAATTTAGAAAGATGGTAACAATAACCCGGTGTACGAGACAGCAAAAGACACTGATGTATAGAACAGTCTTATGGACTCTGTGGGAGAGGGAGAGGGTGGGAAGATTTGGGAGAATGACATTGAAACATGTAAAATATCATGTAAGAAACGAGATGCCAGTCCAGGTTCGATGCACGATACTGGATGCTTGGGGCTAGTGCACTGGGACAACCCAGAGGGATGGTATGGGGAGGGAGGAGGGAGGAGGGTTCAGGATGGGGAACACATTTATACCTGTGGCGGATTCATTTTGATATTTGGCAGAACTAATACAATTATGTAAAGTTTAAAAATAAAATAAAATTTAAAAAAAAATCCAAAAAAAAAATTTAAAAAAAAATTAAAAAAAAAAAAGAAGAAATAGGTAATTTGAATAGACTAGTCACTAAAAGTGAAATATAATCTGTAATAAAAAGATTTCCTGCAAACAAAAGTCCAGGACAGGATGGTTTCACTGGGAAATTCTACCAAACATACAAAGAAGAACTTACACCTATCCTTCTCAAACTCCTCCAAAAGAGTGAAGAATAAACACATTCAAGGTCATTCTATGAGGCCACCATCACCCTGATACCAAAACCAAACAAAGACACTAGCAAAAAAGAAAATTACAGGCCAATATCTTTGATGAAATTCTCAACAAAATATTAGTAAACTGAATCCAGCAACTCATAAAACATATCACACACCAGGATCAAGTTAGACTCATTCCAGGTCACAGGGATGATTCAACATATGGAAATCAATCATTGTGGTACACCACATCAACAAAAGAACAGACAAAAACCACATGATCATCTCAATAGATGCACAAAAAGCATTTAATAAAATTCAGTATCCATGATAAAAATTCTCACCAGAGTGATACAGAAGTAACATAACATAATAGGAGTCATTTGTGACACACTCACAACCAAGATAAAACTAAATGATGAAAAGCTAAAAGCCTTCCTGCTATATTCTGGAATAAGACAAGGATACCCACTCTCACCATTTCTATTCAACATAGTATTGGAAGTCCTAGCCACAACAATCAGAAAACAAAAAGAAATAAAAGGTATCCAAGGCAGAAGGGAAGATGTAAATTTTTCATTATATGCAAGAGACATGATACTGTATATAGAAAACTCTAGACTCCACACGGAAACTATTAGAATTGATAAATGAATTCAGCAAGGGAACAGGATACAAGATTAATATAAAGAAATCTTTTGAATTTATTACACTAACAATGAACTATCAGAAATTTAAAGTTGAACAATAATTGCTTTTAAAATTGCATCAAAAGATTAAAATACTTAGGAATACACCTGACCAAAGAGGTGAAAGACTTATACACTGAAGACTATAAAATATTGATAAAGGAAATCAAAGATGATTCAAGGAAACAGAAAAATATCCATTGCTCTTAGATTGCATGAATTAATATAATGAATATGGCCAGCACAGGATGGCTTTACTGGGAAATTCTGCAAGTAAAAGACCTAGAATTGCAAAAGCAGTCTTGAGGAAATAGAACAAAGCTGGAGGCATAACCCTTCCTGATTTCAGACAATATTACAGAGCTACAGTAATCAAAACAGGGTGGTATTGGCACAAAAATAGACAGATGATTTAATGGAACAGAATAGAGTGCACAGAAATAAACCTACACACCTGTCAATTAATCTTTAACAAATGAGGCAAGAATATCCAATGGAGGAAAGACAATATCTTCAGTAAATGGTTTAGTAAAGTTGGATAGCCACATGTAAATCAATGAGGTTAGAACACACCCTCATACTATACACTAAAATAAACTCAAATTGACTTGAAGACTTAAATATAAGACCTGACACCATAAAACTCCTGGAAGAGAACACAGGCTAAACATTCTCTGACAAATTGTAGCAATATTTTCTTAGATTAATCTGCAAAGGCAAAAGAAATACAAGGAGAAACAAATGGGACATAATCAAACTTAGAAGCTTCTGCACAGCAAAGGAAATTGAAAGCAAAATGAAAAGGTAACCTACAGACTGGGAGAAAATATTTGCAAGTGATGAGACTGACAAGGGCTTAATTTCTAAAATATACAATAGCTCATATAGTTCAATATTTAAAAAAGCAAACCTATTCAAAAAATGGACAGAAGAACTAAATAGATGTTTCTGCAAAGAAGACACACAGATGGCCAATAGGCACACAAAAAGATGCTCCACACCACTAATTGTTAGGGAAATGCAAATAAAAAGTACAATGGGGTATCACCTCCCTCTGAGCAGAGTGGCCATCATCAAATAATCTACAAATACTAAATGTTGGAGAGGGTGTGAATAAAAGGGAACCCTCCTACACTGTTGATGGGAATGTAAATTGATGCAGCCATTATGGAGATCAGTATGGAAGTTCCTTAAAAAATGAACAGTAGAGTTACCACATGATCCAGCAATCCCACTCCTGGGCATGTATCTGGAAAAGATGAAAACTCTAATTCAAAAAGATACATGCACCCTAGTGTTCATTACAGCAGTATTCGCAGTATCAAGACTTGGAAACTACCCAAGGGCCCATCAATAGAAGAAAGTATAAAGAAGTCATCTCTAAGATATTTTCCTCTAGTTATGGTGGAAAACATTTACTTCTGACCTTACTTATATGCTTAATCCAGCTGTTACTAAACACATTTGTTCATTAATTACTGTATTTAGTTAATAAATATTTATTGAGCAATTATTATGTGCCTGGTACTATATTAATCTTTGTGCAGACAAAGATAAAAACAAGTTCTTAAGGAACTACTTAAGTCTCACAGAAAAGACAGATACAAGCACCCAGTTGAAATGTGTGATGAATGCAACAGCATAAGCATGTGCTTGTGGAGAAGCATATGGTCATACAAAGAAGGAATAATATTAGAGAAAGGGGTCGTGGCAAACTAGAGCCTTGAGGTTCTTCACAAGAGATGGTAATCATAATTAACATCTGCTAAACATGTTATCCTGGACACTCTGCTAAAAGCATAGTCTCATCCTAGTTAGTCTTTGGCAGAGGTTATATTATTACTGTGCTCATCTTTCAATTGAGTTAGTTGAGTCCTAGAGAAGTTAAACAAGTTTTCCACAGTCACACAACTAGTAGGTCAGAAAGCTGGGATTTGAACCTGCAAAGTCAGACTCTGGAACATACACGAGACACCTGCCCAGAGGATGTGTGAGCAGAGGGGTTTTGGAGAAAGCATTCTAGGCAGTGAAAGCTGCTGTACACAGGCAGAGACACATGTATACCTGTGGCGGATTCATTTTGATATTTGGCAAAACTAATACAATTATGTAAAGTTTAAAAATAAAATTAAAAAA
>NW_011495027.1:13225502-13225967 GCF_000754665.1 Bison bison bison
AAGACAGTCTGGCAAGTCTGAGGAACCTTCGACAAGAGGCCTGAGGGAACATGGTAATCAGAGCGAGAAGAGATTGGAGATGAAAGCTGGCAGGGGCCAGATCTGGGGTGAAGGGAAGTTGAATTTCCTAGGATGGCTTTTCAGCAGAGGGCACCTCTCCCTTTGCCCCGTCACCACATACCAAACAATATTTAAAATGTTTCATCATGTTGTTGAATGAGCCATTTGGGCACAGTTGCCAAGTAACAGCATTCCAGTTTCCTCGAGTGGAGCAGTAAGAATTACTTGCAAGTATGGGAGCAGACCCTGGTTTCAGACATGATGGCTCCCGCAGTGCCTGCCTGCCCGGTGCGTTCTGTTGAATACATCCATCTGCTGGTGAGATGGCAGCTTTCAGATGAGCTGAGGACACTGTTCCCCAGCCCTCCCAAAGGGTCCAGTTATAAAAGGATAAAACCCACGCAG
>NW_011495027.1:13226067-13237086 GCF_000754665.1 Bison bison bison
TTCCAATGTGTAGTGAAATGGGCGACGCCAGGTTTTGCTAAAATAGGATTAAGTTAAGAAATGCACACTGAGAAGCATTTGTCTGGCTAAATAATTTAACAGGTCTTGCATTCCTGCTTCAGTTTCAACAGAAAACGCTTCTCTGGGGGGTTCTCCTTGTGAACATCATCAGGCTGATCATGTGGAAGCATAACTGGTGCCAGCTGGATTGGGGGAGAGCGGGTGGGTGCTTGGTGGTCCCCATGATGATAGGAAAGGAGGCAACACAAAGTGTACCTTTGGGGAAAATGCAAACTTTCCCGCCTGCAGAGTGAGTGTGTGTTAGTATGCAGAGCCTGTTGGCCCATTGTTGGAGACTCCAGCTTTCTCAGCAGAATGCCTGGCAGATGGCTTGCATTTGCACTCGCCTTCTGGAGAAGGAATTTGCTACCAACAACATAAGCTGCAGCTTTTCTTTTCAGAATTTACAACAAATTGGCCAGAATGGCAATTAAAAAAAAAAATTAGCATCACTATTTCCACATTCCCTTTCTGAATAGGGTAAATGATTCCCTCTCCAACTGTGTCATTTGCACTCCCCCCCCTCAAATGTTTATTAAAATGATTTAGGTATTTCATTATGCAAAATGACTTTTATAAAAAGACCTTTCTTTTTGCCCCACAGTCACACATAATTTCTTTTGTCACTTGTTATAGAGTGGAGTTATGTGGAGCTGGGACATATTATTTGTTCTAGTCTGTATTGGATAATTTATTACATTAAGAAACCAATAATTTTCAAATATAATCAGATTTAAGTTTTTAATAAGATTCATCTTCCCATTCACACTTGCTTAATTTAAAGATATTAAATCTGCTCAGGAATGAGCTGCCTCTCAAAGCCTTGTGTGCCCATTAAAGGGCTTTATTCTTGATGTGTTAATAGGATTTAATTACATTACCGTCTTCACGCAGAGACACAGTGCGATAGTTAACTGTGATAAGCCAAGCAAACAACAGCCTGAAAAGGAAGTGGTGTATAGTAGTTGGTTTATCGGCTTAGAAAATCAAGACGATTATTATTTTAAAATTGATGGTTGCATGCATTTGCATCATGTTTAGTTCAAATGCTGAAGAGAACAAACTTTCCCTTCTCCTTTAAAAAGAAAATCACTTAAAAGGCCACCCACATAAAAGGTGAACAATAAACACTTAACAGAAACTACTTAATTGCCATTTATCTTTTGAATTGCAATGAGATTTTTACTATCGATTACAAAGAGATTTGTTTCAACAATTTACCCTGCTATTCTTTTGTCTTTTTGACTATCACATCCGTGATTTGGGGTTCAGAATAATAGCTGTGTTCCTTGTTAAAAAGTAATGATTCTAAAATTGCTCTTTTATCTTGTCTTACTTTTTTTTTTTTTTAACTTCTACTCCAGCCCTTACCCCTATACCCCTTCTCAAGTTTCCTCGTTAGTTTAATGACAGACAGCAGGGCTTCAGGCTTCTGTGACTTGATGAAAGTAGGAGATAGGATGCAGCCCTCAGTAAATCTTGTCAATTTCTCCATCAAGATCATTTGCATAGATTGGAAGTATTGACTTCTGTGAATTTCTGTTTCACGTGAACTTGACAGAACTCAGTACTTTTACTCCATCACAGATGCCTGTGAAATAGAATGATTTTTAGAACATTCCAATGAATTAAAAAAAAAAAAAAGGAAAAAAGGAAAAGAACCCAGCAATATGTTATCTGGTTGAACTTTTCACTTACAAAGTGATTGACAACTTCTGACACATTTTCATGAGAAATCATAGACCTGGCAAACAAAATTTGAGATGATACACAGTCATGCTTTACTTTGTTAAAAGTTGATATGGGAGTAGGGAGAAAAAGTACGAAAAGGCTTCAGAGTTAATTTTTTATTTTTTAGCAGTCACTTTGCTTTCTACCTTGGTCTGTCAGGAAGATGTTTCTGATGCCTTTTTTTTTTTTTTTAGCTGAGCCAAGTTGATGGGAAGTAGAGAGAATGGGACGAGATCGAAGATGCCTGCACCATTGTTCTGCTTTTCTCAGAGCCATTCCCCTTTCATCTCCTCTCTGTGTTGGGATTTTGAATATGTTTTTAAGTCTGTTCCATTTTTCAAAAAAAGTTTGAAAATCAAAGGACACCATTTACTGTTGTCAAGGAGAAAGAAATTTCCCTCTGCCCTTCTAGGTTCTTCTGACTGGTCTAAGAATTACATTGGCACGAGACAGATTAACAGGAGAAATTCACACAAAAGTTTAAAAACATGTATACATGGGAGAGACCAAAGAAAACTGAGTAGTTTACTGAGAATTCCAGATAAGGCTGAAACTCTCACCTTAACCACCATCTTCAGCTAAAGACAAAAGATGGTGTTGGGGTTAGTGGCTTGGAGCTTCAAAAAGGAAGAAGGCTGTTGACATGGAGAAGCAAGAGTAAGTGTTTGATAAACAGATGTTCACTGGACCATGCTGGGACAATGGGACTTAGAGTGGAATTTCAACAGACTTTGCTAGGTTTCCTTCTGTCTACTCCTAGTTCACTGTATTTATGGTGATGACTCCCTCCCTGGAACAGGTTCTTGATCAACATTGTTTAGGCAGTTGGGGGAAAGGCAGAGATTTTTTTCAGAATCTTTTGGGCTTTAAAATAATCAATGTAAATGAATCCTCATAACAAAGGGCATGACAAAGTTTGCTCCCCTTCCCTGTCCATCCCCCAGCCTGTAGCTTATGGTTCCCACCAAGACTCCAGAGTAGATTCTTCCAGAACTGGCTCTGAGCACAAGAGAACTGGAAAGGCAGATGAGGCCTTTCCTTTTATGAGCATTCCTCTGATGGGGCTCTATGCACTTCTGGCCAGCTGTACCCTCAGGCTCATGTTAACTCACATCTGTGTTGCTGGCTCTCTGGGCAAATAGCCACTATACTTATTCTATCTTTGTGTGTGTTAGTTGCTCAGTCATATCCAACTCTTTGTGACCCCATGGACTGTGGTCTGCCAGGCTCCTCTGTCCATGGAATTTTCCAGGAAAGAGTACTGGAGTGGGTTGCCATTTCCTTCTCCTAAAGGTAGAATTCCAGATATATATCTGAGTTTCAACATTATAGGTGCAATTCTCCTATCTAGAAAAGATGTGTTCAGTCACCTCAGTCGTGTCCAACACTTTGCAGCCCTATGGACAGTAACCCAACAGGTTCATCTGTCCATGGGATTCTCCAGGCAAGAATACTGGAGTGGGTTGCCCTGCCCTCCAGGGGATGTTCCCCTGGGATTGAACCCGCATCTCCCGTGTCTCCTGCATTGAAGGTGGATTCTTTACCCCTGGGAAGTCCGGGTTGTTCTATCTTTAATTTTTGCTTTTGCTTATCCTTCAGGTTGCAATTAATTTATTTTCTTCCTGTGCTGGCATCCTCCCTATGCTACACTTAACCGTCTCTGCCTTCTATGATGAGGTCTGTTTTCTCCATTGGCTGAGTTCTTTTTTTTTTTTTTAAGATTTATTTATTTACTTTATTTTTTGGCTGTAGTGGGTCTTTGTTGTTGTGCACAGGCTTTTTCTAGTTGCGGTGAGTGGGGGCTACTCTTTGTTGCAGTGTGCAGGCACACTGGAGCACAGGCTCTAAGTGTGCAGGCTTCAGCAGTTGCGGTTCATGGGTTTTAGACTGCCTGCATTTCCTGCACTGGCAGGCAGATTCTTTTTTTTTTTTCAGTTTAACACTTTTTTAAAAAAAATTTTATTTTATTTTTAAACTTTACAATATTGTATTGGTTTTGCCAAATATCAAAATGAATCCGAGTCGCCAGTCCAGGTTCGATGCACGATACTGGATGCTTGGGGCAGGCAGATTCTTATCCACTGGGCCACAAGGGAAGCCTGGTTGTTGAGTTCTTAAATCCAAAGACTGGATCTCATTTATCTTTAAATGAAATATCAAATAAGATTAACCCAAGGGCTTCCCTGGTGTCTCAGCGATAAAGAATCTTCCTCCAATGTAGGAGAAAGTGTTAGTCGTTTCCAGTTCTTTAAACCCCATGGACTGTAGCCCCCCAAGCTCCTCTGTCCATGAAATTCTCCAGGTAAGAATATTGGAATGGGTAACCATTCCCTTCTCCAGGCGATCTTCCCGACCCCAGGATAGAACTTGGGTCTTCTGCATTGAAGGCATATTCTTTACCATTTGAGCCACCAGCAAGAGACCTGGGTTCAATCCTTGGGTCAGGAAGATCCACTGGAGAAGGAAATGGCAACCCACTCCAATATTCTTGCCTGGGAAGTCCCATTGACAGAGGAGCCTGGTGGGCTATAGTCCATGGGGTTGCAAAAGAATCAAACTCAACTTAGTGACTAAACAACAACAACAAATAAATTCTAGCATGTGGGTGCTCAACAAAGCTCATTCTTTTTTTCACCTTTGTCATCCAGCAGATTTCTTTTAGGATATAGGATATGCTTAATATATTTGGACGGAGAAGGCAATGGCACCCCACTCCAGTACTCTTGCCTGGAAAATCCCATGGATGGAGGAGCCTGGGAGGCTGCAGTCCATGGGGTCACGAAGAGTCGGACACGACTGAGCGACTTCACTTTTACTCTTCACTTCCATGCATTGGAGAAGGAAATGGCAACCCACTCCAGTGTTCTTGCCTGGAGAATCCCAGGGATGGGAGAGCCTTGTAGGCTGCCATCTATGGGGTTGCACAGAGTCGGACACGACTGGAATGACTTAGCAGCAGCAGCAATATATTTGGAAAATCAAATATTTCATTTTTCCTTCTAGGTATTTGGACTTTGATTAGGAAATTGCCTTGTATTCTTTGGTACTTATGTATTTGTAATTTTTGTTTTTGTCAGATCTCTTATTGTCATTTTGACATTGTATTATATTCTATTACTCTTGACTTGTACTAATGTAAATTCTCCCTTTCCTTTTCCAATTTTTCTTCCTCTTCTCTTCTACTCTTTCCCTGCTACAGTGTAGGGGAAGAAAACTATTTTCCCCTTCTCTACTCATAGGTTCAATAAGAGAAAAAACAGTTTTAATTATATACATATGAACAGAAGTTCACAAAGAAAAATGTGGCTCCAGGTGGTGACCAGATGACTGATGTTTAGATACCATCTTAGGTTAAACAAAGAGGTGGGTTTTGGGCTTCTGGACAGGGGAGGTGAGTTAAGGAAAGGTGAGAGGAGAAAATATATGATAAATAAGGGTTTTCTTCTTATGCAGATAAGAGTCTCTCAGGTAATAAGAATTATCTCCAGCAATGACTCTCTTCCTAGACATTTGTACAAATGGAAGTTTTCTTTGTAAGTGTAAATTACTTTATTTTTAGGCAGTTAGGGAAAGGTAAAGAGCTTTACTCATATTTGCTTATTCTCAGTTGTCTTTAATTAAAAATAATTCATATACCAAAGTGGCATATTTTGGAGTGGCATATTCTAGTACCCTTAATTACTGTGTTCCTATTAATATTTATATTGACTCTAAATTATAGTATATAAGTGTGGCTCTGCTAGAATCTTGTGCTTACCCTATTTATGTAACATTCCTTCAATGGTCAGTTCTTGCATATTCCTGCTATGTGCTCAGACATTGAAGTCCACAGTGGAAACACAAAAGTAAATAAGACATTTTGTTATCTTCAAAATTATATAACTAGATTATAACTGAATGGGAGAAATAGCAAATTTGAATGCAGAAAACTGTAATATTCCAAACTAAATGAAGTATACTTTCTACCAGTTTAGCAGATCTTACTAGTCCTTAATAAAATATTAATGTACTTTTAATTTACATAGTTAATTGTTAACACAATTAACATTATTTTCTCAGAGTTCTTAATGAATCTAATTTGGATGAATCCATAGGGCAATGAATAGTTGCCCACACATATAGTTTTCAAAAACTATGAGCAAATACTGTCAAAAGGCTATCCCTGTGACTTTGTTAGTCGCTCAGTCCTGTCCAACTCTTTGCGACCTCATGAACTGTAGCTGGCCAGGCTCCTCTGTCCATGGGATTCTCCAGGGGAGAATACTGGAGTGGGTTGTGATTTCCTTCTCCAGAGCATCTTCCTGACCCAAGGGTTAAATCTGGGCCTCCTGCATTGCAGGCAGATTCTTTACCATGTGAGCCACCGGGGAAACCCATCCCTGTGACTTTATGGTTACTGAAAAGGCAACCAAATAAAGACTGTCATCACAATTATCAACATTATAGATCGCAGAAAATTAGAGATAGAACAAATAGCATATAGAATATGAGGCCAGTATACAAGTTCACTGCTGAGTAATCCTTTTTTTTCCTGAGTTCCTCCGTGTAGATTACAGCTTGGCGATTATCATTATTTACATCCTATACATTTATTTGAATTATTACCTTCCAGTATTTTCCTCCCTCATTTCGATTTCAGTATTAACCTCATTTTGATCATTCCTGTTTTTTCTATCCTTACTTCCCTGAAGCTTGACTTCAGTGTTGATCACATGTCTACTGTTCAAGTAGCATTTCTCCAAAGTTTCTCATAACAGACCATGCACGCGCGTGCGTGTGCACACATACACACACACACACACACACTAACTTGAACAATGATAAAGAGAGGCTGTGGAAAGTTATTTGGTGTGGTTGAAATACAGGGGCAGTTGGGGGGAAAATGGTGGGTGGTGCATAGGGCATAGTACAAGTGATGAAGACCCAAGGGAGCTAGACTGAGGCAGAAGGAAATTCTGGATTCACAGCATGGGAACAGGAACTACAACCACGTGTTAACTTTATTTTATTTTATTTTTTTTATTTTGCAATATTGTATTGGTTTTGCCATACATCAACATGCATCCACCACGGGTGTACATGTGTTCCCCATCCTGAACCCCCCTCCCACCTCCCTCCCCATACCATCCCTCTGGGTCATCCCAGTGCACCAGCCCCAAGCTTCCTGTATCCTGCATCGAACCTGGACTGGCGATTCGTTTCTTATATAATATTATACATGTTTTAATGCCATTCTCCCAAATCATCCCCCCCTCCCTCTCCCACAGAGTCCAAAAGACTGTTCTATACATCTGTGTCTCTTGCTGTCTCGCATACAGGGTTGTCGTTACCATCTTTCTAAATTCCATATATATGCGTTAGTATACTATATTGGTGTTTTTCTTTCTGGCTTACTTCACTCTGTATAATAGGCTCCGGTTTCATCCACCTCATTAGAACTGATTCAAATGTATTCTTTTTAATGGCTGAGTAATACTCCATTGTGTATATGTACCACAGCTTTCTTATCCATTCATCTGCTGATAGACATCTAGGTTGCTTCCATATCCTGGCTGTTAACTTTTAAAATAGGCATGTTTTGCAAAAGTAAGGTGAATTTCTAAATCTCTTAATTTTTTTAATGAAAAATACTAGACTCATGTCTTTGGAGAGAAATTTAGTCTTAATATCTTTTAGAAAATAATATTTAAAGTCTACTGGTGTCTGCTTGTCCCTTTGCTCTTTCAGGATCCAGTTCAAAATTTCCCCAGTGATTTATATTTCCTTTAAAGTTTTGTGGTACCAGTTAGATTCCATCTTTGTAATTTTTTTATTTTTCCAAAATCTGTAAATTAGACTTAAGAGGGCAACCACACATCCATTCTAGGTTTATATACTTTTCTGAGAGAATGTGCCATTCACTGATTTGTTACTGATGGCCTGAAATATACTGCGAGATATTTCTTCAGGAAAGATGGGTTTCTTTGGGATCAGCAGAGAATTGCAATGCAGAGTGTGCAATCATGGCAAGCCATGTGCAGGTTCCCCACAGCAGGGGAAGGAGAACTCTTTTATAGAGGGGAAAAGGAAGTGGCAGGGCCAGAGTCCATGATTTTTCATTGGCTTAGTATTTGCCAGGAAAGAAGAGAAGTCTTTCTTCTTCCTGCTGGACTCTGCTATTGTCATGAGTTATGAGAGCTCCCCTTCTGGACTCCTGACTCAATTTAAGTGAGGTTTCTGTTTTTTAGAAATTTTATACATTATCTACTATGTTGACTCATACATTTTGTGTCTAGTTTTTTTTTCTACGGAGATTATCTCATTTAAAAAAATTTATTTTCAGTTGCCCTGGGTTTTTGTTGCTGTGGGCTGTCTCTAGTTGCAGTGAGTGAGGGCTTCTCTTCGTTGGGGTGCATAGGCTTCTCACTGCAGTGGCTTCTCTTGTTGCAGAGCACAGGCTTCAGAAGTTGCAGCATGCAAGCTCAGCGCTTGTGGCTCACAGCCTCTAGAGTATGGGCTCAGTAGCTGTGGTGGTTGGGCTCTAATTGCTCTGTGGCATGTGGCATTCAGAATCTTCCTGGACCAGAGGCTGAACCTGTGTCCCCTGCACTGGCAGGTGGATTCTTATCTACTGTACTACTAGGGAAGTCCTGTGTTTAGTTTTGATGGAAATTATTTTTGTTCAGCAAGTAAGGTAACCAAAAGGTTTTGATTTATTGCCTTGAAGGATTCTAAACAGTTGTATCTAATTTAGCAATCTTAACAGTCTGTTTATCATCTCTCTATAAATTTCCACTCATGCTCTTTAAGTCTTACTTACTGTTTTCTCTATTAATTTATGAGCACAATATATTCTTTCACATGTGTTCATTTTATTTTGTATAAGAGTCAAGTTTTTGGATTTTGATGGAAAGAAGAGTATACTTTGATAATATAATCATAAATTCTTTATAGATGTTAAAAAACTAAAATACCAGAACTTGTATACCCAGAGTCGTCACAGATAGCTTATGAGCCATATGCAATTGATAGTTCTGATTCATTTTGATCTAAAATTGTACTTTACAGTTCGATCATCCTCCTTGGTTAGTTGGTATCTTTGTATAGTATTTGTTTGTGTTTTCACCTTCCAAATTCAAACCTTTAAAAAGGGTAGCCATTTGTTACCACTGAGTGTATGTGAGAAGAGAACAGTGATGTAGGATCTGAGGGAGGTTATAAAACAGGACTTTCTTAAACACTTTCCTTAAAAGCGGTGTTTGGGAGTACATCTATAGCTTTCTAGGCAAATACTAGGGGTTTAGTTCAGTTCAAATAACTTTTATGGACCATTTACCCTGGACCAGGCACTGTGAATGAGGATATAAAGGTGAATGGGTGGTAGCTGTGCATTCAGATATTTATAGGAGAATGTAAAGGTGGCTTAGACAGTAAAGACTCTGCCTGCAATGCAGGAGACCTGGTTTGATCCCTGGGAGATGAAGAGCCTCTGGAGAAGGGAATGGCTACCCACTCCAGTATTCTTACCTGGAAAATTCCATGGACAGAGGAGTCTGGCAGGCTACAGTCCATGGGGTCACAAGAGTTGGACATGACTGAGCAACTAACACTTTCACTTTTCAAGGCAAGGAACAGTGTGTGTGTGTGTATGTGTGTAGATCCACATATGAGAGGTCGTTGTTTAGTCTACCACACACAGTATTATCACAGATTCGGGAAACCATTTGAAGACTGTGAACAGATATTATATTGACATAGTCGTTCTGAAAAGCAGCTGGAGTGTTGCAAGTGATTCAGATCATTATCTCTGAGGTGAGTCTGGGAGCCTTTTTCTTAACAGTCATACAAGTGATTAGGATGCAGGTGGTTTTGGAATCACTCCTTGGGAGACACTGTTTTGACAGCTGGATGGATAAGTGACTAGAGAGGGAGGAGCTTAGAGCCAACAAGATCTTGGTAGACTAATGCAATAGCACAAAGTGGAAGATAAATATTTGTTGATCAAAAAAACCTTCCAAAGCCTCTGAGAGATAATATAGTATATTCTTGAAGAGCATATATGATGTTTACATGTTAATATATACACACTGGGCTTCCCTGATGGCTCAGCTGTTAAAGAATCTGCCTGCGATGTAGGAGACACAGGACATGCTGGTTTGATTCCTGGGTCGGGAAGATACCCTGGAGGAAGGAGGTGGCAACCCATTCGAGTATTCTTGCCTGAAAAATCCTATAGATGGAGGAACCTGGTAGGCTGCAGTCCAGAAGATTGCAGAGTCAGCTATGACTGAGCAACTAAGTACACACACACGCTTATACACACTTCAGTTCAGTTCAGTTCAGTCGCTCAGTTGTGTCTGACTCTTTGCCACTCCATGAACTGCAGCACACCAGGCCTCCCTGTCCATCACCAACTCCCAGAGTCCACCCAAACCCATATCCATCGAGTCAGTGATGCCATCCAATCATCTCATCCTCTGTTGTCCCCTTCTTCTCCTGCCCTCAATCTTTCCCAGCATCAGGATCTTTTCCAATTAGTCAGCTCTTCACATCAGATGGCCAAAGTATTGGAGTTTAAGCTTCAACATCAGTCCTTCCAATGAACACCCAGGACTGATCTCCTTTAGGATGGACTGGTTTGATCTCCTTGCAGTCCAAGGGACTCTCAAGAGTCTTCTCCAACACCACAGTTCAAAAGCATCAATTCTTCCACGCTCAGCTTCCTTTTTAGTCCAATTCTCACATCCATACATGACCACTGGAAAAACCATAGCCTTGACTAGATGGATCTTTGTTGGCAAAGTAATGTCTCTGCTTTTGAATATGCTATCTAGGTTGGTCATAACTTTCCTTCCGCGGAGTAAGCGTCTTTTAATTTCATTGCTGCAATCACCATCTGCAGTGATTTTGGAGCCCCCCAAAATAAAGTCAGCCATTGTTTCCACTGTTTCCCCATCTTTTTGCCATGAAGTGATGGGACCAAATGCCATGATCTTAGTTTTCTGAATGTTGAGCTTTAAGCCAACTTTTTCACTCTCCTCTTTCACTTTCATCAAGAGGCTCTTTAGTTCTTCTTCACTTTCTGCCATAAAGGTGGTGTCATCTGCATATCTGAGGTTATTGATATTTCTCCTGGCAATCTTGATTCCAGCTTGTGCTTCTTCCAGCCCAGCGTTTCTCATGATGTACTCTGCATATAAATTAAATAAGCAGGGTGACAACATACAGCCTTGACGTACTCCTTTTCCT
>NW_011495027.1:13237186-13243432 GCF_000754665.1 Bison bison bison
CATACAGCCTTGACGTACTCCTTTTCCTATTTGGAACCAATCTGTTGTTCCATGTCCAGTTCTAACTGTTGCTTCCTGACCTGCATATAGGTTTCTCAAGAGGCAGATCAGGTGGTCTGGTATTCCCATCTCTTTCAGAATTTTCCTCAGTTTATTGTGATCCACACAGTCAAAGGCTTTGGCATAGTCAATAAAGCAGAAATAGATGTTTTTCTGGAACTCTATTGCTTTTTCAACCGTCCAGCAGATATTGGCAATTTGATCTCTGGTTCCTCTGCCTTTTCTAAAACCAGCTTGAAACATCTGTAAGTTCACGGTTCACGTATTTCTGAAGCCTGGCTGTATATAAAATTGATAAAACAACAAACACCTACTCTAGAGCACCGGGGGCTACACTCAATATTTTGTAATAACCTATTAGGGAAAAGAATTGAAAAAATAGATATATATGTACGTGTAACTGAATCACTTTGCTGTACACCATAAACTAACACAACGGTGTAAATCAACTATATTTCAATAAAAACTTAGAAAAGAGAGCAGCATATATTATGGAGTCAGACAGATTTAGTTTTAATTTTATCACTTATACCTGTCATCATGGCAAGTTGCTCCATTTCTTTAAGACTCATTTTTTTTTTTAATCTGAAAGTGGGAATAATAATATCTATCTTGTATGGTGGTTTTTGAGGATTAAATATGATGTGTCAGAAAAGCACTTGGCACAGTGCTTGGCAAATAGTAAGCACTCAAATAATGGGTACCACTTTAATATCATTATATCTAAAGGACAGAGGTTATTTTCTAGCAAAATACTGAATTTAATTATAAAATAAATGCAGAATATCTGTGAGATATTCATGTGTTTGTCATATATTTACCTGAAGCTCTACAGAAAATAAGACAGCAGCATGAAAACCTCAGAAGTGCCTCTGGAACATAGCGTCAGCACACCTGGCTTGTTACCTGTAGGAAGCCATTTCTCAGGACGTATTCCTCTTTGGGTCCTCAGATCCTGCGTTCTGGTGTTTTTTGGCTCTGAAGTGGATGATCAGCCTAAAGCCAGAGGATGTAGAAAGACCACTTGTTAGAACACACATGTGGAAATAATGGAAAATCCTATTGGTCAAAATATTGCAGGCAAGAAAATTTGATAAAACAGGACTTTGGTTCAGAGACTCCTTTAGTTACAACTTACAGAGAATTTTAGGATTTTTCACAGAAATGAGATCAAAATTTGTCTCAGAAGAAAGGTGTTCCAGCTTTTCCAGCCTTCCCACTTTTGTAGTCACACCTGGGCATTACAACAAAAGGAAATAGTGTTTCTTTGTGTTTATGAATAAATAGGTTTAGGATTAGCCTTTCAGCACTAACTTGTGATCAGGTGGAGCTTCTGCTTTGTTATACAGATGGATTCTGTTTTTTATTAGTTAAGTGATGGAAAATCATCCTAAGAAAATTTCTATATAAAGAGGCAGGACACTGCTGAGGAAGGTGGTTGGGGCAGTGACTGTGTGAGGGCCTGGGAGACGGGAGCAGAGTGAAGCCATTGGTGGGGGGAGTACCAACCCTGCCCCTTCATTCCTGCTTGTTTATGTGTCCACTTAGACTGGGCAGCCCACTTGGTAGAACAGTATTTTTTAGGAGAGGGTACTGAGCACCTATACCAAAATCCAAAGGGAATGTTTAGCCTACTTAAAATAAGGAATTGCATTCAGGTATGAACTTTCATGGATGAAGGAGCCTGGTAGGCTGCAGTCCATGGGGTCGCTAAGAGTTGGACACAACTGAGCGACTTCACTTTCACTTTTCACTTTCATGTACTGGAGAAGGAAATGGCAACCCACTCCAGTGTTCTTGCCTGGAGAGTCCCAGGGACAGGGGAGCCTGGTGGGCTGCCGTCTATGGGGTCTCACAGAGTCGGACACGACTGAAGTGACTTAGCAGCTGCAGCAGCAGCACGAACTATCTGTAAACATTCAAATAATTGCTATGCCCTGCTTATTGATAATCATGGGTAATTATTCATTAAAGTTACTCCTTAAAAGGCCTGTACTTACCATTTTTTTGTTAGTATAGTTTATGAGACTGCATTTGGAACCATATCAAAACTGTATTTTGGGCAAATATTTCAGTTCCATTTGAAATTATGTGGTTGTACTGATTTATCCCATTTTGCAGATGAAGAAATTGAACAGACCCCATTTTACATTTGAGGTTAGTACTAGCCTGCTAGACATGGAAAAGTAGATTCACCCAAATAACATGTGGCCCTGGGCATGTCAGAACATTAGCAGTGGGTGGCCATCACAACATCATTAAAGCATAGCAGAAAAGTGGCTGTATCTATCTTTAATTAGCCAGTAAATACTCTTCAAAAATTTTAAGACATATTTATGGCCCTGAACTCAGGCAAGAAATTCAGAAAGAGAACATTCAGCAAGATATATCCTCAGTAAGAAGAGAGTACATTTCAGTTTTGCAAACTTGAACAGCTGGCTCATCAGGATTTCTGTTTCTGATAAATGGGTCAGCCTTTAACTGACCTCCTCTCTTTCTACTGCTGAGGGTGCTTTTTGTTGTTTCTCTGTTCCTTTATACCTCATCCCATCCAAAGGCAGAGAAGGAAGATAGGATGGGCATCAGATTGGTCATGGGTTCAACCTCCAGCTGCAACTTTTAGAGGGACTGAGGGGAGGGAGGGTAGAATGAAGTCTTGATGTTGTTTGTTGCTCTGTGCCCCGGCTGCAGCCTCCAGTGCCATCTATCACGTGTCCATGGCTTGGCCCCAAGGTCTCTCAAAGTGAGCTGGGCTGATCTGAAAAGTATATCATACAGAGATGAGATGTCTCTTTTAGCTGGAACGGAAGACTGAATTTACATTGCAAAGAAAAAAATAGAATGTTTTAAACAGACATAGCAGTATTGTTTTATCTTAGCAAATATTTTTGTGTTTTGTGTATATGTATGTATACGCTTGTAACATGTTCTCTAAATACACTTTAAGCAATTTAAATTTTAATTCCAAAAAATTGTAGAAGAAGGAATAGTTATGAATTCATTCTATGAGGCCACCATCACTCTGCAAAGTCAAAGATATCACACACACACACACACAATTTAGAGGTCAGTATTACTGTGAACATGGATGCAAAAATCCTCAACAAAAGCTAGCACACTGAGTCCAGGAATGCATGAAAAGGATTATATGCCTTGATCAAGTGGGCTTTATCCCAGGGATGCAAGTATTCTTCAGTATCTGCCAGTCAATCAATGTGATATATCACATTAACAAACTGAATAATAAAAATCATATAATCATCTCAGTAGATGTGGCAATAGCTTTTGATAAAATTCAACATCCGTTTATGATAAAAACTCTTCATAGTGGGCATAGAGAGACCCTATCTTAACCATAATAAAGGCCATATATAACAGTCCACAGCTAACATCTTACTCAATGGTGAAATGCTGAAAGCATTTCCTCTAAAGTCAGGAACAAGACAAGGATGTCCACTCTCGCCACTTTTATTCAAGACAGTATTAGAAGTCCTAGCCATAGCAACCAGAGAAGAAAGAGACATTAAAGGAATCCAAATTGGAAAAGAAGAAATAAAATTGTGTTTACTGATGACGTAGTACTATATATAGAAAATCCTAAAGACACTATCAGAAAGCTACTGCTGCTACTGCTAAGTCACTTCAGTCATGTCAGACTCTGTGCGACCCCAGAGACGGCAGCCCACCAGGCTCCCCCTTCCCTGGGATTCTCCAGGCAAGAACACTGGAGTGGGTTGCCATTTCCTTCTCCAATGATGGAAGTGAAAAGTGAAAGTGAAGTCGCTCAGTCGACTTCATGGACTGCAGCCTTCCAGGATCCTCCATCCATGGGATTTTCCAGGCAAGAGTACTGGAGTGGGGTGCCATTGCCTTCTCTGAGAAAGCTACTAGAGCTTATCTAGAGCTTATTAATGAATTCAGTAAAGTTGTGGAATACAAAATTAATACACAGAAATCTGTTACATTTCTATATACTAACAAAAAACTATCAGAAGTGTCACAAAGAGAAATTAAGGAAACAATCCCATTTACCATTACATCAAAAAGAATAAGAAAGCAATTTTGACCATCATCATCTTTTCTCCCAAATCATCATTAAGATGGGAATCAAGAGATGGATGAGTAGTATTCTTACTCATAAAATCAAGAAATACTCAAAGATCTTGACCTCAATAAAATCTTACCTGTTTGTATCATTACATGTGGACAGATGATACCAAACAACGTTAGTTAACAGTTTTTGTTGTCTGACAGAACAGTTTTAAGAAGTTTGATGGAAAATATAACTCATTCTTAATTGCTTAAAATACCTGGAAAATAGCCCTCTTTTCTTTCCTTCCTCTCTCTCTCCCCCCTTCCCTTTCCACTTCCCTCTCTCCTTTTCTTCTTTCCACAGACATTTGTTGAGTACCTATTAAATGTCAAGGGCTTTCCTGATAGTTCTGTTGGTAAAGAATCCACCTGCAATGCAGAAGACCCCAGTTCTATTCCTGGGTTGGGAAGATCTTCTGGAGAAGGGATAAGCTACCCACTCCAGTATTCTTGGGCTTCGCTTGTGGTTCAGCTGGTAAAGAATCTCCCTGCAATGCAGACCTGGGTTCTTGGGAAGATCCCTTGAAGAAGGCAAAGGCTACCCACTCCAGTATTCTGGCCTGGAGAAAGGTTGCAAAGGGTAGGACATGACTGAACGACTTTCACTTTCACTTTGATTAAATACCAAACATACATAGTATGCACTGGTGATGCAGTAATAAATAAGATAATTATGATTTCTACCATCCTGACACTTGCAAAAATTATTTTAAATATATAGGTAGTCAAATAGAATTGTGATACTTGTTATGAGGAGAGTTTGGGTGCTGGAGGGGGTACCATAAAAGGGCAGTGTGGGGACATCCTATCTAGTCTGGGAGATTTCTGAGAAAGCAACATTTAAACTGAGTCTTAAGGAAAGAGAAGGATGCAGAGGAAAAAAAATAATTAAAAACATACACACACCACAATGTTCATGTTGTTGTTGTTTAGTCACTCAGTTGTGTCTCAACTCTTTGTGACCCCATGGAATGCAGCATGCCAAGCTTCCATGTTCATTACCATCTCCCAGAGCTTGCTTCAACTCATGTCCATTGAGTCTGTGATGCCGTCCAACCATTGCATCCTCTGTCATCCCCTCTCCTCCTGCCTTCAGTCCTTCCCAGCATCAGGATCTTTTACAATGAGTTGACTCTTTGCATCAGGTGGCCAAAGTATTGGAGTTTCAGCATCAGTCCTTCAAGTGAATATTCAGGATTGATTGCCTTTAGGATTGACTGGTTCTTGCAGTCCAAGGGACTCTCGAAAGTCATCCTCAACACCACTGTTCAAAAGCATCATTCTTTGGCACCTAGCCTTCCTAATGGTCCAACTCACATCTGTACACGACTACTGGAAAAACCATAGCTTTGACTAAATGGATCTTTGTTGACAAAGTAATGTCTCTGCTTTTTAATATGCTGTCTAGGTTGGTCATAGCTTTTCTTCCAAGGAGCAAGCGTCTTTTATTTCATGTTTTCAGTCACCATCTACAGTGATTTTGGAGCCCAAGAAAAAGTCTCTCACTCTCTCCATTGTTTCCCCATCTGTTTGCCACGAAGTGATGGGACTGGATTCCAATGTTCATAGCAGCACTAATTACAATAGCCAGGACATGAAAACAACCTAAATGTCTATCAACAGAGGAATGGATAGAGAAGATGTGATACATATATACAATAGAATATAACTTAGCCATAAAAAGAAATGAAATTGGGACATGTGGATTAGGAGATGTGGATAGACCTAGAGAGTTTCATCAGTTCAGTTCAGTTCAGTTCAGTTGTTCAGTCAGGTCTGACTCTTTGCGACCCCGTGAATCACAGCACACCAGGCCTCCCTGTCCATCACCATCTCCCGGAGTTCACTCAAACTCACGTGCATCGAGTCAGTGATGCCATCCAGCCATCTCATCCTCTGTCGTCCCCTTTTCCCCCTGCCCCCAATTCCTCCCAGCATCAGAGTCTTTTCCAATGAGTCAACTCTTCGCATGAGGTGGCCAAAGTACTGAAGTTTCAGCTTTAGCATCATTCCTTCCAAAGAAATCCCAGGGCTGATCTCCTTCAGAATGGACTGCTTGGATCTCCTTGCAGTCATACAGAGTGCAATAACTCA
>NW_011495027.1:13243532-13260155 GCF_000754665.1 Bison bison bison
TTTCAGCTTTAGCATCATTCCTTCCAAAGAAATCCCAGGGCTGATCTCCTTCAGAATGGACTGCTTGGATCTCCTTGCAGTCATACAGAGTGCAATAACTCAGAAAGAGAAAAACAAATATCATGTATTAATCCATATATGTGGACTCTAGAAAAATCCTATTTGCAAAGCAGAAATGGAGAACACAGGCAAAGAAAACAAATATATGGATATCAATGTGGGAGGAATTTGGAGATTGGGATTGATGCATATATACTGTTGATACTATGTGTAAAGTAGATGACTAATGAGAATATACTGTACAGCACAGGGACCTCTATTTAATGCGCTGTGGTGACCTGAAAAGGAAGGAAGTCCAAAAGGGAGGGGGTATGTGTATACTTATAGCTGATTCACTTCGTTGTACAGTAGAAACTAACCCAACATTTTAAAGCAACTACACCCCAATAAAAATACATTTAAAAAGAAAAAAAAAGGGGAAGAGCTGAGGATGGGGTGGGCCAGCAGGCTGTGGGTGAGAAAGAGATGTTCTGGGATGAAGAATAGCACATGCAGTCTCTGCATGGAGAGAGCTTGGTGTGTCCAAGGGTCAGAAGCAGGGTGCAGAGAGCAGAGGAGAGAGGAGTGGTCATCAGGACTGAGTGGTTGGAGGTGCCAGGTCATGTGGGCTGTCTTTGCTTGGGTCCTGTAAGGAGGTGTGTGGTATCTCAGCGGTCATGAAGGTTTTACATAGGAGTGTGATAGGACCAGCCTGGTACTTTTCAGAGACAGACCCGCTGCAGTGTGGAGAGTGACATAGGGGGAAGAACAGGAGTCATTGTAGGGGGACCAGACAGGAGTTTTGCTAACTGGCTAAGGTGCAAGAGTCTGGCTAAGGAGAGCTGTGGTGAAGGTGGGGGAAGAGTGGATGACTAGCTACAAATCCACCTGGACCCTGTGGTTGAGGGGGCGAGTGGGCGAGGCAGAGCAGGGTGTGCCGATAACTCCCAGCCTTGGCTGGGTGTCCTATCTCTGGACCCAAGTGGCATTTGCAAGCCTCTTACCCACTCTGCTGTTTGTGGACTCTAAGGAGTGGAGTGGCTTAGAGCTCTCTGGACAGTTGCCTGTCTCGGCTGCCACCTTCCCTGCTTGGATGACTAGGAGAGAAAGAACACCTACAGCTTCCTCATCTGGGTTTCCAGACATCACTGGGCAGCTTCCTGGCATCAGGTCGCCAGTTATGTTCTTCCTTTTCCCCCCTGAGTCCCTTTCTCCAGTCTGGGAGACAACTGCACTCATCTCTTCAGTTTGGATCATTCAAGTTGAGTCCTTCAGAGTCCCACAAGGTGCTTACTTCACTCCTTGCTGTGGGTCAGGCCTTGAGACTTTGGCCTCCGCTTCCTCTCTGTTCTCCCCACAGTGACACATTTTGCCTTCCAAAGAGTGTATGCATGCATCCCAGTTTTGGCCACTTTCACATCTCTGGAAAGATGTGTGGAAAATACTCTTGTCCATCACATCATTTTAGGCATTTAGAAGTATATCTAATTTTGAGGCATCATTGTAGGGAATCGTTTTGTAAAATGAATAATGCTTCTGTCCTAACTCTTGTCTTTCCCACTCCCTCTGGCCCCTTTCTCTGTCCTGAGCATGAAGACGCTGTGCTCCATGCTGTGCTGTGTGGAGGAGTCATTGATCTGGATCCACAAGGAGCTGAGGGTCTAGAGCTGGCTTTAGTAGTTTAGTAGTAGAGCATCTTCATCACGTCCTGTGCCTCTGCATCGGCAAGCTTGGCCCTGCATCAGAAGCATCACGACAGGCACTGCTCCTGGAAGTTTTTTGGTGGCACAGTTGCCAACTTTGGTGTAGACAAAGGACATGGTCACAGAATGAGTGAGAAGGAAAATAGGGGCTACTAGACTCTAGCGCCCAGGTGGGACACATGCAGGGCAATCCCAGAAATACCTGGAAGGAACTTGAGGGGTAAAGAAGAGTGGGTTGGGGGCTGAGACAGAGACACAATTTGCTGAATGATACCACCTCATTGTACCATCATGCTGATGAGTCCAGAAAATGTAGTTTGTGGAAGATAAAATCACCAGTGGAGGAATATTAATAGTGAGAGAAGAGGCTAAAAACATGTTCTGAGGTTAGAGTAGGCCAAAAAGATTTGAATGCTTTAAGGGTAATGGTTCTCAAACTGGAAATTCTGCATTATTTAAATGCAGATCCTTACTCAGTAGGGCTGGTGGGGTTCCTGAGGGTGTGTTGAGATTCTGCATTCTGACAAGTTGCCAGATAATGCCAGTGCTGCTGGTCCTTGGGCCCCAATCCAAGTAGCAAGGCTCTCTAGTCAAGGAATATAAATGGTATGTAGTGAGATTTGGTGGAAGGTTTTGTTCAGAAGCTGGAGATAATATAAATTTCAAGAAAGTATCTCTCGGTTTATGGTTCTGTAGGATATCAAAAATGTTAAACTTTGCAGTCAGCAAAGTTTTGAACCTCAGCGCTACCATTCAGTAACTGTGTGACCTTTGTGGATTATCAAATCTTGCATGTCCTCAGTTTTCTTATCTGTAAACTGGTAGTAATAATAGTACTTGCATGCTTGCACACTCAGCTGTGTCCAACTCTTTGCAACCCCATGGACTGTGGCCCACCAGACTCCTCTATCCATGGGATTTTCCAGGCACAGATACCGGAGTGGGTTGCCATTCCTTTTCCAGGGGATCTTCCTGACCCAGGGATGGAATCTGTGTCCCCTGCATCTCTTTCATTGTGGGTGGATTCTTTACCACTGAGCCAGCTGGGAAGCCCCTGATAGTACTTACTTGTAGCTATAATTACTCAGTTTGAAGAACCTGGGGAAAATGTAGTTAAGCAGGGCTCTTTAATGTAAGACTTCTCGGGACCTTTAATTGCTGAAGTGATGCTCCATGAAGAAGATATGATAAGTGATACTTCTCACACTGATTTGACCACTGAACTTCTGATTTTCCTGGAGTGTCTGGTGGACCCATTATTCTTTGGAACCTCTGCTTTAGGAGGATTGAGCTGGTGGCAGATAGGAAGATGAGCTAATTGGGAAAACACCATAGCTGGGAAAATTCTCCAGGGCTGGAGTCTGGAAGGAAGGAAGGGAGGCAGTGAAATGTCCAGGTGTTGAGTCTGGAGGCAGTGGCATTGTGTAGAGAGGAGGGACCGGTCAGAGTAAACACTCTGAGGTTGGATCAGGCCAGAGACTCACTTGATGTGAGGGTTAGGAGAAAGGAGGGGTCATGTAAGATCCTTTCCCACCCAGAGAGAAACAGAAGGCCAGGGGAAAGTGCCATGTGTTTAATTTTCTGTCTGATTTAAATTCTGCTGCTTGTTGCCCACAAACTAACAGCATGTCTCTTGAGTCTCTAGGGCATTTTACAGTAAAGCCACATATTTTCTGAAGTTGGGTCAGAATTGAGCATATGAAATTCCTCAAGTGTGAAATTCCACTTAACCCCATTAATGCTTGTAACCCCGAGTAGGTATTGTTTATAATTCAGTTCTAGTTACCAGTGAATATTTGCATTTGTCAAATCTTTTCAGTTCTATCTCAAACTAAGTTTATTTTAGGGAAGAAAATTTGCCTTCTTGTCAAAAAGCTGAAAAGAACCATCCTCCCCATCCCACTGCTATGGTTTGCACATTTGGCTGTAACTCTGTGTGTGTCTGTGTGTTTTTGTGTGTGTATGATGGTATTCTGAATTTCATAATACTTAGGATAGTAAAACCTTCATTTCTAAGAGCCTCTACAGTTTACCAAAGGTTTTGACATAATGATCTTATTTTATGCTGGTAAACCATGAAATGGGTATTATTTAGCATATCTATTTTTTCTATTTTATGCAGAGTGAAGAAAGTGGGGAGGGTATACAGTTTCATATGCCGATCTATAGATACTTTCCTTCCCCCTGGGAATTTCCTACAGCTTTTACACAGAGCTTTCATACATGGTTGGTGCTGAAAATATGAAAGCAATTATTTGAATTACAAGGATAAACCCATTTGTGTGTAAGTGCAGTTACTGAACCATGTTCACAGCATAAAGAGCCTGGTTGAGATGCAGCTGGAATAATTTTAGCCCCCTCGCTCCTGCACCCAAATTGAATTATACACTGTAGCTTTATTTAAATAGCCTTACCCACGTACAAACTCACACGAACAATAAAGTCACATAATTCAGCATTTGCTTTAGGTTTAAAATTTTTTTAATGGCTTTTGACTGTCTCTAAAGTAGTTACTCTAGTTAATATTTTAGAATCATTTGATAAAAGTCCAAGATATAAATCTTTTTGAGTGGCTGTTCAAGTGCACTCTAGGATGAATAGGAATCTCTACATTTTCTGCAGATGGGGAACTCTATTCTGGCCACCACCTAGATTTTAATTAGTGAAAGTCTCTCATGCACTTTACATTGCTGATTGGTTTAGAAATCAAGCTTTCAGATTGTGTTCATCAGTTATCAGTAAAAGCTACTACTTGTGAAACATTTGCTTTGTGATTAATCCTTTCAACCCTTCTATGAGGCCAAGATTTGTGCCCCATTTTCAGAAGAAGAAATTATGGAAAGACTACACAAGAGACCAGGAATCCACTTCCACTGACCCCAGAGCCTGCATCTCCCACTGCCTAAAAAGCCACTGCTTGTAGGGCTGACACACGTTGTCTAAGATTTTGTTTAGAGAGTTTAGGTTACCTAGACACTCAGATATTGCATAGTATCAAATTTATTTCAATCTTTACAATCTCTCTTTTTGTCTTTTACAAGGGGGGTGAAATAGCTTAGTAACAGCAACCACAAAAAGAACAGTGATGAATTGTTGATGATAACTTAATCTTTTAGTTTAATGAGGAAATTGGCTGTAAGTTTCGAGTGGTAAACATAGTGAATGAATGCTCACACTCAACAACCAGGATGTAGAATTGGAGGAAACTATGTCACAGTAGGTGCTTCGGCGTCATGTCTACAGCCCCTTTGCCCGCTGGTGAACTCACTTCTCACTTCTGAGAATGTTGGCTTCCAGTACTTACAGTTTTCCCTTCTCCAGAGACATGCTCTGTCTATCTGGGGTCTATCCCTCATGCTCAGGTTGGGGCCAATATCTGTTGTCTTATTAAGTGACTCAAATCCTAGTTTGCTTAGGACGGTCCCAGTTTTAGTGATGAATGTCCTGTGTTCTCAGAACCCCCTCAATCTCAGGCAAACCAAAGTGATTGATCCCCCTACTTGCCCCAAGGGGGGGACCCCCAGCACTATGGTGCAATGAGTGGGCTCAAGGTTCATGCGGGACCAGGCTAAAGCTGGTCTCTAGGCAAGACCCATTCTTACGAAAGAGATCCTGAAGCTCCCTCACCTTCTCTGCCAAGTGAGAACCCAGGGAGGAGATGGCTGGTTTGTCTGTCAACCAGGAAGTGGATCCTCATCAGACACTGAATTTGCTTCTAGCCTCCAGAACTGTGAGAAATAAATATCAGTTGTTTATAAGCCACCCAGTTTGTGGTATTTTTGTTATAGCAGCTTGAGCAGACTAAGAACACATGTCAAAACAGTCCCATTTTGATTTGAATTCTTCTTTTTTGATGCTTAAGTGTGATGTGAGAAAAGGATGTATGTCTCCATATATTTTCAAACCTGGCTTAGCTGTGTGGTGATTAAACTACATTTTGTGCTGAGGAGTATTTCTAACTTGAAGAGTGTAATGTCACATCTCTACACGTGTGTGAGGGTGTGGTACGTGTCTTTGTATATGTTAGTGCAGTGAGGCTCGTGCTGTGTTCCATGCTCTGAAGATGAGCAGAGTAATTCTTAACTCTGGAGAACAAAACGCCTGTAGACTCACATAGGCAGCGTGGTACAGGCTAACCCCATGCCTGGGAACCAGAAATACTTGTATTCAAACCGAGATGCTGGATTTATAGAGCTGTGTGATCTTGGGGAAACTGCTTAATGTTTTGGAATGTGTTGGTGGGACTACACGTAACGTTCAGGTTTGAAGGTCAAATATACAAATGCACAATGGCTGGCTGATAGCACACACTCCCTAAACATTTGCCATCATGCATTTTCCCTGGGGTATGCTGGTTTGGCTGACTTCGGTTTTAGACTGGTTTTGAAGTGTTTTATGTAGATAAATCGAACACACTGCTACATTTCCCACATTCTACCCTTGCAGAGCCTTTTGTTTCTCAGCAGCTTTGAGTAAGCCATCTCAGCTGAAGTTTATAGTCTCTCCATCAGGTCCTCAGGAAGGCGTTTTGTCCTTTTGGACCAGGCTACAGAGGTGGGTTTTAAGTCCCATCTCCATCTCCTTATTGGTGTTTCTTCCCAATGTAAGATGGGCTTTCCCCCCAAAAAGGGATATTTCCTTTTAATCGAAGGACTGTGAGTATAGCAGTTTCTCATGTGTTTTTTTCAGAACCTTCTGAACCAAAATTAATCTACACTTTTCCTCTGAAAGGAACAAAGGGGAAAAATACATGCTGTCTCGTTCATAAGAATTGCCAGTGCTTTTTTTCTTTTTTTAATTAAATGAGGATGGATACCTTCACTCATCCATCCTCTTTTTAATTTCCTATGTTCAATTTGATTAAGATGTGTTTCTTGAAGATATGTGCTATCTGGTTCTTGTTGTATAAAAAGTTTAATATCTTTCCCTTTTTTATTGGACTAGTAAGGCATTTGACATTAAAAATAATAGCTTTGAATTTTCCTATTGCTGTCTGCATTCAATAGGGGAAATATTAAGAATAAATGGGAAAACTCATTTAGTTCTTTCTCTGAAGGGTCCTTTCAAAGCATTATACTTAACACGATCTAGTCCAGAATCCACCGATGCATAGAATAAATAAAATCAAATGATAGCATAAATTCCTTAGTGTCTAATCCAGGAAATGAATGTTAAAGAAATATGGCCACTATCTTTTAAAAAATTGCTGAAAACTTATTTCTTCCCCTTTGTGTTTAGCTGAAGTGAGCATGTAAGTTTGTTTTTAAGGAGAGGAATTGTAAGAACCCTTAAAACAATATTCAGTTTTCCTGTTTAAATCTGCAAAGTGAGTTCAACCTCTGAGTTTTATTCTATGCTCCATTCCCACATCTTTGTTTTTGGACAAAGACTTGGATCTGGGCTGAACTCCTTGACCATGGTAGTAGGAAGAGGAATAAGCAAACAGGTAGAGTATCTTGCACTAAAGTACACCAGTGTCCTCATAAGAGTTCCAGCCATACTGGAGTCAGATTGAGTACGACCTTTCTGGCTAAAGCCATTATGGGATGGGTTTTCAAATAAGAGTGGTGGTCTAAGTCTACATGTTTTTCTCCACAGTGGCTCCACAATAGCTTAATCATTCTAAAGGACTAGGGCTCCAAATAATAACAATCTGGGTATAAATCTTCATTTCTCCAGTACTAACTTGACTATTTGTGCATCAGTGTTTGTGGCAACCAGCTTCCAAGAGTGTTCCCAATGATACCCACCTTCTGGTACTGACACTGTGGTATAATCCCCTCTCATATTTTCCAGTTGGCTTGTGTGATCAATAAAATATGGAGAAATAATGGTGTGTCACTTCTGGGGTTAGGTTATAAAACACTGAGACTTCCATCTTGGTGGCTCTCACACTTTTAGATTACTGGTCGCAAAGAGTCGGACATGACTGAGCAACTTCACTTCATTCTGGGGGAAGCCAGAAAAGACTGCAGGGAGACTTGAGCTATCCTGCCAGGAGCCATGTGAGCAAGCTTGACAGCAGATCCTCCAACTGCAGTTACATCTTCACTTGACTGCAGCCCCAGGCAACATCTTGCAGTAACCTCACGAGACCCCAGGTCAGAACCACCTAGCTAAGCTGCTCCTGGTTTTCTGACCTTAGCACTGTGTGAAATAATATGTTTGCTGTTTTTAAGTTGCTGTTTAAGTTGGGGATAATTTGTCGTGGCAGATAACTAATACAGTTGACCCTTGAAACAATGCAGGGTTAATTCTAGTACAATTTATCGTTGGTCCTCTGTGTCCGTAGTTCCTCCGCAGCCTTGCATCCAAACCAACAGCCAACCTTAGAGCACTGCAGTTTTGACTAGTTAAAGTATCTGCAGCTATTTGTGTCCAATCCCTTGTTGTTCAAGGTTCAACCGCACAGTTTTCTCCTTGCAAAATGAGAATAATAACAATATTAGTACCTATTTAGGTGCTAAGTGAGATAGTATATGTAAATGGCACAGAGTTAAATGTTCAATAAGTAGTGTTACTAGACTCATGAGTTGACTAGTTGACTCTTCTCTCAGATCTAGAAGTAGCATTTGTAACTGTTCAATGCTGGTACTTTTGCTAGTGTCATTGTATAGATCTCCATTTAGCAAAGACTGTTTCCTCTCTTTTTGCCAGTCCTAGCCTGACTCATTACTGCTTGCAGTAGAGGGATAGAATTCAGCTAAGTCACCAAATACTGTTTGGTGTTCTTTCCTTGGTGTGTCTTTGACACTGGAACAAACCACCCTAGAAAATCAGCCTTGAGAACAAAAAGGATGTTTTGGAATGGAACTTTTGCAATAATTTTTTCTCTTTTGACAAGTATTTCCATTTTGACAGAAGATGAAGAGTAAGCGGTAAGAGTCTTAGATAGAATAAGGGAGTAAATCTAAGTTTATTTTCAGTAAAAATGGAAGAAACTTGTTTGTTTGATGCTTTACTACTTTAATTTACTTTAGTGTGAGTTAGTATATATTTGTAACAAAGTTTTTGAATATTATTGACTTCCTTCTTTTGGTTGAAGAAAATGCAGCTACTCTCAGATATTTATCAGAGAGTCATTTCCTGTTGTTGTTTTTTTGGTTACAGTCTTCTTGGTTCTGGCTGATAGCTCTAGGAATTTAAGAGAAGAAAGAGGCATCTGTCTACCCGGTTAACTGGTTTTAGAGAACTGACCTTGACAATCAGTGGGAGAAATGGATGTCACACATTACTCCCACAGCTTGATTCTGTTAACATTCACAGCTGCTTATGCTAGAGATGGGTCGATACCTTTTTGAATAAATGTATTATTTTCCTCCATAGTTATAAGTTTTGGTCAACAATGATCTTTGCTGTGAGGGGTATAGAGGATAAAATAACTTCTTTCACAGTGGGGTAAATTGAAGCATTGAATGATTACCCTATTTATCTCAAGATAGATAAAAACTAAAGCCCAGTACCTAACTTCCATGGTAATCTACATGTGGATACTGCTTCATTGTTATGAGTGCCATTATTTTTAAATCAATGCAGCAAGGACATGACAAATGCCATGGGTTGTGAAGATAGTAGATTACTTTTTGTGAAAGTGACCTATTTTTGATTTATTTATTTCAGTTAAATACATTCAGATGTATTAGATGTGTGTGAATCTTATAGTTTCCTTTAGTCGCCAAATCTTTATAGGCCAAAGATGCTGTATTACAGATGGACTATTCTGTAAATAAAGGAAAGCAACAGATTTATCAAGGATAGACCTAGAGGAAAGAGATATAAACTAGTGACCTAAGGAGGCAGGGTAGTTCTTTAACCTTTCTGTGGAGTTGTTGATCTTGATTGCTTGTTCTTGGGACAGTCTCAGATGTGTTTCAGCACAGCCAGGAAGCTCCTATTTCCTTTTTTCTCCTCTGAGTCACTGCATAGTCCCTGCATTGGCAGGGAGATGGTTGTCCCTGGAGCCTAGGGCAAATAAGGATGAGTAGTACGAACCTTTCAATTGTATTAAGCAGAATACCTTATATATAATTGTTCCTAAATCATGCTGTGCTATAGCACATTGATTTGCTAACTATAAGTTGAATATTATTTGAGAAATAGTATCCAGCTTCTTGTTTTATTTCTGTCAGTAAATTTTTAGGTTATTTAATTAACAAATTCATATTTCTAATGCAGTGGGCTAAACTTTTCAAAGCATATTTGCATATATTACCTCACTGAATCTCATATAACATTTCTGTTCATGTAGCTATATATGTAATTTAGGGTATTCCTGAAAAGTCCTCTGTCATTGTGGAGTCATTTACCTCTCTTGTTCAGGGATTTTCACATGAAATAATCTTGGAGACAGGCTTGTACTCTCGAATAAATTACCAAGACTGCTACCTCAAGTGGTTCCTAGAAGGGGCAGCTATATGGAAGTTGTGTTTTATAGAGTAACTAGCAACTTCTGGAAACAACTGATGAAATAAATCAGACATGAATATCACAGAAGTACAAAGGACTATAAGAGACTACTATGAACAATTATACACAAATTGGGCAACCTAGAAGAAACAAATTCTTAGAAACATATACCCTACCAAGACTGAATCATGAAGAACTAGGTAATCTGAAGAGATCAATTGCTAGTGAGGCAACTGAGTCAGCAAAAAATCAAAAACACCCCAACAAATTAAATTCTAGGAACAGATGGCTTCACTGGTGAATTATACCAGATATTTGAAGAGTTAATATAAACGCTTCTCAAACTCTTTTAAAAAGTATAGGAACAGGCTGCTGCTGCTGCTGCTAAGTCACTTCAGTCATGTACGACTCTGTGTGACCCCATAGATGGCAGCTCACCAGGCTCCCCCGTCCCTGGGATTCTCCAGGCAAGAACACTGGAGTGGGTTGCCATTTCCTTCTCCAATGCATGAAAGTGAAAAGTGAAAGTGAAGTCACCCAGTCGTGTCCGACTCTTAGTGATCCCATGGACTGCAGCCTACCAGGCTCCTCTGTCCATGAGATTTTCTGGGCGAGAGTACTAGAGTGGGCTGCCATTGCCTTCTCCATAGGAACAGGGAATGCTCCCAAACTGATTTTTTGAGGCCAACATTACCCTTATAGCAAAGCAAGACAAAAACACTGCAAGAAAACTGTAGACTAATATTTCTGATGAACACAGGTGCAAAAATCCTTATTATCAAACTGAATTCAACAACACATTAAATACTTATACACTATGATCAAAAGGGATTTATTCCAGGGATACAAAGGTTGTTCAACATCCTCAAGATAAACATTGTGATATACTACATTGATTAGATGAAGTATAAAAGTCATATGATCATCTCACTAGATGGGTAAAAAGCAATGGACAAAATTCAACATTGTTTTATGATTAAAAACTCTCAACAAAGTAAGTATAGAGGGAATGTGCATCAACATAATAAGGGCCATATATGGCAAACATGCAGTTAATATCATACTCAGCAGTGCAAAACTGAAAGCTTTTCCTTTAAGACAAGAAATAAGACAAAGATGCCCACTCTTAGCACTTTTATTCAACATTGTATAGGAAGTCCCAGCCAGAGCAGTTAGGTAAGAAAAAGAAATAGAAGTTATTCAAATTTAAAGTAGTAAAACTGTTTCCATTTGCAGATGACATGATATAGAAAACCCTAAGTTCAGTTCAGTTCAGTCACTCAGTTGTGTCTGACACTTTGCGACCCTATGAACCGCAGCACGCCAGGCCTCCCTGTCTATCACCAACTCCCGGAGTCCACCCAAACCCATGTCCATCGAGTCGGTGATGCCATCCAACCATCTCATCCTCTGTCGTCCCCTTCTCCTCCTGCCCTCAATCTTTCCCAGCATCAAGGTCTTTTCAAACGAGTCAGCTCTTCGAATCAGGTGGCCAAAGTATTGGAGTTTCAGCTTCAACATTGGTCCTTCCTATGAACACCCAGGGCTGATCTCCTTTAGGATGGACTGATTGGAAGTCTTTGCAGTCCAAAGATTCCACCAAAGTACTTTTTAAACTAATAAATGAATTCAATAAAGTTTCATAATGTAAAATCAATATACAAAAATCAGTTGCATTTCTATATGCTGGTAACAAACTATCAGAAAGAGAAATTAAGAAAACATATGGTGGAATTAAAAGAATAAAATACCTATGATTAAACTTAATGAAGGAGGAAAGGCCTGTACATTATACTATAAAACATTGATGAAAGAAATTGAAGAAGGCAGAAACAAATGGAAAGATTTTTCATGCTTATGGATAGGAAGAATTAATATGGTAAAATGTCCATATTATTCAAAGCAATCTGCAGATTCAATGCAATCCCTATGAAAATGCCAACATTTTTCACAGAAACAGAAGAAGCTATCCTAAAATCTGTATACAACCACAGAATACCCTGGATAGCTAAATCAATTTGAGAAAGAACAACAAAGCTGGAGGCATCACATTTCCTGATTTCAAACTGCAGTACAAAGTTGCAATAATCAGAAGAGTATAGTACTGATATAAAAGCAGATAGACACATAGATGAAGCAAACAGAATAGAGAGCCAGGAAAAAACCCACATATATATGGCCAATTAATTTATGATCAAGGAGCCAATAATGTACAATGGGGAAGAATAGTGTAGTCTCTTCAATAAATGATGTTGGGAAAAGCAGACAGATACTTGCAAAAGAATAAAACTGGGCCACATTCTTACACTGTACACAAAAACCAATTCAAAATGGAGTAAAGTCTTGAGTGAAAGACCTGAAACAGTAGAACTCCTAGAAGAAAACCTAGAGGTTAATTTCTTTGAACTATCTTATTAAAAATAATGATCTGTATGGTCTCCTTAATTACTGAGAATATAAACCGTTTATTAGCTATATGTGTTACAGAAATCTTATTTGTTACTTGGTTACTTGCCTGTTCACTTATGTGGTGGTGTACTTTGGTAAATAGTGTTCTTAATTTTAATGTGGTCAAATTTATTAACTTTTTTTTTTTAATGGTTAAAGCCTTTTAGTATCCTGCTTAAGGAATATTTACCTAACCTGAAGCTCATGGTGATAGTCTTTAGTTTTTCCTTCTAGGAAGGAAAGGTTTAATATTTTTCCATTTCACACTTAGATCTATGAAAAATTTAGATTTTTTGTGTGTGTATGGTATAAAGTGGGTTTCACAGGTGGTGCAGTGGTAAAGAATCCAATACCAATGCAGACGAGGCAAGAGATGTGGGCTTGATCCCTGGGTTTGGAAGATTCCTTAGAGTAGAAAATGGCAACCCACTCCAGTATTGTTGTCTGGATAATTCTATGGACAGAAGAGCCTGGTGGGCTACAGTCCACGGGGTTGCAAAGAGTTGGACACGGCTGAGTGACTGAGCACACACATGGTATAAAGCAGTTTTTTTAAAGTGGATATCTAGTTGACTCGGTGTCATTTATCAGCAAGAATATTCTTTCCTACTGAAAGAATATCACAAACTCAGGTTTGCGATAGTGACAAACTTGGTTATAAATTAGGTGACCCTGGGTGTTTGGTTATGTTTCTGGACTCTTTGGTGTTCCTTAGGTTTGTTTTTCTATTTTTGCACTAAATACCATACTGTCTTAGTGTAGCCTTAAGAATTAGTCTTGGTATCTGGGAAAGCAGATACTCATATTTTTTTCTTCTTTGTCTACTCTGTGAGTCTTTGTCCATTGCATTTCCACATAAAAGTTGGAATTCTCTTGTCAACTTCCACAAAATATAACTTTTGGGAAATTGATAGAATTTGCATTAAACCCATATATAAGTTTCAGGAGAATTATTTTCAGTGTTGGGCTTTCTAATTCATTAATGTGGTAAATGGTTCCAGTTTTTGGATTTTCTTTGCTTTTTCTAAGTAATGTTTTATAATTTTCTGTGTAGTAGTTTTGCAGATCTTTTGTTATTCATATTGGTTATATTTTGATGGAATTTTAATTATTATGCCATTTTCAAACTGTGACTAATACATGTAAGTAAAATTGATTTTAAAACATTGAGCTTTATCCAGAAAACCTGGTACATTCATTAATTAATTTACTCAAATGCTCTGTTTTTAACATATAATTTCATCTGTAAAACAATGAGAATTTAATTTTTTTTTCCAATCCTGGTATATTTTGCTTCTTTTTCTTACCTTAGAAATACTTCCTAGGCTCCGGGTCTATACTGAACAGAAACAATGTTAGAGGTTTTCTTGTCAGAGGGAAAATTTTCAACATTTAATATTTATGTATCACATTTGTTATATTTTCAGTGCAAAGTGTTATAAAGATTAAGGAAGAGTTCTATTGCTTGTCTAGGAGCTTTTTTTTTAATAATTGTGAATGGGTGTTAAATTTTATCAAATTTTTTTTCCTGCATGTATGAACTAATCTTATGATTTTCTCCCTTCTTATGTTTATCTGGTTGATTATATTCAGTGTTTCACATGTCTCTTGTAAACACCATATACTTTAAAGTAATTTAGCCTGACCACTTTTGTGCTTTAATTGGAAAATTAATCCCTTAATGTACGCTATAATTTCTAATATATCAAATTTAAATTAATAATTAAAATATTTTTTGTCTTTTTGATCTACATTTTTTCTCCTTTCTTTTATACTTATTATTTTTAATATTCTATTTCCCCCTCTACTCAATAGTAATATTAATACACTCTTACTTTCTTATTCTGAAGGCAATGGCACCTCACTCCATTACTCTTGCCTGGAAAATCCCATGGACGGAGGAGCCTGGTAGGCTGCAGTCCATGGGGTCGCTGAGGGTCGGACACGACTGATTGACTTCACTTTCACTTTTCACTTTCATGCATTGGGGAAGGAAATGGCAACCCACTCCAGTGTTCTTGCCTGGAGAATCCCAGGGACGGGGGAGCCTGGTGGGCTGCCGCCTATGGGGTCGCACAGAGTCGGACACGACTGAAGCGACTTAGCAGCAGCAGCAGCAGAGATTGAAACATCACTGGCTTATCAAATCCCGCTATTTCTTGGAACTTTTGCTTTTTCCCCCAAAGCACAGGGTTCTTGGAATCTTGCTATTGAATGTGTGGCCCAAGGACCAGCATCATTGGCACCACCTAAGGGTTTTTTATAAATGCTGACTATCCGGCCATCTTACCTACAAAATCTGCATTTTAACAAAATCCTTGAGTGTTTCATATACGCGTTGAAATTGTGGAGTACTGCTTTAGAACACTAATTACATAAACTCACTTTATATGCCATTAATGCTATGTATTTTAATTTTATATACATCAAACCTCATAAACATTATTATTATGTGATTAGTTTCTGCATTTAGGTTTACCCACTTCTTTACCATCTTCATTGCTTTTCATTAATTCCTGCATCTCTTCCCATCCATTAGGGTTCATTTTCCTTCAGTGTGGAAAATTCTCTTTAATATTTCCACTCATATTTCCAGTCATAACATTGATGATTTTTTTTCCTATTTTTAATTCATCTGAAAATATCTTTATTTCAGTAAGCCTAGAATTCTAGGTTGGCAGGTATTTTTGTTTTGTCCTATTTTCCATCCTATTTTTCTGTTTCATTCTAATTATTTTCTTCTGATCCATCTACCTGGCCACTGTTCTTTTTGACTATTTTGGCTCATATATGGAGTTCCTACTATTGGTTATTGTATTTTTTAGGTATAGAATTTTCATTTTCTTTTCTTTTTTTATAGGCCCCAGTTCTCTGCTGAAATTCTCAAACTTTCCTGGAATATACTATCATAACTACAGTCTTTGCCTGATAGTCCATATCAGAGAGCCCCTGTATGTCTCTTGACTACCATTCTTGTTGTTTTTTTTTTAATTTTGTCTGGTCTCCTTATGTCTCTCAGTGTTTTTTGACTGAGTGTTGGACATTGTTCAGAACAAATATAAAAACAATTAAGGTCTGAGCCGATACTATCCTCCTTCAGTGAGCATTTGCATTTATTTTTTATAGGAGTTGGGGCACTAGTAATCCTGAATCATTGACACCTAGCTTTAAGACTGAGATGATATAGTGAAAATGAGTATACTACCCAAAGCAATTTATAGATTCAACGCAATCCCTATCAAGCTACCAACAGTATTCTTCACAGAGCTAGAACAAATAATTTCACAATTTGTACGGAAATACAAAAAACCTCGAATAGCCAAAGCGATCTTGAGAAAGAAGAATGGAACTGGAGGAATCAACCTACCTGACTTCAGGCTCTACTACAAAGCCACAGTTATCAAGACAGTATGGTACTGGCACAAAGACAGAAATATTGATCAATGGAATAAAATAGAAAGCCCAGAGATAAATCCACGCACATATGGACACCTTATCTTTGACAAAGGAGGCAAGAATATACAATGGATTAAAGACAATCTCTTTAACAAGTGGTGCTGGGAAATCTGGTCAACCACTTGTAAAAGAATGAAACTAGACCACTTTCTAACACCATACACAAAAATAAACTCAAAATGGATTAAAGATCTAAACGTAAGACCAGAAACTATAAAACTCCTAGAGGAGAACATAGGCAAAACACTCTCTGACATACATCACAGCAGGATCCTCTATGACCCACCTCCCAGAATATTGGAAATAAAAACAAAAATAAACAAATGGGACCTAATTAACCTTAAAAGCTTCTGCACATCAAAGGAAACTATTAGCAAGGTGAAAAGACAGCCTTCAGAATGGGAGAAAATAATAGCAAATGAAGCAACCGACAAACAACTAATCTCAAAAATATACAAGCAACTCCTACAGCTCAACTCCAGAAAAATAAACGACCCAATCAAAAAATGGGCCAAAGAACTAAATAGACATTTCTCCAAAGAAGACATACAGATGGCTAACAAACACATGA
>NW_011495027.1:13260255-13280885 GCF_000754665.1 Bison bison bison
GGGCCAAAGAACTAAATAGACATTTCTCCAAAGAAGACATACAGATGGCTAACAAACACATGAAAAGATGCTCAACATCACTCATTATCAGAGAAATGCAAATCAAAACCACTATGAGGTACCATTTCACACCAGTCAGAATGGCTGCGATCCAAAAGTCTACAAATAATAAATGCTGGAGAGGGTGTGGAGAAAAGGGAACCCTCTTACACTGTTGGTGGGAATGCAAACTAGTACAGCCACTATGGAGAACAGTGTGGAGATTCCTTAAAAAACTGGAAATAGAACTGCCTTATGATCCAGCAATCCCACTGCTGGGCATACACACTGAGGAAACCAGAAGGGAAAGAGACACGTGTACCCCAATGTTCATCGCAGCACTGTTTATAATAGCCAAGACATGGAAGCAACCTAGATGTCCATCAGCAGATGAATGGATAAGAAAGCAGTGGTACATATACACAATGGAGTATTACTCAGCCATTAAAAAGAATACATTTGAATCAGTTCTAATGAGGTGGATGAAACTGGAGCCTATTATACAGAGTGAAGTAAGCCAGAAGGAAAAACATAAATACAGTATACTAACGCATATATATGGAATTTAGAAAGATGGTAACAATAACCCGGAGTACGAGACAGCAAAAGAGACACTGATGTATAGAACAGTCTTATGGACTCTGTGGGAGAGGGAGAGGGTGGGAAGATTTGGGAGAATGGCAATGAAACATGTAAAATATCATGTAGGAAACGAGTTGCCAGTCCAGGTTCGATGCACGATGCTGGATGCTTGGGGCTGGTGCACTGGGACGGCCCAGAGGGATGGTATGGGGAGGGAGGAGGGAGGAGGGTTCGGGATGGGGAACACATGTATACCTGTGGCGGATTCATTTTGATATTTGGCAAAACTAATACAAATATGTAAAGTTTAAAAATAAAATAAAATTAGAAAAATAAAATAAAATAGTTACCGAATTTAAAAAAAAAAAAAAAAAGACTGAGATGACTGGAATTTGACTCATGAAAGAGCTTATTTATTTTTGATACATGAGATAAAGGGAAGAAGAGAAAATGGGAAAATGGCACTTATTTATTTATTGTTTATTTTTATTTAAGAATTTCATGCATCTTAGCTTTATATTCTTCACAACATTGCTAATTGTTTATGGCACAGATCATACAGTATTTTTGTGTTGTCATATTCTCTTCTTCTCCTTACTCTCTTCCTAGTTCTTTTTCTTGGAGCGCTTCTCTAGATTTGGCAGGGGCAAAGAACAGGAGGATTCACAGAAATAGTTGCTAATGTGAAATGTAAAAATTCTGGTTAACAACTTTGGCCATTAGTTTTAGGGTCCCTGTGCCCCTATGGCTACAATTTAAGCCTTATGTGACTCCTCTAAAAAGCAAAGAAAGAGCCCCCAAAGAGTCATCCAGACTCTTAAGTCATTAGTAGCTTTAACAAGCTATGACTATTTAAGTATTGGTTTAGAGTTCATCAAATAGTATGGGGCAAGGGTACATTGTGTGAATTATATCTACCATCAGGTATTTCCCATCTTGTACCCCATCTTCCTGCGTCATTCTTCTGTTGTGCTTAAAAAACCTCAAAATATTTCACTGAAATGGCCAAAAGGAATGCTGACACTGATAGCATGGTAAAAAAATTAAACTGCCTGTGGCTCTTGAGAAGTGATTCTGCCTTTTCTGTGCAGGCCAGGATGTTCTCAGCCTCTGTCTCCTAAATGTGGACCAGCAGGGGAGATAATATGGAGGACAGTGTACTCCCCAGGGGATGGGTGAGCATGAGTAACGGCCCATTGCCGTCTGCTGGGCTCTTCCTGTCTAAGAAAGAGCTTAGCCATTGCAAAGCATCACTATCCTCACCCTTGCTGGGGTACCTGTCTCAATTATGGCACCCGGTCCTTTTTTGTCTCTGTTGTTCCGCCCCCTCATCCTCTGTTGAAATTATGATTTTTTTCCTTTACAACTTCTGCCAAGAATTTCACTCTCCTGAGTTATTCTGACAATATTTTCATTGGTATAGCTCTGCATCTTTACCTTTCACCTTTGAAAAGGGTAATTTTTATTATTTTAAATGTTTTCCAAAGGTATAACATGCCTTTAGGTGTTGAATTGAACTCTTAGAAGAGGAGGTAAAAGAGTCTCCTTAGGCAGTTCAGTCATGGACATATTTTATTTGGCCCACAGAACATTTTTAAGCATTATTTAGTGACTAGTGATTGAACAAAAGTATTTTTCCTTTTCATCAGATTGGACCAAAGGAGGGTCACTTGTGCATATCTGAACTAATAATTCCCTCTAGCCTTTATTCAAATACATCTTTTTAGTAAGGCCTTCCTGACCATTTCGTCTAAAATCCCAACCCCAACTTTGTTTCTGTCTAGTTTATTTACCATCATCTCACTAGCCATGCATTTTACTTAGCTTTTCCTTTGTTTGTTTGCTTATTGTTCATGATCTTGGTGCAGAGATTTTGTCTGCTTTGTGTCTAGACCAGTACTTGACTTAGAAGTCCTCTAATACATATTAATTTATTGGATAAATGAATGAAAGTGGCCAGGGAGATTTCATGGGACTGTTGGCTTTGACCTTTATAAGAAAGTTTTATTGAAATAAAATTCATGTACCATACAGTTAACACTTGAAGTGTACAATTCACTAGCTTTTAATGTATTTTCAGATCTGTGTATCCATTACCACTGTCACTTTTGGAACATTTTCATTACTTGCCAAAAAACTCCATACTCTTTATGTCTTAGTATCCCCCAAGTCCTGTGTTACCCTCAGCCCTGCTGCTGCTGCTGCTAAGTCGCTTCAGTCGTGTCCGACTCTGTGCAACCCCATAGACGGCAGCCCACCAGGCTCCCCCATCCCTGGGATTCTCCAGGCAAGAACACTGAAGTGGGTTGCCATTTCCTTCTCCAATGCATGGAAGTGAAAAGTGAAAGGGAAGCCACTCAGTTGCGTCCAACTCCTAGCGACCCCATGGACTGCAGCCTACTAGGCTCCTCCATCCATGGGATTTTCCAGGCAAGAGTAATGGAGTGGGTTGCCATTGCCTTCTCCAACCCTCAGCCTAGGAATCCACTAGATTTGCCTGTTCTAGACAGTTCATATAATGGAATGAAGTGGAATGGAATCATATGATATGTGGTTCTTTGTGACTGGCTTCTTCACTAACGTGTTTTCAAGTTTCTTCTATGTTGTAGTACTTCATACTTTCATTGCTGAGTAATATTGCAGAGTGTGGAAATGTCGAATTTTATGTATTCTTTTGTCAGTTGATGGACTGGTCTTGTTTTCTTAACAAATCACTGTCAAGAGGGATGGCTTTGCCATGATTGACTTATAATGACGCCTGGTCCAACTTGGTGTCAGTTCCTCCAACTAAAGTACTGACTCACGCCAACAGAAGGCCATAATGGATTCTGGTGGTCAACCACCATCAAATCAATATCATCTCATAAAAGTTTCTTCTTTCTATCTTTGAATAGTCATATTTTCCTCCTTCCCAGTCATTATTATGGTGTTTTTATATTGGAAGATCAATGGCTTGTGGCATTAAAACCATAGTAAGAAAGAAGGAAGGCCAGCAACAGAGCAAATGATATTAGCTCTGTCTTCAGTTTAATTTCCTCATAAAAAAAAATCTCTCATTTTTCAATGGACACTGAGGTGTTACTGTGGAGGACTGCAAAAAAAAAAAAAAAAATTGCCATTCACCTAGGATGTAAAATACTTTCCCAAGGCAGTCTCTTCTTAATTTCCTGTGTTCTGTCTGTTGGAAGGCTCACTGGTGCAAAGCCAATATGAGCTATGCTATATTTCAACCAAATGCCCTTTGTTCTGGAGGACTGTGGGTTTTTTTTTTTTCCCCAAGTAATTAAGCCAGTCAGGGAAAAATGTCAAATGTCATTTTGCTCATTTTTTCTTTCCTTTTCCCACTCTGATCAAGGTTGGAACATTCTCTTCATTAAAAGTCTTTCCAAAGACAACTCTGCAGTGAGTGAGGACTTTGTCCACACTTTTTAATTCAGTGGCAGAGGCTTTGGGAAAGCAGCATGCTACTTGTACTCCAAGCAAAAAGGTGTAAATGGCTTTATTGAAAATCAATATGCTCTTGTGAAGTGCCACTCGTTTCTGTGTTTCTGAGTTCTTTGCCATTTGTCATTTTGCACCGATGAAAGCTGTGCAACTGTGGCTTTCTGTGTTTGAGGTTTTCTTTTTTTTTCTGTATTTTCATCCATAAGCATAAGGTTAAAGGATCATTTGGTGTATTGTTTGTTTATTTTTTGGAAGAAGAAATGTGTAGGGTTTTTTTTTTTTTTGATGACAGAAATTGAACTGCCACTGAGGAGAATGGCTGTTACCCACATTGTGGTCTCATAAGTGAGGTCACATTTGAGCAGACTTTGGCAGGGTGCTGGAGACTTCTTAAAAGTTCCCTCAGAATGTTGTAGAGAAAACTCTCCCTTAATCCCAGAGAGTGAAAAGTGGAGATGTGGTAGTGTTGCGTTCTGTCAGGGTGGGATGTCAGATGTCTTCATACTATATATAGAGTGCCCAGACTGTCTCCAGAGTGAGGTCTTGTTCTGACCATTATTGTAAGAACACAGACTGATTTTCATTGGTTACACTCTTGGTGAAAGATTAGCTGTGAGATTAGATTGATAAAAAATTATGTGCCAGTTACAGCTAATGTGCCAGCATCTGAGGAGGGTCAGGGTCATTTGTGATGGCTTTATTTGATTTGTACAGATTTCAGTGAATTACAACATTTTTCCTGTGCTGAGAAACTAGATAATTTGTTATAAATTTCCATCAACCCTTAAAAAAAAGCTTAACCTTCATTATAAGCCTAGAGATGGCATAAATCTGAACAGTGAGTTACGGGTGATGGTAGCTGTGTCACAGCAAGGTCTTAATGAAACAGAGCCTCTGAGGGGACTGTGGGAGAGATGGGGCTGGGATGTGGGCCCTTGGCCAGTTTTCAAATGAATCAATGCCCAGAGGTCACTTACTTGTTTATTTATAGTATTTTTTCAGTGCCTTGCAATTACATGTTATTCAATGCATTTCGTTGACCTGAATTGAACTGGATTCACAGAGAAAATGAGGCATGACCTCAAATTATTTTAACTTCCAATTGAAGTGTTTTACTTTTCAAGAGTTTTAGGTAAGTATAGAGGTGAGAATAAGCCAGGGAGGAATTGACAGTCTTATTTCTTGGCTTCATACTTTTTTCCCCTATAAAATTCCTACCTTTACTTAAGCAAATAATATTCAACTTTGGCCTCATTTGCCACAACTTTATCCAGACTGGAGCCTCAGTTTCTTTTCAATAAGTCCTAAAACCTTTAAGACCCTTCCCTGAAGACCTTTAATAATCCCAACAAGGCTTGCTAAATCCTTCAGGAGGGGTTATAATTACCAAGTGTTACTATTGTTTCATATTGTAATTTCAACACTGCCTATTGTACAATTTGATTACTGGTAAATTAGGATTCTGTTTAATTTGATCATTACTTTTGAAATTAAATCATTATATATTAAACAGATTACCAAATTTGATTGGTCCAAAAAAGATTATTAGAGTGCCAATCAGGTGGTTAGAAAAAATTGCCATCACATAACAAGACTAATTTTATAAACTAATTGGAAAACAGTCAGAAAATCCCATCTACGGTTCCCAAAATGTGCCTTCAGGGAACTGAGAGCCGGTTAGAATCTTCCTAATGGTCTCTTGGACTGACCTCTTGTAGCTCTGATGGTGGTAGTAAAGCAATGGCTACATATTTATTGTTGTCATGGATTGAAATTTACTTGTGATATTTAGTAAAATAAAACCTAAATGTAACCACCATTCTTCTGACTCATAAAATGATTTAATTCATTCACTTATTTGTATGTATATGCCTTGTTTTATTTTTGGTGGCCTGCTGAATTAGGTGAGATAAACTGGATCACTCCTCAGGGGTTTTCTAGAATATACTCTCGTGTACAAAATCTAATCCTGCTGTTCATCTGCTGTTATTTGCAATCAGATCATCTATTTCTTTTCTTTTATTTGCTACTGTATGTCAGATTGTAGATTAGAGTTGATGCCATTTATTCTGAGTGTGTTGAGGGGAAATGGCATTGGAGACATTCATTAGTGAGTTTTAAAATTGTTCCCTAGGAAATTTGCCTCACATCATCTGGTCTGACGTGGTGAGAAAATGTAGCCCTCACCAGGAGGCTTGGTTGCCTCAGTCACTTAGATGGGACAACTTCATGCCAAGATGACATAATTGGAAATCTACCTTTTGTTTTCACAAAATATGACTGGTTTGGAGGCATTTAAATACATATTCAGTTCAGTTCAGTTCAGTCGCTCAGTCGTGTCCGACTCCTTGCAACCCCATGAATCCCAGCACGCCAGGCCTCCCTGTCCATCACCAACTCGTGGAGTTTACCCAAACTCATGTCCATTGAGTCAGTGATGCCATCCAGCCATCTCATCCTCTGTCGTCCTTTTCTCCTCCTGCCCCCAATCCCTCCCAGCATCAGAGTCTTTTCCAATGAGTCAACTCTTTGCATGAGGTGGCCAAAGTATTGGAGTTTCAGCTTCAGCATCAGTCCTTCCAATGAACACCCAGGGCTGATCTCCTTCAGAATGGACTGGTTGGATCTCCTTGCAGTCCAAGGGACTCTCAAGAGTCTTCTCCAACACCACAGTTCAAAAGCATCCATCCTTTGGCGCTCAGCTTTCTTCACAGTCCAACTCCCACATCCATATGACCACAGGAAAAAACATATCCTTGACTAGACGGACCTTTGTTGGCAAAGTAACGTCTCTGCTTTTGAATATGCTATCTAGGTTGGTCATAACTTTCCTTCCAAGGAGTAAGTGTCTTTTAATTTCATGGCTGAAATCAGCACATGCAGTATTTTTGGAGCCCCCCAAAATAAAGTCTGACACTGTTTCCACTGTTTCCTCATCTATTTTCCATGAAGTAATGGGACCAGATGCCATGATTAGTTTTCTGAATGTTGAGCTTTAAGCCACCTTTTTCACTCTCCTCTTTCACCTTCATCAAGAGGCTGTTTAGTTCCTCTTCACTTTCTGCCATAAGGGTGATGTTATCTGCATATCTGAGGTTATTGATATTTCTCCCAGCAATCTTGACTCCAGCTTGTGCTTCTTCCAGCCCAGTGTTTCTCATGATGTACTTTGCATATAAGTTAAATAAGCAGGGTGACAATATACAGCTTTGATGTTTTTAAATAAATGAGGAATGCTATATGGAAGCTTTACAAAAATAATGAAGAAACCTAACTTCTGAATAGTATTTTAAGCACTTCAGCTTATGAGTTATGTTTAATTTTCATATGGAATTTCATAGACTTAGCCAGTTTTGCTTATTCTCTTCCATATTGTTTTTTGTTGTTGTTGATTGGTTGGTTAGTTCGCTGTTTTTATGAACAAACATTTTGTTTTACATAAAGGCCCCTATAACTAGTTCAGAGAGAGGTTTTCTATTGCTTCAGTTCTCTCTTGGTAGAATCTGATGGGTTCCCCCACCTTTCAAAACCACACACTTTGTTTAGTTCCCTTTGCCATTATTTACCTAAATTTTATCTAAAGAAAATAGAAATGAAATAGATATTTTTCATGGATGTAGGACTAATGCTGAAGCTGAAACTCCAATACTTTGGCCATTTGATGCAAAGAACTGACTCATTGGAAAAGACCTTGATGCTGGGAAAGATTGAAGGCAGAGGAGGAGGGGACAACAGATGATGAGATGGTTGGGTGGCATTACGGACTCGATGGACATGAGTTTGAGCAAGCTCTGGGAGTTGGTGATGGACAGGGAAGCCTGGTGTACTACAGTCCATGGGGTCACAAAGAGTTGGACACCACTGAGTGGCTGAACTGAACAGAAGATGAAATCTTGAAAATTCAATAGATAATTAAGAAATTAGTGTTATGAGTGTTTTCACTAGAATGAATAATACTTTGACTTTTCTGAAGGATGTTTCTGTCCCACTGGTTAGGTTTCAGAGAGAATAAATAGTTTTTGACTTAGTAGTGAAATATTGCTTGGAAGATATATCAATTGTTGTTAATTACTGGTTAGTTGCTAAGTCACGTTCAACTCTTTTGTGACCTCATGAACTGTAGCCTGCCAGGCTCCTCTGTCCATGGGATTTCCCAGGCAAGAATACTGGAGTGGATTGCCATTTCCTTCTCCAGGAGATCTTCCCAACCCAGGGATTGGACCTACATCTCCTGCATTGGCAGATGAATTCTTTACTACTGAGCCACCTAGGATGCCTGATATATCAGTAACTGAGTATAAAAGGAAGTCCTCTCATGCATCAGTTTTCCTGAACTCTGTGATATGCAGTAAGTTTCTTAAATGCTAACACTCTATCAATAACAGTGATAACATTTATTGAGTACTTACTATGTGCTATGCATGTTATAAAGATTATATAATGGAGTCTTCAAGGTGACTTTATGTAAGATATATATTATCCTCATTTTAGAGATGAAGTGACTTGGAGAAGTTAAACGATGTCTAAGATCATGCAGTTTTTAAGTGAGGATTAGACTCCATATAGATCACATCCAGACTTTGAGGTATTTTGTGTGTTGAGTGTATAGAAACCTTTAAATTGTTAGTACTGCATTCACTGACTCAGAAATTTAGATGTAAAGATCTTTACATCTCTGCCTGTTTGCCACTCCCAACCCCTCCAAACTGGTTACTTATAAGTTTCCTTATAATCACCTGACATTTTTAATGCACCTCTGAACAAGTATGAGTCTACATTACCTCGTTTTTAAAAACACAAACTGTGTAATTTATATATACTAGATAGTGCACGTTTTTCTGTATCCTATAGAACCTGTTAACTCTTACTGCCTCCCTCACCCCACCATTCATGACCATCTTTGAACAGAACGGCTTTTTTATCTCTACATAGATCAACAACTCTTGTTGGATGGTTTAAGTACATTCAAAAGTAGAATGTCCCATAAGACAGAGCTTATGACAGCCTCCTCAGAGATGGCTTTTCCTCCTACAGTCCAGTGCATATACCATTATCTTATGATGTATGAACGGGTTCCTCCAGTGGAGTTAAGACTCTGGCTCCATCTGCATGGATGAGGGGCAATGAGTTGGAAACACTCTTCTCAGAAACTGTCTTTAAGTGAGGTGGGGGAGACTCTCTTGATTTCTTTGTATATTATTTTAGTGTAGTAAGAATACATACACATACACACACATGTAAACTTTATTTTTAGAGCCATTTTATGTTCCCAGAAAGCACTGAGTAGCATATACAGAGAGTCCCTGTGTCCTCATACACGTACAACCTCCCCTACTACCAGCATCCCACCAGTGTTACCTCTGTTTCAATAGGTTATATTTTTTGCTTGCCTTTGTAATGTACTGACTTTAAACAGGGGGCTTCCTAGGTAGCTCCATGGTAAAGAATATGTCTGCCAAGCAGGAGACTCAGGTTCAATTCCTGGGTCAGGAAGATCCCCTGGAGAAGGAAATGGCAACCCACTCCAGTATTCTTGCCTGGGAAATCCCATGGATGGGGGTGCCTGGTGGGCAATGGTCCATGGGGTTGCCAAGAGTTGAACCCGACCTAGTGACTAAACGGCAGCAGACTTCAAACAGGGCTCATATGTAGTTGACAGTATGTTGAGAGAACCTGATCTGCTTGGGGCTCCTTGTAGCCTGGGTCAGTAGTGGGTGAGGGGAGGGTAAGTAGATCCTAAAGGAAAGTGCACAGACCAGGCTCTCAGAAACCCAAGTCTAGTTGGGAAATCAGACTACAGACATCACTGACAGGAGAATTTATTTCCTGAGAAATGATGCAGTAATAAATAGAAAGTAATACACAATAAAAGGCACATTTACTACTTCAGCAATACAATTTTGAGGTCATGGTTAGCATGGGTTGGTTTGAAACTTACTTTCTTTACTATTAAAACTTTAGATAAAAGGTAGTACATGCATGCTAAGTCACTTCAGTGGTGTCTGACTCTTTGTGACCTACGGACTGTAGCCCACCAAGCTCCTCTGTCTTTAGGGATTCTCCAGGCAAGAATACTGGAGTGGGTTGCCAAGGTAGTACAGAAGAGTGTAAATCAGTTTACAGTGAACCATACTTAGTCTCAGAGAAGGCAATGGCACCCCACTCCAGTACTCTTGCCTGGAAAATCCCACGGATGGAGGAGCCTGGTTGGCTGCAGTCCATGGGGTCGTGAAGAGTCGGACATGACTGAGCGACTTCACTTTCACTTTTCACTTTTCGTGCATTGGAGAAGGAAATGGCAACCCACTCCAATGTTCTTGCCTGGAGAATCCCAGGGACGGGGGAGCCTGGTGGGCTGCCGTCTATGGGGTCGCACGGAGTTGGACATGACTGAAGCGACTTAGCAGCAGCATACTTAGTCTATTTAAAGCAGTGAATCATTTTCTAGTTATTTTCTAAGCCATTTTAGCATCAACCACTTAAATGGCTACAATGTGCTAATAATTATTATAAATGCTCCCAGTAATTTATTAACACAAGTCCAATGAAGACTTACTTGACAATATTTGGCCTTGATTCACCACTTTTGAGCCACTTCCCTGTGACTGTAGGAGACAGCAGGATGCCATGAAAGGAGCCTGGGCTTTGGTGACACAGTCTGGCATTTCTACTCTTCCTTAACTTCATACTAGCCTGTCACCTTGATCACATGACTTCACCTCTCAAATCCTCAGCGCTTTGTAATGTTAACATGGGAATGGATGAGACAACTCCTATCAAGTGCCCAGCTTCTTGACTGGTATGTGATGGTTTCATCATAAATATAAGACCACCCTCTATTTGATACTTTCCTGGTGGTCCAGTGGTTGAGAATCCACCTGCCAATGCAGGGGACGTGGGTTTGATCCCTGCTCTGGGAAGATTCCATATGCTGAGGGGCAGCCAATCCTGTGTGCCATAACTACTGAAGCCCTCATGCTCTTGAGTCTGAGTGCTACAACTGCTGAGCCCATGGGCTGCAAATACCGAGGCCCACGTGCCCTAGAGCCTGTGCTCATAACTAGGGATGCTGCCACAATGAGAAGCCTGAACACTCCAACTAGAGAATAACCCCAGCTTGCAGCAATTAGAGAAAGCCCATGTGTGGCAATGAAGACCCAATGCAGCCTGAGTCTTGTAATAAATAAATACATATTAAAAAAATAAATATATGACCCTTTGTTTAAAAGGTTGGAGAAACCAGATTCTGTTTATAGAGCAAGATTACCAAAACTTAACCAATAGGGAATGTAACAAAATGATTTTTTAAATATACATAATAGTTGCAGTTAACCTGCCCATCAGATCAGATCAGATCAGATCAGTCGCTCAGTCGTGTCCGACTCTTTGTGACCCCATGAATCGCAGCACGCCAGGCCTCCCTGTCCATCACCAACTCCCGGAGTTCACTGAGACTCACATCCATCGACTACCTGCCCATAAGTTACTCTAAACAACTGGGCATTGCTGTGGAGCTGAATTAATGAAACTGATGGGAAAAGAATCAACCAGGGAATTCTGACATATGGAAGTTACTCCAGTGTGGGGCCACTTAGAAAGACCTGAGGAGTTTAGGTAGGAAGGTCTTGAATGCCTGCCACATTTTGAAGGCCTCAGAAGACTCCTCAGATGAGCATTTTCCCCATTTAAACACGCTGAGCTCTCCATCAAGTCTTAGGTAGCAGGTAGCAGTCCCAGTTGGGATGCAGTCTCTGAGTCACCTGGATCTTGGAAGATGTGGCTGTCTTCCAGTAGATAGGCAGCCGGCTGGGTTTTTTGATTGTTACCTCCAGTGAAGGACACTTGTCCAGGAGACAGCTGCCAAATTGCTTGCCAAGCTTATCTATCCTCAGGAACATTTTATTCACACGTGGCCTCCAATGTAACCCGTCTTCTAAAGAGGTTTCTGCCATTAGTTTTGGAGACAGGATTTCATGCTACCCTGCAGTCCCATTTTTTGACTGGTGGCCTTAAGAGGGTTATTATGTTGTTGGCGATAGAGTACTGAAATTTTATGACATGCCATATGGAACTAAAGAAATAAGGACGTGACCTCCTTCGTATGGTATCATTAGTTCTGAATATCACCCATTTCCTGCCTTCAGCCATTTTTCTGGCCCCTAGATGAGGTCTGTACCAGTGGTCAGAATTAATGTTGTTTTGGCTCCTAAAAGCTGCAATTTTCCTGAGGTGGCAGTTGTGGTAGAGCACTTTTTCCCTGTCTCCAATTTCCTAGATACATCCACACGTGGAACTGAAATGGCCTCTCTCTGCTTGCTGTGCGCATGGGACCTCTACACCTGTTCAGTCGTGAAACCACTAATGAGGCCTCTCCTGTCCTATTCAGGATTTCGACGGAATATGAAATCTCATTACCCAGAGTCAATGAATGACATCTGTTCCCCATCCCCCTCCTGGAGCCGGCATCCCAGCCGCTCGGTGCTGTGAAAAAGATGTGCCGCTCAGAGTGAGAATTACAGCCCAGAAAAGAAGGTGGCCCTTCCTGGCCCAGGCAGAGGGCAGATGGAGCTTTCCAGTGTTCTGGCCCCCTTTTATACCTTTGTCCTAAAATAATTAGCAAAAAGGAAAGTTCATTATTTCAGACTATGAAAAAGTTCTGGCTATTTGCTTTGAAACAAGTCAAAACCTGGAAGTGAGCGATTTTCTTGATAAGGAAGAATGTTTTCAGATTAATTTGAAAACATCCAGATAAATGGATAAATGCTTAAATTGATTAAGTGTTAAAATTAGTATAAAACAGTCTTATGGACTCTGTGGGAGAGGGAGAGCGTGGGAAGATTTGGGAGAGTGACATTGAAACATGTAGAATATCATGTAAGAAACGAGTTGCCAGTCCAGGTTCGATGCGCGATACTGGATGCTTGGGGCTGGTGCACTGGGACGACCCAGAGGGATGGTGTGGGGAGGGAGGAGGGAGGAGGGTTCAGGATGGGGAACACATGTATGCCTGTGGCGGATTCATTTTGATATTTGGCAAAACTAATACAATTATGTAAAGTTTAAAAATAAAATAAAATTTAAAAGAAAAAAAATTACTTAAAATGTGTATGATGTAAAGGTTATTTTTATAGTTTGACTTCTTATAAACCCTTCTTTCATAAAGACGAGAGCTTTTAATAAATAAACATGGATATACTAAATAAATATATATCAACATTTTAGTTTAGGGAGTTTTCATGAGTAGTAATATATATGTAATATAATGTAAGTATTATCATAGAGCTGCTACTGCTACTGCTAAGTCGCTTCAGTCCTGTCCGACTCTGTGCGACCCCATAGACAGCAGCCCACCAGGCTCCCCTTCCCTGGGATTCTCCAGGCAAGAACACTGGAGTGGGTTGCCATTTCCTTCTCCAACGCATGAAAGTGAAAAGTGAAAAGTGAAAGTGAAGTCAATCAGTCGTGTCCGACCCTCAGCGACCCCATGGACCGCAGCCTACCAGGCTCCTCCATCCATGGGATTTTCCAGGCAAGAGTCCTGGAGTGGGGTGCCGTTGCCTTCTCTGATCACAGAGCTACTTTATCTAAAATATTTCATTGTTTTCATTTATTCATTCATTTGTGGAAAGGTCACTGAATAAGCATTTATTGAGCATCTTTTATGTGTTAAGCGCTATAATTGCTGCTATGATGCAGAGATGGATAAAAGTTCAATGTTTAGAAAAGGCTAAAGCAAGTCATTGTAGGCTGTGTGATAACTCCTACAGCAGGTGGGTCAGAGGAGCAGGGTCATCCTATCCGGAGGTGTGAAGGCTTCAGAAGGGAGGAAGCACTATCTGGGATCTTAGGATGGTCAAAAAGACACAGGCAGGATGCCATTTAAAGCAGGGGGGCCAGTGTGGGCAAAGTCAAGTAGAAAGGAAACTTGCAAGTGTCTACCTTGGCTTTGGAGATTTGCAAGTACTTTGACAGACTGCAGAAGGAGGCTCTGAGAAGAGAGAGCATGTGGGATAGGTTTTTCCTGGTCAGATCATGCAGAGCCTTTTATAGCAAGATAGAGCTTGGGCCTTTTACTGCAATAGGAAACTTATTCTTCATTGTCAGTAGACTCTCAATAAAAGTTTATTGAGCAAAGCTGAGTTGCACTGATTATTTTAAAAATTCTTATTTGTTTTGTGAAACTGTGTTAAGTGCACATGGTAACAAGTGAATTATAACTGATTATTTTATCATGGAAACAAGTCTGCAGTTCTGCTCCTTCCCACCCACATGAGGTCTCACTCCCCATAGGCAAGCTCTTCCTCCTCTTTCTCCTCTCTTCTTCTCTTTCATGTGGTTTTCTACATATTCCAGATAAGATGTTCAGCTTTTATTTCTGGTTTGACCACTCTTATGTAATGCACAGAGGTAACAGATGATTGTTTAATTTGCTTTTTGTTTGTCATTCCTCTTCTCTCAGTGTTTGGTTATTCTCAATGCTGTAATTATTTTGTTTCTTCTTAATTACTTTGTTAATTACTGTCATAACTTTTAACAGCATACTTACACCTCTAGCTCTTGTTCAGATTTTTTTTTTAATTCTTTTTTTTTTATTTCGTGTATTTATGTCGTAGGATTTTGTGCACACAAAAGCACTTAGAACAGTGCTTGACATGAAAACACTCAAAAAATGTTAGATATTATCACACAAGTATCCTCACTTTATAGATGAGGAAACTGGCATTTGAAGGGGTTAAGTAACTTACCCAAATTCCCATATCTAATATGTGGCAGAACACACTAACAAGTAGATAGGATCAAACCCAGTCTCAGCTTCATAATTTCACCAAGGGTGGTGCTGACACACAATGGGTCTCAAAATACCTACCACCCTCTCTCACCACCCACCCCTCCATGGATCTTCCCACCTTTCGTATCTCTTCTCTTACCAGAGTTTCCCTGGTGGCTCAGATGGTAAAGAATCTGTCTGCAACCTGGGAGACCTGGGTTTGATCCCTAGGTTGGGAAGATCGCCTGGAGAAGGGAATGGCTACCCACTCTAGTATTCTGGCCTGGTGGGCTGCAGTTCATGAGATCACAAAGAGCCAGACACAACTGAGTGACTAAAGCTTTTACTTTTTTCACTTATCTTACTATTTTAAAAATGGTTACCTTTTCCTTATACTTTCTTCCAACTTTCCTCCCAGCTTTCCTCATCTGTTTTTGTTGGGTACTGCCCTTTTATGTTTAACTTGTTAAGGTGTTTAAGGTTAAATCTTGTGGGGTGGTACAAGTCAGCACTAGTCAGTATGGTCAATGTTAGGTCATAGAGTGCTAGATGACACTTGGATCTCTGTGTTAGAGGATCTCTGAGCCACTCAGTACAGACTATTCTTAGCACTATGTATTCCCCTTTCTTTCGTTCCGTGAATTACTTGAAATGATGCATTTTACTTTATATTTGGAGCTTCACTTCCATGTGTACTTTTTTGTTTTCTTAGAGTTCTATTGGCTTTCTATTGTTCTTGTATTATTTTCCTTTAGGATAACTTCAGTTGCTTTTTAAAATCCTTAATATTGCCTTCTATACAATTGAGGGCTCATCTTAATTTTTCTGATCTCCTCCCTTCTATAACCTTCTGTTCACCTATTCTAATCTGGACTCATCCTTTCCTAGGTTTGTTGCATAGCTGTCATCCTGAAATCCTCCGTCATTGTTCTCCCAATGTTCTCCCCAAACATTATTTTGTTTGACAGACAAAGTCTGTCACTGTTCTCGTCGTTTCCCCATCTATTTACCATGAAGTAATAGAATAGTTATACCACTATTTTCTGTTTCCTATGTCATTCTTCTTTTTTTGTTTATATCATTGCTTTTCTGGAATATGTCCTTAAGAAAAATTACCTAAAAGGTAACCTTCACTTATTTTTCAAATCCCTTTAGTCTTTATTCCCTTTTCCTATTCTGTTCCCTTTTCTTACTCAAGCAGTCATTTTAATGTGCTTAAAGTGCATCCTTTTGCATGTATATGTTCTTGCAATATGTGTATTCTTTTGTTTGCATACATTTTTTACCTTCATTTAAGTGAATAGCATTGTATTACTGTGTTGGTCATTTGCCTGTTTCCTCTCAGATCAATTCCTTGAATATTTCTTGTTCTTTCTTCATCTTACACAAAGGGACTATCCCTACACAGTGCATTTCCCAGACTTACCTGGCTTCTGGTTAGGTTTGGCCAATGGGAGGCATTGGTATGAAAACAGAGGAAAGAAAGAAGGGAAGAGTTAGTGTTTTCTGTCCGTTGTCTGTGGTGATGACTTTGACAGTGGCCACCACTGTGCTTCTAGCACCAGCCAGTGGCCCTGATGTCAAGGCTCCCAGTGATATTTCTTTAACACCTTTCCTCTTTATTGCTCTAGCATGCTGGAGGGTACGGGAACCAAATGATGTAGTGGACATAGCTCAGCTCTCAGGACAGAGAGATTAGGGTAAAGACCAGGGGCAACGTGGTAGGGCAAATGGGAAGTATTCAGCACAACAGGTCTGCCATATTTGAAGCCGACCTGTGACTTCCAGATACTTAGAGAAGACTTGACACTGAAGCTGCTTTGTGCTTCTGAACTGGAGATAGAAATGAATCAAGGGGTCTTCTAGCTTTGGGTGAATCCAGTGCCACACTTCATCATTATGCCACAAAGGTCACCTGTAGTGTGAGTATAGCAGGGGAAACTAGTTGGATTTTAGGGCCCAAGTCCTTAAGTGAAACAAAGTTAGTTAATCTGGTGAAACATGTGACAAACAGTGACATCTTTCTCAGTTCAGTTCAGTTCAGTCACTCAGTCGTGCCCAATTCTTTGCAACCCCATGGACAGCAGCACACCAGACTTCCCTTTCCATTACCAACTCCTGGAGTTTACCCAAACTCATGTCAATTGAGTTGGTGATGCCATCCAACCATCTCATACTCTGTCATCTCCTTCTCCTCCCACCTTCAATTTTTCCAAGCATCTGGGTCTTTTCAAATAAGTCAGTTCTTCGCACCAGGTAGCCAAATTTCAGCTTCAGCATCAGCCCTTCCAATGAATATTCAGAATCGATTTATTTTAGGATGGACTGGTTGGATCTCCTTGCTGTCCAAGGGACTCTCAAGAGTCGTCTCCAACACCACAGTTCAAAAGCATCAATTCTTTGGTGCTCAGCTTTCTTTAAAGTCCAACTCTCACATCCATACATGACCACTGGAAAAGCCATAGCTTTGACAAGATGGACCTTTGTTGGCAAAGAAGTGTCTCTGCTTTTCAATATGCTGTCTAGGTTGGTCATAACTTTTCTTCTAAGAAGCAAGTGCTTAATTTCATGACTGCAGTCACCATCTGCCGTGATTTTGGAGCCCCCCAAAATAAAGTCTGTCACTGTTTTCATCGTTTCCCCATCTATTTACCATGAAGTGATAGAACCAGATGCCATGATCTCAGTTTTCTGAATGTTGAGTTCTAAGCCAACTTTTTCACTCTCCTCTTTCACTTTCATCAAGAGGCTCTTTAGTTCCTCTTCACTTTCTGCCATAAGGGTGGTGTCATCTGCATATCTGAGGTTATTGATATTTCTCCCGGCAATCTTGATTCCAGCTTGTGCTTCTTCCAGCCCAGCGTTTCTCATGATGTACTCTGCATGTAAGTTAAATAAGCAGGATGACAATATACAGTCTTGACGTATTCCTTTCCCAATTTGGAACAAATCTGTTGTTCCATGTCCAGTTCTAACTGTTGCTTCTTGACCTGCATACAGATTTCTCAAGAGGCAGCTCAGGTGGTCTGGTCTTCCCATCTCTTTCAGAATGTTCTGCAGTTTACTGCGATCCACACAAAGGGTTTGGTATGGTTAATAAAGCAGAAGTAGATCTCTTTCTGGAACTCTCTTGCTTTTTCACTGATCCAGTGGATGTTCACAATTTGATCTCTGGTTCCTCTGCCTTTCTAAATCCAGGTTGAACATCTGGAAGTTTACGGATCACATACCGTTGAAGCCTGGCTTGGAAAATTAAAATTTTGAACATTACTCTGCCAGCGTGTGAGATGAGTGCAACTGTGCAGCAGTTTGAGCATGCTTTGGCATTGCCTTTCTTTGGGACTGGAATGAAAACTGACCTTTTCCAGTCCTGTGGCCACTGCTGAGTTTTCCAAATTTGCTGGCATATTGAGTGCAGCACTTTCACAGCATCATCTTTTGGGATTTGAAATAGTTCAACTGGAATTCCATCACCTCCACTAGCTTTGTTCATAGTGATGTTTTCTAAGGCCCACTTGACTTTGCATTCCAGGATGTCTTGCTCTAGATGAGTGATCACACCATTGTGGTTATCTGGGTCATGAAGATCTTTTTTGTGCAGTTCTTCTGTGTATTCTTGCCACCTCTTAATATATCCTCTTCTGTTAGGTTCATACCATTTCTGTCCTTTATTGTGCAGATATTTGCATGAAATGTTCCCTTGGTATCTCTAATTTTCTTGAAGAGATCTCTAGTTTTTCCCAGTCAATTGTTTTCCTCTATTTCTTTGTATTGATCACTGTGGAAGGCTTTCTTATCTCTCCTTGCTATTCTTTCGAACTCTGCATTCAAATGGGTATATCTTTCCTTCTCTTTTGCCTTTTGCTGGTCTTCTTTTCATAGCTCTTTGTAAGGCCTTCTCAGACAACCATTTTGCCTTTTTGCATTTCTTTTTCTTGGAGATAGTTTTGATCACTGCCTCCTGTACAGCGTCATGAACCTCCATCCATATTTCTTCAGGCACTCTGTCTATCAGATCTTATCCCTTGAATCTGTTTGTCACTTCCACTGTAAAATTTTAAGGGATTTGATTTATGTCATATCTGAATGGTCTGGTGGTTTTCCCTACTTTCTTCAATTTCAGTCTGAATTTGGCAATAAGGAGTTCATGGTCTGAGCCACAGTCAGCTCCCAGTCTTGTTTTTGCTGACTGTATAGAGCTTCTCAATCCTTGGCTGCAAAGAATATAATCAATCTGATTTCAGTATTGACCATCTGGTGATGTCCATGTGTAGAGTCTTCTCTTGTGTTGTTGGAAGATGGTGTTTGCTATGACCAATGCATTCTCTTGGCCAAACTCTGTTAGCCTTTGCCCTGCTTCATTCTGTACTCCAAGGCCAAACTTGCCTGTTACTCCAGGTGTTTCTTGACTTCCTACTTTTACATTTCAGTCCCCTATAATGAAAAGGACATCTTTCTGGGGTGTTAGTTCTAGAAGGTTTGTAGTTCTTCATAGAACCGTTCAACTTCAGCTTTTTCAGCAATACTGGTCGGGGCATAGACTTGGATTACTGTTATATTGAATGGTATGCCTTAGAAATGAACAGAGATCATTCTGTCATTTTTGAGATTGCATCTGAGTACTGCATTTTGGACTCTTTTGTTGATTATGATGGCTACTCCATTTCTTCTAAGGGATTCTTGCCCAGTAGTAGACATAATGGTTATCTGAGTTAGATTCACCCATTCCAGTCCATCTTAGTTTGCCGATTCCTAAAATGTTGATGTTCACTCTGATGTTCACTCCTGTTTGACCACTTCCAGTTTGCCTTGATTCATGTTCCTAACATTTCAGGTTCCTATGCAATTTAATTCCATCACCAGTCACTTCCACAACTGAATATTGTTTTTGCTTTGGCTCTGTCTCTTCATTCTTTCTGGGGTTATTTATCCACTAATCTCCAGTAGCATATTTGGCACCTACCAACCTGGGGAGTTCATCTTCCAGTGTCTTATCTTTTTGCCTTTTCATACTATTCATGGGGTTCTCAAGGCAAGAATACTGAAGAGGTTAGCCATTCCCTTCTCCAGTGGACCAAGTTTTGTCAGAAATCTCCACCATGACCCATCCGTCTTGGGTGGCCCTGTACATTATGGCTCATAGTTTCATTGAGTTAGACAAGGCTGTGGTCCAAATGGTCAGATTGGTTAGTTTTCTCTGATTGTGGTTTTCAGTCTGTCTGCCATCTGATGGAGAAGGATAAGAGGCTTATGAACACTTCCTGATGGGAGAGACTCACTGAGGGGGAAGCTGGGTCTTGTTTTGGTAGGCGAGACAGTAGGTGCTGGAGCAACAGCTGCATGGTGCTGAAGTGGCAGCTGTGAATGCTGGAATGACTTTGAGGAGATACCCCACATCCAAGGGCAAAGGAGAGGCTGCAGCAAAATGGTAGAAGAGATGACATTGTGTTTAGAATCAAACCCCATACCCACCAGAGATATACTCAGAGGGTTCAAACATACCTATTGTGCACCAGGACCCAGAGACCCCATGGTGACTGAGACAGAACTGTGAGTGTCTCCTGTGGAGGTACAGGTCAGCAGTGGATTGCTGCAGGGGCAGGGGCTCTGGGTGCAGTAGACCTGGGTATGGCATAAGCCCTCTTGTGGGACTTAGCAGCAGCAGCAGGAGGTCACCATTAATCCCACCATAGATCTGCCAGAACTTACATAGGACTGGGGAAACAGACTCTAGGAAGGCACAAATAGAAACTTCTATGCATGAGGACCCAGGAGAAAGGAGCAGTGGATCCACAAG
>NW_011495027.1:13280985-13285492 GCF_000754665.1 Bison bison bison
ATCTTCAATTTAAGTCTGAATTTGGCAATAAGGAGCTCATGATCTGAGCCACAGTTAGCTCCTGGTCTTGTTTTTGCTGACTGTATAGAACTTCTCCATCTTTGGCTGCAAAGAATATAATCAATCTGATTTCGGTGTTGATCATCTGGTGATGTCCATGTGTAGAGTCTTCTCTTGTGTTGTTGGAAGAGGGTGTTTGCTATGACCAATGCATTCTCTTGGCAAAACTCTATTAGCCTTTGCCCTGCTTCATTCCGTATTCCAAGGCCAAATTTGCTTGTTACTTCGGGTGTTTCTTGACTTCCTATTTTTGCATTTCGGTCCCCTATAATGAAAAGGACATCTTTTTTGGGTGTTAGTTCTAAAAGGTCTTGTAGGTCTTCATAGAACCATTCAAATTCAGCTTCTTCAGCCTTACTGCTTGGGGCATAGGCTTGGATTACCATGATATTGAATGGTTTGCCTTGGAAATGAACAGAGATCATTCTGTCGTTTTTGAAATTGCATCCAATTTCAGAGTCTGAAATGCTCTTTTGTTGACCATGATGGCTACTCCATTTCTTCTAAGGGATTCCTGCCCACAGTAGTAGATATAATGGTCATCTGAGTTAAATTCACCCATTCCAGTCCATTTTAGTTCGCTGATTCCTAGAATGTCAATGTTCACTCTTGCCGTCTCCTGTTTGACCACTTCCAATTTGTCTTGATCCATGGACCTGACATTCCAGGTTCCTATGCAATATTGCTCTTTACAGCATCAGACCTTGCTTCTATCACCAGTCACATCCACAACTGGGTATTGTTTTTGCTTTGGCTCCATCCCTTCATTCTTTCTGGAATTATTTCTCCATTGATCTCTAGTAGCATATTGAGAACTTACCAACCTGGGGAGTTCCTCTTTCAGTATCCTATCATTTTGCCTTTTCATAATGTTCATAGGGTTCTCAAGGCAAGAATACTGAAGTGGTTTGCCATTCCCTTCTCCAGTGGACCACATTCTGTCAGACATCTCCACCATGACCCGTCCGTCTTGGGTGGCCCCACATGGCATGGTTTAGTTTCATTGAGTTAGACAAGGCTGTGGACCATGTGATAAGATTGATTAGTTTTCTGTGATTATGGTTTCAGTGTGTCTGCCCTCTGATGGCCTCTTGCAAAGGGGTATCTTCTCAGGGCCGCCCCTCCTGACCCTGAACCTGGAGTAGCTCCACTTGGCCCTCTGGTGCACACACAGCCACCCCTGACCTCGGGAATGTGGTAGCTCCTCTTGGCCACTGCCAGAGAGGATTATACAGTGGAAGTGAAAAATAGATTTAAGGGACTAGATCTAATAGACAGAATGCCTGATGAACTATGGATGGAGGTTCGTGACATTGTACAGGAGACAGGGATCAAGACTATCCCCAAGAAAAAGAAATGCAAAAAAGCAAAATGGCTGTCTGAGGAGGGCTTACAAAAGCTGTGAAAAGAAGAGAAGTGAAAAGCAAAGGAGAAAAGGAAAGATATAAGCATCTGAATGCAGAGTTCCAAAGAATAGCAAGAAGAGATAAGAAAGCCTTCTTCAGGGATCAATGCAAAGAAATAGAGGAAAACAACAGAATGGGAAAGACTAGAGATCTCTTCAAGAAAATTAGAGATACCAAGGGAACATTTCATGCAAAGATGGGCTCAATAAAGGACAGAAAGTGTGTGGACCTGACAGAAGCAGAAGATATTAAGAAGAGGTGGAAAGAATACACTGAAGAACTGTACAAAGAAAAAGCTTCACGACCCAGATAATCACAATGGTGTGATCACTCACCTAGAGCCAGACATCCTGGAATGTGAAGTCAAGTGGGCCTTAGAAAGCATCACTATGAACAAAGCTAGTCAAGGTGATGGAATTCCAGTTGAGCTCTTTCAAATCCTGAAAGATGATGCTGTGAAAGTGCTGCACTCAATATGCCAGCAAATTTGGAAAACTCAGCAATGGCCACAGGACTGGAAAATGTCAGTTTTCATTCCAATCTCAAAGAAAGGCAATGCGAAAGCATGCTCAAACTGCCGCACAATTGCACTCATCTCACATGCTAGTAAAGTAATGCTCAAAATTCTCTAAGCCAGGCTTCAGCAATACGTGAACCTTGAACTTCCAGATGTTCAAGCTGGTTTTAGAAAAGGCAGAGGAACCCGAGATCAAATTGCCAACATCTGCTCGATCATCGAAAAAGGAAGTGAGTTCCAGAAAAACATTTATTTCTGCTTTATTGACTATGTCAAAGCCTTTGACTGTGTGGATCACAATAAACTGTGGAAAATTCTTCAAGAGATGGGAATACCAGACCACCTAACCGGCCTCTTGAGAAACCTGTATGCAGGTCAGGAAGCAACAGTTAGAACTGGACATGGAAAAACAGACTGGTTCCAAATAGGAAAAGGAGTACGTCAAGGCTGTATATTGTCACGCTGCTTATTTAACTTATATGCAGAGTACATCATGAGAAACACTGGGCTGGAAGAAGCACAAGCTGGAATCAAGATTGCCAGGAGAAATATCAATAACCTCAGATATGCAGATGACACCACCCTTATGGCAGAAAGTGAAGAGGAACTAAAGAGCCTTTTGATGAAAGTGAAAGAGAAGAGTGAAAAATTTGGCTTAAAGCTCAACATTCAGAAAACGAAGATCATGGCATCTGGTCCCATCACTTCATGGGAAATAGATGGGGAAACAGTGGAAACAGTGTCAGATTTTATTTTTGGGGGGCTCCAAAATCACTGCAGATGGTGATTACAGCCATCAAATTGAAAGATGCTTCTCCTTGGAAGGAAAGTTATGACCAACCTAGATAGCATATTGAAAAGCAGAGACATTACTTTGCCAACAAAGGTCCATCTAGTCAAAGCTATGGTTTTTCCAGTGATCATGTATGGATGTGAGAGTTGGACTGTGAAGAAAGTTGAGTGCTGAAGAATTGATGCTTTTGAACTGTGGTGTTGGAGAAGACTCTTGAGAGTCCCTTGGACTGCAAAGAGATCCAACCAGTCCATCCTAAAGGAGATAAGTCCTGGGTGTTCATTGGAAGGACTGATGCTGCAGCTGAAACTCCAATATTTGGCCACCTCATGTGAAGAGTTGACTCATTGGAAAAGACCCTGATGCTGGGAGGGATTGTGAGCAGGAGGAGAAGGGGACAACAGAGGATGAGATGGCTGGATGGCATCACTGACTTGATGGACATGAGTTTGAGTGAACTCAGAGAGTTGGTGATGGACAGAGAGGCCTGGCATGGATGGAGGAGCCTGGAGGGCTGCAGTTCATGAGGTCGCTGAGGGTCAGACACGACTGAGCGACTTCACTTTCACTTTTCACTTTCATGCATTGGAGAAGGAAATGGCAACCCACTCCAGTGTTCTTGCCTGGAGAATCCCAGGGATGGGGGAGCCTGGTGGGTTGCTGTCTGTGGGGCCCCACAGAGTCGGACAGAACTGAATCGACTTAGCAGCAGCAGCAGCAAAGAGTCGGACATGACTGAGCAACTGAACACAGCCCTGCCCTCCAACAAAAAAGTGGATTAAAGATTTACTCAAGCCAATATTTATTTCTTAATGTCTAATCCACATAGGGTAGCTCTTGATTACATGATGCACTCAATAAAACTGTTCATACATTAGACTGTAAGTTCCTTGAGGGAAAAGCCGTGTCCACTGCAGTAGAAATCCCTGGTGTTCACCTTATTTAATTGTGCTGTGTCTGATCATGGTTGGTGAGGTAAAAGTTTCATAAACTCTAAACAATTAGAATGCCATTAAATGTATTTTAAAGGTACATGAAACTTCTAGAAGGCATTTGATACTAGTCTAAATTAGGTTCAGTTCAGTTCAGTTCAGTCACTGAGTCATGTCTGACTCTTTGTGATCCCATGAATCGCAGCATGCCAGGCCTCCCTGTCCATCAACAACTACCAGAGTTCACACAGACTCACATCCATCGAGTCAGTAATGCCATACAGCCATCTCATCCTCTGTCGTCCCCTTCTCCTCCTGCCCCCAATCCCTCCCAGCATCAGAGTCTTTTCCAATGAGTCAACTCTTCACATGAGGTGGCTTCACTTCTCCGTAAAGTACTGGAGTTTCAGCTTCAGCACAGTCCTTCCAAAGAAATCCCAGGGCTGATCTCCTTCAGAATGGACTGGTTGGACCTCCTTGCAGTCCAAGGGACTTTCAAGAGTCTTCTCCAACACCACAGTTCAAAAGCATCAATTCTTCAGTGCTCAGCTTTCTTCACATCCAACTCTCACTTCCATACATGACCAATGGAAAAACCATAGCCTTGACTAGATGAACCTCTGTTGGCAAAGTAATGTCTCTGCTTTTGAATATGCTATCTAGGTTGGTCATAACTTTCTTTCCAAGGAGTAAGCGTTCTTTTATTTTCATGGCTGCAGTCACCATCTGCCGTGATTTTGGAGCCCCCCAAAATAAAGTCTGTCACTGTTTCCACTGTTTCCCCATCTATTTCCCTGTC
>NW_011495027.1:13285592-13296190 GCF_000754665.1 Bison bison bison
AGGTTATTGATATTTCTCCCGGCAATCTTGATTCCAGCTTGTGCTTCTTCCAGCCCAGCATTTCTCATGATGTACTCTGCATATAAGTTAAATAAGCAATGTGACAATGTACAGCCTTGACGTACTCCTTTTCCTATTTGGAACCAGTCTGTTTTTCCATGTCCAGTTCTAACTGTTGCTTCCTGACCTGCATACAAATTTCCCAAGAGGCCGGTTAGGTGGTCTGGTATTCCCATCTCTTGAAGAATTTTGCACAGTTTATTGTGATCCACACAGTCAAAGGCTTTGGCATAGTCAATAAAACAGAAATAGATGTTTTTCTGGAACTCTCTTGCTTTTTCAATGATCCAGCGGATATTGGCAATTTGGTCTCTGGTTCCTCTGCCTTTTCTAAAACCAGCTTGAACATCAGGAATTTCACAGTTCACATATTGCTGAAGCTTGGCTTGGAGAATTTTGAGCATTACTTTACTAGCATGTGAGATCAGTGCAATTGTGCCATAGTTTGAGCATACTTTGGCATTGTCTTTCTTTGGGATTGGAATAAAAACTGACCTTTTCCAGTCCTGTGGCCACTGCTGAGTTTTCCAAATTTGCTGGCATATTGAGTGCAGCACTTTCACAGCATCATCTTTCAGGATTTGAAAGAGCTCAACTGGAATTCCATCATCTCGACTAGCTTTGTTCATAGTGATGCTTTCTAAGGCCCACTTGACTTCACATTCCAGGATGTCTGGCTCTAGGTCAGTGATCACAGCATCGTGATTATCTGGGTCATGAAGATCTTTTTTGTACAGTTCTTCTGTGTATTCTTTCCACCTCTTCTTGATATTTTCTGCTTCTGTTAGGTCCATACCATTTCTGTCCTTTATTGAGCCCATCTTTGCATGAAATGTTCCCTTGGTATCTCTAATTTTCTTGAAGAGATCTCTAGTCTTTCCCATTCTGTTGTTTTCCTCTATTTCTTTGCATTGATCCCTGAAGAAGGCTTTCTTATCTCTTCTTGCTATTCTTTGGAACTCTGCATTCAGATGCTTATATCTTTCCTTTTCTCCTTTGCTTTTCCCTTCTCTTCTTTTCACAGCTATTTGTAAGGCCTCCCCAGACAGCCATTTTGCTTTTTTGCATTTCTTTTTCTTGGGGATAGTCTTGATCCCTGTCTCCTGTACAGTGTCACGAACCTCCGTCCGTAGTTCATCAGGCACTCTATCTATCAGATCTAGGCCCTTAAATCTATTTCTGTATGATTACACAGTGGAAGTGAGAAATAGTTTTAAGGGACTAAATTAGGTTAGTTGGTAGAAAAATCTGCTTTCAACCAATCATCGGTTTTACCATTTTGGGAAATAATCATGCTCTATAAAATGTGCTGATGCGTACTTTTCTCATGTCATAGTATTCAGAAAGTGATTCTTTAAAAAGTTTTCTAAGTGTCCCTTTCTTTGAAATCATTTGTCTTTTTCATTTGTATATTCTTTTGCTTGGCTTTCTTGGGTCTCAGCAAAATATTTTGCGTAACTGTCTGACCTTTTCACAAATCATGGCAGTGCTTCAGTACACTTTACTGAGCTTGGCCTTCTCTGTATGTGGCGATCTCCTGTCATAATCAGAGCCACTTCCTGGATCTGCCTATTGGGCTACAGAAGTAGGGGCAGTCGTTGCTCTGGGAGTTTATAATGAAGCAAATGCAGACTGAATGCACCAGAGCACATAAAAAGATAATTGCAAATTTATTTATACTAAGACACAGCCATGATGTTTTCAATCCATGGTGGATAAAAGCACTGTATTTAGTGCTTATTGAAACTCCCCTTAATAGATACTGATAACAATAATAACAACAAGAAAGAGAGCAGCTATCATTTGTTGAGTGCTTACTCCTGCAAATACTGTTCAGCACTTTCCATGGACTGACCCACTGATATCTTCGCATTGTGTGTGATGTAGTAACTGTTACTTTGCCCATTTTGCAAACAGGGGGTCAGTGCACAGAGAGGTTAACTTTCCTGGGTGTCTGAACTAGTCACTGCCAAAGCTGGAATTCAGACCCTAAGCAGCACCACTTTAGTGCCCTCACATGTTTCTATTACATGGTGCTGCTTCTAACACAAATGTGTTGGATTTAAATAGTTATCTCTTCAGCAGCTTAGATATTACCAACCATAATAACCATTAGTAAAATCAAGGAATTTCAAAATTGGTAGAAATCATATTTAATTGCCTCAAATATGATCAGTTTTCAAATGAGAAAGTGGAGGCCCAGCGGGTGGGGGGAGCAGAATCACAGAGGTAGAAACGGACAGAGCCAGGAGTTGAATTCAGACCTTTTGCTTCCCAGGACATTGTCTTTACAAAAACATATGTTCTCTCTTCTTGGTTTTTATCATGAATTGCTTTCTGCAGAAAATGGGAAATTTTACTATTCCTATTTTTAGTCTATAATTGTGCAAAAAAGGGGATCAGGGACATGATATTTATTGAGCATCTGTTATGCACTGACTCCTAGTAATTTTGGGGTACAGATGCCACTGTCCCTTTTATCCAGCTGAGAAGGTTGGGACTCAGAGAAGTAAAATAACTTGCCCCAGATCCGGTAGATATCTGTAGATAGTAAGTGGTGGAGCCCCATTTTGGATTCTCATTCACCTGGCTTGGAAACCAATAGTCTTTGCTCTCACTAGGCTGTCCCTTGGTTAAAGACTTAAAAGAGACAGAGACTTCATCAGCCATATATTTTAAGCTCTATCTATTTGTTCTTGCTGCATAAATCCTTGTGAATACTGGAAATGTGCTCACCTCCAATTTTGCAAGTAGGCCTGCTTCAGCCATCAGTGACATGGTAAAAGAAGAGGTCTTATAGATCTCTCTGCCCTTTGGTGAAAAACTTCTTGACCGAGTGCCTCCTGAAAAAATTCTCCACTGCCGAGAAGCTTTCTTATTTGTAAATGCTTCTTTGGTAAGACTATCAGAGATCTCACTTCACTGCACAATCTGGGTTATAAATTGTCTGCACTTTGTCTTGCTGGGATTTTGTGGTTGAATTCTTTCATGCCACTAGCATGGAGCTACATTTACAGCCACAAAGAGGAGTGGGACTAATGTTTATCTGTCTTGCACTAGCTAGCACTTTGGATTATCTAGTATCTCAGGAAAAAGTCTGTATCCCAAATAACCCTTCCTCTTGTTTCCTCTCTATGTTTTGACCTCCTCAAAAGCAGAAGTATCACCTTGCATCTTAGCAAAAGCAGAGAACAGGAAGGATTTTTGACTCTCCAGTTAGGATAGCATCCCCAGTTCTGTACTTTTCCTGTTCTGCATAAGAAAGGCCTGTTGGAACAATCTTTGCTTGTTGGTGTGTCCCAGACTCCAAATGTGTGGTGTTTCATATCTGGCTCTCTGAAAGTTAATTCATTAAACAATTAAATTTAATGAATTCATTAAATTCATTAAATCATTTTATATACATGAGGTATCCAATACGTTAAATCATTTAATACAAATCTGTAAACAGTTGGTGAGAAATTTTATTCTTTTGTTGTTTTGCTCCCCCAGTGGCCATTAAAATTACTGGTTGGGGCTAAAAGCACTTGCCTAACATATTAATTTTTACTGTGTCTTTAACTCTTTATGAAATGTGTTTCAGAAATTTCATGTGAAGAAGCTCAAGGATCTTAGTTTCCAGACCAGTGGTTGTGGTAATGGTGGTGAGTTTAAATAGGAGAGACCAAACTAGTGAGGGATAGGGTAAGAGCTTAGACCTAAGCTATTGAGTTCCTTGTTTCCCTCATTTGTCTGTATCCATAAGGCCAGTGGATCAAGCAGGAGGGCCCCCAGTCTCTTCTCTTGCTTTCCTCATAAAGGCAATCACAGGAGATGAGTAAGTAGCATAGCCCATTTTGTTGTCCCTGGTTCCACATCATCTAGCTGGCCTCATCACAATGAGGGCGTTTCCCCTGGAAGGACCCAGGCAGGTCTTCACAATGCATCATTATAGCAGAACTGCTTCCCTGCACAGGTGGCAGCCCAAATTAACATAATAGTATCCTAATGGGCCATGCCACTTTCAACTTGCCAAATATGTTTAAATGTATGTGTCTCAACAGCAGTGTCATACCCAGTCAATCAAGTAATCCATTTACCTGCTTGTTCCTGGCTGAAGGAAAGGTCATGTGTCTGTCTTATAAAATGAAAGGGAATTGGTACAAGACCGAGACCAGTTGTAGCACGTCTTAAATGCTCTTTGACTTCTTGGGTAGCCTAACCTTGGCTAATCTCATGGTAGGGATGAGACCTACATAGCCCATTCTAGTAACAAAAAAATCCAGACAAAACAAAAGCAAAAGCCCTTCCACTCTGATTAAGCACAGTACTTTAGCTTTTGTTTAGAAAAGGATGATTGTTATCCACATTCAGGGAACTTCTATGAGTTGTTGTTCACATGTGAAGTGGCCATAATCAAGAATGCCATGTGAAGGAATATTGGAAAAGTAATTAGATTTTCCTTGGTACATTGTCTAATTAGAGGGCAGGTTAAAGTCCAGAGGAGTGAAATTAAAACCTAACCTCTGTTAAGGCTGTGATGTTTTCCTCTGGATGCCATCAGTGTACTTGGCATCACAGGGGACTCACGAAGACACACAGGTCCTGAGGGCTGAGGACAGGAAGGCTCCAGCTAGGATGTGATGCGGTGTGATTTGCAACATGGAGGCTGAGAATGAATCTTCAAGATGCCAGAACAGAAGAATGAATCCTTTGTAGAAAAAAGAATAATACTAATATATAGATGTCTCAGTGTGCTCTGCTTCCAGGTTATTTAAATATTGCTGTTGAGCTCCGTAAATGGTTACTTTTCCTTTGTTAATATATTTTTGCAGGACATGGGCCCACTGGTAGGAATCAGGAACTTATTAGTCACAGTTGGGTTCAGTGCACCTCTGGCAAATAATGAGATATGTGTACATTAATAGCAAGCAAGGGGTCAGCACAGCCACCCTCAAAAGCCCCTGGACTGAGTTTGTTATATTCTTAACAGAAGAGAACTACACCATGGGAGAAAAACACTCACACACATGCTCAAGGTCTAGTGCAACTTCAGTTCATGGGCCTGATTCATGAGCCTCATCAGCCTTCATGCACTTCCGTCTTCTACCTGGTCTGATTATTGACTCCGTTTTTTTCATTTATCTTTTTCTTTTTGTCATTTTCACCTTACTGCTTTTATCTTCTCTTAGTCTTCCTTTCATCTTTCTTTTTATTTTCCATTCTTTATCCCTGGCTCTCTCCTCCCCACCTGCCCCACGCCCCCACCACTTTCTTCCTTTATACATGCCCAGTTTATGTCATCACCATGCTCAAAAATGTCTTTCTTGATTTTATTACTTTTGTCCTTTTTATTTCTCCCTCTAGTTTCTAAATCAGTGGGTTGCTTTGTTCCCACAATACTTTTATTTTCTGTAACAATCATCTCCTGATTATTCCAGTCTGATTTTTACCCTCAACATTCTTTGAAGGCTGCCTCTTTCAGCTCTGTAAATACTCACAGGTAATTATCTGATCTCACAAACACAAAGACCTATACACTTCTCTGTTAGTTTGTCTACTATGCTTCGCTTCTCTTTGTAGTTCTGGATGAACTTGGTTTGGGGGATGCTCCTCTTTGAGGGCAGAGGCACACTTGCCTATTTCTATATCCAGAGTGAACACTCTTCCCGGTGGTAAGGATGCAAGATATCCATATTCCTTGTTAAATATACATGGAGTGCATATTCGATTGTGGGGCAGGGTAGAAAATAGTTGTTCAGTCACTCAGTCGTGCCCAGCTCTTTGTGTCCCCATGGACTGCAGCATGTCAGGCTTCCCTGTCTTTCACCATCTTCCAGAGCTGGCTCAGACTCATGTCCATTGAGTCAGTGATGCCATCCAACAATCTCATCCTCTGTCATCCCCTTCTCCTCCTCCCTTCAGTCTTTCCCAGCATCAGGGTCTTTTCCAGTGTGTTGGCTCTTTACATCAGGTAGTCAAAGTATTGGAGCTTCAGCTTCAGCTTCAGTCCTTCCAATGAATATTCAGGGTTGATTTCCTTTGAGATTGACTGGTTTGATCTCCTGGCAGTCCAAGGGACTCTCAAGAGTCTTCTCCAACACCACAGTTCTAAAGCGTCAATTTTTTGGCACTCAGACTTCTTTATGGTCCATCTCTCACATCTGTACATGACTACTGGAAAAATCATAACTTTGTATGAACGTTTGTCAGCAAAGTGATGTCTCTGCTTTTTATTATGCTGACTAGGTGTGTTATAGCTTTTCTTCCAAGGAGCAAGCAATAGAGAAATTAAAATATTAATTTCAGAAAATTGTAAATGTTATGAGGAAATGAAAGCAGGAGGTTGTTAAAGAGAGTGATAAAGGAGGTCTGGGATTGGTGGGCTATTTTAGATGAGTGGTCAGAGAAGTTACACTGAAGTAGCTATATTTAACCCATGATCCATTATGGCCAGGAGAAAGCAGCCCTGGAAAGATTTAGAGGAAGAAACTTCCAGGTAGAATATATAGTTTGTGCAAACATTTGAAGTGGGCTAAAGCTCAGTGCATTCAAGAAGTAAAAGGAGAGGCAGCATGCCTGGATTGTAATGAGTGAGAGAGATAAGCTCATTCAAGTGAGGGTCCAAATCTTACATGGCTTTGAAGGCAGTGTAAGGAGTTTGGATATTGTTCCAAGAATGGTAGAGAACCTTTGGAGAATTTTAAGCAGGGGAGGAGAATGATCTAATTAATATTTACATTTTTTTCTTGGTAGCCAGAGGAACACTGAGGAGGCTGTTGCATAAGGTTAAGTGAGAGGTATATGTGTCTTGAGCTAGGGTAGAGGGATTTGTAATGGAGATGAGTGGAAACATTTGAGATAGTCTGTGGAGTTAGAACTGATGGATTTGATAACTTGATATAAGGAGTGATGAGAGAAATACGTTAAGAATGAATTGTAGGTTTTGGCTTTGAAACTGGCTCCATGATAATGCTGTTACTAATGAAAGGGATGGGAGGAGGGGCAGGATTATAGGACAAAAGAAATAGCTCTGTTTGACAAATGAATTTTGAGACCTCTACTACCTCTTGATGTGGAAACACTGATGAGGTATTTGGATTGCCAATTAGAATTTAGGGGAAATATTTTTACTGGAGGTGTCCCTTAGGGATCATCAGATAGGAGTAGTATTTCAAGCCATGGGACTGGACAAGAGCACAAGGAGTAAGAAAAGACAGAAAGAAAGAGTCTTTTGGACCAGTGTGGGACATGCCAGGGTTCGGAGGGAAGCAGAGGATGATGAGCTGGCAAATGAGACTGAGAATGAGATAGCTGTGTTTAGTAGAAGAATCAAGAAACTGGTGTCATAAATGACAAAAGAAGAGAGCTTTCAGTGAGGTGGTGGTTGAGAAGGTGAGTTGAATGAGTGTAGAAAATAACCATTATATTAGTATTTGGCAACACTGAATTCACTAGTGACCTTGGAAAATGCAGTTACTGTGCCTGATGGGAATAGATGTCTGATAATGATGGAGTGAAGAGAAACTGGGAGATAAGGAAGCAAAGATGATGACTATCAGTAGCTTTCAGATGTTTTGCTGTGAAATGGGTGTACTAGCTGGATAGAAACATGCAATCAGTGAGAGGCTGTTTTCATTAGTGTGGAAGAATTGCACCCTTTCTGATGAAATTTGTATTTCTTGGAGCCAGGAAGAAATTGGTGGTAGGAGAAAAATTCTTGAGCTGCCTCCTGATCTATTTGTTTTTTTTTCCAGGTATTTCTTCTCTCATATAAGAAAGTAGTTAACCTATTTTACAAAAATGACTATGACATATGCTTCTTCTCCTCTTTCTAGAAATTCTTAAAATGTTTTCTACCTCTCATGACAAGCTACAAGGCTTTTCAAAGAAATATTTTCCTGCAATATTGTATCCTCTCTTCATAGCCAGCTCTGGGACCATGGAGCTTTGAATGATAAGGGGTGATTCCATATCCTTTTGGAACTGAACTTAAGTTTAAGGTTGGAGGACTGTTTTAACAGTTGAATGTTGCTGGTTTCTGTCCATAAAATCTTATTTCACTAGTAGTTACTGTGTCCAGCAACTGTAGGCTTCAAAATGGAAGACTGTTGTATGATTTTTTAAAAATGTAAGAATGCAAAGAATTAAATGTGATAGTGTGATTTTCACAGCATCTGTGACTTGAGTAATAGAAATGTCATAAAAATCTAGTTTTTTTAAAGAGGAATTAGGGTTGATGAGTAGTTCATATATTTGAAGTAAGAGAAATGTACCAATGGACTGGTGAGTGGTACCATGGTTTATCTTGGACAAGCCAAGGTGAACAGGTACTAATCTCATCTCTGCAGAGCTGGGGTTTGTACAGCAAATTGGAATTACCCAAGTTCCTCTATACAGTCTGTGCAACATGAAAAGTCAGTATAGAAAATCCTTATTGACTTGATGATATGGCTGTGTGATGAAAGCAGTAATCGTGTTTAGACCAGCTATGAAACAAAATGCAATCCTCACTCACTCACTGCCCGTAATAGGATTATATTCTGATTGACTGAAAATGTGGTCAGCAGGAGGATCATTTGGCAGCAGAAGAAGCCGATTTTTCTGATGATCCAGAAATCAGATTTTGATTCCGATGATTAGATATTTGGCTTATAGACTTCTCACTCCTCAAGAATGCTGCCAAGGTCAGTCTGTCTTATATACTTTAGAGAATGAATAAATAATGGTTTATTATACAACAGGTAAATCAGCTAAAGCCTTGTGACTCTCCTGTTATTCTTCACCAAGCAAATGCAGTGCTCCTGTCTGGATGGCTAGTTTGAGATTTACGGATGCTAAGAGATGTTATTTAGTTTTATTATTTGAGGAAAGATTATGACTTTTATTTTGAGGGACTTTAATTTGAGAATATAATGAATATTGAAAAACCTGTGATTCACTCTTTTAAAATCAATTTATATGATTCTTTAACTTGAAATTTAAGTTAAGAATTTTTAATTTAAAAGAAATGCTATGTTTGATGAAGAAAATCAGACGGTATAAAAAAGTATAAAAGTTCTATGCATACCCCAAACCTAGCCTCACTTCCCAGAGGTCACTGCATGAATGGTTTTTTGTTTACAATGATATGTGTCATGTACTGTGTTAAACACTTTGCATGAATATTTCATTTATTTTTCACAGCAACTGTATGAAGTACATACTGTTTTTATTCCCATTTTAAATCTGTGGAAAGTAAAGCACAGAGAGGTTAACTTTTCATTTAAAGTCATGGAGGTCTTGCTAGGATCCTGCTTACAAAATGGGGTTACAAACTGGAGTACTTCTCAGCCATCCTTCTATAGAAGTACATGTAGATACCATGGCATTCTTTTTCATGGTTGCATAATAGTCTATTGGATGGAATTAACCAAACAAATTGCTCCACCAACTAAGAATGGCCAGGTACCACCACCCACAGAATCAAGAAAGAGCTATCAATCTGTATGGATGGTATCAATCTGTATGGATTAATCTGTATGGTAAGGATGTGCTATAATGCACTTGACCTAATGCAGTATTGAAGATTGTGTTCCTTTTTTTTTTTTTTTTACTATTACAAATATTCTTCTACAGATACCTTTACATGGGTATCAAAATATTTCTGTAAAATAAACCCCTGTATGTGGAATTCATTGGTTAAAGAGTATGTATAGCATTTCTAACTTGGATAAATATTGCCAAGTTGGCCCCGCTAAGGTTTGTACTAATTTGTAATCTTGTCAACAATGCATGAGATTCAAGATTAAGTGTTATGAAACTATTAAAATCATTACTAATCTGTAAAATATGGGATCCCATTTTAAAGCATGCACTTATAATTAATAAGTTATATTAATTTATATTGAGTATCTTTTCATGTATTTATTGGCCATTTATGTTTCTTTTGATATAAATTGCTGGCTTATGTCTTTTCCCTACTTTTCTGTTAAATTGTTCTCTTTTTCATATTATTAGTCTTTTACACATGTTATAACCTAAGATATGCAGATGACACCATCCTTATGGCAGAGATTAAAGAAGAACAAAAGAGCCTCTTGATGAAAGTGAAAGAGGAGAGTGAAAAGGTTGGCTTAAAACTCAACATTCAGAAAACTAAGATCATGGCATCTGGTCCCATCACTTCATGGCAAATAGATGGAGAAATAATGGAAACAGTGACAGACTTTATTTTTGGGGGCTCCAAAATCACTGCAGATGGTTACTACAGCCATGAAATTAAAAGATGCTTACTCCTTGGAAGAAAAGTTATGACAAACCTAGAGAGCATATTAAAAAGTAGAGACCTGACTTTTCCAACAAAGGTCTGTCTAGTCAAAGCTATGGTTTTTCCAGTAGTCATGTATGGATGTAAGAATTGGACTATAAACAAAGCTGAGGATGGAAGAATTGATGCTTTTGAACTGTGGTGTTGAAGAAGACCCTTGAGAGTCCCTTGGACTGCAAGGAGATCCAACCAATCCATCCTAAAGGAAATCAGTCCTGAATACTCATTGGAAGGACTGATGCTGAAGCTG
>NW_011495027.1:13296290-13298579 GCF_000754665.1 Bison bison bison
GACATGAATTAAGTAAGTTCTGGGAGTTGGTGATGGACAGGTCGCAAAGGGTCAGACACGATTGAGTGACAGAACTGAACTGAACATGTGTTGCAATTTTCTCCTAGTTTTAAAATTTCTATTTTGGGAAATTCCCTAGCTGTCCAGTGGTTAGGACTCTGCATTTTCACTGCTGAGGGCCCTGGTTCAATCTCTGATCAGAGAAACTAATAAGATCACACAAGCTGTGTGGCACCATCAAAGGAAAAATATTTTTAAAGATTTTGCTTTTTGTCCAAAAGAACTTAAAGAACAAAAGGAACTCTTTTTGGTTTTGCATATTCAAATTTAGCAATCTCTTCATGGCTATTGGGTTTTGTTTTTTAGGTTTAGAGTTACCTTTTCCATTCACCTAAGTATTATTTTGGAGAAGGCAATGGCACCCCACTCCATTACTCTTGCCTGGAAAATCCCATGGACAGAGGAGCTTGGTAGGCTGCAGTCCATGGGGTCGCAAAGAGTCGGACAGGACTGAGCAACTTTCCTTTCACTTTTTACTTTCATGTATTGGAGAAGGAAATGGCAACCCACTCCAGTGTTCTTGCCTTGAGAATCCCAGGGATGGGGGAGCCTGGTGGGCTGCTGTCTATGGGGTCGCACAGAGTCGGACATGACTGAAGCGACTTAGCAGCAGCAAATATTTTTTTAGTACCTTTGGGCTTTCATATTTATATATTGGAACTTTGTTTCATTTACAATTTATTTTTGTATAAGAAGCAATTTGGTTTTGCAAATAAGTTTTCAACTGGTTGAGCACTATTAAATACTTTTTACAATATTTACTCAGTTTGATCAATGTACTATTAAATGTGTTATCTATTGTTTACTTTATAATATACAAACATCGGTGTTTATTAGGGTCTGATATGCTACTGGAGATCAGTGGAGAAATAACTCCAGAAAGAATGAAGGGATGGAACCAAAGCAAAAAGAATACCCAGCTGTGGATGTGACTGGTGATAGAAGCAAGGTCTGATGCTGTAAAGAGCAATATTGCATAGGAACCTGGAATGTCAGGTCCATGGATCAAGGCAAATTGGAAGTGGTCAAACAAGAGATGGCAAGAGTGAATGTCGACATTCTAGGAATCAGCGAACTGAATGGACTGGAATGGGTGAATTTAACTCAGATGACCATTATATCTACTACTGTGGGCAGGAATCCCTCAGAAGAAATGGAATGGCCATCGTGGTCAACAAAAGAGTCCAAAAAGCAGTACTTGGATGCAATCTCAAAAACGACAGAATGATCTCTGTTCATTTCCAAGGCAAACCATTCAATATCACAGTAATCCAAGTCTATGCCCAACCAGTAACACTGAAGAAGCTGAAGTTGAACGGTTCTATGAAGACCTACAAGACCTTTTAGAACTAACACCCAAAAAGATGTCCTTTTCATTATAGGTAACTGGAATGCAAAAGTAGGAAGTCAAGAAACACCTGGAGTAACAGGCAAATTTGGCCTTGGAATACAAAATGAAGCAGGGCAAAGACTAACAGAGTTTTGCCAAGAAATGCACTGGTCATAACAAACACCCTCTTCCAACAATACAAGAGAAAACTCTATACATGGACATCACCAGATGGTCAACACCGAAATCAGATTGATTATATTCTTTGCAGCCAAAGATGGAGAAGCTCTATACAGTCAGCAAAAACAAGACCAAGAGCTGACTGTGGCTTAGACCATGAATTCCTTATAGCCAAATTCAGACTGAAATTGAAGAAAGTAGGGAAAACCACTAGACCATTCAGGTATGACCTAAATCAAATCCCTTATGATTATACAGTGGAAGTGAGAAATAGATTTAAGGGCCTAGATCTGACAGACAGAGTGCCTGATGAACTATGGAATGAGGTTCGTGACAGTGTACAGGAGACAGGGATCAAGACCATCCCCATGGAAAAGAAATGCAAAAAAGCAAACTGGCTGTCTGGGGAGGCCTTACAAATAGCTGTGAAAAGAAGAGAGGTGAAGAGCAAAGGAGAAAAGGAAAGATATAAGCATCTGAATGCAGAGTTCCAAAGAATAGCAAGGAGAGATTTAAAAAGCCTTCCTCAGCAATCAGTGCAAAGAAATAGAGGAAAACTACAGAATGGGAAAGACTAGAGATCTCTTCAAGAAAATTAGAGATACGAAGGGAACATTTCATGCAAAGAGGGGCTCGATAAAGGACAGAAATGGTATGGACCTAACAGAAGCAGAAGATATTAAGAAGAGGTGGAAAGAATACACAGAAGAACTGTACCT
>NW_011495027.1:13298720-13299924 GCF_000754665.1 Bison bison bison
CAGAAGCAGAAGATATTAAGAAGAGGTGGAAAGAATACACAGAAGAACTGTACAAAAAAGATCTTCATGACCAAGATAATCATGATGGTGTGATCACTCACCTAGAGCCAGACATCCTGGAATGTGAAGTCAAGTGGGCCTTAGAAAGCATCACTATGAACAAAGCTAGTGGAGGTGATGGAATTCCAGTTGAGCTATTCCAAATCCTGAAAGATGATGCTGTGAAAGTGCTGCACTCAATATGCCAGCAAATTTGGAAAACTCAGCAGTGGCCACAGGACTGGAAAACGTCAGTTTTCATTTCAATCCCAAAGAAAGGCAATGCCAAAGAATGCTCAAACTACCGCACAGTTGCACTCATCTCACACGCTAGTAAAGTAATGCTCAAAATTCTCCAAGCCAGGCTTCAGCAATATGTGAACTGTGAACTTCCTGATGTTCAAGCTGGTTTTAGAAAAGGCAGAGGAACCAGAGATCAAATTGCCAACATCCGCTGGATCATGGGAAAAGCAAGAGAGTTCCAGAAAAACATCTATTTCTGCTTTATTGACTATGCCAAAGCCTTTGACTGTGTGGATCACAATACACTGTGGAAAATTCTGAAAGAGATGGGAATACCAGACCACCTGATCTGCCTCTTGAGAAATTTGTATGCAGGTCAGGAAGCAACAGTTAGAACTGGACATGAAACAACAGACTGGTTCCAAATAGGAAAAGGAGTTCATCAAGGCTGTATATTGTCACCCTGTTTATTTAACTTATATGCAGAGTACATCATGAGAAATGCTGGGCTGGAAGAAGCACAAGCTGGAATCAAGATTGCCGGGAGAAATATCAATAACCTCAGATATGCAGATGACACCACCCGTATGGCAGAAAGTGAAGAGGAACTAAAAGGCCTCTTGATGAAAGTGAAAGTGGAGAGTGAAAAAGTTGGCTTAAAGCTCAACATTCAGAAAACGAAGATCATGGCATCTGGTCCCATCACTTCATGGCAAATAGATGGGGAAACAGTGGAAACAGTGTCAGACTTTATTTTTTTGGGCTCCAAAATCACTGCATATGGTGACTGCAGCCATGAAATTAAAAGATGCTTACTCTTTTGAAGGAAAGTTATGACCAACCTAGATAGCATATTCAAAAGCAGAGACATTACTTTGCCAACAAAGGTCCATCTAGTCAACGCTATGGTTTTTCCTGTGGT
>NW_011495027.1:13300024-13381544 GCF_000754665.1 Bison bison bison
CGGGAGTTGGTGATGGACAGGGAGGCCTGGCATGCTATGATTCATGGGGTCGCAAAGAGTCGGACACGACTGAGTGATTGATCTGATCTGATACAAGTGTCAGTGGCAGACTTTCTAATTAGTATAGGTTTATAATATATTTTCAAATTTGGTAAAGCTATAACTCCTCCAGTTTTCCTTCAGCTGTTCTCACATGTTTATTTTTGCTGATGAGCTTATGTATCATTTTGTGAACTTGGAAATTATATTTCTATATTAATTCAGGGAAAACAGATATGTTTATAATGCATTCTTTCTATCCAAGAATAATGTGCATTTTTTATTTATTCAGATCTTCTTTTAAGTCTCTGAAGAGAGTTTTTAGGTTTTTGAACAGGTTCTGCTTATTTTGTATCACCTGAATTATATTTCTCAATGACTGTCATAATATGGAGCGTGTGGCGATGATCTGCTTTGCTTCCCTTCTGCCTCCTGTGTGTTCTCCACTTTATTGTCCCTCCTCTGTACCATTTTCCCATATATCTGGCTCCCTATTTCTTGGGCTTCCCACTGCTCATTCTACTACTTGTTCTAGCTCAGAAGGAGAACACATTCCATGGTGGAGAGGCAGAATTAGAAGTTGGTTGTTTTTCCCTGAGCATCAGCTTCCTATAATAGGATGAAACTATTCTTTCCTGTGTTTCCTTCTCTTACTCCTTTAAAGATGCTGAAGGAATAAGAAATTGCTTTAACTAGTGTTAAGGGAAATTTTGTATTTGAGGGAATCAACTATACCAGTTTTTTGGACAGTGTGATTCAGGAAACTCCAGAATAAATATCACCAGATACACTTGGTGAAAGTGTAGATTCCTGACCCATCCTTAGACCTGCAGAGTCAGAATCTTTAGAGACAGTGCCTCAGAATCTGTATTGTAAATAGGTGCCCCACGTCAGTGCTTTTACTGTGATAGGCAGGTGAACCGTGCAGGCATCGTGTTGCAGTGCAGGTGGTTCAATGAAGTTGGAGAGGAGGTGAGATTCTGCATTTCTAACTAGCTCTCAGGTGGCAGTGAGCAACTGTCTGTGACCACACCTTGAATGAGGCTGTAGAGATTTTTTGCTCTTTGAATGTGAGAACCAGTGAACTAACCTAGTATGGGGTGCTGAGGATAGAAAGAAGACTTTCCCTTAGAAAAGAATTCTTTGGAAAGAGAATGTGCATTCTTCTTTGTGAGGACCTTTGTATGCAGAACTTTGGTCCTGCCCCTCTTTCTTCTGCTTTATAAAGCATTCATCACTTCCACACCACTCTACACTGATTCCTAAGCAAGTTCTGACAGAGGCAAGGATTGTATTAACAGCCTCTTCCAAGCCTTTTGTGAGAAGCCCTGGTCATCATGACCCCTGGCATGATGGACTTCTACAGTGCCCTTTTAATTAGGTATAATCTGAGGCTTGCAAAACATAAAAGACTTCTTCATAAGATACCAGTGATCGTAGAAGTTCTAATGCCCATCTCCTTTTCATACTGACAGACCCGATGGGGTGAATGTTGACAGACCACATTCACGGTATCAACGAATTGACAAACCACACTGGTGTCCAATGTAACTCAAGGGCCTCCAGAGCATGGGATATGACTGGAAGGTTGAATACCCTACTGCTAATAAGCAGAATCATAGAGTGAAGATTAAGAATCTCTTCTGTTCTCTACTGTTGACTCAGGACAAAGAACCTAAACGACGTGTTAAACTCTCTCTGCTGTAACTCCATCTGATCTTCAATGCCCTTCATCCTTCCATAGGCCTGGCCAGCACTGTTTTGTTGTTGGCAACCCACATGTGAGAAGGCTGGCCCATGCTGCCATGTCAGCAATTCTGTGGTCAGAGAACATGACTTTCTGTTCTTATGCAGCACACTGCTTTGTTTGGAGACCACACCTACCATTTTGCCCTCCAGAAGCTGAGTGCTAATATTGCTAAGTGAATAAGTCAGTCACGCTCTGTTCAGCATGAAGAAATCCTTGATGACCATCAGCAAGGCTGCTGAATATGACCATGTATTACACAACTCCAGGGAATGGGCTTCACATTTGCAAATGGCACTCCTGAGATTCTTCAGTGTTTTTCTGATTCTAAGACATTCACAAACATCATGGAATTGGGAGGCCAATCTGGGTAGTAAGGAGATGGTGGTCAGAGGAAAGACAGTGAGGAAGGAAAGAAACATATTGTGGCTATTCAAGTTTCTGTGTAAAAGAGAAAATGGTCCTCCCTTACAGATGGTCAAGAAATTGAGAATGAAGGACAAGACTATACTAGGACTCTTATCCTAGTACAGAGGATAAAGTGACAGAAACTTAAATCAAACCAATTTAGACTACAGGAGAGTTTAATGGTTTATGTAATCCAAGAAAGTATCGAACAAGGCAATGTGGAGAGGACAGTGCTCCAGCTGAACCCAGGAGCTTCTGTAACCAGAGTTTCAAGGCTGTTCAAATTCTTCTTTTGTCTCTGAGTGTTGCTGTGATTCTTTCTCTGCAGGCTGCCTTCCTCTGTGTGGTAGAAAACATGCCTTGCTGATAGCTCCTGAGCTTTACATTTTAAATCTTCCAGTCCTAGACTCTGATGGTCTTTCTTGGTTCCAGTGTCCCTTCCCGAGGGAAGGCTCTGGTTGGCATGGCCGGGACCAGCTGGCTGAGGCCAGGTAGGCATGGTCATGTATCAGTAGAAAGATGGCAGCTCTCTGATAAGAGTGGACATCAATAGAAAGATGTTGCTCTGAAGCGCATCTGCCCTTCTACATACTCTGGACGCTCAGGGGGTTTCTACAGAGTATATGAAATCCCATCCGTATTCAGTGAGAATGTAGCTTTCTTCCGGCCTGTGGTTCCACTGAAGCCTTTCCCCTAATTCTGTTATAAGGGGCAGCTGTAACACAGCAATAGGTGCTTATTTATTCACTGTAGTGACAGTTACATTTCATGGAGCAGCTGCTGAAGCCAAAAACGTTCAGCAAGGGCAAAATGTGATAAAAGCGCAATGCAATTTGCTTGCACATTATTAAGTTTTAATTTTTGGTTCAGGAATAACTTCTGTTTTCTGTAACTATTTTCAACTTGTTTCTACAGTTGAAAATAGAAACGAATTACTCCCATCCTACCAATTAAACCAGTTAGAAAACCCTCTTGGATTTAAAACCTGACTGAACTCTGAGTTGAAACACAGGCAAAGTAAGGTTTATTCAGGGGTGGAATAGCGTCCCACTTGTGCCAGGGAATGAATTTACAGTGGAGTTAACTCTTCTGCATTACTATTCCTGTGCCTACAGAATGAGAATAGAATTAACACTTTCTGGTGTAGATCAAATGAGTTAAGGAATCCACAGTATCTAGAATGTACAGCACTAAACATTAGTGAATCTTTATGTGTTAATATGCATTTGAATTGTGGTTCTGGAGAAGACTCTTGAGAGTCTTACATGCAAGGAGAGCAAACCAGTCAATCCTAAAAGAAATCAACCCTGAATATTCATCGAAAGAACTGATACTGAAGCCCCCATCTCCTCCTGCTTTCAGTCTTTTCCTGATGCTGGGAAAGACTGAAGGCAGGAGAAGGGGATGACAGAGAATGAGATGGTTGGATGGCATCATCGATTCAATGGACATGAGTTTGCACAAATTCTGGGAGATAGTGAAGGACAGGGGAGCCTGGTGTGCTGCAGTCCATGGGGTCACAAAGAGTCAGACACGACTAAGCGACTGAACAGCAAGAACAAATGCGTTGTTAATGCCGTGTTTTGTGTTAAATGAGTAATTTTTTTAAATCAGCATCTTTATTTGCAAGCAGCAGATAGCCTCTCAAAAATCAGGGTTTATTATAAGGCTACATTAAGCAATGTTATGGGCAAAGAGGACCGAGATAAGTATAGGTGGCAGGGCCATGTGGTTTCTTACTCCTGTTTCTCTGTGTTTTTGTTCCATCCTCTTTTTTTCTCAGGCAAGCTCCTTCTCCCTATTCATGCGTTTGAATCTCATGGCCTAAATTAGAACTTACTTATCCCTTTGGTTTGGTGCCAACTCCAATCTCAAACCTATGTGCTTCTTAGTTCCCAAATTGATGCAAAGTGATGCATTCTCAGTATCTTAACTGGATTCTTGATAGAAAATAGCTGGCCAGCCCTTGGCCTTGGATGAGATATTCCACCCTGGGATACCCAGTAGCTGCCCCTTCAGCAGGGGCTAAGGGCCAGGCATTATCACAGATAAGACTGTGGGCAAGAAAGGCATCATTGCTTTTTCCATCGTTGCTAAAGATACCATCATTGCTATTTCCCTTGTGATCTTCCAGTCTTTTGTCAGACGTCATCTTTTTGATGTGTCCTTCCCTGAACATTCTACTTTAAAAATATCTTTCTCTACCCCTGTATTTCTCAACTTCCTTCCTATTTTTTTTTTTCTTTTTCCTCTATGACACTTACTACCATTTTATATACTTTTGTTTTCCACTTACATATTATATTAGGGCTTCCCAGGTGGCGCTAGTGGTAAAGAACCTGTCTGCCAATGCAGGAGATTTAAGACATATGGGTTCGATCCCTGGCTTGGGAAGATCCCTTGGAGGTGGACATGGCAATCCACTCCAGTATTCTTGCCTGGAGAATCCCATGGACAGAGAAGCACGGAGGGCTATGGTCCATAGGGTCATGCAGAGGCAGACACGACTGAAATGACTTAGCATGCATATATATTTATATTTGTCTTTATCTTCTCTCACTAGAATGTAAGCTACAGGAGGGCAGGAAATTTTGTCTGTATAATTCTCATTGTGCCTGTCATTTCATATGAGCTTAATAAATATTTGAGTGAATAGATTAATGAATAAAGAAATTTGCTCAGTGGTCAAAAAAAGAAAAAAGCATCTGAGACCATGTCTGCCCCAAGAGCTATGATGAAATGATGAATTTCCAAGGACTTCCTGATCATAAATCCTGAGACTGGGATTGTTTAGTGCCCAGGGCTACCATGGTGGCAGGAGAGCCAAACACAGTGCTCTAGAAGTTGGTGCCAGGACAGCCTCCAGACATAAACATTGTATGGTAGTTGCATCAAGGGATGATCTTTCAGGAGAACAGGTCTTTAATTAATTTGAGCCTCAGTTTCATCTATAAAAAGGTGACAATTTCGAGCTTATAGGTTATCAGGATTAAGTGAGGAAAGGTATCTTACACTAAATCCAAGACAGCTGGCACTAGTTGCTATTCAGTAAATGTTATTACCTCTCTTTTCTTTCCTTCCTGTTTCTGCATTGCCCATGGTGGAAACACATCCATTTAAAAGAGGCAGTTGAAATGATTTTCCTATTTTGTTGTACTTGAAAATAAATTCAATTATTTTGTAGGTAATTGATTTAAGTGATGTCTATCCAAACAGCTTACTAGATTTTTCCTGTTTTTGATGGTAGAAGGAAAATCAGAGTCACTTAATACTTTTTATTGATTTCTTGAGATAAATGCTGGTGTGACTTTGCAAATACCGTTTGTGTATTGAATTTGTAATAACCGACTATTTCAGGATCCTGTCTTCCTATATGGCTCTCTCTTTGTAAAACGGTGATGGTGCCTCTCAGATACAGCCCACCTGGTGGTGTTGGGGGGGTTGTATTTCATGAGCTGCTTCCTGACCTGCTTCAATATTGAGAAAAGGGAACCTGGGTAATCTTACCTTTCTAGCCCCAAGTGATACACACTCTCTTCTGGATGAAGCAGCCTTACTTCTTTCTTCAAGGCTCATTTGTGCATCTCTGCCATGAAATCTCCCTCCTCTTTCCTCTCCTCTGGGCTTTCTTCTGCAGCTGTGCCCTTTCTTTCCTGAATCTTTAACCTCTCCCAAGGTCCACAAAGAAGTTATGCTTTCCCTTATCTTAGAAAAGTCCTCTCCAACTTGCTCCCTTTCAAGCTAACCTCCTCTTTCTTTCCTTCCCTGTCAGACTTTCAAAAAGAGTGGTGTGGATTGATTTTTGCTGCTTCCTCATGCCCCAGTCATTCTTGAACCCTACGCCAAAAATTTCTACCCCACCCACTCTACAGACTCTACTCTTCAAAGCCGTGAATGGCCGCCTAATACTAAAACACGTAACCTCCTACTATCTGTTACTGTTTACTGCCCCTTACTGAGATTTGCTGCTTCCTTAGTTCCTATGACACAAGACATAACCACTGCTCATTTTCCTACTTCTCCGTAGACCTTCTTTCTTCCTCTCCATTTCATATTGGTTTCTTTTGTAGAACTTGACATGTTTGACTAGCTCACTTATTCATTCTGTGTCTCTACTAGACTATCAGCTGCGGGAAGGCAAGGCCCATGCCGTTCTTGTTCACCATTATAATCCAGTGATGTCACCATTCTCCTGGTCTCTGAGGATGCCATGGTCTCCTCTCTCCCTCCCCCTTTTTACTTAACTAGGCATAGAGACCAATTCTACTTCCAAATTATCTCTCACCTTGATCTCAGCATTGCCATTCCCACTGCTCAGCTTGAAGCCCTCAGCATGGCTCCACAGAGCTGGCTGGGAGAGGAGTTGATGAATTGATACCCCTGCTTCAGCCTGTCCCTGTGCCACCCTGTCCCCTTGCCCTGCTGCCAATTTGGCTTTCCTAGAACACAGCCTGAACTGGCTCACACCCTGCATAGGGACTTCCAGTTCTTCACAGTCATTACTGAATCAAGTTTATATTCCTTTCCCTTCTCATGCTGGTCTCAATTTACCTGTTGAGTCTTCTCTCTTGTGGTTCTCTATCTATCCTGCTGACTCGTGTGAATGCAAGAAATCCATCTGCCTTCAGGCTGCCAGACAGGGACAAGAGAGTGGTGCTTATATCACTCTAGATCTTCAGTTCACGCCTGTTCAGTTGGGAAGGTGAGACAAATTTAAAAAACAATAGCTATAGGACCAACAAACAACAGCTCAGCACAAGTAATATACTGCCTGTTTAATTCAGCCTGCACCCCACTCCAATACTCTTGTCTGGAAAATCCCATGGATGGAGGAGCCTGGTAGGCTGTAGTCCATGGGGTCGCTAAGAGTCGGACACGACTGAGCGACTTCCCTTTCACTTTTCACTTTCATGCATTGGAGAAGGAAATGGCAACACATTCCAGTACTCTTGCCTGGAGAATCCCAGGGACAGGGAAGCCTGGTGGGCTTCCGTCTATGGGGTCGCACAGAGTCGGACATGACTGAAGCGACTTAACAGTAACAGTAATTCAGCCTGTACTCAATATGCCTTGACTCTGGGAGCAGCTGGATCAAACCTAAATGTCTCATGATAGAAAGAGACAGTAAAGAATACGGGTAAACACACGGACTCTGAAGCTAAACTGATTGGATTTGAGAAGTAGTCCAGCCATTTGCTAAGCATGTGACTCTGAGCAAACCTAGTCTCCCTATGACTTGGTTTCCTTATCTGTTAAGTAGAGGTGATGAACTTGTTGCAAAAACTACATGAGTGAATACACATAACATGTTTGGAAGAATACCTGTCATGAAGTAAACACTATATAACTCTAAGTTACTATATAACTGTAGTGGTGTGGACTCAACAAATATTCATAAATATTAAACATAGGCCAAGGGCAGGCACTGCATAACTATGGAATAAAATTCGAGGAAGGGAAGAAGGAAGGAGAAGGCAGAAGAGGGAAAAGAGAAGTCTAGGTTAATTCTCAGTTTTCTGACTTGCACAGACCCTCAGCGAAATGGATACAGTTCAATAAGGGAAATACAGTAAGAGAAGCAGGAAGTAAAACCCTATGTGTTCAAGCTGTATGTTATAATTTTTACTGGTTTATTTCTAGACTTTTTCAACTAGTCATTGCCTCTCAGAATGTGGAGAACACAAATGTATGTTATATATATATATATATAAATATATATATAAACCTATAAGGACCAAGAAGAACATATCTTTAGGGAGATTAGAAAAAGTTTTCAGAAAGTGAAAAAAGTAAGTGATTAGGGGCCCTTTTCCAAATACCCCTTAGATAAACCACTGGTGAAATCAGAAAAGATGGTATAAAAATGAGTCCCTCACTGCACTTTTGAGAAGTAAGGTAAGAATACGAACACCTGCTTCCTTTGTTTCTTCATGGACCCAGCTGGGGCCACATTTGAGGTTTGAGCTGTCCAGTGTTGTTTCTTTTTCCTTAAATTAATATAACCAGTGTTCAAAGAATAATTGAGAGTATAACAGTGATAGATATGAGAAGTTTATATTATTATTAATAATAATAACCATCACTTAGCACTTACGTGAAAGACAGTATGTTAAGGACTTTACATGTAACATTTAATTAGGTGAAATTTAATCAATCTGTGAAATATTAGTGACAAGATGGGATCTTGGAGCTAATGTGGTCCAACCCTCTCATTTTACAAAAGAGCAAACTGGAGCCATGGAAAAGATTAGCTAGTTTGCCTAAGATCTCATAACAGTGATTATTACTAACAAGCTGGCCATGTGACAAGGCTGATGCATATCCAACTGGACACTATGAATCCACTCCAGTTCCTTTAATTTCTGCAGCTTGTATGTTTACTTCACCATTTAACTCTGTACCTGGTGACCCTTTAAAGAGATAACATATAAATAATTTTCAGAAACAGAATCATATCCTATTGTGTATTATGAACCCAACCCTTTTAGGTTTTTAAGAAATGTGAATATTGCATGAAGCTGAATTACACTATTTTTTGTATTTTGATCCTCATTTATATGTCTTTTTAATATTGTATTTAAAAATTTAGATACAAAAGTTGTGATAGCATTTTGTTTGTGTGCATGTTGAACAAAGGAATTTACCTAAAATTTCTATCTCTGAAATAAGTGAATCCATTTATTCTGTACTATGAGCCTTTTCTTCCAACTAAAGTTAAAGAAAGAATAATCATACAATTTTGGGGGTTACTTTCCCTCTGGCTAAAAATGACCTGGTAAGTACCCTGAATAAACTCTCCCCTCTGCCTCTCTGAGTCCTCTCACATGCTCTGCGTTCTGCTTCTCAGAAAACCCAGATGCTCTGGGCTCCAGCTTGGTCTCTGCCTAACATCTGATTTGAAACATTGCACTGAAGCCATCTGCCGTATTTGGGGAATAAAGGGCGGGTGAGCAAAGCTTTCTACAAATGTGTACAAATAGGGCAATCAAGAGGAGGATAATAAGACTCGGATGCCTGTTCGGTGCCTAGCCCCCTGGTCGGCTACTCAGCGGCGTCTTAGGGTATTTGTGCTCTCCGCCTCACATCAAGCCCGGCTCAGCCTGCACATCTTACCATTCCTTGGCAGTGAGATATCTGTTATACCCTTTGACTAAACTGAACATTTTTAATGGGGAAGTGAGAATTCTGAAGTTCAAAAACAGACTGCGATGGATTGAAAAGTTGCTATTCTTGAAAGATGCGCTTGAGCTCCGCAGCATCCTCTGTGACAGGCGTCTCTGGAACAGCAATGACTCGTTTCTTTCCCTCACCATGGACCCATTTCCAGCTGAGCTGGATGTGTGCCCTTTCCAGCTCTGTGTAGGGATTTTGGTGGGCTGTTTGCAGGTTTTATTGAACATCTGTAAATCCTCAGCTTGGGTATGCTTCCAGCTATTGCTTTCATCTGTTCCTGGGATATGGTGCTCTAGGTTTTTTAGCAAAGGGGGCTGGGGAGACATCTGTTCGCTGCTGCAAGTAGAGGATTGAATAGTAAACCCAGTTTCCCAGGTGCTAGGAACATGATGAGGTGCTCCTGGGAGACCTCAGTTACCTTCTTTATCACAATGTGCGCCTTCCTTCCAGAGAAGTGAAATCTTCGAGAATCGTATTTTTCGTAGATGAAACTCACAGGGCCACATGGGGGAGGGAAATCATACATATATATATATTCTGTCCCCCCCCCCCCCAATTATTTATTCTTTCTGAGTGAAAGGAGCGCAAGGGAAGGGATGTGGCTGTGTGGCTTGCAGACATTAATGGAGGCGTGTGGAATCTGCAGTGAGAGGGTGGGAAGGCCAATGACGGCACCTGGGGCAGAGGGTACCAGAGGACAGGACGGACGTCAACAGGAAGCCACGCCCACCAGCATCTGTGCGTTGTGCTCTGCGCCAACCCTTCCAGCTTCACGTTGCCTGGAGACTAGATCTGTATGCGCCCAAAACCTGTTGAGTTGCTGGCTTGTATGTGAATTTTACCAGGATCTGACTCACGTATACTTCAGCCTCTCCACAGAGATCACGGCTTTCATCCAGGAGAAAAGTGATTCAAAACGTGCTGTCCCCGCACCTCTCCCGGAAGCCGGCTGTGTCTCTGGTCTGTCTTGGATCTGTTGATTTCAGCCAGAGTTTTCAGCACGTTTCAGTCTCTCAGGAGCCGGTCTTTGCTGAGATATTTTTTTTTTACCCATTCCAAAGAAATGTGAAATACTCCTACATTTTTTCACACAATATGGGAAGATCAAATATTCTTCTCTAATCTTTGGAGATACTGATAGTCAATTTAGAACTTTAAACTCTCCAAATCCCAAGTCAATAGAAAAGTTTTTCTTTAACTAAAAAAAAAAATACCCATTAATTGAATTCTCTGAGCAGTTGAGCCTCCCCCCTTTCAACCCACCCATGCTACCCCAAGACACAGAAAGAGTAAACTGAAGCTATTTTGTGGTGACCCTGGAACTTTCTTGCCATCATCTGAATGTTTTGAAATGCATATGTTAATAGGTTTAAATTGAGGACCTCCTCCTCTGGCTGGAGTGCACTGAGGAATTGTCTTCCCTTTATAAGAGGAAAAAGTAATTCCAAAAAAGTCCTCTCCTTCAAAGAGCCCCAGGCCGACAGTTCAACTTAATAAATAAAACAATAACAACAAATGCTGTTTATTGACTATTTACCATGGGCCAGAATCCTGCCTTCAATCCCATAATATCCCTTCAAGCTTTTATTGTTCACCCAATTTTGAAGAAAAGAAAATTGAGGCTCAGGGTTAAGTGAGTTGATTAATCTGATGAGTGGTAGGGTTGGAATTTGAACACAAGTCTGTCTGAATCCAAATCTTATGATCCTTATTTATGTTTCCCTCTCAAGTTAATTGCATTCTCTGAGAGGGCTAAGAATATTGAGCAAATTGTAGTTCAGAGACATTGGTAATTAGAATAGTAGAGATAGTAATCATAGCATTTGCTTACTAATTGCGTAGTAGTGGCTTACTAATTACAAGGGCCTTTACAATGCCTTATCTTCCTTAGTTTTCATGAGTCTGGAGCATGTCTTCCTTGACCTCAACCATGGTTGAGTCACTCTAACCCAGTGATACACCTTGTAGTCACTGGTAAATGTCAGGACACTGCAAAGTCATCTCCTGCAGTTACCCAAGATCCAGGGATTAGGACATATTTCCTTCATCCCTTACCTACTTCTGTTTGGTTCCTGGTCCCCCAGTTCCAGTTTGTTAATTGCTGTTGTTTGTCTCAGACTTCCCTGGTGGTTCAGTGGTTAAGAATCTGCCTGCCAGTGCAGGAGTGCGGGTTCAATCCCTGGAAAGGGAAATGGCAACACACTCTAGTATTCTTGCCTGGGAAACCCCATTGACAGAGGAGCCTGGCGGGCTATAGTCCATGGGGTCACAAGAGTCAGACATGATTTAGTAGCTAAACAACAACAATAATTGTTTGTCCCAGCTGGACCCACAATACCAAACAACTCTGGTTGCAATTCACTCTGTTGTTATTTGGCTGATCTGATAGGACAGGCCACTCAGAATCAATTAGATTGGAAGGTCAGCTCAGCAGTGCTGTTGTCAAAGAGGAAACCCTATCCAAACTCAGCCTAAATTGGGAGGCTGCTGCTGCTGCTGCTAAGTCGCTTCAGTGGTGTCTGACTCTGTGCGACCCCAGAGATGGCAGCCCATCAGGCTCCCCCGTCCCTGGGATTCTCCAGGCAAGAACACTGGAGTGGGTTGCCATTTCCTTCTCCAGTGCATGAAAGTGAAAAGTGAGAGTGAAGTTGCTCAGTCGTGTCCAACTCTTAGCAACTCCATGGACTGCAGCCCACCAGGCTCCTCCATCTATAGGATTTTCCAGGCAAGAGTACTGGAGTGGGGTGGCATTGCCTTCTCCAAAACTGGGAGGCTAGCCTAGCCAGCGGAGAAGGCAATGGCACCCCACTCCAGTACTCTTGCCTGGAAAACCCCATGGACAGAGGATCCTGGTGGGCTGCAGTCCATGGGGTCACGAAGAGTCGGACATGACTGAACAACTTCACTTTCACTTTGCACTTTCATGCATTGGAGAAGGAAATGGCAACCCACTCCAGTGTTCTTGCCTGGAGAATCCCAGGGACGGGGGAGCCTGTTGGGCTGCCGTCTATGGGGTCGCACAGAGTTGGACACAACTGAAGTGACGTAGCAGCAGCAGCCTAGCCAGGTCATTTCTTAGAGTGACAATAATTCAGAGTACTCGAATACGCTTGGGGTTGAAACTATACTTGGAAACATGATGGAGAAAAATATTTCTAGAGCTCCTCTCAAGGAGAATACTACATATATTACAAACAAATAAACACATAAATCTAACTGCTTTGAAGGGGTGATAAGACACCTGAGGTAAATTCTTGAGAAGTAGTTGGCAGGAGCTAAAATGATAAGAAAAAATGGAGGAGGAAGAATGCGGTCGCCAATAGCCCAAGCTGCTCTTTCTTACCTTAGCCCTCAACATCCCCTATAGATAATGCTGAACAGTATTAAAACAAAACAAACACCTGATTAAGGACCACTAAATTGTTAGCTTACTGCTGCTGCTGCTAAGTCGCTTCAGTCGTGTCCGACTCTGTGCGACCCCATAGACGGCAGCCCACTAGGCTCCTCTGTCCCTGGGATTCTCCAGGCAAGAACACTGGAGTGGGTTGCCATTTCCTTCTCAATGCATGAAAACGAAAAGTGAAAGTGAAGTCTCTCAGTTGTGCCTGACGCTTAGTGACCCCATGGACTGCAGCCTACCAGGCTCCTCCGTCCATTGGATTTTCCAGGCAAGAGTACTGGAGTGGATTGCCATTAGGTAACAAGTATGTCTTAGTGTGACACTGACCCCATTAATCTCAGTACCTTGATGCTAAAAATAGGCTCCTTGACTAGTAATCAGGTACCAGCCCCTTCCTCCTGTGGTGAAGTAGGTTTAGACTGGTTGTAGATATCACCATCGTCATCATCATCACATTTTCTGATGAGGAGCTCTGAAAGTCTAGGTGAAATAAGGGTCATTCATCAAGGATAAAGTGATGGCTTCTAAAACTACACCAAGATCCTCCCGTGGCAGGACACTTTGAAAGGGAAACAAATACTATTCCAAAAGTCTAACAATAGTCATAGAAAACTGAAACTCATCTTACATTTTTTTTTCAGTCAAATGCTACCTCTGCCTCTCTTCCTATTATGAATGTTTGTTTCTTAAACACAGGATAACCCAGAGAAAGTGAACCATGTTAGTATGTGCCTCTTCTAGGACATATTCTTAATGAAAAACAATAACCAGTGTATCTTTAGTGACCACAGTTAAAGGGTGCTTTCATATTCTTTCTAATAGGGTACCACCATCATGACCCCAGCTGACCAAGAGTTGGGCTGACGTCCCTTGATTCAAGAGCATTTAAATTAAAATATCTGAGGACTTCTTTGGCTTAAGACTTTATAAGCTCCTATAAAGTTGAGGGGGGTAGGAAGTCAAATGGCCTAGGAAATAAACCATACACATTACGTTCAAAGTGAACTTGAGTTTAAATATGTTTAAAAAAATTCAGGCCACATACAGGCATCTCTGTGGTGTAAAAGTTCTGAGTGTTCTGGGGGTACTGATACCCTTCTTCAGTCAGTCTCATATCTCTCCTTGGCTGCATTCACTACAGACTTCAAGGGTGTGTGAGACCTTCAAGGCTGTTCTGAGTGCTGGTCCTGGTTGTTAGCTGGAGCATTATGTGAAATGCATGTGGACTGTAAGGCTGGTTGTGGTCATAGACCCATCAAAGGCAATGTCACTCATGGCTTGTATTTCTTAACCAGAAAGTAAAGCACATTTGGCTCTGGTAGATCTGGAGGAGATGGGTGTCTTTCCTTGTTCTACCTATTTAGAATTAATAACACTAAGTAATAGTCTGGGGAAGACTCTTTCAAAAGAAAAAAAAAGAAAGAAAAGTGATGAAGCTGAGAAAGTAGGCCTAGACCTTCCACCCTTGCTTCAGCCAGATCTGCTCTGTCATTATCTTTATTATTATTATTTTAATGTTCTGAAGTTCTTCTGAATAAGATTTCCTTTGAAAAAAGGAGTCTGCTATAAAGATAAAAAATTGAAAACCATTTATCTTTCTCAGTCTGTTCATTACACAGATGAATAAAATGTGCTATAAGCAGGTTTAAAAAGCTATAGGAGTATCAGAAACATTATGTATTTTCTTTCCTGTCTTTTTTTTTTTTTTGGATTAGTGAAGATATCATGGAGTGTAATGATGACTGTTCCTGCTTGATATATTATGGTCACATATAATCTGTATTTGTACAGTCTTTCCTGAAAATATTATTCCCATCCTTTCAGGGATGCTTGATCCATTTGAGAAGGATGAGAAAAATTCTTTGGGGATAATATCTTCTCCCATAGAAGTGTTTCGTGTAACTGCAAAGTTGCTGCCATATGGTTCCTGTAAAGGTTCTGCCAAATTCCCGTGGTTCTCACAAGAGCTCCTACCTCCTCTGTTCTTTTAATCTCCTGCTGCGGGTGGCAGACATGGGAGAGACAGACAAGCTGCAAAGGGAAGTCGACAGAACAAAATTAAAGTCCTACAACTGTGTTTATTTCGGTGTAGATGGGGGTTCCCCCCACCCCCCTACATCAGCTTGCTCACAGAGGTGGGCGTGAGAACCTATAGGAACGCTGGAAGAGATCCTGGGAAAGTCGTTTTGCTCAGAAGCTGGAGGAGAAGCAAAAGGCAAGTGTTAGGTCTCCACCACCTGGGTGGTGGGTGGGGGTGGGGGTGTTTCAGTGGCGAGAAGCTTTTGGATTTTTTTTTCCAGAAGAAAAAGAAGACCTGGAGGCTGGTCTGCATTTATAAAACTACATAACAACACATGGAAAGACTACCTGGTTTTATGTTCTGTCAAGCAGGGGAGAAATAGGCTTGGTGCCCATGTGGGGACTGTTTCTTTTCTCCCTTACATGATGGCTTTTGAGTCCCTTCTGTTTCTTGGTGAGCTATATTATAGTCTCTCTCTCCAAACCCACAAACTAGTTCTATGTATTCAAGCAAATGACAGCTTCCTTCTTTAGAAAATCTCAAAATACTCTTGAAGGTAGAAGGCAGCATTTATGATAGGCTTGTAGATTCTGCAGTTGTGGAATATACGCTATTGCTTGCTAATTTGGACTGTACATTTTGAAATAGATTCCTTGGTATTAGTAAATAATTGTTAGCTGCAGAATGGTGCTAAGTTGGATGTGGATTCATTTTGTATACCTGTGAATGTGTTGATTTTCAAAAATCTTTCATAATAACTTATGTGGATCACCAGTTTTTAATTTTATCACTGTTCAGAATAGGTAAGGTGAAAAGAGAATTTTGGCATCTGCAACTCATTCTAAAATTATACTAAAGAAACAAAATTTCCAGTCCCAGGTTTGCTAGGCTCAGCAAGCCCAGTGGGCTTGCATTTTTCACCTAATGCCACTTCTTCCCTAGTTGTTGTTTTAATGGACTCATTAAGAGATTTGCCCCATGAGTAGGAGAGGAGTGAGATCAAAGAGAGATTGCCACTGGGTAGCATGCATACTAGTTCTCATGCTAGCCAGAGGTCCATTTGTGTAAGTCCTGTGGGTGATATCCCCATCTCAGTAAATGTTTTCCATCACACTCTTTCCATGGTTCCCGCTCCTGCATCGGCTTGGACTGTGGTTCCTCCGAGGTCACCAGTGGGCCTGGGGCTTCCGCTTGGTTTGACTGAGACACTAAACAGCTCCTATTCCCCGTCTCCCTCTCCTCTGTATGCTTGAAGATGAGGTAATTAAATACATCCTTGAAGGATATAGAAAACAATAACACTCTCCTTTTTGCCTTATTCTGGGGGAGTACAATCCCTTAAACTACCAGGTTGTCTTGTCAAACGAGTTATTGTTTTTCAAAATATAGCCTGAACAGCATCCTTTATAATTAAGGCTCCTGGCTTTCAGTTTAAAGTGATATTTGCCAGTAAAAGCCTGCCAAAAAATAAATAAATAAAAGCAGGCTTACCGTTAAATATTGATTTAAGCTCGGAAACTGGCTCCAAATTTTGTTATACCACTCTTGATCTCCACGGCCTCTGGGCATCTGTTTCAATTTGGTCAAATTGAAATGGGGAGGGACAGTGCCAGGCTAACAGCAAGGTGATCCAATATAGTAGGATGAGTTGTATTTGATGAAAAAGAGCCAGGCAAAGTCATTTACAGATCCTGGGGACAGGTGAACTAAGCTCAGGTAAAATAAAAGCTGATGGGCATCTTAACTTATCCCATGGGCTAACTTGAGCCAGTGATAATTTTTTTGAAATGTAAAAAGAAAAAAAAAAAATGTTGAGTTATCCTTTGAGGGTGGTATGATTTTTTTGTTTTGTTTTTTGCCTTTCTGTGTATCCTGCTAAATATAAACTTTTCCTTCAACAGGTCTTGCTGGGAGCTTTCCCTGTGATCCTTTCATATCACTGGTAGGAATGTTAAAAAGTCCAAATACAAAACTTTTCTTTTGAATCAAATTTCTGTGTCTTACTGGAGGTTTTCTCCTTTCTAGGGGAAAGATAAGGTTCTCAGAAATTTTTCTTCTGGAATGTATATGCTTGAGACTTGTTATATTATTCTCCTCTGTCTCTGAGAAGAGAAGGCAGACAGGCAGGGGAGGGTTAAAAGTTCCTGAAAAAAAGGGCCCCTGATGAATCTGAACCTTGTGGGTACAAAGTGCCTGAGATCCATTAGTTTTGACAACCTCAGTTATTCTGGTGCCTCTCGTCATCTGTAAAGTTAACAAGGGCTGATAAGACTTGGTGAGGCTGGTACTAGTTTGTATTTCCAGACTCATCAATATTTCACAATACCATTTTCTTACAATCAGATACATTCGTTTGCAAAGCATGGATGCCGCAGGATGTTCACAGTGCTGGTGTTTAACAAAAGCCCTGCTTTTAAATGAGCAGACACAGGGCCTTGAGGTGCGCCTCGCTTACCACTGTACCTTGCTTTCAAATGCATGTTCTAATTCGGGTGAGGTAGTTGGTATTTGACCTCTAGAAACTGCTACTGTCTACCTTGAAAAATATATTGTTCTGCTCTACAGGCAAAAAAGCATCCATCTTAGCCACATTCTCATATTCTTTCTCATTCTCCAGCCCTGACGATGCCCTTGTGTTTCTTTGTACTCGCAACTGTGGACAGTGGAATCCGGTGCCAAAGGGTGAATTTAATTTGAAACAGACCTCTGTCCTGATAGAACTGCCGTTACTCAGGCTCAAACGCAGCAACCTGTGGTTTCCCTAGGCCGTGCCTCACCTCGTGCTATCACAGGCTTTAAAAATTCAGTCCAGCCCGGACACCTCTCAGAGCTAACCCAGCTCCCAACAACAACACAGAGTGCTTGCAGATGCACAAGTCAGCCAAGCAGCAATGGTTTTCTCCCTGATGTAATCAAACAGAGTGCACGGATATCACTTGATTAACAGCTGCGGTATTAATTTCCCTTTTTGGTTGCTTGACTCACAGCAAGAATCATGTCAAGGCAGCAGAGAAGCAATTAAATTGATTTTAATCTTTGTCAGGGAAGATAACATGCCTCTTTCTCTTCTCATTTAAATAATTAAAGTTTCAGGAGGTATTATTTCTGGCTTTAAAGAAATTGGTATCGTAATGTAATAGAATCCTTGTAATTATATACTTAATGGTTCTTAATAAGTTAATCACGGTTTTTCATTTAAAATGCATTTTTTACTTATTAAACTTTTATTTGTTATAGTATCTTTGCTTTTAAGGAGAAAGGGGAAAACACAGAAATGGATATAAAAAAGTTCTGTCATTTCTCATTATTAATCCTTTCGACAGCTTTCTCCTCCTTTTGTGGTATATTGGATTGGTATGTTGTTTGAAGTAATGTTTTTACATTTTAGTGCATTGAAAAGAAGCCCACTTCTTTTAATGACAACATACTTATTTTAAAGATGATGGAGTTCTGGGCTTCTCTGCAAATTGCCTTATGTATTTAAGTTGTGTGGGACTCCTTTAAACTGAAAATTTCATTAAGATCTTAGAGAAATATTGAAACGATATTGCAAGTAGTTTCATTCCTGTTTGGTATTCAGTCAAGTATTATATAGTTATTTCACTCCTCAGCCCAATATTATAAAATGTACCATAAACATTTTTTTTTAGAAAAGGAAATAGGGGCAGAATTCACAGATCAAGTGGCCTTTCTCACTTGATCTGAATTTCAGTGGTAATGCATGTGTAACCCACAGGATATTGAACATTACATAAGTTAACCGTCTTCATCCTGAGTCGCTACCACTGGGAGGAGTGACTCCTCAAACAGTGTTATCTTGGAGAGTGAGTAGTTCTCATTTCAGACCCCAATAAAGAAGTGTTTCAGCAAAAGCTTTAAAAAATGCTTTCTCTTTGTGGATGGTAAACACTGATTAAGAGGACAGAGCACACATCATGCAGAGACCATGGGCCCTGGACCAGACACACTGAGGTTAGAGAGAGGCAAGCCGGCATCCTGGACTCTGCTCCTTTACCCAGGGTTTTAGAGGGATGCAGTCTTCTGTAGAAATTGACCAAGATTGAATCTCCACTTGGTATTGTGAAAGAGAGCTGCTGCTAGCTTATATACTATGAACTGCCAAATGTCACTGCCCCTGGGTGGACAGATTACAAAAGACACCTCTTTCTCTTAGTATGGCTAGCAGAGGATAGGGTAGATTTTAGTCCCTACTCCTCCCCCTCTGCCTTGCCCCTGCCAAACTGGGTGCTTCTTGGCAGTATGGGCTTTGCACAACTATGCATGGTTTGATAACATGCATAAGCTGGATTGTGAACATCTGAAACAAATCCTGAAGAAAGGAGTAAATATATTAATGCAGATGACAGAGGAGGTGAGCAGTGTGGGCTGAGACAAGCATCACAGAGGCTGCAAGAATAATAGTTCTTAGTTCTAGGGAATTCCGAGGCAGTCCGGTGGTTAGGACTTGGTGCTTTCACTGTGGGGTTCCAGGTTTGATTCCTGATTGGAGAACTAAGATCTACGATCTAGGAAGCCATGCAGTGGCCACACACCTGCCCCCCCCCCCCCAAAAAAAAAAAGAATGCTTTAGATCTAGATTTAGATCTAGAGCTAGCTCATAGTAGGCACTTTTACCTCTTGGCCATGCTGACTGAGAGTTAAACCTAAAAAAACAATGATACAGATGAACTTATTTACAAAGATAAGCAAATTTACAGGCTTAGAGAATGAACTTATGGCTACCAGGGGTTAATGTGTGGGGGGAAGGATAGTTAGGGAGTTTGTGATTGTCATGTGCACACTACTATATTTAATATGGATAACCAACAAGGACCTGCTGTATAGCACAGAGATCTCTTCTCAATATTCTGTAACAACCTAATTGGGAAAAGAGTTTGAAAAAGGGTAACAGTAACAGTAACAGTTCCGAAGAAGGCAATGGCAACCCACTCCAGTACTCTTGCCTGGAAAGCCCCATGGACGGAGGGGCCTGGTAGGCTGCAGTCCGTGGGGTCGCAAAGAGTTGGACAAGACTGAGTGACTTCACTTTCACTTTTCACTTTCCTGCATTGGAGAAGGAAATGGCAACCCACTCCAGTGCTCTTGCCTGAAGAATCCCAGGGATGGGGGAGCCTGATGGGCTGCCATCTATGGGGTTGCACAGAGTTGGACACGACTGAAGTGACTTAGCAGCAGCAGCAGCAGCAACAGTACCTGTTCAGCCACTTGGTTGTGTCTGACTCTTTGTGACCCCATGAACTGCAGCACACCAGGCCTCCCTGTCCATCACCAATTCCCAGAGTTTACTTAACTCATGTCCATTGAGTTGGTGATGCCATCCAACCATCTCATCCCCTGTCGTCCACTTCTCCTCCTGCCTTCAATCTTTCCCAACATCAAGGTCTTTTCAAATGAGTCAGCTCTTCGCATCAAGTGGCCAAAATATTAAAGTTTCAGCTTCAACATCAGTCCCTCCAATGAACACCCAGGACTGATTTCCTTTTAGGATGGACTGGTTGGATCTCCTTGCAGTCCAAGGGACTCTCAAGAGTCTTCTCCAACACCACAGTTCAAAAGCATCAATTCTTCTGCGCCCAGCTTTCTTTATAGTTCAACTCTCACATCCATACATGACTACTGCAAAAACCGTAGCCTTGATTAGATGGACCTTTGTTGACAAAGTAATGTCTCTGCTTTTCAATATGCTGTCTAGGCTGGTCATAACTTTCCTTCCAAGGAGTAAGCGTCTTTTAATTTCATGGCTGCAATCACCATCTGCAGTGATTTTGGAGTCCAGAAAAATAAAATCAGCCACTGTTTCCACTGTTTCCCCATCTATTTGTCATGAAGTGATGGGATCGGATGCCATGATCTTGGTTTTCTGAATGTTGAGCTTCAAGCCAACTTTTTCACTCTCCTCTTTCACTTTCATCAAGAGGCTCACTCTTTAGTTCTTCTTCCCTCTCTGCCATAAGGTTGTTGTCATCCACCCTTATTGGTTATTGATATTTCTCCTGGCAATCTTGATTCCAGCTTGTGATTCTTCCAGCCCAGCATTTCTCATGATGTAGTCTGCATAGAAGTTAAATAAGCAAGGTGACAATATACAGCCTTCACTGTTTTTCCATGTCCAGTTCTAACTGTGGCTTCCTTACCTGCATACAAGTTTCTCAGGAGGGGGGTCAGGTGGTCTGGTATTCCCATCTCTTTCAGAATTTTCCACAGTTTATTGTGATCCACACAGTCAAAGGCTTTGGCATAGTCAATAAAGCAGAAATAGATGTTTTTTCTGGAATTCTCTTGCTTTTTCGATGATCCAGTGAATGTTTGCAATTTGATCTCTGGTTCCTCTGCCTTTTCTAAAACCATCTTGAACATCTGGAAGTTCATGGTTCACGTATTGCTGAAGCCTGGCTTGGAGAATTTTGAGCATTACTTTACTAGCATGTGAGATGAGTGCAATTGTGCAGTAGTTTGACCATTCTTTGGTATAGCCTTTCTTTGGGATTGGAATGAAAACTGACTTTTCCAGTCCTGTGGCCACTGCTGAGTTTTCCAAATTTGTTGACATATTGAGTGCAGCACTCTCACGGCATCATCTTTTAGGATTTGGAATAGCTCAACTGGAATTCCATCACCTCCACTAGCTTTGTTCGTAGTGATGCTTCCTAAGGCCCACTTGACTTCACATTACAGGATGTTTGCCTCTAGGTGAGTGATCACACCATCGTGATCATCTGGGTCGTGAAGATCTTTTTTGTATAGCTTTTCTGTGTATTCTTGCCACCTCTTCTTAATATCTTCTGCTTTTTTTAGGTCCATACCATTTCTGTCCTTTTTGAACCCATCTTTGCATGAAAGGTTCCCTCAGTATCTCTAATTTTCTTGAAGAGATCTCTAGTCTTCCCCATTCTATTGTTTTCCTCTATTTCTTTGCATTGATTGCTGAGGAAGGCTTAGATACATGTTATAACTTAATTACTTCATCATTCACCTAAAATCAACACAACATTGTTAGTCAACTATACTCCAATATAAAATAAAAAAAACTAAAAAAAAAATTATCACTGGTTTCTTAGGACTTGGAAACACATTGTATGTGCTTTCTAGTTTGTCATAGAGTATGTGTGGATAGATCTCACTGCACAGTGTATCTTCCATTGTTTTCTCTTAATCTTGAAGCTGTTGATCCCTACACGATTGTCACATTGAAGATTCTGGAGCCCAGAATAGGAATACTCAGAACCAGCATTCCTTGGAGTGGAAGGATATTTACAGGAATCTTGAGCTCTGGAAGGGAGTTGCAGAAAAAAAGGGAAGGGGCAGGACATTTCAGGCTGAGGAGACCAGTTAGCCAAGGATGTAGAGGTGCACAAGGTGGATTCTCTTAGAAAGGTTTTTGAACCTGACTAAATTGGGAGTCCCTGAAGATGCCAAGTTGATGATGTCACATTCTCTTCACTAGAAGAGCTAGAAATATTTTCACATTTACCCTACTTATCCTCACACAAACTGCATAATTTAGGTAGGAAAAATCTTAATCAACTGAAAATCACTGGGGTAGAAATTTAAGCCAAAAAAACCACACAAGAATTGAGGTTACCCAGCTAGGTAAATTGGGACTGAAAGAAGGCCTGGGCCTTTTCAACTAGATCAGAAGAAGGAGATGGCTTTTCCCTCCCATTTAAGGCCAGAGAAGCAAACTGTTTCTAAAAAACATAGTTATGATTATGGTTATTAATTATCAGTCAATGAGTTATGGAGGAAGAGAGCATAGTCAGACCGCTCGTTTCTCTCTACTTGTAGTGAAAATGTGGAAAATTCTTGCAAGGTAAGTTAGCAGGAGCAAAATGCAAGGAAAAGTGTATGCGTGAGCAGAATAAGGCTGATTAAAATAGTTCTGAGTATTTGCATATCTAAAACAGTTTATTTAAAAATAAACAGTTAAAAATTAACTTATCCTATCACATGAATTTCCTGCTAATAGCCATATACCTCCCCCAAGCACACTGCCAACAAGGCTGGCTTCTAAAGAAACATTACCCTTGTTTGGGAATCTGTCTTATTTACTTTTTTGCCCCTAGTCCGTGACACAATGTCTGGACCAGAGGACTCATTCATCCATTCAGCAAATATTTATTGAGCATCTACTATGTGACAGATTCTTCCAGGAACTTAGGAAACAGCAATGAACAAAACAGATATGTTCCTGCAGTAAGAGATCTTATATTCTGGTGGAATAATTTCATATTTATGCAAGTAAATAAACAACCCAGACATGTGTTATGAGGAAAATTAAAAAGGGGATGTGATAGTGACTAAATGGGGTGATACGGATGGGCAGTAGTGGGGGGCTTTTTGAGGAAAGGACATTTGAATTGATATATGAATGTCAGGATTCAAATCTGGGAAAAAGTTAGGTGTGTCTAAATGATAGAAAGATGGACAACGTGACTTGAAGTTGAACAGGCAAGAAGAGAGAAGTGGTGTGGAGATGAGAGGAAGGGTTCAGAGCCGGTCATGTCAGAGAGGGAGGTGAAGGAGTTAGGCGATGTTGATTCATGTTACAAAGGCACGACATGCTACAAAGATTCTCCAGAACTTCGTTGCCATGAAAAATGTCACACCATCAAGAAGGTGGAAAGACCACCCGCAGGATGAGAAAAAGTGTTGACACGTCATATATCTAATAAGGGACTTAAACCAGATTATATAAAGAACTCTTATGACTCAATAATAAGAAGGCAAATAGCCCAGTTAAAAAATAGGCAAAAGATCTGAATAGTCATTCCTCCAAGGGAAACAAGTAACTAACAAAAAAAGCAAAACAAATGAAAAGATGCTTAGCATTATTAGTCGTCAGATCAGATCAGATCAGTCGCTCAGTCGTGTCCGACTCTTTGCGACCCCATGAATTGCAGCATGCCAGGCCTCCCTATCCATCACCAACTCCCGGAGTTCACTGAGACTCTTGTCCATCGAGTCAGTGATGCCATCCAGTCGTCTCATCCTCTGTCATCATCAGAAAAATGCAAATCAAAATCATGAGATACCCTTTTATATAGTACACAGAAGGACTAGAATAAAATGTCAGATAATAACAAGTGTTGACAAGGATATGGAGAAATCAGAATCTTTAATGCTTGTGGGGCTGTGAATGGGGATGCTAAATGATGTAAACACCTTGGAAAACAATCTGGCAATTCCTCAAATGATTAAACATAGTTATTGTATGTCCTAGCAATTCTACTAGGTATATATCCAAGAGAAATGAAAGCATATGTCCACACAAAGTCTTATGCATGAATATTTATAGTGGTATTATTCAATACACCAAAAGGCAGAAACAGTCTAAACATCCATCAAATGACAAATGGATAATAAAATGAGTTCTATTCGTACAATGGAATTTTATTTGGCCATAAAAAGGAATGACGTACTGATACATGATACAACATGGATGAACCTTAAAAACATTACACTAAATTAAAGAAGGCAGTCACAAAGGACCACATGTTATATGATTCTATTCATATTAAATTTCTAGAACAAGGAAATCTACAGAGACAGAAAATAGATTAGTAGTGGTTTAGGGGATGTGGGCAATAATATGATATGAGACAGCTAAAGGGTACAGGGTTGTTTTTTTTTTTCAAGGTGATAAAAACGTTCTAAAATTGTGGAGATGGTTGTACATACCTGTGAATATACCCAGAACTGTTGGGTTGTACACTTGAAATGTACACTTGAAATGTATGGTATGTGAATTATATCTCAATAAAGCTGTTAAACAAAAATACTTACGCCCCACCCCAAAGGCTAAGGGTATACTTTATACCCCCTGAGAGTTTCAGGCTCTCCAGATAAAATTTACTAGTCCAGATCAGAATAGCTTTGTGCCTGAGGGAGAATCATCAATGAAGTTATTCTTAGAACACATAGCTTTTCTTCCTAAAATACTGGAAAGGAGCAACACCTTGAACACCACAGGAAACCCATAAATATCTAATTTGCACCACTGCATGATAAAAGCAGCTTCTTCTTCCACTCATTAGCAACACTCAAAAATATTTTCTAGCTCTTTGCCTGCTAATAAGGATATTTACATTTGCTCTTTGCACCAACTAAGTAAGCCCTGTTTATTCCACAGTTTCTCTGCAACTCTGGTCCACCTGGACTGAGCTGGAAAGTGGTAGAGATCTGTTCTGGGACAGATTCAGTGATAAAAAGTGCAAGTGCCATTTGAGACTCACTTATTAATAAATTAATGCCTTTGGAATCATGGATTTCTTAGTGAGGCTGGAATTTGGAAGTTATTCTGTTTCCTAGATGACAGGAAGTTAGCCATTATATTCTACGAACAGTAACATGCTCTTTGTCCTAGGAGATGACAGTCATTACAGAGGCAACCTTTAAGCCCTTTGGTGTGTGTGTGTGTGTTTGTGTGCATGTGTGTGCATGCTCAGTTTTGTCTGACTCTGGGACCCCATGACCTGTAGCCTGCCAGGCTCCTCTGTCCATGGGATTTCCCAGGCAAAAATACTGAATGCATTGCTCTTTCTTTCTCCAGGGGATCTTCCCAACTCAGGGTCCCAACCAGTGTGTCTTGCATTTCCTGCATTGGCATGTGGGCTCTTTACCACTAGTGCCACCTGGGAAGCCCCTTAAGCCCTTTAAGATAGGAAAAATCTCACTCATCTTTGTACTCTGTAAGTTAGTGCTTTTGTACACAATATGGATTTAGTACTTTTTAAATTTTAATATGAAGTAATAGATCACTAGAGTTTAAGAATGAGATCAAGAGAAGTTTTTAATGATTGAAACAAAATTGAACACAAGATGTGCTGTATTAGCCAAATGTGGGTCTGACTCAATCTGGGAGCTGGTTTATAAATGTAACACAATTGAAACCAGAGAGTCTCCAGCTGTTAATAAGGAAGCCAGGGAAGTGATGGTGCTGTTGTAAGCTATTATAAAGAGGAAATGGGAAATAAGACTTTCCCAATATCTTTTTGCTCAGTCAGAGAAAGCAAGATACTGCATCGGTAGACACAAACTTTCAACTCTGTAAACTGAGGCTCTGTTTGGGTGGTAGTATAGTTTACTAGGTTTGCCACAGTTTAGGTGAGATATTTAATTTCCTCACTCTCATTATAAGACAAGATTCCCAGTAGCAGAATATAAGGGGTTGTGCATTTGCCAGTTGTAGAAATCAAACTTGCCTCTTGTACTGACCGGTCACCCACGTGTGTGAGGTCTAGTCTAAATGACCCCTTGGCCTCCCTTATGGAAAAAAATTAATAGTGATTTCCATCAGTTTCTTTCTAACCTTTCCTCTTTCTACCATCTATCAGAATAGGACATGTTTTATTATCTTCCCTCTGTCCATTAAAATTATGTGGATAAGTCTGAATTGTCCACATCTCCTAAATGCATTTTTGGGTGTATGAAATATGCTTTGAAATCCTAGGTGTAGGATAGTGATGCCATCTTTACCACACATATGGTTCTTAGCACTTTACGGCTCAATTTTCTGCTTAAGAGGGTGCCGCTCATAAACCAGCAGATACAGCAAGTGACTAATTAGCCAAATTAATGAGGGCTTGTTTACTTGAAGTCCCCAGTGCCCTTGGAACTTGGGATATTTCATTATTACAGTCTGCAAGTGGTTTCCTCCAATTAATTTTTAACATACGGCTCTTGCCTCTTCCCAGTAATATGTAATATCCTAATACTTCAGAGGGGTTTACAAGCATTAACTCATTATTCCTTATAGGGAACTACTGGAAGACTGGAACAAAAAGGGATCATAGTACTTTTTGACATGCTTTGCAAATTGTAGTCTGTAGGTCTAGAGAAAAATTGGTAAAGAGGAATTATTAAGGCCTATTCTGAGGAACAAATGGAAAGAAAAAAAAAAAACTATGTAGGTATACCAGGAATTCATCTTTTCCACAGAATGAAAGATAAGCAAGCTAGGAAGTCAATCTTCTTACTTACAGCCCCTTGTGAGATGCTGTGATTGGAGACGAATTGGAATTGAATTACGCACATGAAAGCATGTGTTTAGAGCACATTAAGATGTGATGTGTGCATCTAGAGCATATACAGAAGTGAGGTGCATGAGGGGTGTCACAGAAATGGAGAAGCAGAAAGCTTCAGGAATTGACCCCTCCGCTGAAGCAGCCATTAAGCTTGCAAAAGCTTATAGAATCATGTTTTTAAAACTTCAGAATCTAATAAAAAAAGTTGTAACAACTGGGGGAGAGCTTAATGAGAAAGAAATTAGTAAATTTCAGGATTTAAGGAAGTCTCTGTCAGATCACTGTCTGCTGAGAACAAAACAGAGACTTAAGGGATCATATATGACAACAAATACAGTATTTGCAAAAAACAGTTTAGGAAAGTAACATAATAAAATGGATGACTGAAGTCCTCAACAATCAATAACAAAAACCTCTGGAGAAGGAGAGAATATTATTTCCAGAGTTATCACATTATAAAGTTCAAAATATCAATGAAAAATTTAACCAAAGTTACAAGACATACAAAGACACAGTTAAGTATGAGTTATTCCCAGGAAATAAATTGACAGAAAACATCCTTGAGCTAGGTCAGACATTGGACTTACTAGACAAAGACTTTAAATCAAAGATTTAAGTAAAATTCTGAATGAAGACCTGGAAAACAACAGCAACAACACCAACGATAACTGGGAGGACAGTGTACAAACAAAGAATATCAATAAGACACTGACATCACAGAAAGGACCCCAAATAGAAATGCTAGAGCTGAAAAGTATAGCAGTTGAATAAAAATAATTGACTACATGGATTCAACATCAGATTTGAGTGGGTGGAAGAAAGAACAGAAAACTTGAGGATAGTACAATCGAAATTAAACAGTCTGAGGAGCAGAAAGAGAAAAATGATTGAAGAAAAAAGAACACATTTTAAAGGATTTGTGGGACTTCATCAAGTATTCCAACATACACATTTTTTTTTGGAATTGAGGGGAGAAATAACATTTGAAGAAATAATGGCTGAAAATTTCCCCAATTAGATGAAAGATATGACTATCCACATCCAAGAAGCTTAACAAACTTCAAGTAGGATAAACTCCAAAGAGATCTGCACTAAGAAACCTATTACTAAACAATCAAAGGAGAGAATCCTGAGAGTGACAAGATAAAAGTGATTCATTACATACAAAATATCCTTAATAAGATTAACAGCTTTTTCCACATAAGAAGGTCTGGAGGACATAAAGCCCTGTGTGACACGGTTAAAGTGCTGGTAACAAAAATAATGCCAACCAAGAATTCTATATCTGACAAAACTATTCTTCAAAAAATGTAAAAGAAATTAAGATATTCCCTAATCAAAAAAAGAAAAGCTGAAAGCGTTCATTGCTAGTGAAGCTGTGTTATGAAAAGTGGTAAAATGAATCCTTCAAGCTGAAATGAAAGGGAACTAGACAATGATTTGAAGCTATTCAAAGAAATAAATAACTCTCATAAAGGTAAAGTGTTAGGGAAATATAAAAGCCAGTATTATTGCATTTGGGGTTTGTAACTGTTTTCTATATTATTTCTTATTTTGATATGAAATTATGATTTGAAATTGACATGAAATTTGATATGAAAATATGGTTCATGTTTTTCTATATGATTTTTTTCTATATGTTTTCTATATGATTTAAAAGACAAATGCATAAAATATTAATTATAAATCTATGTTAATGGGCACAGAATATATAAATGTGTAATTTTTAATAACAAGACTCTATAGTACATGCAGAGATTAGGTACACATCTAGAACACACATAGAGCTGAAGTCCATCTCTAGAACATGTGCAGAAGGGAAGTAAGCATCTTTCACCTGTTCAGAAGGGAGAGACAGGTGTTGATGATTCATTAATAATTATTCAAGATGAGTTCTACTGATACTTGAAACTTAAGAAAGTGTATTTATTCTACCTCTGTATTTTGAAAACAGGCAGTCTCATAAACAGGAGCTAAGCTACATATGGTATTAAGTTTGGAATTAATTTTTTAAAAGGAAAGAATTTTTTTGTCAACAAAGTAGTATTTCCAAAAATTGCAACAACAAAATTGGAATAATTTATATTTAAATCAATGGAGGATATGCAAACTATAGTCAAAGCTATGGTTTTTCCAGTAGTCATGTGTGGATGTGAGAGTTGGACCATAAAGAAGGTTGAGTGCTGAGGAATTGATGCTTTCAAATTATGGTGCTGGAGAAGACTCTTGAGAGTTCCCTGGACTGCAAGGATATCAATCCAGTGAATCCTAAAGGAAATTAACCCTGAATCTTCATTGTAAGGACTGATGCTGAAGCTGAAGCTCCAATACTTTGGCCACCTGATGTAAAGAGCTGACTCCTTGGAAAAGACCCTGATTCTGGGAAAGATTGAAGGCAAAAGGAGAAGGGAGTGGCACTGGATGAGATGGTTAGATAACATCACTAACTCAATCAACATGAATTTGAGAAAACTCCAGGAGATAGTGGAGGACAGAGGAGCCTGGAGGGCTATAGTTCGTGAAGTCACAAAGAGCTGGACATGACTTAGAGACTGCAAAACGACAATAGGATATGTAATGAAAAAGAAGTTTTGGTGTCTTGAAATTAATTGAAAGGCTTCCTTGGTGGCTCAGATGGTAAGGAATCTGCCTGCAATGCAGTAACCTGGGTTCAATCCCTGGGTCGGGAAGACCTCCTGGAGAAAGGAGTGGCTACCCACTCCAGTATTCTTGCCTGGAGAATTCCATGGTGGGCTACAGTCTATGATACCACTCTAATGGCAGAAAGTGAAAAGGAACTAAAGAGCCTCTTGAGAAGGGTGAAAGAGAAGAGTGAAGGCTTAAAGTTCAATATTCAAAAAACTAAGATCATGGCATCTGGTCCCATCAACTTCATGGCATATAGATGGAGAGAAAGTGGAAGAAGTGACAGATTTTATTTTGGGGGGCTCCAAAATCGCAGCAGACAGTGACTGCAGCCATGAAATTAAAAGATGCTTGTTCCTTGGAAGGAAAGCTTTGATAAACCTAGACAGTGTATTAAAAAACAGAGACATCACTTTGCTGACAAAGATCGTATAGTATAGTCAAAGCTCTGGTTTTTTCAGTAGTCATGTGAGAGCTTGACAGTAAAGGTAGCTGAGTGCCAAAGAGTTGATGCTTTCAAAATGTGGTGCTGGAGAAGACTCTTGAGAGTCCCTTAGACAGCAGAGAGATCAAACCAGTCAGTCCTAAAGAAAATCTACCCTGAACATTCATGGGAAGGACTAATGCTGAAGTTGAAGCTCCAATACTCTGACCACCTGATGCAAAGAATTGACTCATTGGAAAAGATCCTGATGCTGGGAAAGATTGAGGGTGGGAGGAAAAGGGAGCAATCAAGGATGAGATGGTTGAATGCCATCACCAATTCAACAGATACGAGATTGAGCAAACTCCCACAAATAGTGAAGGCCAGGGAAGCCTGGCATGCTGCAGTCTATGGGGTCGCAAAAAGTCAGACATGATTTAGCAACTCTATGACAACAATTAATAAAAAGAGTGAAAACAAAGAAAACATTCAGTGTCTGTACATGATAGTTATTCCTTAGAATGTGGGTTTTGAGGTTGCCTTTGATGAAAGGAAGTCTAGTTTCTTGACTTATAAGGAAAAAAGGGTGTTTCAGGTGTGCTGAGCAAGTAAAATGGGTGTTGAGCAGAAAATGGATTTGGATGCTAGGAAAACAAGGGACACTTTACAATCCAGTGCTTATTTGTAGTGAGTGATAAATTCAGGTTCTTAGGAGAAGAAATAATCATATCCTTAAATATGTAGAGTTATGACTAACACTAAGATAATAATCGACTGTCAGTGGTCTGAAAACTATCTTTCTTCCAATTATTTAATACATTACCTTCTTATCAAAAGACTTGATGACTAATTGTCCATTGATAAGAGTATAAATTCAAGCTTCTTAGCTTAAGTTCATAGCCTCCCATGTCTGGTTTTCACCAGATTTTCTACCCTATTGTTTTTTAGCCTTCTAAAATTTCAGGAAGTAGTTTGGCTAGAAGACACAAGATATATATATTTTTGACAAATCCAGTGTTATAGAAAAGTGGGTGTTTGGGTGTTATGATTGTTTGAAGACAAAAATAATCTATAAGTATTCTCAGCCTTTTCCTTCCCCTAATCTGCAAAAAAAAAAAAAAAAAAAGCTTTGCCTGCAGTTTTTTTACCTTTCTTGCTGCCTGAGGAGTGTTCTTCTATTTACCAGGACTGAAATTTTTGGATTTGTGATGCAAAGAAAGATAGGTGTGAAAGACTGAACAACCAGAGTACTCAGACTAGGTGTGGAGGAGGAGATATTTTTAGAGAGTTTCTAGGAGAATGGCATGAAAAGTACTCCAGGGTATGAGAAAAATAAACAAGAGAAGAAATTAAAGGTTTAAAAAACATGTAACTGTGGATTTTATTTCCGTTTCAAATACCGTCCAAGGGGTTGAGCGATTTTGAAGGTCCTCTGGTTGCTGAATGGTGGTTCATTGACTATGCACTGTTGAAACAAATAATGTGGCCCCTGCTTTCAACATGCTTACACATGTAATAGTAAAGTTCTAGAAACCAAGTGAACCTTAGGTAGAATTTGGATTAAAAACACTGACACTAGTCTGTCTCCAATCTTATTTCTGAGACTTGAATTTTTGGTTTTATTCAGCATTCTTTTGAAGTCACCTTTCAAGGCTCTGGTCCAACATGACCTTCTCTGTGAAGACTTTTCTGGATATTCCTCATTTCTGTAATTGAATTGACTGTCCGCTCTCTGGGTTTCACTTCTCCATTGTATAGACTTCTCTAGCGTCACCCATGGCACTTGGCTGAATTCGTCTCTCCAACTGACTGTGGGATTTTTGAGTGCAGAAACCATCTTTGCTTCTCTGGAGCCTAGCACTGCACCTGATGCTTAATGCACACTTGTTGAGTACCCAGCTTAACAACCATTGCTCCTGTTTATTTTTCCTCCTCACTTCCATGCCTGTGTACCACTGCTTAGTGAGTCTTTCTGAAGAACAATAAAATACACAGTGACTCCATATTATTACAATGACAGTCCAAATTCATTAGTATAGCATACGTTCTCGATAATATGACTTTATTTTTCAGGCATTCTCTCTCCTTAAAATCTCTATGTTCCATCCTAATTGAACAACACGTGTGCTTCCTTTTTTTAAAAAAAAACTTTTTTTCAGTAAGAAGAACTTTATAAAGAACTTTATAAATATCCAAGTATATCCTCTGCCAGCCCCAGAATTTCCTCTTGTCATGGTATAGTGAGAGCTGATACAGAGAAACAAGAGGTAAAGAATCACACAGGAGTATGTAAGTTATTGTAAATGTTCTAACTTCTGTGTTAGGCTGTGGAGTCATTGGTGTGTGTTATATTTTAAATAAGCAAGCACACAAATAAATAAGTGAGTTACATGAGCCAATGATGAAAGTATGCCTTAAAAAACCAAAGTATGATTAATTTAATTTCCTGAACTTGAAATAAAACAAAAGAGCAGCTGAAAGAGACTAAAAGTAATATACCCAAATTACTTATCTCCTGTCTTAGTGTCTTAGATCCTTTCTGCTTCCCCCCTGCTGCCTTAACCTGTGGGATGTTCACAAAAAATAGTGGATAATTTTCAAGTTTTTCTTTTTCTATATAGGTAACTGTGCATATGTGCCTCGGTTCAGTTCAGTTCAGTTGCTCAATCGTGTCTGACTCTTTGCGACCCATTGGACAGCAGCATGCCAAGCCTCCCTGTCCATCACCAACTCCCGGAGTTTATCCAAACTCATGTCCATTGAGTCGGTGATGCCATCCAACCATCTCATCCTCTGTCATCCCCTTCTCTTCCTGCCCTCAATCTTTCCTAACATCAGGGTCTTTACAAATGAGTCAGCTCTTCACATCAGGTGGCCAAAGTACTGGAGTATCAGCTTCAACATCAGTCCTTCCAATGAACACTCTGGACTGATTTCCTTTAGCATTGACTGGTTAGATCTCCTTGCAATCCCAGGGAATCTCCAGAGTCTTCTCCAACACCACAGTTCAAAAGCATCAGTTCTTCAGTGCTCAGACTTCTTTACGGTACAACTCTCACATCCAAACATGACTACTGGAAAAACCATAGCTTTGACTAGATGGGCCTTTGTCATCAAAGTAATGTCTCTGCTTTTTAATATGATGTCTAGGTTGATCATAACTTTCCTCCCAAGGAGTAAGAATCTTTTAATTTCATGGCTACAGTCACCATCTGCAGTGATTTCGGAGCCCCCCAAAATAAAGTCAGCCACTGTTTCCACTGTTTCCCCATCCATTTCCCATGAAGTGATGGGACCAGATGCCATGATCTTAGTTTTCTGAATGTTGAGCTTCAAGCCAACTTTTTCACTCTCCTCTTTCACTTTCATCACGAGGTTCTTTAGTTCTCCTTCACTTTCTGCCATGGGGTGGTGTCATCTGCATATCTGAGGTTATTGATATTTCTCCCAGCAATCTTGATTCCAGCTTGTGCTTCCTCCAGCCCAGCATTTCTCATGATGTATTCTGCATATAAGTTAAATAAGCAGGGTGACAATATACAGCCTTGACATACTCCTTTTCCTATTTGGAAAAGGAACATGTTGTTCCATGTCCAGTTCTACCTGTTGCTTCCTGACCTGCATACAGGTTTCTCAAGAGGCAGGTCAGGTGGTCTGGTATTCCCACTGTACATGTAGAGATGTACAGTGACCCTGAAGACACTCTAAAGAAGAGCATCAGAAATGGTTAGAGTGATGGGGGCATTGATTTGAGGCATTTTCCAGGTTTAAAGATATGAATGTGTCTAATCATTAAAGCTTCATTCAGCAAAAACTAATGGGAGATTTGATAATGCTCTACAAGTATTTGAACACCATAAACATCAAAGATAGAAAGAAATTATTTAGCTTGTTAGAAGATGGTATGATTAAGAGTAACTAAAAAGACCTCTGGGCTGAATTTAAGATTAGCATTCTGAAAGCAAAGTATTTAGATTTCAGGGTAGAGTCATGACAAAAGCGATAAATCAATAGAGAAAAAATGTGGAAAATGATCGGAAATGAGATGATTTTACTTGTATTTAAAAGCTGGAAATGACGGCATTGAAATTTCTTCTTCTCTGTGTTTCTTACTGTAGTGCCTACCTGAACCTCTCTCTCATCTGCTCTTGTGCTTAGCTTTGGTTGCAGAGGTTTTGATTGGTCCTTTGTCTTGCCTTTAGGGATGTTATAATGTTAGCCAGCCTTGATACTCCAAACCACAGTTCTCTATCTCTCTTCCTTCATTTAATTAATACTTGAGCACGTACTGTTAAGCACCATTCAAGTATCTTTTGAGCCTAGGGACTGGTTATCAAGACAAACAGAAATTTTGTCTTCAGGTAACTTTTATCCTTGAGGATTACTGATCATTATGGACTGAACATTTGTATCCTCCCAAAATTCATATGTTGAAATCCAAAGCCCCCAGTGTGATAGTATTAGGAGGTATGGCCTTTGGGAGATAATTAGGTAATGAGGGTAGAGCCCCAATGAATGGGATTAGTGCCCTTATAAAAGAGAACCAAGAGAGCTCTCTATCCACCTTACAGCTTGTTGATGACACAGTGAGAAGTTGGTAATCTCCAATCAAGAAGCAGGCTCTCACCAGACACTGAATCTACTGGTGCCTTGATCTAGGATTTCCTGCTTCCAGAACAGTGAGAATAAGTCTGTTGTTTGTGCCACCTGATCTATGGTATTTTCCTAAAGCAGTCTGTACTGACGAATGCACTGATAGCACCCTGTTTGCCATGTTTCTAGTTGGAATTGGTTGAATTCTTTCTCCCATGAGCTCTGAGAAATACCATTTTGACAGAACAGGTTATGAGCCTTATCCCAATTCTTCTTTCTAACCCTGTCAGACTCATCTCTTTTTTGTGTGCTCTGTCTCTTCAGTCGAGTCTGACTTTTTGCAACCCTATGGACTGCAGCCCACCAGGCTCCTCTGTCCATGGGATTCTCCAGGTAGGAATACTGGAGTGGGTTGCCATACCCTCCTCCTGGGGATCTTCCCGACCTGGGGATCAAACCCACATTTCCTGCCACTCCTATGTTGCAGGCAGATTCTTTTGCTCACTGAGCCATCAGGGAAGTCCCATCTATTTCATAGGATTTTATTATTAACTCAGTTGAATTTGCACCATTAACATTGGCAGACATGCAGGATTTATGAATTCTCTTTATTCTGTCTGCATTGCTTCACCAGCAGAGAGGTCTTCAGGGCATGCAAAGCTGGGCCATTCCCCCAGGCCTGAGTTCTGTGTTCTGGTAATAGGTAACAGACAGGGAGTAAGAGATGATTTCCTTTCAGGTGAAGTACAAAGAAAAAAATACAGCCACACATTTGTGAATTTAGTGCCACCTCCTAGCTAAAACTTGGGACAGTTCTTCCTTCTTCCAGACTTCCCTTCCTTTCCGTCTCAGACTGCAAGTTGCTCTTCTTTTATTTGCTCTTTCAAGGCTGATATTTACTTGAAAACAAACATATGAACAACATTCCACTTAATTTCATCCATAAACAAGTGTTCCATGGGCACATAATGGGCTAGGGGTTAGTGGCAGACAGCACTACATGTATCCATACTTAGAAACATTCTGTGGCTTAACCCAGCTTTCTGCTTCCTTGGGCTATATTTGGGTTCTTCAGTGTCATGGTTTCTACCCTGTTACTTGGATCCAGTTAGATCTAGGGCTTGAAGGCACGGATAGAACCTTCTTTTCCTTTGGTAATTCCTGACCAGGCCAACATCTACAGACTCCAGTGCTTTTCACACATTATTCTCTTTAATTTTCACTATGTGTGTGGGTCCTTAGTCACTCAGTCATGTCTGACTCTTTGTGACCGGATGGACTGTAGCCTGCCAGGCTCCTCTGTCTATGGGATTTACCAGGCAAGAATACTGGAGTGGGTTGCCGTTTCCTTCTCCAGGGAATCTTCCTGACCCAGGGATCGAGCATACATCTCCTGCATTGCAGGTGGATTCTTTACCACTGTGCCACAATTGCCTGCAACACCTGCCTCCCACAGCTGGGTGAGGACATGGAACACTCCTCGTAGAGCTTTGTCTCCTCTGATCATTGGCTTTTCCTCCCTCCTATAGGCAAAGTAACCAAGACATAGTTTTGGACTCCAGTTTTTTTTTTTTTTGACATACATTCTCTGAGTTGAACTTAGAACTGTGATCGTCTTCACTGAATGAAAGTACACAGCTGCCCTCTGTGAAGAAGACACACACAGATATTTCCAAGTGATTAGTGAATTGTGGAGAGCCTTGCCAGAGTCATCTTTTATTAATATTTTTATAAAATGCATGGAAGGGACTAACTATAGTCGTAAATGTAAGCAAGGGAAAAGTCTAGAACTCTGCTGTTCATTTTGGTAGCAACTAGCCATATGTGGTGGAGAAGGCAATGGCACCCCACTCCAGTACTCTTGCCTGGAAAATCCCATGGATGGAGGAGCCTGGTAGGCTGCAGTCCATGGGGTTGCTAGAGTTGGACACGACTGAGCGACTTCACTTTCACTTTTCACTTTCATGCATTGGAGAAGGAAATGGCAACCCACTCCAGTGTTCTTGCCTGGAGAACCGCAGGGACCGGAGAGCCTGTTGGGCTGCTGTCTATGGGGTCGCACAGTCAGACACAACTGAAGTGACTTAGCAGCAGCAGCAGCCATATGTGGCTATGAAGCACTTGAGATTCAGCTAGTCTGAACTGAGATGTGCTGTAAGTGTAAAACACACCTCAGATTCAAAACACTTAATAAGACAAAGGAATGTAAAATACTTCATTTGTAAATTATTATACTAATTGCTTGTTGAAACAATACTTTAGGTATCTTAACTTTGGGTTAAGATATACTATTAAAATCAAGCTTCCGTGCTTCTCTTTACTTTTTAGAAATGTGACTCCCAGAAAACTTAAAATTATATATGAGCTTGCATATATTTCTATTAAAGAATACTGGTCTAGAAGAAATTTGTTTTTCCTGAGACTGCTTTTATCTAACCATTTAAACTAGCTTAGAATTAAACTGCCATCTTTGCTTTAAAAATATCTGGCATGTAACACCCAGGCATAATTATTTTTCTGCTTCGACCATGTTACTATAGGAGCAAAGTTATGGTGTAATAAAGAACAACTTAAGCTAATAACTTGTATATGAAAATAGTTACATCTTCATTGTGGGAACCGCAAGGTACCCATACTGTTTCAGTGCACACACAAATCCCCTTTATAATGATGCTTTTTCATTCCTTTAGCATGCCTTTATTATTATTAATACAGCAATGAAAACGCCATATATATCAGGGTGAAAGCATCTATTTTGGATAATCAAACCTATAAATCTTGTGACTGCTCAGATGTAGCCAATTAACTCCCCTTTCTCAGAACTACAGTTAGCAGATGGTGCAAAAAGGGTGGCCACAGAGTTCTTGTCATACTCTTGACTGAATGATGTAATCACAAGAGCCATGGAAACTAGTGGGGAGGTTTAAGTTTTTCAGCCACAAAAAATGCTCCTTTTAGGAGTGTAAACATAAGAAATGTTTCTCTTCTTTAAAATGTTGACATCTTCATGAGCTATGTAAAAGTTCTCATCAGTACATTAACAGAATCCTTCATGCTATACTAGCAGAGCCTTTCTTTATACCTCTGATTTCTCATTTTTGATAGCATGTCTCATGCTTTTTTAAAAAAATTGAAATATAGTTGATTTACAATGTTGTGCTAATTTTTGTTATATGGCAAAGTGATTTAGTTATACATATATATATGTATATATATATTTTTTTCATAGTCTTTTCTACTATGGTTTATCACAGGATATTGAATATAATTCCCTGCACTACACAGTAGGACCATGTTGGTTATCCATCCTATACATAATAGTTTTTATTTGCTAATCCCAAACTCCCAATCCATCCCTTCCCCACCCTCCATCTCCTTGGCAACCACAAGTCTGTTCTCAATGCGAAGAGGTTTTGTTTTGTTTTTTAATATAATTGCTTTACAATGTTGTGTTAATTTCTGCAGTACAACACTGTGAGTCAGCCATGTGTATACATATATCCCCTTCCTCTTGAGCCTCCCCCACTCCATTCTGTCTGTGCAGGTCATGACGGAGCACCTAGCTGAGCTGCCTATGCTATGCAGCAGCTTCATGACAGCTATCTGTTTTACACGTGGTAGTGTATATATGTCAGTTCTACAATCTCAATAAACCACAGGTAATACTTTATAAAGAATTCTAGTCACATTTCATATTACTTTTTTGATTTGCCTGTAGCAGTAAGCTGTGTTGATGATGTGTGTGTTGTGGGGGCGGGAGTGAGAAGGAAAAGCAATCTGTAGATAAAATGTGGGCAAAGTAGGATTGACATGGGTGATGAGCTTTTATTTTCATTCAAATTTTAAGATCTTTGTATTAAAAATTCCTGGTTACAATGTTTAAATGGTTTGGGTGATGCTACCTAAATAGTTGTTGAATTGACTAGTTCTACCACTAAGGTAAAATGTACACTTTGAAATTTCAAAGATTAGGAAACTACAGTTCATGATCACATGAAATTTGACTTGAAGGAGTGTGTGTGTGTGTGTGTGTGTGTGTGTGTGTGTGTATCCCCTGGGCATAATTTCTTTTGGATATATGGAATCTTGGTCTTACTGAATTAAAATTTGCCCCATGATTTTAATGCTTTTGTTGTTGTTGTTAAGCTGTGTTTTTAGATAATGGTTCATAGTAATTTTTTAGAGCTTATAATGGCAGACTTTTGAAGTGCCTTGATATGGCTTACCTGAATAAAATAAAAGCTCTCGTATTTGTACCCTTCTCATTCAATATTGTTTCTTGCCTCCAAATCTCCTTTATAAAATAGTGCAGATTTCAGTTTCTGTTTGAGTTGTTCATCATTTTTACAAACTATAGGTGACCTTTTCATAAATTTGTTTTTGGATAAAAGTGGTATCCAAAAGATATCTCCAAGAGATATCCTAGAAGATATCTCACCAGGTAAAACGCTGTTGAAACCTGATAAGTGGGGTTGAAAAAATCCTATTCTATAAAATGAAGGTTTAGGATATCATGAGCTTAATAAATGGAGAAGGCAATGGCACCCTACTCCAGTACTCTTGCCTGGAAAATCCCATGGATGGAGGAGCCTGGAAGGCTGCAGTCTGTGGGGTCGCGAAGAGTCGGACACGACTGAGCGACTTCACTTCCACTTTTCACTTTCATGCATTGAGAAGGAAATGGCAACCCACTCCAGTGTTCTTGCCTGGAGAATCCCAGGGACGAGGGAGCCTGGTGGGCTGCCGTCTCTGGGGTCACACAGAATCGGACACGACTGAAGTGACTTAGCAGTAGCAGCAGAGCTTAATAAAATGAGGGTGGAGATCCTGTTCATCTAGCTACCACAGCGTTTGCGGGGTTTAGCTGAGGAATCCAAATCTGAAATCTGTCTGCATCCCCGCTGCAGTGTGATGCCACCTAGTGATGGCTGTCCTCTGTCACTTAACCAGTATTACTGGCAGTGACCCAGCGTCCTATCAAAGGCCAAGAGTTCTCTGACAGCAGCAGCAATTCTAGGAAATCTCCTGGTTAAATTGTGCTCATTTCATTGGCCTCATCGGGGGAGACTGAGCCAAGAGAACTCCAGGAATCCAGGGAACCCCTTACTTCTTCCCTACTTTCCAAGAAGGGGCTGACTGCCACTTCCAACAAACCACATTCCCCTTCACATTTCACTCCATTCCTTCCCTCCTCATAGAAAAACTGTAGCTCACTAGATCTGGGAACGGATATTGGGTGGAGAGAAGAACTCAATTGCATTGTGTTCTTATCATGAGGCTTCTCTGGTGGCTCAGATGGTAAAGAATCTGCCTGCAATGCGGGTGGACCTTTGTTCAATCCCAGGGTCAGGAAGATCCCTTGGAGAAGGGAATAGCTACTCAATCTAGTATTGCCTGAAGAATTCCATGGACAGGGGAGCCTGGTGAGTTACAGTCCATGGTGTCCCAAATAGTTGGACATGACTGAACAACACTTTCACTTTTTATCCTTATTGTGAGGCCTGTTAATGTGACATTTCACTAAAATTTTGTTATTTTCAGTGAAATATCATAGGAATGAATTTGGCAAAAGCTCTATCATCTACTCGGCTTCCCCTCCAGGAGTTGCAGGAAACAGGTTGGATCCCTGTGAGTTGGGAAGATCCCTTGCAGGAGGGTATGGCAACCCACTCCAGTTTTCTTGCCTGGAAAATCTCATAGACAGAAGAGCCTGGCAGGCTACAGTCCATACCGTTGCAAAGAGCTGGACACGACTGAAGTGACTTAGCATGCTTTCAGGTACCATCTACTAAGATGAGTATTTCTAGATTTTAGCTCCCATATAATTTCAGCTCATGCCTGTAGATAGCTAGTAAATATGCAGAGTCTACTTATTTTCAATTTTTGGTTTATTTATTTAACTGAGGGATATTAACTTCATTAGGATATCCAGATGATATTTTACTAAATTTTTTGTTTTATTGCTTTCCCCACCCTATCTCCACTTTTTATTGATAAAAAAGAATTGGGGCAATTCACTTGCTAATCACAGATGAAAGACTATTTAAGTTTCAAAGGTTAGGTAAATCCATGAAAGAATTCACCTCCTGAATACCTATAGCATTTGATTGGAAACAATTGTATTGCATCTGAGTATTATCTCCTCTTGTAGAAGAATGATTCATGAACAGATTTAATTCGTCTTTGAGTACCTCACATTGCAAAGAGTAGACCTTCCATGAATATTAAAAAAAGCATATGCACATACATATGTGCTTATACAATGTTCTGCAAAAACCAACAACAAAAAAGACAAGGCATTACCCCTAATCATAGCTTCTCAATCTCCTCCAGCCTGAGTGAATAAGGAACCATGAGTGTAGCTCACTAAAACATTATGTAACCATGCTTAGCACACATGCTTCACAGAGAGCCAAAGTGTTTTCAGCCTCCTTTGTCACTCTTTGAATATCTGATTGAGGCACTGGGGATTGAAATCAGCTGTTTTTCCCATGCTGTAAAAGAAATGGAGCTGTAGCCACAGTCTTAATAAGCTTTCATTCCAGCTGAATAATTCTATCCAGAGAGACAGATTTTTTTGAAGGCATGTTTATCCAATTCTCAGTAATTAAAACCTCCTCTACTCCAACCAGCAGTAGAGGAAACACTTCAAACATTTTGAAGGTGCTGTGGGAAAGTCACTTACTGTAGCAAGATATTTTAGATATGTGGGTTCTTGTCGCATAGTGAGAAACGAAAAGCTCATTTTGCTTAGTATCTTCCGTGAAGAAGATTTAGGTTTCAGTCAGTGGTGGTCAACAAGTTAGAATCTTTTCTTAGAGCTAATAAAATTGTCTCTCTAAGTCCCAGTTGTATAATAGTCACGAATTTAATTTTGTGCCTGGATCCTTAGCTTGAGAAAAATGGAGTAAATACATTAGTGAGTTGGGGAGAGTGTGCTTTAGGAGATATTTAAATGGAAATATGGACTCTAAGCCTGGTTCCAGAGATGGACTTCAAAAAAACATAGAACCCCCTCACCTCATCCATTCTTTGTGGATGTGTATATATTCATTTTCTTTCATAACTTTCATCAGATTCTCAGAGGAGTTCAAGGGTCCTCAAAGAATTAGAAACTCTAATTCAAGGGACTCAGCTAAGCAGATACATTCTAATGGTTGTTTGGAAAATTTAGAGGCTCATGTCCCTAGGATTCCTTATGGATGATTATAACAAATTCTTTGTGAATATTTGTGATTTATCTGGAAAAAAGGTAACACCTAGGCCTTTGTGAATATTTATGTCCTCTTAGACTTGTACTGAATTCCTAACTGTCAAAAACAGAGCCTCAAGGGAACAGATGTTCTAGGGAGCAAAGCTGGGGGTGGCGAAGAGATAGAACATTTATGAAACAGGTCAACAAAATGGAATCCAGCCAAATTAATAGCAAATAATATGGTGGAGGGTATAGAAATTATGAAGCAGGATAAACATGAAAGAGTAGAGAAAATCTAGAGGCAGTAAGACTTTGCCTGGGGGAGGGGAACCCACTATCCACCTTCACATATCCTGTAGAAGAGAAGCTAGACTGTTTTTACTCTTGAGTGTTGGAGAAGGGTGGAATCGGGCAAGTGTGGGATTTGTGGTGTTAGTGTTAAAAAGCTCTCCTGTTAGAATCATTTAGCACTGGACTGAAATGCCTTATGGGAGGAAGTGTACAAGATAAGGTTGGGCAATCATCCATGGGGAAGGTGGTAGAAGAAACTCTTTCAGTCAGAAGACTTGTAGTAGATGATTTCCAAATTCAAAGTTGTCATCTCTACTTAAATGTCCCTGAGGCACCTGAGTCTCATTATATCCACATTAAACTCATGAATTTCTCCTTTAAATGTGATCTTCTCTAGTTCTCCATTTCAATGAGTGGCTCCACCATCCACCCAGTTATGCAAGCCTGAACTGTTTCTATTGCCTCTTCTTCAGTCCTCATTTCTGATCCATTACCAAGTCCCAGTGATTTATCTCCTTGTGTGTATGTGTACTAAGTTGCTTCAGTCATGTCTCCTCTTTGTGACCATCTGGGCTATAGCCCACCAGGCTCCTCTGTCCATGGGATTCTTCAGGCATGAATACCAGAGTGGGTTGCCATGCTGTCCTCCAGGAGATCTTCCTGACCCAGGGATTGAACTGGTGTCTCTTATGTCTCCTGCGCCACCTTTATCTCCTTCAGTCAGTTCAGTTCAGTTGCTCAGTCATGTCCGATTCTTTGCGACCCCATGAATCGCAGCACGCCAGGCCTCCCTGTCCATCACCAACTCCCGGAGTTCACTCAGACTCATGTCCATCGAGTCAGTGATGCCATCCAGCCATCTCATCCTCGGTCGTCCCCTTCTCCTCCTGCCCCCAATCCCTCCTAGCATCAGAGTCTTTTCCAATGAGTCAACTCTTCGCATGAGGTGGCCAAAGTACTGGAGTTTCAGCTTTAGCATCATTCCTTCCAAAGAAATCCCAGGGCTGATCTCCTTCAGAATGGACTGGTTGGATCTCCTTGCAGTCCAAGGGACTCTCAAGAGTCTTCTCCAACACCACAGTTCAAAAGCATCAATTCTTTGGCACTCAGCCTTCCTCACAGTTCAACTCTCACATCCATACATGACCACTGGAAAAACCATAGCCTCGACTAGATGGACCTTTGTTGGCAAAGTAATGTCTCTGCTTTTGAATATGCTATCTAGGTTGGTCATAATTTTCCTTCCAAGGAGTAAGCGTCTTTTAATTTCATGGCTGCAGTCACTGTCTGCAGTGATTTTGGAGCCCCAAAAATAAAGTCTGACACTGTTCCCACTGTTTCCCCTTCTATTTCCCATGAAGTGATGGGACTGGATGCAATGATCTTTGTTTTCTGAATATTGAGCTTTAAGCCAACTTTTCACTCTCCACTTTCACTTTCATCAAGAGGCTCTTTAGTTCCTCTTCACTTTCTGCCATAAGGGTGGTGTTATCTGCATATCTGAGGTTATTGATATTTCTCCCAGCAATCTTGATTCCAGCTTGTGTTTCTTCCAGTCCTTTTGCTTTAACCCTATTGCTACCCTGAAATCATGCCACTGATATCTCTTCCAGGTCACTGCAGTAGCCCACTTTTTGCTTTGTTTGCATCCCCTCTTGCTTTTTCCAGCCATTTTTTCATACTTTGGCCAGTGTAGTCTTATTAACACAAGTCTGATTAGGTTCTTACTTCACTCAACTCTCTTCTGTCTGGTCACTGCTTAACACTTCAGCGGCTTCCCACTGCTCTAGCCACAAGACCTTTGCACAATGCAGTTACCTCTGCTGGAATGCTCTTCTCCATCCCCAAGCCCCATCCTGCTCCTAGCCCTTCACTTATTAATACTTGGTTTTCTTCGAGAATTCAGTTCAATCATCACCTGCTCAGCTCTCTCTGACCTTTATGTTAAGCAGTTTCCTTATTGTACTTCTTAAGAGTTGGTGATGGACAGGGAGGCCTGGCGTGCTGCAATTCATGGGGTCGCAAAGAGTCGGACACGACTGAGCGACTGATCTGATCTGATGACAGCATGGTCTTCACACCCTTTTCCACAGGTGCCATGTAACATTAATTAGTGTAAGCGTTTTAATAATGTTGTTTTCCTCAATATACAGAATTTCTGTGGAGTCAGGGACTGTGTATTTTTATTGATACAATTTAGTAGGTGCTCAGTGAGTAACTCTGAAATTCTCCAGCCCTGATCCAGGAGCTTGGGGGTGGGGATGATGCACTGAATGCTGAGGCTTGAGTAGTTGAGGAAGCTGAGACCTTCCCAGATTCACAGGGATCCTCACTAATGGCAGTTTCAGACTGGTCATGGCTCTGGTAATTCCTTAATCCAGTGTTTAATCCCTCATCCCATCAGGAGTTTATTTACAGTAGAGGAGATCTTTCTTCTTACTAAAACAGAAAAGATGAAGCTGGGGAGAGAGCCCCTCCCCTCTTACCCAGATTAACAGATAGGGCAGTCCTCCTTTAAGCCTGCCCAGATCCCAAGGGGAGAGGGTCTTTGAACTGGCCTGCATCTTGTTCCTGATTGACTCCTGTAACCCAGTTGGACATCTCATAGCCTGTGGTTGCTTGTCCCAGTGCTTCTGCACCTGCCACATATCCCGCTGGACTCTTATGTTTCCTGTAGGCGGAATTTCTCGCTAATGCTCCAGTCTCATGGACAGGACCCAACAACATCCCACCAGGGCCTATCACCTTAGACCATTTCATCACATATCATAGAGAAAGACCCATGGTCATCTACTCAGTACAGCACATATAGCATGTTTATTTGGCAAAATATCATATTTGTTTACTTCATTATATTTGTTCACATTATTGCTTCACTAATAAAGAAATAAGGACCTGAATGGGAAACTGGATTTCTGGAGACCACTGGGGGTAGCAAACTGCACTGGGTTCTATTTTTTTTATGGTTACTACAGTAACAGAATTGTGGTAAACAGCAGTTACAGTACTCATATTTTATTGTGCTTAGTTGCTCAGTCGTCTCCAACTCTTTGTGAACCCATGGGCTATACAGTCCATGGAATTCCCCAGGCCAGAATACTGGAGTGGGTAGCCTTTCCCTTCTCCAGGAGATCTTCCCAACCCAGGGATTGAACCCAGGTCTCCTGCACTGTAGGTGGATTCTTTACCAGCTGAGCCACCAGGGAAGCCAAAGAATTTTACTGGCATGGGGAGACTATTCCTTCTCCAGAGGATCTGCCCAACTCAGGGATTGAACTGGGGTCTCCTGCATTGCAGGCAGATTCTTTACTAGCTGCCAGGGAAGCCCATTCACATCTTATATTCAGGCTTAAAGTAAATCTTATTCCAAATTTCACAATGCAGTGAGCTCTAGTGCATCACACTATAAGTCACTCAACAGCCTCTGTTGTTCCCCTCTGAGTGCAGTGAATTTTGGCTTACATCGCCCAGGAGTGAAATGCCAGCACTGGAGCAAGGGCCCAGAGGCACTGCCCTCCTAAGAGAATGCTTTGGAGGGGCCCACTCTGCCCCAGCTGGCTGCAGTTTCCCCTTATCCAGTCTGGTGGAACAATCAGCTCTGTCCTGGTAGAAATCACAGTTTTATTAATAAAGGGCACCTTTTGTGTCCTTTGGAGATGTGAGATAGTTCTTTAGGATAAGGAGCTGCTCTGGTTTGGGTGGGATGTAGCTGCAATGCCAAGGCTCTTAGATGGTGTCCCAGACCTGGAGACTGTGGTTTGAGTCAAGCAGTTTATTTAGGAAGTAATCTCAGGACATTCTGCGGCAAGACAGGAAAACTGAGAATGCTATTGCTGTGGGCCCCATTGGGGAACCAGAGTGCCCTTCAGAGTGCTGAGGGCTGAGGAGACTGGTGTGGTTATCCTCTGATTGGTTCTCCCTATCTTGTGGGCCACTTCTAAAAGTTCTGGCATGCTCTGAGCCCAGACTAAGCTTGTTCCTCAGCCAGAGGACCACCGCCCACCCCCCGTCCCCTGACCTGCCCTGGTTACAGATGCAGGAAGGTGTAGGCCTGTGTGGGAAGTGTCCCAGAAGACCCTTGGGATGGGCTGAAGGCATGTGGCACTGACACCATTTATAAGATCATGTGAAGGGAGAACCCCCACAAGCTGGCGCTCCTGTGCTCACTGGCTTTCTGCCTCTTTGGAAACTGTCACTACGAAGCTAATGGAGGAGGGGGATGCACCTCTGGGCTGTGGTTAACTGGGCCCAGTTAACACTGAGACCTAGGGCTCTGGGGCAGAAGCAGTAACTGGGGGAGCAGAAGGTAGGAGGAGAAATTGAGGTGACAGCATCAGGGGATGCCAAAGCTGAGGCAGTGAATGGAGGTGGTGATTTGTCTTTGCATGCTGCTCGCAGGGATCAATGAGGGACTGGTGGCCTGGGACTAACTCCCTGGTAAAGCATCTTCTTGTACACATCTTTCTTAGGTTATGCTTTTTGTGATATTGCCTTCCTTGCTAGGATGTTCTCTTCAACCAGACGCCCCACACCATACCACCAAAGATGGGTGATGAGGGTAGAGGCTGTTTTGTAATTTACCTGTGTTTGCCCTGCTGAGTATGGATCTTGTCTGTGCTGTGTTCTCTGAACTGAAATGAATGGAATTTTATCCAGGTAGTTCCAGGGCAAGAAAACAGACTTTTGCTCACTTAGATTCTGGCTTATCCATGCAGGAGGTCAGCTAACAGAGTTGATTCAAGCTCTTTAATAAATTGGTACGAACTCCCTTGTCTCCTAAAATTTGGATTAGGAATCAAAATGGATTAATGTGGGCATTGCCAGCAGTGTTCATTTTTCTCGTCATTTTGGGTTTAATGGATCAAGTGAATCAAGGAAAGGAGCTGATTATGCTGGTTTCTGTCATGTTTCATCAGAACTCCAATTTATACTTTTCCCCCTTTCCCACTTATTCCTTGCCTTTCTTTTCCTGCCCTTCCCTTTCTTCTATTCTTAATTTAGTGATCTTTTCAAATAAGATATTTAGGAAAAGCGCTGACCCATAAAACTGGACTTCTTTCCACCAAAAATGAGACTGTTCACATCTTTAAAATAAAGCTTATAGCAGTTTAACCCTAGGATAGAAGAAAAATATTTCTCAACCCAGTTTTAATTCAGGTGCACAATGCCCTGTGGAATGGTCTTAGAAAACCAGACAAAAATTAGAGTATTAAAGGCCAACCATGCCTTTGCTTGGTAAGGCATACACTATTAAGCCTTATAAATTTCAGTCCTTCTAACTAGCTTCATTTTAACTAGCTGAGAAAAATATAATCTGCCAAAAATGGTTTCCAGTGTTCAAAGTCAACTGAGACTGAGCTGTGTTCAGTAATTACAGCCTCGCAATTTCTAGGAGGTTCCGTCCCCACCAGACCTGCTGTCTCATGTCCCCATTCGTAACATTGTTCATTATATTCAACCTGCTGCCATCACTCTGGAGCTTTCAAAGGTATTCTGGGGGCTATCTTGCTGTAGGACATGGATAATGAAATAGTTAGATGTGACTTGTATTATAATTGCCTCACCTAACCCCCATTTAGCTTGAAAAGTAGACTTAATAAAAGCAGGAGTGAAAGGCACTTTATGTTTTTAATAAGGAGTCTCATATGGTATTACCTGCTGTTTTTCATTGTGTGTCTCTTCTCATGGTTTTCCTTTGAGATACATGACAGAAGAAAGCCACGCACATCTCTTAATCTGAAAGCACTTTAAGAATCTATTGCAGTAATCTACCAAAATCAGTCAATAACTTCAGGCTAACAGGGCTGATTTCCAAAGTACATATGTGTACTTATAGAGACAGGCACATTCATTCACTAGCAAGGGATGGCCATCTTATGTCTGAGAAACCAGAGGATTCCACTGTTATAATAATTTAATGTTCTGTTTGCAAAAGGTAATTATAAAACCCTCATTCCATCTTCTGCTCTGATGGGCTCAGGATGAATTTAAAATGGATTAAGAGGAAATGGATAAGACGTTCTGTATTGCTGAACCCTGCCCGGATGTCATGATACACAAACAGTGAGCAGAGTGCTGAAACTACTTAAAACACACTGAAGAGATGACAGGCTCAAATGCAAGAGTGCCTGGATCTGCTGGAGAAAAAGGCTCCTAAAAATAGTGCTAACAGTTTACAGAAGAGAAAATCTGACTGTGCTGCAGAAATCTTTGAAGGCAGAACTGCTTGGAGCTGGGTGTTATAAACATATTCATGATGTTATATTTGGAGAGGCATCTATTTTCTATGCACTAATGTCGGATGAGAAAGGGTAACAGCATTCATAGACCTGTAACATGTGAAGAAGGAAGAATTCTGCCGGTAGTTGGAAGGCCTTATTTCCTGATGAGCCTCTGCCACCAATTAGCTCTGTGCTTTCAGCAAGGCATCCTGCCTCTTCAGGCCTCATCTGTGAAATGAGTCTGTTAAACTGAGGCTGTTTGCCCTGTGCTCAAAGGTGCTGGCAGGTTGGATATCCCAGGAATTTCCCTAATTCTAGCTTATCTATGATGCTAAATTGATTGTTAATACTTAGGGACTACATTTCTCTAAAGCTGTTTGATACCTCTTTTTTTCTTTTACGTCATTACAAGTTTTTAAGTAAAAAAGTAATGGATGCTCAAGCGTAACAAGTCAAATAATATAGAGATTTAGAAAGAAAAGCCTTCAAATTTAAATCTCTCTCAAATTTTCATCTTAAAACTACTCCTCTTAACCTACCTGAGGTGATTACAGGTAACAGCTTGATATACATTATTCCATTGTTTTCGCTATACTTTTATTCATGTTTTTTCCCCATTTTATTTTTTAAAGCTTTTTAATTTGTATTGGGTATAGCTGATTAACAAATAGTGTTGTGATAGTTTCAGGTGAATAGCAAAAGGGACGCAGCCACACATATACATGTATCCATTCTCCCCCAAACTTCCCTCCTATCCAGGCTGTCACGTAACATTGAGCAGAATTCCCTGTGCTCTACAGTATCCATTTTAAATACAGCAGTTTTACCATACCTTGAATATACACTTATATACAGGTTGTTCTTTAAGTGAATTCTTTGATTAAAATGACATCAGTTTTCTTGTGATGGTTTATCGCGGACATTCTCCTAAGCTAAGGGTAAGCAAGCTCTGGTTCACAGGCCACATCTGGTCATGCGCAGTGCCTTGCCTGTGATTATCTTGCATGACAAAGGCAGAGCTGAGTAGTTGTGACAGACTCCTTTTGTCAGCAGAGCCAAAAACATTTACTATCTAGCTCTTTAAAGAAAAAACTTTTCAATTCTTTTCAATGCATGTAGTTCTATTGCCTTGTTTCTAAAGAGTTGCATAATTATCCATAGAAAGGATACTCAATATCAATTCATCTCAAGTGGCTGAGGTAGTTGAAAAGTCCAGATGACCATGGGCTTCAAGTGCTGTTGGATCCAGGGCCTGAAATCATATCTTCAGGAGTCTGTTTCCCATTGGTTCTTGTTTCAGCTTTCTTAGCTTTATTCTCAGGCAGTCCTTGTTCTTTTACTGACAAAATAGCCATCATCAGTTTCAATCTTAAATAGTATTCAGTGGTGCTAAGAAGCTTTCTGTTTCCAGTAGTTTTACCAGACTTTCTTTGGGCAGGTGGCTCATCCCTGATCCAGGCACAATGCTCAGGGGCCAGTATTCTATGGCCAAGCATAGGCCACTTGCTCCCCCTCTGGATCTGAGGGTGAGACCGCTTTACCAAACATCCTAGAATGAAAGTAAAGAAAGTGTGGTTACCCAGAGGATAACTGGGATGCAGTTATTGACAAAAGAGGATGAATACCAGAAACTTGAAATGACAAGATACGTGTTCCAAGTGCAGATTTCCCAAGGCACTTTGCAGGGTTGGATAATTGTACCTTGAAATTTTCAATAAATATTGCTGGTGTACTTTCCAAAAAGTATGTTGTAATTGATCATAGTTGGTCTCATCAGTGATTCTTGAGAGTGTTAGGTTTTCTGTATCACCTGCACTCTTCATTATAACACAATTTTCCTTTATTGATCTGATGTTTGAAAAATGGCATCTCATTGTTTCAGTTTGCATTTCAATGACAGCTAGTAAGACTGAGTATCTTTTCCTAACTTTATTATTGGTAATGAATGCTTATTCTTGTATTAAATATCACTTTACATCATTTGCCCCTTTTTATTATGTAGCTTATATGTATGGAAGGTCTGAGTATATTAGGGATACTAGTCTTTTGTTTGCCATATGTGTTAAAAATATTTTTCATCAACTTTTGTCTCTTAATCTCATTCATGGCATCATTTACTACATTAAAGAAATGTATACGTTAAACTCTATGACAGAAAGAAAGAAAGTAGAGAGTGAAGTCGTTTAGTCGTGTCCGACTCTTTATCACCTCACGGACTGTAGCCTGCCAGTTTCCTCCGTCCATGGGATTTTCCAGGCAAGAAAAAAATGGAGTGGGTTGCCATTTCCTTCTCCAGGGGCTCTTCCTGACCCAGGGGTTGAACCCGGGTCTCCCACACTGCAGGCAGACTCTTTACCATCTGAGCCACCAGGGAAGCCCAAACTCTATTACAGAGTCTTTCTAAATGTGGAAATAAATCTCAATCTCATTGGCCTGAGAGAACTGGGTGAAAGCATTATTGAAAGTTACATTTATCTCTATAGGTATATTTAAAATTTTCTTCAGAGTTAAATGATTTATGTGTGTAAATAAAGCACCATTCGGGCTTCTCTATTGCTATGGGTGTACGGTGAGAGATCTGGGCTCAGATACCTAAGAATTCAGTTCTCTTCACCCATGGGATTTTGTCTGTTACTGGTATGGCTCATCTCTACCACTTAGATCAATTAATAGAAGCCAAGGACTGCTTTCATTTGAAAATAAAGATGCTGGATTCATAGCTCTCATTCATATTTTAAGTCTACTGAAATTACTTCAAATTATGCAAAATTTTTGCCAAATCATAAGATATTTTTGTTAAATTTTTTTTTTTCATATAATTTTGAAAAGGAAAATTGTAGAGAGAAGCATTTGTGTGTTTGTGGATATGAGTAGAACAATTTTTAAATCATTACCATAAAGATATGATTACAGCATTTCTGTGTGCAGAGTATGTGTATAATAAAACAGGATTTATTTTTTAATCTGGATTTTTTATCTACTTTTAAATCTATTTACTTCAAATCTGGATTGAGAAATTGACATAATCATACAGCAAACTGACAGAACAAAAAAAAATGTAGGTTACGTTATTTTTCTGTTCTTATTGACTTGAATATCAAGAGTCTTATCGTAGTTTTAATTACCCAACACAGTCCTAGCACTTCATATTAGATTAGGATCTTTTAGAGGTGTGACATGAAATTGTTGGAGTTTTTTTCTTTAGCCATGCATATTCATAGCTTTTTAATAAATACATCAAAAGATTTAGTTTTACCTAAATAAATAAAGTCTTTTTATATTGGGTGTTGTTTTCTTTAACTGGTTTTTGCATTTGGCAACTGGTCAAAATTGTGGGTAGGCATTTTCTCTACTGAAAGAAGAAACTGCTGTGGCATTAGTCACAAAGCAACGAAGGGTAGGTAGTTGGACGAAGGCCAGGCCTGACTACTCTGGATCTGTAGTCAGCCTTTGCTTAATTAAGTGATATTTATTATGTACTAAGTGATCTTTACTACATATTATGACTAGAAATTTATGTCCTAGTTAATATAATATCTTATAAAGAAAGAATTATTGTATAAAATAAACAAGGTCACCAGTCGTAAAGAATTAGCTAAATTCTAAGTATTTGATCTAAGTAAATGTAGTTTGCATGATTCATACCTGAGGGTCTCATGGTGTCTGCCTCAGAATCATCGTCAGCATATCTACAATTAGCATGTGTTGCCAATGCTGGTGAAGAGAGAATTCTGAATTTTAGAATGTAAAGCTAGATCAATTAATCTCACCCAAAATGCATTCCCCCAACTCACATGCCTTCTGATTGAGGTATAATAATAATAGTAACAAACACAAGAGTATCCCACCTTCCCTTTTCCCTCTACCCTGCCATTAAACCTATCAATCCTCACAACAAAGTAAGCAGTATGAATTCTGCCTTTTTACAGATGAAGAAATGGAAGAACAGATAGATTAAGCTCTTTGTCTAAAGACACAAAGAAACACAAAGAAGAGCCAGGATTCAAACCCAGGCAGCTTAGGCCCGGGGCTATTTAATTTGTACATCAGGATTGCCACATAAATTACTGTGATGGTCTAGAATGGGGATTTAGGCTTGATGACTTTAGGAAACATTCCTTCCTCCTTCCAAGACACTCATTGTTTTAGCTTCGGGTGGTGATGACACATTTACCTCCATCATTGCTGTGCTTTACAGATTGTGTGGATTGAAATATTGTAACTGGTTGCTGTACACACTGCTGCTCCTGACTTGCCAAATTGTTGGCAGCCTTAACCCTCATTTTTAGTTCCACCTGTTTTTCTTATTCTGCTCAGAGTGGAGATGAAAAGCAGCCGAGTTTCTATTTTAGTCTATTAATCGATCTCATTACTTGGAAGCCATTTTTAAAATAGAGTCCCACCTTTTCCAACTTTAGCAATCTGCTCATTTCTTCCTTAGTCCAACCCCTTAATCATTGTGAGGGCTCACCTCCCAACTCTCTCCAACATCTCTGTATTCCTGTGGAGCCCAGGATGGAAGGAATATTTCAATATGTGTCAGGCCACAGAAAGGGAAAGCACTTTTGGCCTTCATGTACTGTATGATTCTTTGCCGTATCCAAGTTTCCATTTTATGTTTTATCACATGCCTCTGTCCTTTGTATCCTGGCATTTTTATTCAATATCATCCCTTTCATAATGCAAGGATGCAAGTTTCACTGCATGGACAGAGAAGTTGCTCTGTTCCTTTATCCCCTATACACACCAAGTGCAAACAGTGCCTTGATTATATTTGAATCTTGTTAAGGGCTTCCCTGGTGGCTCAGAGGTTAAAGCATCTGCCTCCAGTGCAGGAGACCCGGGTTCGATCCAGGCAAGAATACTAGAATCCCATGGACAGAGAAGCCTCGTAGGCTACAGTCCACAGGGTTACAAAGAGTCAGACACGACTGAGCGACTTCACTTCACTTCTTCAAAGAGGTTATTGGCAGAACATGTTTCACAACAAGAATCAGAACCACAGCTATTCTAAAAGTCACAATCTAGATAGTCAAGAATTCAGTCTCTGTTAGGATTTTTGAGATTTTAAAATTTGAAATAATTTGGAAAAAACAATGGCCAAATATATGTGGTTTATTTTTGCTTAAATTATTTAGTTTGATAGCTGGTAGTTATTTAAAAGAACCGAAGTTTAATGAGATTCTGCTACTAAGTTACTCAGTTAAGTTCTTTTGTTTTTGTTTTTTGGTGGAGGGTGGTTCATGGTTTTGTTAAAGTGATGAAACATTAGATCTATCTTTGTATACCTAGGACAAAATAATTAGCTTCAAATCCTTTCAGGGGAAAAAAAAAAAAATGCCCCTTTTAAACAAATAGCTACTTGTCTTAATTAAACAGGTTTTTAATACCAGAGAAAGTTGAATGGAGAGTCTTAGAAATTTAAAAGAGAGTTTACAAAATCCTATGCCGCAAGCTGGGTCTGTGAATCTTTAGTACAGAACTAAGAGATAGAACAGATTAAGGAATGATCATCAATCCACACAATTTAATATGATTCCCCATTTACTGTCACCAATTTTCATTAATCGTCCTATATTTCATTTGAGAAATGGAAATTATATACTTTTCTTCTTACATCCACATCCTTCTTGGTTGAAGGATCTGGAATTTGTAATATCAAGTACTTAGAGATTAATGATCAGTGCAAGATATATGGATCCTTTAAAATATCAAAGATAATCTCTTCATAACATAACTTATTTGGCAGCTCTCTTATAGATGACAATAAATTGTGAATTTTTACAGAGTAAAATAATTCAACATGAAGGACAACCACAATGTTTTCTGTCTTTAATACTATTTATTTTGAAAAATTTGCCTGCATACTCTGAAGATTCAGTTAAATGAATCAATTCTGTTAGTGTATTTGTGTTAGTTTAATTTAAAATATAATGCATTGAAACAAAATTAAAATAATATATGGGTAAAATTAAAAAAAAAAACAGAAATTCCCCTTTCTTATTCTTTTAATTTTAATTTTCAAAAAGGAAAAAAAAAAAACTCAAAAAGATTGATAGTATCCTTTGTAAGAGAAAATAAGGATTGTGCACTATTGGTGGGAATATAAATTGAAAAAAATGGAGAAGAATTTGGCCAAAAAGATCATCAAAACTTTAAATTTGTATACTATTTGACCCAGAAATTTCATCTTAGTAATAAATGATACAGAAAATTTCAGTTATCCTATAAGAAAGTTCAAAGATGTTCATTCCAACATTATTTGTAATAGAAAAAACAGATAACTGAAATATTGATCATTAGGCAGGGTGTTACATGAATTATTATGCATTCCTCTGAAGGATATATGGCTTTACAAAATGTGGTCAATACAGATATGATAAATTGTCAAGAAAAAATGTAGAATAGCACCTTATTCAGGTAATATGCTATAATTATTTTTTTCTTGCTTAATTTTTTTGCTTTCCCCTTAGGTTTATAATTATCTTGCTATTTTGTTTTCTTAGCTTTCTATGTACTTATCCCTTATTTATCTTTAATGTGTCTCTCAATTTTCTTAATCTCTATGATGAAACACATCAGATAAAATAGCATATCAGCTTTGTGTCCTTGAGGACATCTGTCCTGGAGTTCATTGATCCCTTCAATTCTTAGCTGGTTGCTGTCTAGTTACCATCTTGATCTCCATATATCATCATCCCAAGAACTCTTCACCTTTCTCCTGAGTTGCATCCTCTGTTTCCTGCATGCAGTGCCTTTCTTTTTTCTGGTGTACTCCATCATTTTGCCAAAGTACTTCCTTCTATAACTTCATGAGAAAGTAAGTGTTTTGCAACCTTTAGCAGATGTTGTTGGTGCCGTCTTTGGATTGTTTTGACATTCAAAATTCTATATCTGTTGCTGGGTATGACTGCAAGCACTTCTGGCTCTCCATCTGAGGGTTTCTCTTTGCTCACATGTGGGAGAGCCTGTCATATGCAGACAATGATGGATCAGCTTTCCACCCCTTGGTTAAAATATATGTTCTCCCTGTCTACGGCTGTTCTCAGGAGGATTGATTCTCAGTTGTCCATAGAGGGGATCTTCTCAATAAAGTATCTTTTTTTCCCCCCTCTCCTCTCTTCCTTGTCTGAATTCTCCATTCTCCTACTAGTGCTCCCTGGGATCACCTGCAAATAAACTATTTGCACTAAAACCCTCATTCCAGGGATTGTTTCTGAGGGAACCCAAGCAGGCATATCTCTCATACCTGAAAAGAACTTTAGAATTGACCCTCATATTTATATGTTATTTTAGCTAGATATAGAATTTTAGGTTGGAATCATCTTCTGAAATTTGAAGTTACTGCTCCAGTATGTTTCAACTTCTACTGTTCTTGAAAAATTGAATGCCATTCTGATTCCTGATCTTTTGCATGTAACTTGATTTTTTTTCCTCTCTCTAGCACTTTTAGGGTTTTTCTTTTTTTTGGTCTCTTTAGTAATAATGTGCTGTACTTTAAGTCCATTTTCTTTTATTGAGATGTGCCCTGGATGAGCTCTTTCAATTCATGAAATGACTACCTTTCAAATCTGGGGCATTTTTGTGATTTTTAAAATAATATTTCTCCCTCATTTTCTCTGTCCTCTATCTGTGGAACTCTTACTATCTGATGTCAGATCTCCTGAACTGTCCTCTAACTTTCTTAATGTTTTCTACTATTTTTCCCCACCTCTATATTTTTACTATACTTTTGGGAAATTTTATTATTTTTCCATTCTATTTTTATATTCTATTGAATTTGTTCTGCAACCTTAAAATTTAATTTCAAGGTTTGTGAACTAATTTTTCCTTTAAGATTTTACAATGACATTTATTCTTATTTTTGAATGCTACAATCTTTCCATATTTCACTAAATATGTGAATAATAGCCTTTATGTGAAGTTTTACTCTTTCCATAATCTCTTTTCTCCAAGTAGTTTTTCCCTCTCTTTGTTTTGAGCTACACTGTTTATGTTAGAAAATTTTCTCAGTCATCTGGTGATCCTTGGTTGACTCCTCAAGAACACTCAAAAGTTGATTGAAAACTCTGTGGGTATGAGTGGAATTGCCACCTGTGTGTTTCACTGCAATATCACATGATCAGAGTACTCTATAATCTCTATGTTTGCTAATTTTAATAATGTAATAATCCTTTATAGAGTAAATATAGTGAGGAAATGACTGGTATTAAGCTACTGATTAATACTGAGTATGAATTTAAAGTTCTGCTACTAGAAACAATTCTCAGATGGACATCTTTTTATACAAGTTATTTCCTTGGAAGAGAGTTAATTTTTTATGTTTGTCAGGAATATGCAATGGAGCAGGAAATAGTCCAATTAGGCCTCTATGATGGCAACATTGTGATAAGCTTATTACCTTCCCTCAGAATAAACCTCTTTGTGAGCCTAGATCAATGGGTGAATGAGTATAAGTCTCTTTAGACTCTCTCAGATGCAAAGCCAAGTTCATCTTAATTTTATGCATTGGAGTATCATTCTGTTGTTCAGCTTTAGAGAGGGAAATATTTTTTCTAGAGATGGTACCTTCTTAGAAAGCCTAAGAATGTCATCAACAGAGAGATTTAAATGTAGAACTCAATGGTTCCATAATGCTAAGAACTTAAATACTTGGTGATTGTAATGGTGATAGTGATGTAGGATAGGTAGGCATGTAGACAGATTATGTTTTTCCTAGTTAGCTTTACTGAGGTAGTGATAATGTGATTATAAAAAAAAAAATTTGCCTTTTAATATTTTTGAACAGATTGGCATGCCCATCTATTTCTCTCAGAAACTGAGCTCTCTATTCAATATCTCTATTTTTTCTCTGTTTTATCTTAAAACCTGGGGATCAGTTCAGTTCAGTTCAGTCGCTCAGTCGTGTCTGACTCTTTGCGATCCCATGAATCACAGCACGCCAGGCCTCCCTGTCCATCGCCAACTCCCGGAGTTAACCCAGACTCACGTCCATCGAGTCAGTGATGCCATCCAGCCATCTCATCATCTGTCGTCCCCTTCTCCTCCTGCCCCCAATCCCTCCCAGCATCAGAGTCTTTTCCAATGAGTCAACTCTTCGCATGAGGTGGCCAAAGTACTGGAGTTTCAGCTTTAGCATCATTCCTCCCAAAGAAATCCCAGGGCTGATCTCCTTCAGAATGGACTGGTTGGATCTCCTTGCAGTCCAAGGGACTCTCAAGAGTCTTCTTCAACACCACAGTTCAAAAGCATCAATTCTTCGGTGCTCAGCTTTCTTCACAGTCCAACTCTCACATCCATACACGACCACTGGAAAAACCATAGCCTTGAATAGACGAACGTTTGTTGGCAAAGTAATATCTCTGCTTTTGAATATGCTATCTAGGTTGGTCATAACTTTCCTTCCAAGGAGTAAGCGTCTTTTAATTTCATGGCTGCAGTCACCATCTGCAGTGATTTTGGAGCACAGAAAAATAAAGTCTGACACTGTTTCCACTGTTTCCCCATCTATTTCCCATGAAGTGATGGGACTGGATGCCATGATCTTCATTTTCTGAATGTTGAGCTTTAAGCCAACTTTTTCACTCTCCACTTTCACTTTCATCAAGAGGCTTTTGAGTTCCTCTTCACTTTCTGCCATAAGGGTGGTGTCATCTGCATATCTGAGATTATTGATATTTCTCCCAGCAATCTTGATTCCAGCTTGTGTTTCTTCCAGTCCAGCGTTTCTCATGATGTACTCTGCATATAAGTTAAATAAGCAGGGTGACAATATACAGCCTTGATGTACTCCTTTCCTATTTGGAACCAGTCTGTTTTTCCATGTCCAGTTCTACCTGTTGCTTCCTGACCTGCATACAAATTTCTCAAGAGGCAGATCAGGTGGTCTGGTATTCCCATCTCTTTCAGAATTTTCCACAGTTTATTGTGATCCACACAGTCAAAGGCTTTGACATAGTCAATAAAGCAGAAATAGATGTTTTTCTGGAACTCTCTTGCTTTTTCCATGATCCAGCGGATGTTGGCAATTTGATTTCTGGTTCCTCTGCCTTTTCTAAAACCAGCTTGAACCTGGGGATACTTGACAGCAAATAACAAGTTAATTGATGGACTTATAACCCTTCATTTACTCTCTTCAAAAACATTATTTTAACCATTGTTAAATGGTTGGAATCCTACCCCTAGTACCTTAATATATGACCATATTTGGAGATATGTCTTTCCAGAGATAATCAAATTAACACAAACCATTAGGGTGGGCCTTAATTCAGTATGACTGGTGTATTTGGATAGATACAGTCACAGAGGGAAGATTATGTGATGAAACATAGGAGAGATGCATCATCTCTAAACCAAGGAGTGGTGCCTGGAGCAGATCCTTCCCTTGTAGTCTCAGAAGGAGCCGACCCTGCTGGCACCTTGATTTTGTATTGTTAGCCCCCATTAACCGTGGGATGAAAAATTTCTGACGTTTAAGCCACTTGTTTGTAGTATTTCATTAGGGAAACCCCAGTAAATTAAAACAAGCATTTATTCTATTCCAGCATGTTAATCCAGCTCTTTGTGCCCTATCTGCCAAGTACTTTTTCACTGAAGAAAAACGTAGTTTTAGGAAAATGTTAAACTGAGTTATGCTAAATAGGTAGTAGTTTTCTAACCTCCCAATACTAAGATATTTTGAAATATAACTGTTTTTTTCTCTCATTATTTCTGAATTTGGAAAAAAAAAACTCATTAGAAATATTGTTTTCAAATATGTTAGCAGCACAATTAAAAGAGAGACTTCTGGGTTTTGCCCAGATTGTAGTGATAAAGCAAATTTGAACTCAATGCTTAAATTTTCTAAGTTTCTTCCTCTGTTCAGATCATGCTGGAAGGTCTGTTATTGTAAAAGCACTAAATGGTCATTACTAGTGTGTGATGAAATCATTGATGAACAATAGAGCTTGTAAAATATAGTAATATTGCTCAGATGTTTTGTTTTCTCCTTGTGACATGGACAGGATAGTAATTACAGCATATTTCAAATCATAGCTTACAGGGAAATGACTCACTCCATTATACACGACTTAGTTGGGGACCTGGCCATGGATATAGACAAATATCTTTCTATTTATGGCTTTTCCTGAGAGATGAGAAATCAGACAGAGGCTTATGTTCTTTAGAAAGTTTACAGTATATTTTTCATTTTAATGAGATGCTTGTTTATACTCAAAACTATTATTTTACACTGACACTTTGTATACGCTGACATGTCATCATGTCGTACACATGCTAGCCACGACTTATAAACTAAAACACCAGAGCAGTCCCAGGAGTCTCCAAATAACTGTGGAATGAGTATTATGCATGAATAGGTGGAGTCTCTTTGCTTTGCACTTGCCATTTTTTACTGACCTTGTTTGGAGCTGAAGATTGCTGCAGGCGCTCTTAAATTGATGCCTTATGACAGGTTCTCAGTTGAGTAGTCAAACAGCCAAATTTACTATAAGTTTCTTTTTCTATTTTTTCTGGCCCATTTGGCCAACTGATAATAGTTACTGTTATTCTTGACTGTACTAGTAACTGAACAGTCACTTTTTTTATCTATTTTTTTTTATTCAATAAAAAACAGTCCTATTTATGGGAAAAATGATTATGTGAAGAAAGAAACCCCAAATTGACATTTTTATTATTCTTTATGGTCAAAGACCTATCATCATGTATGTCCTCATTAAGTGTTCTTTATAATGCAGTTAAAATTGACCATTTATTGGGGCCATTAAAGTTTTTCAGTTGGTTTCCATTTTTGCCAGCTTGTCAGTTTTCAGTTCTTTTAACACATAGATACATGTTAGGAATTGTGAAATCTTTTTGTCTTTCAGTAGGTCTTCAGCTTCAGAGGCTAGAGTGACTGCCATTTCAGTCATCTACCGCCACACAACAGCATCTTAGAGGTCAGACTTTCCCAAGATGTTTCCTTTCTCTTCTTGTCTTTCCATTTTTTTTCCTACCTGATCAATTACCATCCATTCCCTTGGCTATAATAGATGTTGCTGACCGTCATGACCATGTCTCCTGTTTCCAACCTCTCTCCTAAACTCTGGACATACCTTATGATTGCTGCTGCTAAGTCGCTTCAGTCGTGTCCGACTCTGTGTGACCCCATAGACAGAAGCCCACCAGGCTCCCCCATCCCTGGGATTCTCCAGGCAAGAACACTGGAGTGGGTTGCCATTTCCTTTTCCAATGCATGAAAGTGAAAAGTGAAAGGGAAGTTGCTCACTCATGTCTGACTCTTAGCGACTTCATGGACTGCAGCCTTCCAGGCTCCTCCATCCATGGGATTTTTCAGGCAAGAGTACTGGAGTGGGGTGCCATTGCCTTCTCCAGCCTTATGATTACAGAAATAATATTGAGTGCTTTCTGTGTCCCATGTATGTCAGACTTAATGTATCCTAAGCCAATAAGTTACATTTCTCTAGAACTCCTCTTCTCAAAGAGCAACCCTCCATCCATAGAACTGTCACTTCTATAGTCTTCCAGACTAGAATATCTGCTGGTCTTCGGCGTCTCTCTTCCCCTTACCTCCTCATATGTGAGTTCTGTCAAAATCTGTTGATGCTTTCCTCTAGAGCTCTGTTTGTTCCCTCCTTTGGAACCCCACCATGACAGACTCAATTTATGACCTTATTATTGCTTACCTGGACACTTGAAGAATCTCCTATTTTGTCTTTAGCTATTTTCTCTTTTAGTCCTCCATCCACACTATCTCTAGGGTTATCTTTCTACCTGAAATCAGATCATTTTGGTTCCAGCTCAGAATCTGACAAATTCTGCCTTTCAGTCTGCTGCTTTCATATCGACACTGAAAGGGAAGTGCAATCACAAACCAAATATCAGAGCTCCAGGTAAAGCTTCATTTCTTACTCTGGTTCCCTACGTTTGTGATTCTTTTTAATTCACAATGTTTTTGCACAGCCAGTGTCCTCTGCCTCACAAAATGGCACTACTTTTTCTCTATTTGCTGGAACTGGAAACCAAAGCCCTTCACAATGATCCTCATTCTTTCTTCATATGTATCTCTAAACCAGATTATATAATTATCCTAGATATTGCTCAAATATGCCCAAGACTTTCTATCTCTGCTGTTATGAACCTAGTAAGCTACCTTTCTCTTTCTCCTGAAATCCTATAAAAGTTTCTGAACTCATCTTCCTGTCTCTGAACCTGCTTTTTTGTGTGTGTGGAACATTTTTGAAGTCTTTATTGAATTTGTTATAGTGTTGTTTCTTTTTTTATGTTTTAATTTTTTGGCTATGAGGCACTAAAAGATCACTGGGAGAAATATCAACAACCTCAGATATGCAGATACCACTCCAATGGCAAAGTGAGGGGGAACTAAAGAACCTCTTGATGAGGGTGAGGAGAGTAAAAAAGGTGACTTGTAAGTCAACATTCAAAAAACTAAGATTATGGCATCTGGTCCCATCACTTCTGGCAAATAGAAGGGGTAAAAAGTGGAAGCAGTGACAGATTTCATTTTGGGGGTCTCCAAAATCAGTGAGGACAGTGACTGCAGCCGTGAATTTAAAAGACACTTGCTGCTTAGAAGGAAAGCTATGGCAAATCTAGACAGTGTATTAAAAAGCAGAGACATCACTTTGCTGACAAAGGTCCATATAGTCAAAGCTATGGTTTTTCCAATAGTCATGTACAAATGTAAGAGTTGGACCATAAAGAAGGCTGAGCACTGAAGAATTGATGCTTTTGACTTGTGGTACTGGAGAAGACTCTTGAGAGACCCTTGAACAGCAAGATCAAACCAGTCAATCCTAAAGGAAATCAACCCTAAATATTCATTGGAAGGATTGATGCTAAAGTTGAAGCTCCAATACTTTGGCCACCTGATGTGAAGAGCTGACTCATTGGAAAAGACCCTGATGCTGGGAAAGCATGAAAGCAAAAGAAGCGGGTGGCAGAGGATCAGATGGTTAGATAGCATCACCAACTCAATGGACATGAATGTGAGCAAACTCTGGGAGACAGTGAAGGACAAGGGAACCTAGCATGTTGCAGTCGATGGGGTCATAAAGAGGTGGACGTGATTTAGTGACTGAATAGCAAAAACAAATGTTTTTGTTGATGGAATCTTTAGGAATTTCTATAAATAGTATCATGTTATCTGGAAACAGTGACAGTGTTACTTCTTCCTTTCTGATTTGAATGTTTTTTATTTCTTTTTCTTACCTAATTGCTGTGACTAGAAATCCCAATACTGTTCTGAATACAAGTAGTGAGAATGGGCATCCTTTGTCTTTTATGATCTTAGTGGAAAGCTTTTACCATTTATAATGATGAAAAGCTTTTTTACCATTTATTATAATGTTAGCTGTGAGTTTATCATATATGGCCTTTATTATACTGAGATGTTTCCTTTATACTCACTCTATTGAGAGACTTTATTAATATTATAATGGGATTTTGATTTTTGTCAAATGCTTCTTCTATTTCCATTTCGTCTATTGAGATGATCATATGATTTTTATCCTTCATTTTGTTAAAGTGATATATTGCACTATGGATATTAAATCATCTTTAATCATGGGATGATAAATTCCACTTGATTGTAATGTATGATCTTTTTAATATATTGTTGAATTTGTTAATATTTTGTTGAGGATTTTTGCATCTATATTCACCTGAGATATTGGACTATACTTTTCTTTTTTGTGATTTCTTTGTTTGGTTTTGGTATCAGGATGATACTGGCCTCAAAAAACGAGTTTGCAAGTGTTTTTTGTTTTTGTTTTTCTCTTTCATGTCTTTGGCATGAGTTTGTAAAGTACAGATATTAAATCTTTGAATGTTTGGTAGAAGTCACCAGTGAAGCCATTTGATCCTAGAGTTTTATTTGACGGCAGGCTTTTGGTTACTGATTCAATCTCCTTATTTTAATCAGTCTGTTCAAAGTTTCGATTTCTCCCTGGTTAATTCTTGGAAGATTGTGTTTCTAATTTATCCATTTCATCCAGATGGTCCAATCTGTTGGTATACAATTGTTCATAGTGGACTCTTATGATCTCTTGCATTTCCACAGTATCAGTTTCAATTTCTCCTCTTTCATTTTTCATTTTATATATTTGAGCCCACTTTTTTATTGGTGAGTTGAGGTAAAGGTTTGTCAATTTGCTTATCTTTTCAAAGAATCAGTTTATTTATTAAAATTTTTGGTATTTATTTCTCTTATTTCTACTCTTATTATTATTATTTTATTACCTCTACTAGCTTTTCTAGTTTCTTTAGGTGTAAGATTAAATTATTTATTTGAGGTTTTCCTTGTTCTTGAAGTAGGCCTATATTGCTATGTACTTCCCTCTTGCAACTGCTTTTGCTACATTCTATAGATTTTGAAATTTTCTATTTCAGTTGTTATTGTCTCAAGGTATTTTTTGATTTCCAGTTTCATTTCTTCATTGACCCATTGATTATTAAAAAGCATGTGGTTTAATCTAGACATGTTAATGTTTTTTCAGGTTTTTTTTTATAATTAATTTCCAATTTCATATACTGTCATCTTAAAAGATGCTTAACACGATTCAGCCTTCTCAAAGTTATTGAGACTTGTTTTGTGGTCTAACATATGACCTCTCCTGGAGAACGTTTCACATGCATGTGAGATGAATTCAGCCTTCTCAAAGTTATTGAGACTTGTTTTGTGGTCTAACATATGACCTCTCCTGGAGAATGCTTCACGTGCATGTGAGATGAGTGTGTGTTCTGCTGCATTTGGATGGAATGTTTTATATATATCTACTGCTGTGGGCAGGATCCCTTAGAAGAAATGGAGTAGCCATAATAGTCAACAAAAGACTCCGAAATGCAGTAGTTGGATGCCATCTCAAAAATGACAGAATGATCTCTGTTCATTTACAAGGCAAACCATTCAATATCATGGTAATCCAAGTCTATACCCACCAGTAAGGCTGAAGAAGCTGAAGTTGAATGGTTCTATGAAGACCTACAAGAGGTTTAGATCTAATACCCCAAAAGATGTCCTTTTCATTATAGGGGACTGGAATGCAAAAGTAGGAAGTCAAGAAACACCTGGAGTAACAGGCAAATTTGGCCTTGGAATACGGAATGAAGCAGGGAAAAGACTAATAGAGTTTTGCCAAGAGAATGCAATGGTCATAGCAAACACCCTATTCCAACAACACAAGAGAAGACTCTACACATGGACATCACCAGATGGTCAACACCAAAATCAGATTGATTATATTCTTTGCAGCCAAAAATGGAGAAGCTCTATACAGTGACCAAAAACAAGACTGGGAGCTGACTCTGGCTCAGACCATGAACCCCTTATTGCCAAATTCAGACTTAAATTGAAGAAAGTGAGGAAAACCACCAGATCATTCAAGTATGACCTAAATCAAATTCCTTATGATTATACAGTGGAAGTGAGAAATAGATTTAAGGGACTAGATCTGGTAGACAGAGTGCCTGATGATCTATGGATGGAGGTTCGTGACATTGTTCTTTGTTCTTAGTGATGTTTTCTAAGTCCCACTTGACTTTGCACTCCAGGATGTCTGGCTCTAGGTGAGTGATCACACCATCATGATTATCTGAGTCATGAATATCTTTTTTGTATAGTTCTTCTGTGTATTCTTGTCACCTTTTCTTAATATCTTCTGCTTCTGTTAGGTTTGTACCATTTCTATCCTTAATTGTGGACATCTTTGCATGAAATGTTCCCTTGGTATCTCTAATTTTCTTTAAGAGACCGCTAGTCTTCCCTGTTCTGTTGTCTTCCTCTATTTCTTTGCATTGTTCACTTAGGAAGGCTTTCTTATCTCTTCTTGCTATTCTCTGGAACTCTGCATTCAAATGAGTATATCTTTGCTTTTCTCCTTTGCCATTTGCTTCTATTCTTTTCTCAGCTATTTATAAGGCTTCCTCAGAAAACTATTTTGCCTTTTTTTTTTTCCCTTGGACATGGTCTTGATCACTGCCTCCTGTACAATGTTTTGAATCTCCATCCATAGTTCTTCAGGGACTCTGTGTATCAGATACAATCCCTTGAATCTATTTGTCACTTCCACTGTATAATCGTAAGGGATTTGATTTAGGTCATAGCCAAATGGTCTAGTGTTTCTCCCTACTTCAATTTAAATCTGAATTTGGCAATAAGGAGTTCATGATGTGAACCAGAGTCAGCTTCCATTTTGTTTTTGCTGACTGTATACAGCTTCTCCATCTTTGGCTGCAAAGAATATAGTTAATCTGATTACAGTATTGACCATCTGGTGATGTCCATGTGTAGACTCTTCTCTTGTGTTGTTGGAAGAGGGTGTTTGTTAATACCACTCTGTTCTCTTGGCAGAACTCTGTTAGCCTTTGCTCTACTTCATTTTGTACTCCAAGACCAAAGTTGCCTGTTACTCCAGTTACTGCCTGTATCTCTTGACTTCCTACTTTTGCATTCCAGTTCCCTATGATGAAAATGACATCTCTTTTTGGTGTTAGTTCTAGAGGGTCTTGCAGGTCTTCACAGAACCATTCAACATCAGCTTCTTTGGCATTAGTGGTTGGGACATAGACTTGGATTACTGTGATATTGAATGGTTTGCCTTGGAAACAAACAGAGATCATTCTGTTGTTTTTCAGATTGCACCCAAAGTAATGCATTTCAGACTCTTTTGTTGACTATTATGGCTACTCCATTTCTTCTAAGGGATTCTTGCCCACAGTAGTAGATATAATGGTCATCTGAATTAAATTCACCCGTTACAGTCCATTTTAATTCACTGATTCCTAGAATGTCGACGTTCACTCTTGCCACCCCCTGTTTGACTACTTTCAATTTACCTAGCTTCATGGACCCAACATTACAGGTTCCTATGCAATATTGTTCTTTACAGTGAGTTTCTTTGATTTCATCTTATTTGAAACTCTCTGGGTCCAGAGAGGGAAGTGTCTCTTGAATCTTGTTAGGAAAGTTTTCAGCCACTATTTGTTCAAATAAGTTTTCTGTCCTTCTCTCTTTCTCTCTTCTCCTTCTGGGGCCCATTTTAGTGCAAGTACAATCCACTTGATGATTTTCCACAAGCTATTTTCACTATTTAAGATTCTTTTTGTTGCTTTATTTGTGTGAGTTCCGTTCCTCTGCCTTCCAGGTCACTGATTCTTATGCTTCATCTAGTCTGCTATTGAACCCTTCTAGTATATTTTTCAACTCATTTACTGTATTATTTACTTCTGTGTGTTCTGTTTGATACTTCTCTTGAAGTTGTGTGTTCATCTATTATTTTTCCAACGTTGGTGGGCATCTTTATGACTGTTATTTTGAACTCATGTTCAGGCAAATTTTTTTTCTGTTTTGTTAAGTTTCTTTCTGCGGTATTATTATTTTGTCTTGTCATTTGGAACATATTTCTCTGTTTCCTCATTTTTCTTTATTCTCTGTGTTTGTTTTTTTGTATTAAGCAAAACAGTTTCCTATCCCAGTCTTGAAGAAGTGGTCATTGGGAGAGGGTATATTTGAGTCTGCTGTCTGTTCAGTGCCTTGGGGATGACAGCCTGCCAAGAAGCTGTCTCTTTGATTGTTTCAGTACTGTGGGGCCCAGAAATGCAAGACCTCCTGACCACTAGGGCAAAGTATTCAAAAGGTGCCTCTGTGTGCCATGAATGCACCCTCTGGCTCTGGCAAGGCAGGCACTGTGGTAGAGAAGAGTTAGGCGAGGGCAAGCCCTCCCACTGGGACCAGTGGCATGGGAACCATGGTGGGGAAGCACCAGGCCAGGGAATACGATGCATGAGGGCCATGTGGAAAACGCCTTCTGGGTTAGAGGCACCAGGAGAATGCCAGGGTGGGGCAAGTGACTTTGGTGAGGCATATAGAAAATGCCAAAAATGGTGTGTACCAACCTAATGTTGGTACATTAGGCTAAGAAAGCAGAAGAAGAAGAAAAAGAGATACTCACCAGCATCTTTATCCCAGAAAGGCCTCTGTGCCTCTGGTATATGCCCTACGATTTGTTAGTGAATTTCCTTTGCATATGGCCCAGGCTCTTTGCAAACTGCTGTTTCTACTGGGACTCAGGGCAAACAAGTCTAGGCACGAAGCTGTTGACAGTAAAGTCTGTTTCCTACAGCCCCATGGTTCTGCTGGGTGCAGGCTCCGCTGGCTTTCAAAGCCAAATGTTTGGGGGCTTGTGTTTCTGGTGCAGGTCCCAAGGGCCTGATGTGGCACTCAGACACCTTGCTCCTCAGGTAGGAGCTCTGTGTTCGTGATGTCCCTCTTGTTTGTGGGTCACAATACTGGGAATGGTCTGACAAGACTACGTCTCTGTTTCTCCTGCCCATCTCAGCCTGGCTTTTTCTTTTGTCATTTGCTGTGGAAGAGCTGTTTTTCTAGTCTTCAGGTACTTTTCGGAGAGAATGATTCTATATGTAGTTGAGCTTCAGTGTATCTGTGGGAGGTGGTGAGCTTAGGGTCTTCCTATGCTGTCATCTTGAACCTCTGCATCTTGGTCTGTTTTTAAAGATGTTTTAAAATCTCTTCAAAGATTTTAAGTTTGCCAAGCATCAGAGAAAGCTGTATATGTCAAGACGCAGTTCCCAAAATTCTGTGACTAAATGCAAAAAGATTTCTTTTTTAAAAAGAAAAACCATTCATTCCATGTAACTGTTGTGGGTTATTTTGGACTTTTTTCAACTTTATTTTAGTTTTGGACCCAAACTGATAGAACAACTACTATTTGGATTATTGCTGATCAGCATAGCAGAGGAAAAGAGTTCACAGACAATTACACACTAACTCTTAAAGTTTTACCTAGAAGTGACACTGCTCGTCTATGAAGCAAGTCATTTTACCACACCTAACTCCAAGGGTTGGAGAAATGCAGTGTTACTGTACACCTGGAGAGAGTGGAGGTCTTTAATGGATAGCACTAATGATCATGTAAGGCATCTATTCCATTTGAAGATTTGTACAGATTCTAATCTTGATTCTAGCTTGTGCTTCATCCAGCCCAGCATTTTGCATGATATTGTCTACATATAAGTTAAATAAGAAGGGTGACAATATACATACTTCTTTTCTGATTTGGAACCAGTCTATTGTTCCATGTACAGTTCTAATTGTTGCCTCTTGATCTGCATACAGGAGGTGCCTCTCAGGAGGCAGGTCAAGTGGTGGAAATCTGCATGCAGGTCAAGTGGTGGAAATCTGCATACAGGTCAGGTGGTGGAAATCTGTATACAGGTCAGGTGGTGGAAATCTTCATACAGATTTCTCAGGAGGCAGGTCAAGTCATGGCATCTGATTCCATTACTTCATGACAAGTAGATGGGGAAACATTGGAAACAGTGAGAGTATTTTCTTGGGCTCTAAAATCACTGTAGATGGCGACTGCAGCCATGAAATTAAAAGACGCTTGCTCCTTGGAAGAAAAGCTATGACCAACCTAGACAGCATATTAAAAAGCAGAGACATTACTTTGCCAACAAATATTCATCTTGTCAGAGCTATGGTTTTTCCAGTGGTCATGTATGGGTGTGAGAGTTGGACTATAAAGAAAGCTGAGCACCAAAAAAATGATGCTTTTGAACTGTGGTGTTGGAGAAGACTCTTGAGAGTCCCTTGGACTGCAAGGAGATCCAACCAGTCCATTCTAAAGGAAATCAGTCCTGAATATTCATTGAAAGGACTGATGCTGAAGCTGAAGCTGAAGCTCCAATACTTTGGCCATGTGATGCAAAAAACTGACTCATTTGAAAAGACCCTGATGCTGGGAAGGATGGAAGGCAGGAGGAGAAGGGGATGACAGAGGATGAGATGGTTGGATGGCATCACCGACTCAATGGACATGAGTTGGAGTAGGCTCCAGGAGTTGGTGATGGACAGGGAGGCCTGGCATGCTGCGATTCATGGGGTCTCAAGGAGTTGGACATGACTGAGCGACTGAACTGACTGACAGATTATAATACAGAGTTTTGAATACAGGGGGATTAATAAATACTGGTTAACTCTTTGCTTGACCTAAGGTATATTCATTCCACAGTTCTGCCTTGACTTGATTTTGAATGGTAGTCCTCTTGGAGATGACACCCAAGCTCTGAAAAGGTGAGAAAATGAACTGCACCCAAAACACAAAGGCAAAAACATTTTAAGTACTTTAGCACTTTCTGAACTTGGCAGTGATAAAGACCTCACTAATAGTGCAGATGAACTTGATATTGTGGCCCTATTTAAGAAAGCACTAAATCCTTCCAGCTGGAGATAATTGATGAAATGGCTATATCTCAGAGTTTCTCTGGCTGCCACTAACAATGTTAAATTAGATAAGTAGCAGCAGCATTTTGAGGAGATGGAAGCCATCTGATATCAGAGAACAGAAAATAGAAACAGAGAAAAACATCAGAATCCTGAGAGCTATAGTGAATTTTCTGAAGTTCAAGCTGTACAAACTGAAGAAGTTGAATTGTAAGATAATGAACATGGGAAATGTGGCATATATTGTATGGTCTTTTAATTGTAGTTTATGTGGAAGGATAACCATAGTGTGAATAGATATCCTCAAAGGTATCTGTCCTGTCTTGTTCCCTCTTATGTCTATTAGTAGCCAGTAAATTGTGATAAGAAAAATAGGGCTGTGTGGACAATATAGTGTAATGTATGGTTAAAACCCTCAATTCCATTATTGTAGAATAGTGACGATACCTTGGAAAATGTATGTAGTTCACAGGGTTGCAGTTATGGTTAAATAAAATAATGAATACAAAGAATTTAGCTCTTTGCCTAGAATTTATTAAATGGTAACTGCTATGATTGTTGTAGTTTTCTTCTTATGCTGATTATTGATGCTTGATTTTTTTTAAGGTGATGGTATTTGTTCTATTTCAGAGACTGAAGAAATAAACATTCTTGAATAGAAACATGAGAGTGTATTTGATGTTCAAGAACAAATATTTTTCCATGAAAATTTTATTTTATGTATGCAATATATGCCTTTGTTAATGTGTATTTATACTGGGTTAAAACAGAAAATGCATTTCTAAATCTTATGCTATGCTATGCTAAGTCACTTCAGTCGTGTCCGACTGTGTGTGACCCTGTAGATGGCAGCCACCAGGCTCCCCTGTCCCTGGGATTCTCCAGGCAAGAACACTGGAGTGGGTTGCCATTTCCTTTTCCAATGCATGAAAGTGAAAAGTGAAAGTGAAGTCATATATGTGGTCATAAAACCTGAAGGTTTTAATTCTAAATAAATGGATATGGGTCTCAGTTTATCAAAGACCTAATGTTTCAAGGAATGCCTGAATTTCTCTTTGAGATAATTTTCTAAGAAAAAAGGTCTAATTATTATTATTTCATAGAGTTTCTGGAATTAAAGAAAAGTAATGGGTTGTGTACTTTTCTCATCCCCAAATGAGATTTCTTTTTTAACAATGCAAACTATATAGCACATTTCAAATGTGTGAATGTGAGCATTATTCTGAAATCCTAATGAAATCTGCCTTAAGATTTAAAACCTTGGTCTAGCTGTACAGCTTAGTGTGCTGATCTATTCAGCTTTCATCATTGAATGGCCTGAGCACTACTGGAGCTCCAAGCTTCCATTTTAACAAACTAAGCATTTCTCAAATATAAAACAAAAGCAAATTAAATTAAGAAGTTATATATTACAGTTGACCCATGAAGTGCAGGGGTTTTTCTCTGGGCTAATAAGGCTGAATGTTTAGGCTTCAAATTTTCCATAGTTTCTCTTCCTCAGTATGAAGCACATGAGAACAGAACAAAAACTCGAAGCAGTTTTGGTTTTTTGGCACTTTTGAATGCTACTGCTCAGTCAAGGAAGCCATCATGAGGCATCATTTTGTGCAGACATTGGGCCAACTCATGGAAAGCTCTTAACATGGAGGAAACACAATATACTATCATTAGTGAAGTCTATTATATTTTCCTGGCTTTTCCCTGAAGATACTTCTTCCCTTGCAACTCCATTATTTGGTGTCTGTTTCTCTCACACACCTTTCCTACCTCTTTGTAATTTCATTGCTGTTTGCAAACCGTTTTGACCCTTCCATAAAAAGAAAACCAAGCTTTGTATCTCATGTCATCAGTCTGTTACCCACACCCTGCCTCTCTATGTTGTGGTTATCTGCTGAGCCCTGCGTCCTTGTGTCTTGCAAGTTTTGGCTCCTGACTCACTGTCAGTCTCTCAGCAGCACTGCTGTCATCCTTCTTGATAAATGGTTTATTTGTGTACGTATCCTTTTAGTCAACTGGCTTCTCCCCCTAGTCACATAGTCCTAACTGCTCTCTCAGCCACTCACCCCATGATCTTGTTCTAGACCTTACCTTTAAAACTGTGCCCTTCTACCACCACAGATTTTTTTCCATTCCCCCAGATTTTTTGAGGAACAAAAGAGTACAATACAATGGTTTGATATACATATATATTGTGAAAAGAGTATTACAAACAAATTTATTCATCCATCACATCACACATTCCATGTGTGTGTGTGTGTGTGTGTGTGCGTGTGTGCACACGGGTGCCCACTTGCTGAGAACACTTAAGGTCTCTGATAGTAAAGTCTCACAAACTCAGTTTAAAATGGTGCACTCCCTGAACTACACTTGATATTTGCTTCATCCTGTTCATGTTTAAGTAATCTCAGTCAGATAAAGGGTGTTTGTTTTACAGACCTATCAAACATAATTTTTTGTACTTATATACTTCTTCACATCACATTTTTTCTTTTCTTCTTCTTCGGTTATTTTAAATAAATATAGTAATGGCTCATAATTAAACTGTGGAAAATGATGAATGTTTTCTGGGATCTCTTTTGCATCTTTCTCACCAGTTTGAGTCACAAACTCTGCCCCCGCCCCACACCTTTTTTTTTTTTTTTTACACAATTTCTTATTCCTATATTTGAAGTTTGACTCTTATCAGTTACCATCCTTTCATTCATTCATTGAATGCTGTGAACTGAAAATTGAGTTTAACTATTAATAGATGCTATAGTTTAGGGCTTATTTGGTTGATTTATGGGACTTGAGTCTATTACTTTAATGATTTCTTGCCACATGTAAACATCACCCGATAAATGCTTCTTTTCTATCAAATTAGGAAATTGCCAATTTATTGTAGTATTAAACACTTCCTGCATGTTTTTGTTCTCTTAAGAAAAATTAGAGAATGCTTATGTTTTATATCATGATAAAGAGTCTTTATCATCGCATTTGCATTCAATAATAAAACAAATATTGAAATTCACAAACTCAGCTATTATTTGGAATAACCAATTATGGGTTTATTGTAGTTATTTTAATAAAAATATAATCGGTTCAAAAATACTTGGCTTGATCTTTTCATTGAGGAAGGAGGTTATTTTTCACTCTAGTAGCTGCATTAATTTGCTTTTGCTACTAGAATATAATTAAGTAAATTAATTCCTTCAAGATTTTTTCAAACACCTCTTGTGCAAGAGAAGGTACTAAGAAAGGAAAGATGTTTAAGCCACATTTCCTATTCTAGAGCTACTTGCAAACTAAATGTTGAGACAGTGCTTAGCCAATGGTTAACCACACAGTAAACATTTCAGAATTTTTGTCCTTAACAAACTTTAAATGACAATCTAGGTGTAGCTGACTGTTTACCAGACCAGTGGCCCCACCTTCCTTGACAATTAGCTAGATTGTATTTCCCAGATTCCCTTGCAAATAGGTGTGTACATATGATAATATCTTGGCCAATGAAATGCAGACAAAAGTGATGAATCCCATTTTAATTCTGTCCCATGAAATGGCCATACAACCCTTTATTCTCTCTTGTATTAATACTGTCTGCTGGCTGTTCATTTACTCCTGAAGCTGTCAAAAGATGGCATAGTCTCTGCTGGTTTATGTTCCTTAATGATGCTGAACTGTCTATGCTATCACTCCCTGCTGGACAAAAAATAAATCTATCTGTTAAGCCTACGAGATTACAAGGTTTGTCTGTTACAAATTCTAGAGTTGCAAATAGATAATGTACTAATGAACTTAAAAAGTGATCCTGTTCATTAGAGTCAAGAGTGTACTTTATGGGTAAATAAGGCTCATAATGTGTTTGAGATTCATTAAGGAAGCTAAGTATGGACTTGCTTGTACAGTAGGAATCTGTTATGAAATCTAGGAATCTCAAATTATTTTTCATTGCTTAACTAGAGCCTATGAGAAAAAGGAAAAGGGAGTGAGGCCATGGAAGAGTCTTGGGAATGGATGGGAGTGTTAGAGATATAATAAGTTATATGTCTATAATGACATCTTTATACATTCAAATACCTATTGATAGGGCTTCTTGATGTCTTGGATCTACTCTTGACTGCCTTTATTCATTGCCAAGGAGGGTGGAACTTAATTAAATAAATGTCATTGCCAGGCTCCAGCTGACTCTGTTTCTCAACTGACCTCTGGACCTCTGTATTACTTTTATATTATTAAGATTTTAAAACATTTACTTTTTTGGCCTATAGCTACAATTAATCTTCTATGTGCTGTATATAAGTCAATTATAAAAGCCAAATATCCTCAAATAGCATTCACAGTTTTATTATTAGATACATGTTATTCACTGAAGAACTAAGTAGTCTGATTTTACTCTAAAAGAGGAAAATGTAATCCTGTGTCATTAAACATGTGACATTTAATGGAAAGTGTTCCAAATATCAAGGAAAAGTGGCATCTCTTTTCTTAAACTCAGGCAATAACTTGAAATCATGCTACATTATAATTTTATTCATACTTGAATTACTTTTTGATAAAGAATTTTATTTCTTTTCCTGAGTTCCTAACTGCTCTTCTTTTTTTGTTTATTGACAGAAGAGACATATGCTTTCACTGTGGTGTATTTTTATAGAAATACATATGCAAGTAATTTTTGTGAAAAAGAGTATATGTGGGAGCAAGCTTTTTAATTTTTTGCATATCATAAAATGCCTTGATTGATAATTAACTTATAATAGAAATACAGGTTCAAAATAATTTTCCCTAGGAATCTCAAAAGAATTGTGACATTTTTTTGAAGCATTCAGAGCATCATGCATACATTAAGCATACAGTATTATGTAAAGAAATCTGCCCCCTCTTCACAAATTTTAGATTTTCTCTTTGTATTTGAATTTATAAAACTTTATGAAAATGTTTCTAAGTGTGGGTCTTTACTCTTTGTTCCTGGCACTCAAATAGCATTTTTTAAATGAAAGCTTAAGTGTGTGTATGCATGTGTGTGTGTGTATGTGTATGTGTGTTTAAGCTCAAGAAAATTGTCTTATTTCGATACCTTTCTCCTCCTTATTTATTTATTGCTTTGGATTTCTCTTTTTATAACTGGTTTTAAATAGTTCTTGGATTTTCTGGGCTTGTCCTTATTTCTTGATGTATTTTTTGTTATATTTTTCCATTTTTGTCTTTTTGCTTAATATTCTGGGAGATTTCCTTCTCTTTATCTTCTGTCATTCATAACTATTCTCTTATATATATACTTTTGCTGAGCCAGTATCACTACCCCCTAATAGTCACATCTGAGCATATCAGATTGTATTTTATCTATATGCATGCTTTCTGGTGTAAATTCAAGATCTTAGGCATTTGGTAGAATATTCTAAGTCTCTAGAGCATTGTATATGACAACCATTGTAAGAGTTTATGCCAGAGTGGACCTTCTACATCTGTGTCAGACTTTCTATTCTTTTAAACAACACAAGACTTTTCTAATCACACACATTTCTGTCAATATAGCATCAATTAACTGACACTTCAGCATGGTAGTGATTCATCCACCCAGATGTAACCACAGGAATCACAGCCCTGTTTCCCCACAGTATTGAAGTGGGTCATACTAAGCCACAGTCTATGGGGAGATGGTAATTATGGTTATAGATAAGATGACTACCAGTGCTTGGTCTTCTAGTAACAGCTTGTGCATGCATGCTGTCATTTCAGTCGTCTCCGACTCTTTGCAATCCTATGACTGTAGCACACCAGGCTCCTCTGTTCATGGGATTCTCCATGCAAGAATACTAGAGTGGTTGCTAGGCTTTCCTCCAGGGGATCTTCCCAACCCAGGGATCGAACCTGCATCTCTTATGTCTCCTGCACTGGCAGGCAGGTTCTTTACCACTGGCACCATCTGGGAAGCCCAGTTTTTTTCTAATAATTGCTGTAGTTTAAATGGTTGGAGAAGCTTCAGTGCCTCCTGTGATGGTCTCACTCTCAGAAGGCAGAGTGTAGTGAATTGAAGCAAGCTGTTCATTTGGAACTCTCATATATATTTCACAACATATGTGTTGTAAGACCCCATGGACTAGTCCATGGAATTCTCCAGGTCAGAATACTGGAGTGGGTAGCCTTTCCCTTCTTCAGGGGATCTTCCCAACCCAGGGATCAAACCCATGTCTCCTGCATTGTGGGTGGATTCTTTACCAGCTGAGCCACAAGGGAAGTCCGAAATTGAAGAAATAAGCATTAGAAGGTTTTTTTAAAATAAAAAACGAAGTAAAGTCTACATTCTAAATCTATGTCGCTGACTCAGACTTTGTTGACAAGTAAAATTGGTTTTTGAGGAGAAGGTAGGTAAAAGTCTCTATTTGTGATTATTAAAGATTGAATTATATATGAAGTGATTCACCTTGGAATCAAACTTTATTCCCAGGTCATCTAAACCACTATCTGAAATTGCCAAAGAAACACAATGAAACAAGTTCTTAGAGAGTGTCACTTGGAACACTGATCAATAAATAAAATTTTAGGAGTTTAGAGCAATAGTAAGGATTGGAGTATACTCTAGGTTGTGTAAAATCTTGCCAGGAATTTTTACTGGACAGAAGCCAAAGCTGAGAAAGAAGCACAATGATGAAGGGAGCACAATGTCTCCTAAAGACAGAAAAACAGGATTGGTCCTAAGAAGTCCCAAATGTCTTCAAAAACTCAATAACTCTAGTGTAGATGTATTTTCAGGATTTAAGGCAAACAGAAGGTCTGTAAAGCATTCCTTTATGGTTTCTTACAGGCTGCTGAGTTCTGTACCAATTGCTCATTGCTTCATTCACTTATTTCTTCTTTTATTAAATTTCTATTATGTTTTAGGGACTGTGACAGGCATTAGTGATTCATAATCCTGGTAATCATGGGGTCTAAAGTGTTATACAGAAGATATAAAAATTATGCTTTTTTTTTGTATTTTTTTTGAGGCATAATCTCTGTAAGATAAAATTCACCAAAGACAGTATAAGCTGATAAATGTATACAGTTGTGTAACCATCAGTGTAGTCACTCTATTAGTCACATTTCCATCCTTTTAAAAGCCTCCTCATTACTCTTCATTGTCATTTCTGGCCCATCTCCCCATGCAATCTGTGTTCAGCTTTTTTCTCATAATAGTTTTTTTTTTCTGGAATTTCATGTAAATGAAATGAAACAGTACATAGTTTTCTGTGTCTGACGTGTTTGACTTAGCATGATACTTTTGAGATTTATCAATTTTATTGAAAATATTGTTAGTTATTTTTTTATTTATTGAAGAGCAGTGTTAGTTGAATGGATGCACAATAATTTGTTTATCTGTTTGTTAGATATTAGTGGTATTTCCAGTTTTGAGCTCTTAAAAATGCAGCTGTTAGTAACATTCACTTTTGGGTCTTTGTGTGAATGTATGTTTTTAATTTGGGGGGGTTAAAAACCTAGGAGTAATAATTTCTGGAAATTTGGATAGTTGTTTAACTTAATAAGAAATTGCCAAACCACTGTTTCAAAGTAAGAACTGTAATAATTTTACATTTTCACCATCAATATATGAGAATTCCAGGGGATCCTAAATCTTGCCAACACGATACTGTCACATTTAATTGGTGTGTGTTGATTTCTCATTGTTGTTTTACCTTACATTTTCCTGGTGACTAATTATACTGGCTATTTATTAATGTGTTTATTTGCCATTCATGTCTTCCTTGTGGAAATCTCCTCTCAAATCTTTTTTTTTTTTAAGTGAGGTTGTGTTTGTTTGTTGTTGTTATTGAGTTGTGAGTTATTCACATATTCTGGTTAAAAGTTCTTTATCAGATATATGTTTTACAAATATTTTCTTCTGCACCACTTGATATTTTACTTTTTTGACAATGTCTTTTGAAGACCAAATGTTTTCATTTTGATGAAATCCAATATATAAATTCCTTCTTATGGTGTATGCTTTTTCAGTTCTTTGTAAGGATTTTTTTCCCTAACTCATGGTTACATAGATTTTTCTCTTAAAGTTTGTCATTTAGAAACTTTCATAGTTTTAGCTTTTACATTAAGGTCTATAGCCCATATCTAGTTAAATATTTTTTGTATGATGTAAAATATAGGTCAAGGTTTATTATCTTTTATTCTTGCCCATAGGCATTTCATTGTTTTAGCCTAATTTGTTGAGAACATGATCCTTTTCTTACTGAGTTACATTATTACCTTTGTCAAAAGTCAGTTGACCATATACATGTAGGTCTATTTCTGGTCATTCTAATTGATTTCTTTGATCTGTATGTCTATCTCTACTGCTACTACACTGTTTTGATTATAGTAGTTTGAAATTAAATATGAAATCAGGTAGTGCGATTCTGCAACTTGTTCTTTTAAAAATTGGTTTGGCGATTCTTTAGATTTTCCATCTAAGTTTTATAGAAAACTTGTCAATTTCCACAGAAAAAGCCAATTAAAATTTTGATTGATATTGTTTTGACTCTATAGATCAGTTTGTGGAGAACTGACATTTTAATGATATCCATAAACATGGTATCACTCTCCATTTACCTAGGTCACTTTCATTTCAGCAAAGTTTTATATTTATCAGTGCACATCTCTTATATGTATGTTTTTAAATGTATCCCCAAGTACATCATAAGTTTAAAGCTACTATACATGGCAGTGTTTTTTAAAATTTAAATTTCTAATGATTTTATGCTAGAATATATGAATGCAATTAATTGTATACTATTTTTATATGCTAAGAACTTAGTAAGTTCACCCCTTTCAATCTATTTGCTTAGGACTTTCTACAGGGATTCTCATATCATTTGTGCAAAAATCAGAGTTTAATTTTTTTTAAATTTTCTCACTTTTTATTGCCTAAATACATAATCTAGGGCCTTCAGTACAACATAAATAAAATAATATTTCTAAGACTGTCATCACTGAGAATGGAAATACTTTCCTTGCTCCTGATTATGAGAGGAAGTAATTTAGTCTTTCGCCACTAAGCACAATGCTACCTGTATTTTTTTTTAATATGTATGCTTTTTATAGGTGGCAGAAGTTCCCATCTCTTTGTATAGAATGCTGAGAATTTTTATCATAAATATGTGTAGGATTTTGTCAAACACTTTTATTACACTTATTGAGACAGTTTCATTGCTATTTCTTTTTCGGTTGGTTAATATAGTAAATTACTTTACTTGAATTTTTTAATATTAAAACAATCTTGCATTCTTGGGATGAAACTCTCTTGGTTACAGTGTATTATCTTTTCATATGCTGCTAAATTTAATTTGTTAAAATTATGTTTAGGATTTTTATACCTATGTTCATGAGATACATTGTTTGGCAGTCTTCTTAAAATACCATTTTCTGGTTTTGGTATTAGTGGCCTCATAAAATGAGTTGTATTCTTTCTTATTTTTCTAGAAGAGTTTGTCTAGAATAATTATTTCTTTCACAAATAATCGGTAGAATTTAACAGGGAAGACATCTAGGCCCTGTTATGTCTTTGTGGGGAGGGTTTTAAGTATAACACTTTAATATGCATATAAGGCTATTCAGATAATCTATTTCTTTTTTTTTTTTCCTACTTTTTAGTTTTTTAATTAAGGATATTTGCTTTACAGAATTTTGTGGTTCTCTGTTGTACATCAACAAGAATCAGCCATAGGTACACCCACGTCCCCTCCCACCCAAACCTCCCTTCCATTTCCCTCCCCATCTCCCCCTTCTAGATCGTCAGAGTCCCTGTTTGAGTTCCCCAAGTCATATGGCAAATTCCCATTTGCTATCTATTTTACTATTCAGATGATCTATTTCTTCTTGGGGAAACTTTGGTAAATTAGGTCTTTTATCCATTTCATCTTCAATGTTAAGTTTATTTGCTTACATTTGTCTGAAAGAGTATTTATTTTGCTACTATTTTTGGAAAATAATTGAGGAAAAAATTTAGATTGACAAGGATTTTTGTTTTTGTTTTGTTTTTTCTCTTTTCAGTAACATGAAAGAACTCTCCACTGTCTTCTAGCTTGTAAAATTCCTGGTGAGATGTGAGCTGTCATTCGTGTCTTTCTATCATTATATAATTTTCTTCCTCTGATTGCTCTTATGACTTTCTCTATAATCCTAGTTTTCAGCAACTTGATCATGGTGTGTCCTGGTGTGGTTTTCTTCATGTTTCTTCTGCATTGCTTTTGTTGAGGTTCTTGGATCTGTGGATTTATGGTTTTCTACAAGTTTAGAAAAAATTTAACCATTATTTTTATCTGGGATTTTTAGAATTGATTATACTGTCTCCTGGGTTTCACATAATCTCCATGTTTTTTATCCATGTTTTATATGTGACCTTCCTCATACTTTCCATGTCTGTATATTAGGCCTCTCTAGACCTCTGCAGAGCAGATCAGCTCTTTACCTGTAACTCCATCCATACATATTCTGTGATATGCCGTTGTTGGCTCCTTTTTCTCAGTGAACACTTCTTCATAACCTTTCCATATTCATATACAGGAATTAATTGAAATGTTTTGTCCATTAATTTCTCCTTCCCCATGTTCATGAAGGACTAAACTCAAATGGCCTTCTTTGATTACTTTATTTGGCATTAAACTTTTCCAAGATTAACATGATTTATGTCTTTTAAAAACACTTGTAGTTTTCTAAACGGTCTTATTTGTTCACTTGTTTCATATCTATCCCACCAGAATATAAACTTCATGAGGGCAGAAACTTTATTTTGTTTATGATATGATCCCCAGAACCTAGTACAGCTCCTCAGTTCAGTTCAGTTCAGTCACTCAGTTGTGTCCGACTCTTTGTGACCCCATGGACTGCAGCACGCCAGGCCTCTCTGTCTATCACCAACTCCCGGAGTTCACCCAAACTCATGTCCATCAAGTCAGTGATGCTATCCAGCCATCTCATCCTCTGTCATCCCCTTCTCCTCCTGCCCCCAATCCCTCCCAGCATCAGAGTCTTTTCCAATGAGTCAACTCTTTGCATGAAGTGGACAAAGTATTGGAGTTTCAGCTTTAGCATCAGTCCTTCCAAAGAACACCCAGGGCTGATTTCCTTCAGAATGGACTGGTTGGATCTCCTTGCAGTCCAAGGGACTCTCAAGAGTCTTCTCCAACACCACAGTTCAAAAGCATCAATTCTTCGGTGCTCAGCCTTCTTCACAGTCCAACTCTCACATCCATACATGACCACTGGAAAAACCATGCTGCTGCTGCTGCTAAGTCACTTCAGTCGTGTCCGACTCTGTGCGATCCCATAGACAGCAGACTGCCAGGCTCCCCCGTCCCTGGGATTCTCCAGGCAAGAACACTGGAGTGGGTTGCCATGTCCTCCTCCAATGCATGAAAGTGAAAAGTGAAAGGGAAATCGCTCAGCCGTGTGCGACTCTTAGCGACCCCATGGACTGCAGCCTACCAGGCTCCTCCATCCATGGGATTTTCCAGGCAAGAGTTCTTGAGTGGGGTGCCATTGCTTTCTCCGGGAAAAGCCATAGCACATGTCAAATACTACATAAATATTTTCTAACGAATGCATGAATTCTCAACCTGACAGTCAGAATATGTCATAATTTAGTGTCACTTAATTTCTATTGTGTGAATCCTTAGATGTCCTTTAAAATTATATTCTTATGGTATCTTACCATGAATCATGATTTTGAAACTTGTATATGCCCTTTACTTTTCTTTGTCCATCCCAAAGTTATACTTATCCTTTAAGGCCTGATTCAAATCATCTTTATCATGAAGCTTTCCCTGAAGATCACTTTATTCTTCCTGTAAAGATGTAGACAATTCAGTTTCATGATTTATTTTATATTACTTTACTCTATAAAGATGGAGAAGCTCTATACAGTCAAGAAAAACAAGACCAGGAACTGACTGTGGCTCAGATCATGAACTCCTTATTGCCAAATTCAGACTTAAATTGAAGAAAGTAGGGAAAACCACTAAACCATTCAGGTATGACCTAAATCAAATCCCTTATGATTATACAGTGGAAGTGAGAAATAGATTTAAGGGCCTACATCTGATAGATAGA
>NW_011495027.1:13381644-13382012 GCF_000754665.1 Bison bison bison
GTACAGGACAGGGATCAAGACCATCCCTATGAAAAGAAATGCAAAAAAGCAAAATGGCTGTCTGGGGAGGCCTTACAAATAGCTGTGAAAAGAAGAGAAGTGAAAAGGAAAGATATAAGCATCTGAATGCAGAGTTCCAAAGATTAGCAAGAAGAGATAAGAAAGCCTTCTTCAGCGATCAGTGCAAAGAAATAGAGGAAAACCACAGAATGGGAAAGACTAGAGATCTCTTCAAGAAAATTAGAGATACGAAGGGAATATTTCATGCAACGATGGGCTCAATAAAGGACAGAAATGGTATGCACCTAACAGAAGCAGAAGATATTAAGAAGAGGTGGCAAGAATACACAGAAGAACTATACAAAAAA
>NW_011495027.1:13382112-13394486 GCF_000754665.1 Bison bison bison
CCCAGATAATCACGATGGTGTGATCACTGACCTAGAGCCAGACATCCTGGAATGTGAAGTCAAGTGGGCCTTAGAAAGCATCACTATGAACAAAACTAGTGGAGGTGATGGAATTCCAGTTGAGCTATTTCAAATCCTGAAAGATGATGCTGTGAGAGCATTGCACTCAATAATCCAGCAAATTTGGAAAACTCAAGAGTGGCCATAGGACTGGAAAAGGTCAGTTTTCATTTCAATCCCAAAGAAAGGCAATGCCAAAGAATGCTCAAACTACCGCACAATTGCACTCATCTCACATGCTAGTAAAGTAATGCTCAAAATTCTCCAAGCCAGGCTTCAGCAATACGTGAACCTTGAACTTCCTGATGTTCAAGCTGGTTTTAGAGAAGGCAGAGGAACCAGAGATCAAATTGCCATGATGGCAATTTTTTCCGCTGGATCATGGAAAAAGCAAAAGAGTTCCAGACAAACATCTATTTCTGCTTTATTGACTATGCCAAAGCCTTTGACTGTGTGGATCACAATAAACTGTGGAAAATTCTGAAAGAGATGGGAATACTAGACCACCTGACCTGCCTCTGGAGAAATCTGTATGCAGGTCAGGAAGCAACGGTTAGAACTGGACATGGAACAACAGACTGGTTCCAAATAGGAAAAGGAATTCATCAAGGCTGTATATTGTCACCCTGCTTATTTAACTTGCATGCAGAGTACATCATGAGAAACGCTGGACTGGAAGAAGCACAAGCTGGAATCAAGATTGCCAGGAGAAATATCAATAACCTCAGATATGCAGATGACACCACCCTTATGGCAGAAAGTGAAGAGGAACTCAAAAGCCTCTTGATGAAAGTGAAAGTAGAGAGTGAAAAAGTTGGCTTAAAGCTCAACATTCAGAAGACGAAGATCATGGCGTCCAGTCCCATCACTTCATGGGAAATAGATGGGGAAACAGTGGAAACAGTGTCAGACTTTATTTTTTGGGTTCCAAAATCACTACAGATGGTGACTGCAGCCATGAAATTAAAAGACGCTTACTCCTTGGAAGGAAAGTTATGACCAACCTGGATAGCATATTCAAAAGCAGAGACATTACTTTGCCAACAAAGGTTTGTCTAGTCAAGGCTATGGTTTTTCCTGTGGTCACGTATGGATGTGAGAGTTGGACTGTGAAGAAGGCTGAGCGCCGAAGAATTGATGCTTTTGAACTGTGGTGTTGGAGAATACTCTTGAGAGTCCCTTGGACTGCAAGGAGATCCAAGCAGTCCATTCTGAAGGAGATCAGCCCTGGGATTTCTTTGGAAGGAATGATGCTAAAGCTGAAACTCCAGTACTTTGGCCGCCTCATGCGAAGAGTTAACTCATTGGAAAAGACTCTGCTGCTGGAGGGGATTGTGGGCAGGAGGAGAAGGGGATGACAGAGGATGAGATGGCTGGATGGCATCACTGACTCGATGGATGTGAGTCTGAGTGAACTCTGGGAGTTGGCAATGGACAGGGAGGCCTGGCGTGCTGAGATTCATGGGGTCGCAAAGAGTCGGGCACGACTGAGTGACTGAACTGAACTGAATAATTATTTCATGGTAGAGTCTTTTCATCCTAACAGACTTTTAAGCTCCTCAAAGCCAGGATCCCCTTTTATATGTGCTAAGAAGAGTCTAAATTAAACACATAAGAAAAATCTTATAATGCTCAGTTTTATATAGATGTATAAAGATTATGAAATTGTTTTTCTAGGTGTATATACACATGTAGGGAGCTATTTTAAGAGCATTATTCATTTATTTATTCTTTTCATAAATATTTTTTGAGTGCCTTCCTCATGCCAGGCACTGCTATAGGTGCTAAAGATATATAAGTGAATAAAACAACAATAAAAAAAAATCCCTCACCTTAAAAAAAATTATTTTTTAATTGAGGTATAATTGCCATATAACCTTATTCTAGTTTCAAGTATACAACATAATGATTTGACATTTTATACACTGCAAAATGATCACCACAATAAGCCAATCATCACCATCTATAGTTAGAAAATGTTTTTCTTATGATGAAAACTGTTAAAATCTGCTCTCTTAGCAACTTGCAAATACATAATACACTATTGTTAACTATACATATTATATTGTATATTACATCCAATGATTTACTTATTTTATATCTGAAAATTTGCACCTTTTGATCTTCTTCACCCATATTGCCCTTCCATCCCTGACCTTTCTGAGCCAATGTTTTCTTAGGAGTTGACAGACAAGAACAATTTTGGAATATATTATGTCTTAAGTAATTATGTGTAAAGCAAGTACTTCACATTTGAAGGAGAAAAAAATCTTGTTTAATTAAAATGTAAGTATTAAGTCCTCAAAATTTTATACAAGACATTTCCCATATCTTCTGTTTAGATATAGATTCTATGATCTGTTTTAAAACAATGAATATCTATGTGAGTTGAAAGGGAAAGAATATTACTGTATTTGCTTAATTGTGGAGTAATTAGTGAACAATAAGTATAGTCTTCTGACTTGATCTGAATTTTCTATGGTTTATTGTGAGCCATGACATTGACTTAATGTGTCCTTGAAAACTACTAAAGTGGAAATTTCATTCGTGAGTTGAAATCAACACGTTATCAGGAGGGAATGTTTGTGCCTTGGATTACTTGGGGTATGTTCCTTGTGGTTCTTTCTTGCTGTTCCACTCTTTCCATTCTCTCCTAAAACCCTAAGTGTGAAATTTAAAAATGGTCCTCTCACTGTCTTCTTTTCCAAGAATCCATTCCAAATAGTGCACATGAGCAGACCTCTTTGTGGAAATTTAATCTCCATCTCTTCTCAGGACATTTGTTCATAAAAGCCTCACAACAGGCATGTAGACATTGGCATGAAGGTAAAATTTTTGTTTCAGCAGCTATGTTTATTGGAATTATATATTTTTGATCATATACATTGTTTAAATATCCTCCAACTTCTCTAATCCTACTCTTCCAACAGCTTGCTTTTATTTCCTGGATTATGTAGCCTAGTTTCAAAAAGCCCTTGAAAAATGGTTAAAAATAGACTACTAAAAATTTTTTTATAGTTCAAGGAAAGAGTAAAATATTATTAGATAAGCATTATTGATTGCAGAAATATTAATGACTATTAAAAATAAATATCTATTAATATTAAAACACTAAATTGTGAAGTAATAAAGGATTTTAAAGCTAAATATTATGCTAACATTCAAATGTGTGATGTAAATATCCAATAACATTTATAAGTTTCATATTTTAAAGATGAGATTAATTTCTATTTGTTTTTCATTTTTATAAATATCAAATTATAATGTATTATGAACAATGCAAGGAATATAATTTTTGAAATTTCTTAAGGCACTCATAATTTATCAATGCTGTCTGTCTTTTCCCAAAACAGCTTGGTGTTTTTAGAGTAAAATTATAAAATAGAGTGTGTTTCACTCAGGTAAAAGGTTGCATGAATCTAGGAAAAAAGAGAATATTTTAAGGCTATATACCACTTTTCCTTGCCATTTTTCATGTCATTTTTAAAATACGTCTGCATGTCCATTTATTCATTCAACAGATGTTTATTGATCTATGTGCCAGATACCATTCTAAAGGCTGAAGATACTATAGTGAAAAAAATATTGTAGTCCTCTTGGAGTTGACGATCCAGCAGATAGATATGCAATGGAATAAAAAAGCAAAGAACATGATATGTCAGATAGCAATAAGGCAAAACACATAAATCAAGAAAGGTGGTTGAACTTTTAAATAGGATGACCAGGAAGGGCTTCTATGAGAAAGCGAGTTGGAGTAAAGATTTAAAGGGATAAGACAGCAAGCCACATGGTTACCTGAGGAAAGAATGATTGAAGTTGAAGAAACAGTAAATGTAAAAATTTTAGGTAGGGATGTGTTTGGTGTGGAGAGGAACAGAATGATGCCAGTAAACTGGAAGAGTGACTGAGTCAATGAACCTGTTGATCTTCCTCTGCCTATATGAGTGCTGGAATACATGTTGTCTAACAAGTAATGTTTGCCTACTGTTCATTAGTGGTTACAGATCTTTAGGACAGTGATTATTTACTTTTATATTTTTATTTTAACAACTTTATTTTGGGGAGAGCAGATTTAGGTTTACAACAAGAGGGAGAGATTCCTCACATATCCCCTACCTCCACAGATGCACATCTTTCCCTGTTGTCAACATATCAACATCACTCATCAGAATGGCACGTTATCTTTTTTTTTTTAAACCAAGGATGAGCATACATTAACATATTATAAGTACTCAAATTCCATATTTACCATGAGGTTCTCTCTTGGTTGTTGTACATTGTACAATATTGCATATTTTATGAGTTTTGGACATACATATAATTACAAATATCCATCATTACAATTTCTAATTTTCTTGAAGAGATCTCTAGTCTTTCCCATTCTATTATTTTCCTCTATTTCTTTGCATTGATCACTGAGGAAGGCTTTCTTATCTTTCCTTGCCATTTTTTGGAACTTTGCATTCAAATGGATATATCTTTTCTTTTCTCTTTTGCCTTTCACTTCTCTTCCTTTCTCAGCTATTTGTAAGGCCTCCACAGACAACTATTTTGCCTTTTTGCATTTCTTTTTCTTGGGGATGGTCTTGATTACTGCTTCTTGTACAATGTCACAAACCTTTGTCCACAGTTCTTCAGGGACTCTATCAGATCTAATCCCTTGTATCTAATTGTCACTTCCCCAGTATAATTGTAAGGGATTTGATTGAAGTCATACCTGAATGATCTAGTGGTTTTCCCTACTTTCTAAAATTTAAGTCTGAATTTGGCAGTAAGGTGTTCATGATGTGAGTCACAATCAGCTCCTGGTCTTGTTTTTTGCTGACTGTATAGAGCTTCTCCATCTTTGGCTGCAAATAATATACTCAATCTGATTTCAATATTGAGCATCTGGTGATGTCCATGTGTGGAGACTTCTCTTGTGTTGTTGGAAGAGGCTGTTTGCTATGACCAGTGCATTCCCTTGGCCAAACTCTGCTAGCCTTTGACCTGCTTTATTTTGTACTTCAAGGCCAAATTTGCTTGTTACTTCAGGTATCTCTTGACTTCCTATGTTTGCATTCCAGTCCCCTATAATGAAAAAGACATCTTTTTTGGGTGTTAGTTCTAGAAGGTCTTGTAGGTCTTCATAGAACTATGCAACTTCAGCTTTTTCAGCATTACTGGTCGGGGGATAGATTTGGATTACCGTGACATTTGAATGGTTTGCCTTCAAAACGAACAGTATGTGAACCATGAACTTCAAGATGTTCAAACTGTATTTGGAAAAGACAGAGAAACCAGAGACTAAATTGCCAACATCTGTTGGATCATTGAAAAAGCAAGAGAGTTCCAGAAAAACTTCCACTTCTGCTTTATTGACTATGCCAAAACCTTTGACTGTGTGGATCACAACAAACTGCAAAATTCTTAAAGTGATGGGAATACCAGACCACCTGACATGCCTCCTGAGAAATCTGTATGCAGATCAGGAAGCAACAGTTATAACTGGACATGGAGAAACAGACTGGTTCCAAATCAGGAAAGGAGTATGTCAAGACTGTATATTTAACTTATATGCGGAGTACATCATGTGAAATCCTGGGCTGGATGAAGCACAAGCTGGAATCGAGATTGCTGGAAGAAATTATCAATAACCTCAGATACGCAGACAACAATACCCTTATGGCACAAAGCAAAGAAGAACTAAAGAGCCTTCTGATGAAAGTGAAAAAGGAGAGGGAAAAAGTTGGTTTAAAATTCAGCATTCAGAAAACTAAGATATGGCATCTGGTCCTATCAGTTCATGGCAAATAGATAGGGAAACAATGGAAACAGTGAGAGACTTTATTTTCTTGGGGTCCAAAATCACTGCAGATGGAGACTGCAGCCATGAAATTAAAAGATGCTTGCCCTTTGGAAGAAAAGCTATGACCAAGCTATACAACATACTAAAAAGCAGAGACATTACTTTGCCAACAAAGGTCCATATAGTCAACACTATGGTATGGATGTGACAGTTGGACTATAAAGAAAGCTGAGTGCCAAAGAATTGATGCTTTTGAGCTGTGGTGTTGGAGAAGACTCTTGAGAGTCCCTTGAACGGCAAGGAGATCCAACCAGTCTATCCTAAAGGAAATCAGTCCTGAATATTCATTGGAAGGACTAATGCTGAAGCTGAAACTCCAATACTTTGGCCTCCTGATGCAAAGAAGTAACTCATTTGAAAAGACCCTGATGCTGGGAAAGATTGAAGGCAGGAGGAGAAGGGGACGACAGAAGATTAAATGGTTGGATGGCATCACTGACTCAATGGACATGAGTTTGAGTAAGCTCTGCGAGTTGATGATGGACAGGGAAGCCTGGCACGCTGTAGTCCATAGAGTTGAAAGGTGTCGGACATGACTGAACAACTAAACTGATACTGATACTGATCATTACAACATTGTACAGAGTATTTTCACTGCCCTAAAATTTCTCTTTGCTTCATTTATTCATCCCTTCCCCTTCTTTCTGCCAGCACTGTTTTTTATTTTTTTTTATTGTCTCCATACTTATGCCTTTTCTAGAATATTGTATAGTTGGAATCTATCAGTGTATACCTGTTTCAGCTTGACGTCTTTCACTTAGTGACATGCATTTAAGGTTCCTTCATGGCTTTTTTTGGCTTGATAGCTCATTTCTTTTTAATGCTGAATCAGTCCTGGGTGTTCATTGGAAGGACTGATGCTGAAGCTGAAAACTCCAATACTTTGGCCACCTGATGCAAAGAGCTGACTCATTTGAAAATACCCTGATGCTGGGAAAGATTGAGGGCAGGAGGGAAAGGGGACAACAGAGGAGGAGATGGTTGAGTGGCATCACCGACTCAATGGACATGGGTTTGGGTGGACTCTGGCAGTTGGTGATGGACAGAGAGGCCTGGCGTGCTGCGGTTCATGGGGTTGCAAAGAGTTGGACTCAACTGAGTGACTGAACTGAACTGAAATGATTCCATTATTTGGATGTACCACAGTTTGTTTGTTTGTTTGTTTTTTTAAATCTATTTACTTCCTGAAGGACACCTTAGTTACTTCCAAGTTTTGGCAGTTATATATAGAATTACTATCAACATCTGGGTGCAGGTTTTTGTGTGAACATAAACGTTCAGTTCCTTTGGATAAATAATAAGAAAGGAGATTGCTGGATCACATGGTAAGAATATGTTTAGTTTTCTAAGAATCCACCAAACTTGCTTCCAAAATGATTGCATTTTATATTTCCATAGCCATGTATGGGCTTCCCTGGTGGCTCAGAGGGTAAAGCATCTGGCCACAATGTGGGAGACCCAGGTTCATTTCCTGGGTCAGGAAGATCCCCTGGAAAAGGAAATGGCAACCCACTCCAGTATTCTTGCCTGGAGAATCCCATGGATGGAGGAGCCTGGTAGGCTATAATCCACAGGATCACAAAGAGTCAGGCACGACTAAGCGACTTCACTTTCACTTTTTCACTTTCACTTTCAGCAATATATGAGAGTTCTTTTACTTTATATCCTTATCAGCATTGTGTTGCTTACTTTTCACTTTTAAAAGAAGTGTTGTTTCTGACATGAATTAGTATAGAATTAATTTGTCAGTGTATGCCTTGCCTTTGACTGAAGAAAGGATTTGGGGTAATGAAAAGGTCTAATATCTTGGTTAAGTTGAAATATCTTCAAATTTAAAAAGCAAAACAGAAAAATTAAAATTTTAGAATTGATATTTTTCCAACTCTAATTTAATTCATAAGACATTTTTTGAGATTCTCTAAAGTAGAATGTTTTGCTGCTTTGGGGAATATGATGAGCAAAAAAAAAAAAAAGTTGGACTACAACTTTCTCAGTTCCAGGGGTCTTCAACAAAAGAGTCTAATCATCTTTCCTAATAAAGCTATTCCATTTATTCATTACTTTGCTCTCAGGGTTTTGGTTAACTTGCTTGCAAGAAGATTTTTTTAAGCTTTTTAAATTTTATGTTGGAGTGTACCCAATTAACAATGTTGTGGTAGTTTCAGGTGAACAGCAAAGGGACTCAGCCACACAGATTCATGTATCCATTCTCCCCCAGACACCCCTCCCATCCAGGCTGCCACATATCCTTGAGCAGAGTTCCCTGTGCTCTACAGTAGAACCCTGTTGGTTATACATTTTAAATATAGTGGTGTGTACATATTGATTCCAAACTCCCTAACTATCCCTCCCCCCATTCTTCCCCAGTGGCAACTATAAAGTTGTTTTCTAAGTCTGTGAGTCTCTTTCTGTTTTTGTAAATAAGTTCATTTGTATAACTTCTTTTTAGAGTCTGCATATAAGGAATGTCATATGATATTTCTCCTCTGTATGACTCACTTCCCTCAGTATAACAATCTCTAGGTTGATTCATATTGCTGCAAATGGTGTGATTTCATTCTTTTTAATGGCTGAGTAATATTCCATAGTATATGTGTATCACATCTTTTTTATCCATTCCTTTGTTGATGGATATTTAGGTTGCTTCTGTATCTAGGAAGCTAGATATGGAACAGTGTATCCATGTCTGTAATACATTGTGAACAGTGCTGCAGTGAACATTGGTACAGCCAACTGGTAGAACATACTGGAGGACAGTATGGACGCTCCTTAAAAAAACTAAAAATAGACCTATCATATGAACCTGCAATTCCACTCCTAGGCATATATCCAGAGAAAAGTGTGGTTCAGAATGATTTCTTAATAAGCTTACTGTGCCTCTGTGAAGTAGATATTAATACTATTCTTGATTTTTGCATAATGGTAGAGAGAGTTCCAGTGTTTGTCCTTAGATGCCCATGCACTTTTTGTGTACTCTGTTGCCGAGTGGATGCTGGTAGAGAACCACTTTGCACCTGCAGCCATGAGCAGACTGAAGCTTAGCTCCCATGTAACTTCAGAACATGGTTTTTCTATCCCAGAAGTGGTGTCTCATTATGCAATAGACTTTCTTCAGAAGGAATTTTTTCATTCACTGTCAGAGCTAATAGGTATATGTGATAGATCTCTTCCCGCCAACACTAGATACTGTGGATCTTTTCTGTTTTACCCTGATATATTAACATTTCTTCCAGTTCACACCCTTTACTTTGCTCCCTCTGCTCAATCAAGTTTTGTGGTTCTCATCCAAAGGCTGTATACCTGGATTCACTCTAATTTGACAGATGGTTTTTTCTCATGGTGGATTGGTGGAGCTTATTTGGTACACTGTGTTGGAAGGATTCTGAGACTGAGTCCAGAGTCAGGAAGAAAGAGTGTGGGAATTAATTAGTAGTGAGAGAGCTGGAGGAAATAGTGGTTGTATCAGGACCTATAGATGTACAAGCTGGATTTAGAAAAGGCAGAGGAACCAGAGATCAAATTGCCAACATCTGCTGGATTATAGGAAAAGCAGAAGAATTCCAGAAAAGCATCTACTTCTCCTTCATTGACTATGTTAAAGCCTTTGACTGTGTGAATCACAACAAACTGTGGGAAATTCTTAAAGAGATGGAATACCAGATCACCTTCCCTGACTCCTGAGAAACCTGTATGCAGGTCAAGAAGCAACAGTTAGAACCAGACATGGAATGACAGATTGGTTCAAAATTGGGAAAGGAGTATGTCAGGGCCTGTATATTGTCATCTGCTTATTTAACTGAAATGCAGAGTACCTAATGCAAAATGCCAGGCTGGATGAAGCTCAAGCTGGAAACAAGATTGTGGGAGAAATATCAATAACAGATACCACCCTAATGGCAGAAAGCAAAGAGAAACTAAAGAGCTTCTTGATGAAAGCAAAAGAGGAGAGTGAGAAAGCTGGCTTAAAACTCAACTTCAAAAAACTAAGATCATGGCATCTGGTCCTATCACCTCATCGCAAATAGATGGGGAAACAATGGAAACAGTGAGAGACTTTATTTTCTTGGGGTTCAAAATCACTGCAGATGGTGGCACCAGCCATGAAATTAAAAGACACTTGCTCCTTGGAAAAAAATCTATGGTAATCCTAGATAGTGAAGGACATGGAAACCTGGTGTGCTACAGTCCATGGAGTCATAAAAAGTTGGACACTACTAAGTGATAAAACTGGTGGCTCAGATGGTAAGGGGTCTGCCTGCAATGCGGGAGACCTGGGTTTGATCCCTGGGTCAGGAAGATCCCCTGGGGAAGGAAATGGCAACCCACTCCAGTATTCTTGCCTGGAAAATCCTATGGATGGAGGAGGCTGGCAGGCTACTGTCCATGGGGTCACAAAGAGTTGGACATGACTAAGCGACTTCGCCTTCACCTTCAAGTGATTAAACAACAACATCAGGACCTCACTGTCTGTACTACTGACTCCCATGGAGGCTGCAAAGTCCCTCCCCACAACCTACTGTTCAATTCACCTTCCTTAATCCCATAGTTGCAACACAAGGGCAAACCATGCTCAATTAAGGCTGTTGAGCTACCATATGACAGCAAATGTTTGAGATATGGAAGAAAGTGGTTACTGTATATTGAGGATACCCCACATCTGAAGATTTATGATACATAGACTGTAAAGAGGTGAAACCTTGAATAGTTGAAATCACTTGGGATCTTCTGTTTCAGACCTTCTGCTTGATGGATTGGCTATGATCAATGGTATCAACAGGCAGACTGAATATCTAAAAGACCTGCTGAAATTCAGGTTTCTGAAAATTTGTGGGTTTTATTTCCCACTCTCTGGAATACATATTACTTAATGTATTTAAAGCTCCCATCAGTTCCTGTTCATAAGGCCCAATAAACTTGTAGTTGATAGGCTGTTCTGTGAAATGTCAGAATAATCAAGTTCTCTGTGTGCTAGGTTATATCAGACAATGGATGAATGGAATAAGAAGTTGAAGTGCATATCTGTCCCTGCTAGGTGAGAAAAGGTTGGCTATGGTAGGACTTGCAATTTGGTATAGATAAAAAGAGATTTGCTGGGTTAATAGTTATATACCAGGATCCAGAAGTTGCACTGATTTTCCCCTTTAAAATGCTATTATGAGGAGTAGCTGCTGAAATTAGAATTATCAATAACTTTACAATAACCTAGGATCCATCTGTCTCTTACATAGGGTAAAAAGAGAATTACATTGGAATATTATAAGAAGAATTATCTTTTCACCTTACATTTCTGATGAAGGCAGTTGTCTCTGTAATTTCATCAGGGATCAGTTGGAGCTTATTACTCTGGTTGGCAGAGGAACTTTCAGAGGCTGCTGCCTCACCATTATGGGGCCTCCCGGGTGGGGCAGTGGTAAAGGACCCACCTGCCAATGCAGCAGACTTAGGAACCACAGGTTTGACCTCTGGTTTAGGGAGATGCTCTGGAGGAGCAAATGGCAACCCACTCCAGTATTCTCACCTAGAGAATCCTATGGACATAGGAGCTTGGCAGGCTATAGTCCATGGGGTCGCAAAGAGTTGGACATGACTGAGTGACTGAGCACAGACACACACCGCACCATTATACCATAGTAGCTCTACTTTTGCAGGTAAGAGAGCTCAAATGGTGATTTTGTAAGTTTGACTCACAAGAATGATTTTTTCCAATGATATGTCCAAAAATTGGTTTTTATTGGTTGACCTCCATAATCCCCATATTGACTAGCAATCCACGTGACATTATGAGTTAGCATCAACAGAGTTAGAAACTAATAATATTGAGAGAGGCTGAGAGGCCCAGAGTGTGATCACCCTAAATAAGAATCCTTGTGGAAGGCTTAGAGAATATTCCAGGAAATAATTATGGCAGTGTTGAGTGAACCTTCTGCATAGGGTCCAAGGACTCTGAGCCTGTGAACTTTCACTGAGTGAGAAGACGTGGTTCATCATTGTGGTGATCCAAGTCAGAGTCCTACTTGCTTGATACCTAGAATTTTTCTGATTATAATTTTATTACATATATAATGATTTTGTGGGCTGCCTATCTGTTTTATAGTTGATCTTAGCCAAAAGACCAAGAAGCAATTACCTATCTGTTTTATCAAAACATCATGATCAAGTCACTACTACTGAAGATACCTACAGGTCAAACAGAATGCTTTGTATGGTAATTATGCCTACCTTGTCTTTAGTAGTTAAGTGATACTATCCGGCTTTGAATGTTCCAGAATCCCACTTTACAAATAGGAAGTCTTTTCAGGATATCAGTCCTCACCATCATCCCTAGCTCGCAAAAGACAGCTACTCACCGCAGAACCTCTGCAGGAGGATGGTGATCCCTCATTAATGCCTGTCACGGTGCATTAGTGAAGGGATTATACTCTGCACTCTCTCAGGGAACATGGTATGGCGGGTATTTAGTTTACTC
>NW_011495027.1:13394586-13409482 GCF_000754665.1 Bison bison bison
TATGGCGGGTATTCAGTTCACTCTAGTGTTCCGATCTTTCTAAACCTTTCAGTTTTTTCTTCTGTTTTATGTCAGATCGGTTTTGGCATCTCATTGAAAGATTGTTGCTGAACCACAAAAAGACACTGGGATTCTTGGCCTCCGGAGGAGAATTCAATCTGGGGCCAGAGATGAGGCTTGATCGCTCAGAGCTTTTGAGTAATAAAGTTTTATTAAAGTATAAAGGAGATAGAGAAAGCTTCTGACATAGGCATCAGAAGGGGGCAGAAAGAGTACTTGCTTGCTAGTGTTAGCAATGGAGTTATATACTCTCCAATGAATCAAAAGAATGTCTGGATGTTGTAAAGACCTCACCAGACCTACTCCCATAATTTACATTTTAAGATAACAGGATTAGCCAGAAGATTTAATCCAGAGACTGTCCTCAGGCAGGATACATTATTATTATTTTAAATTTATTTATTTTAATTAGAGGCTAATTACTTTACAATATTGTATTGGTTTTGCCATACATCAACATGAATCCATCACGGGTGTACACGTGTTCCCAATCCTGAACCCCCTTCCCACCTCCCTCCCCATTATTATAATCCTTGTAAAGACCTCACCAGACCTACTCCCATAATTTACATTTTAAGATAACAGGTTTAGCCAGAAGGTTTAATCCAGAGACTGCCCTCAGGCAGGATACCTTATTGTTATATAATCCTAAGGAATGTAGAGGAAAAAAGAGTTTGTTCTTTCTTCCTCCTTGAGAATTCCAGACCCCTCTTTCCTTGGGGACCCCTAGACTTCTTATCAACCTGCCTAGAAAATGACTCTCTCGTCATCCTTATTGAATTAGGTGACTTTGGAGTTCATAATCATTCAAGCAAACTGTTGGAACCTCTCACATTTACTTAATTCTCTAAGTTAAACCATTATTTCATTTTCACCTTCATTTAAACTGTCATAATATATTTGATTAGATCCAAAATTATATTTCATCCTTCTGGGTTAACAACCTTAGAATCTACTACCATATTGATTCTCCAAGTTTCTGCCAGTGTGTATTTGCAAAATCTTGCTGTTCATTTGGAATGTGAACTCTGTTCTCCCAAATATGACTTGGCACTTGCCTTCCTAGAGTGTGTTGAGCACTGACTAGTCAAGAGGCAATGAGAGGTGACGAGGAGAATAGACATCCTTTTGGAAGACATCAGCCATGGAAAAGGTTATCACAGGCTCTTTAAGTAAGATAAGGCTTTGGGAAATGGCTTTTGCTGGCAAGTGAGGATCAGGGATGTTAGACTAAAACTTTAACTCAATCTTGTCTAAGTTGAACACAATTTCTTCCTTCCAGATGTCAGGCATCAGTTTCTTCCAAAGAATTTCTAAAATTTCATATAAAATTTTTGTTTCTAAATTCATTTTATATTGTAATTCTGCAACTCACAAAATTATATTTTGTTTAGTTGTATCTGCTTTATGGGCTTCCTAGGTGGCTCGGTGGTAAAGAATCTGCCTGCCAATGCAGGAGATGCAGGAGACGCAGGTTCCATTCCTGAGTCAGGAAGATCTCCTAGAGGAGGAAGTGGCAACCCACTCCAGTATTCTTGCCTGGAAATTCCATGGACAGAGTGGCCCTGCAGGCTATAGTCCATGGGGTCACAAAGAATCAGACATGACTGAGCCGCTGAACACACACATCTGCCTTATGACTCCAAGAAATAAGAGGTTCTTTTATGGCCACCAAAGATAATTTCTGGTCTCTTATGTCTTGATGTCAAAGAAAGCTCATTCCTAGCTCTTGAAGTTACAATTATTACTGTAACTGTCAAGTTCCTGAGCAGTTTTGTCAAAGTCTTGCCTTCAATAGAAAGTTCATCCTAAATGGCCATAGGTAGTAACTTAAGCCATTTTGATACTGTTGCCTGATGCAGATTATCAGTCTCCCATTTGTCATTGACAAGAGGATTACCACTTGTGTTCAAAGTTAAAGAGGTACATAATCCAATTACAGAATTCTATCTTTGAGGGTTAGTTTCTGGAGTCCACTTATGTTACCAAGTACCATATCAGTCAAGGTTCAGAAATAAACGATGACAGATATTTCATGAGAAGGTCTTTAATGTAAGGAATTGGTTACTTGGAGTCCTAGTTATTTGATGTGGCATAACCAATTACCTCAAAATTTAATGGCTTAAAGCAACGAGCATTTATTATCTCACACAGTTCTGAGCTTCAGAAATCCAGGAGCAGCTGAGGTCTATCATAAATTTTTAGTTCCATTGTTGGATGGGATGTTGGTTACTTGAAGGCTCAACTGGGGATGGAGGCTCTGCTTCCAAGATGGCATACTTTCATAGCTATTGGCAGGAGGCCTCAGCTTTTCACTGACAGTTGGCAAAAGGCCTTGGTTCCTCATTGCATGGACCTCCCCAAAAGGCTGTTTGAGTGTCCCTGTGATGTGGCAGCGGCTTCCCTCAGAGAGAGTGCTCTAACAGAAAGAACAGGAGGAAGCCATGATACCTTTCATGACCTAGCCACATACCATCATTTCTGTCATATTCTGCTCATCATCTGAGACAACTAACGAAGTCTAGCCCACAGTCAAGGGGAGATGAATTAGGGTCCACCTTTTGAAGAGAGCAGTGTTCAAGAATTTGTGACATATTTTATACCATCACACACTGACATTAGCAGACTGAAAGAGCAGGAAGGGAATACCAAAGTAAGCCCCATATTAGTACTGTAGAAAGCTGCTGCTACTTTTGGGACTGAAGGGACAAAAAAGCACTGGTATTTGTGGGCAGCACACTGACCTTTGAGTGATGGGTGTTGTGTTGTGGTTGTGTGAAATCTCTAAGGAGGCTACCACTTGGCTAATCTTCAGCTTTCTGAGGAAGAGATGCAGTGAGGCTGGTGTCTTCTGAGAAGTGCATGGAATCTCTGGTACTTCATCATTGAAGGGCTTGTGATTGTGCTGCTGTGCCACAGTGGCTTGTGATTGTGCTGCTGAGTGGTGTAGCGTTGTTGGTATTGTTGTTCAATTGCTCTGTCATGTCCAACTCTTTGCAACCCCATGGACTATAGCACACCAGGCTTCCCTATTCTTCACCATGTCCCAGAGCTTGCTCAAACTCATGTCCATTGAGTTAGTGATGCCATCCAACCGTCTTGTCCTCTGTTGGTATATTCGCTATTTTCTGCTGCTGGAGAAAAACTTATAGGAACCATCAATAGAAAAGAATTTGTTCTTCCCTCCTCCTGTCTTTCAGTTTCACACTAATCTCTTTTCACTGACAGAACTGAAACAGGGGTCCACCTGGGAAGAGAGTATTGAAATTATAGTGCAAAGAAGCAGAGTATGGGTAGGTTATTTGACACAGAAAAACAATAGGTAACTAACTGGCACAGCTTGATTTTGGTTTATGTTTTTCTTGCAAGTACCACCTCTCAAATCTTCCTGCTTAATTTTTTGTGCTGAACTATGAAGATCATCTTATGTGGTCCGGATAGATCCCTGTTACCTCTTCACAGTACGTGGTGGATGCCTGATATTAATTGCATATGCTGCGTTTGAAAAGTACTCAAGATAAACAGATTTGTGATAGATGGATTTCAATGGGATGAAGGTTTGGCAAGTTGAAATCATTTGGGGTCATCATGTATTTCAGACGTCCAATGACCCATTGGATATGTGGGAACAGAGGATGAACAGAGGTTCGATACCTGGAAGTCTCCATCAGGCCAATGGATAATGGTTCAGTCTCTCTTCCTTCTCTTCCACCATGTTGTTTTGGAAAATCTAGTAATTATTCTCCAGTTTATATTTGTTCTATAAGGCTTACTCAGGTCAGAGCTGGACCAAGTGACTTCCTGAGTGTTTTCAGCTTTTTTTTTTTTTTTTTTTAAATATCAAGATTTTATTTGTTTATTTAATGTGTGTTATTTAAGAATGTATTCATTTGGCCATGCCGGGCTTTAGTGTGGCATGTGGCATCTTCAATTTTTGTGGCATTCAGAATCTTTATTTGCAGGATGTGAACTCTTCATTGTGGCCTGTGGGATCTGATTCCCCAGCCAGGGACTGAACTTCAGGCTCCCTGCATTGGGAGTGTGGAGTCTTAACCACTGGACTACCAGGCAAGTCCAAGGTTTGCAGCTTTGAGGAAGGTTATGAATTGTGCACTCTTTGTAGAATCTCTTTGGCATCACAGGAATAGTTTGGAACCTTAGGCTTTGAACAAGGAGCCCCTGTGGTCAGTTTCTTCTCACTCCTGTCTTCAAAGCCCTCATCCAATCCTAGCTGCTTTGCAATTCTTAAACAGGTTTTGTTCCAGTCTAAGCTCTGGGACCTGCCACCAGAAGCTCTAAGTTGCTCTGGTATTTGGTTTCCAGGGAGGGTCTGTATCTCAAGTAGGTAGAGCAGCTCAAATATATTTCTGCCATTTTAGCTCACACCTATGCTCTCTTTACACCCTTTAAGGGATGCTTAATGCTAAAACAAATTCAGGAAATATGATCAGGAATTTAATGGAAAAATGAACATTAAAAACTAGCGATTGGGTAAGATTTTCTAATTCCTCTTCTGGTTGAAGAGCTTTTATTTGGTTTCACTACCCACTTCCTGGCCGGTGAGGAGGGCTGAACTTACCTTTATGTCTGTCCTGCTTTTCCTTTTAGGGATCTCCTTCTTCTGCTTCCCCAGGTGCTATTTTGTGTCCTGCTCTGATGGTGCCTTTGTGATTGGATACTGCTACTGCTACTGCTAAGTCACGTCAGTCGTGTCCGACTCTGTGCGACCCCATAGACGGCAGCCCACCAGGCTCCGCCGTCCATGGGATTCTCCAGGCAAGAACACTGGAGTGGGTTGCCATTTCCTTCTCCAATGCATGAAAGTGAAAAGTGAAAGTGAAGTCGCTCAGTCATGTCCAACTCAGTGAGCCCATGGACTGAAGCCTACCAGGCTCCTCCATCCATGGGATTTTCAACACGATATAATTCACAACTTCTCTGTGTGTCCATTTTCTCTACTCTTTGGATGTCTAATTTATACTTCACATATAATATGCCCCAAACTAAGCTCGTGATTCATATAGCTTGCTCAAGCTTTTAGTTTCGTCCATCTTTCCATTTCAGTTGATGAAAACACCATCCTTCCAGTTGCTTAGGCCAAAACCCCTCAGAGTTATTCTGGTCCTTTTCTTTCTCTTATTCCTCTCTATCAATCTGTTAGCAAATTCCATTGGCTCTACTGTTAGAATCTGCTCACTTCTCACCATCTACTGCTGCTGCTATCCTAGTCATCTCTCAGCTTGATCAAAGGAATATACTCCCACCTGATTTACCTGCTTCCATCCTTGTCCCACTCCTGCCTCTTTGTAATATGATCCTTTAAGAATGAAGTCAGAGCATGCCACTCTTCTGCCCAAAACTCTCCAATTGTCCCTTGCCTCACTCAGAGCAAATACCTAAGTCTTCAAAATATTTACAAAGGATCTTTGATACTCAGGCTTCTCACTAATCCTCTGAACCTCATCTTTTAATTCTTTTCCCTTTGTCTTCTCCATATTGTCCTCTTTGCTTGTTTTTCTTTTAGTAGATCATACAGATTCCTCCCTCATGATTTTTGGATTAGCTTTCCCCTGGGCTTACAATAGCCTTCTTGCTCACATATTTGCATTGTTTGTTCCTTTCCCTCTTTCAAACCTTCTTTCAAATGCCACCTTCTCAGTGAGAACTTCCCTGATAACTGAATTTAAAATTGGAGCCCCCTTGACTTAGTGCCTGGCCTATTTTATCACTCTTCTCTGTTTTATCTTTATTCAGAACAATAATCGTCATTGGACAAACCCAAGCAGCCAGGAGAAAAATACATTTTACATACGTATTGTTGATTGTCTGTCTCTCCCCAGTATAATATAAACCATATAAGGGCATGGATTGTTGTCTGTTTTGTTCATCCCTGTGTCCTGAGTCCCTAGAGGACTGTTTGGTGCATAGTAGGCCAAACTTCAGCAAATACTGGTTGAATGAATGAATGTATGAATATATGCATAAAATAAATCTCTTTAATGTAGATGGTACTGGATGATTTATAAAGCACTTCCATTGCTAAATCTGGGAAAGTGAGGCTCAGACTGAGGTTCCTTCTGGGCTGCAGTAATAGCCTATATGTTTAACAGCTGGTAATAGACTAGCACTGAGTCATCAGAATTTTTGCCACCCATAAACAACTACCCTGGCCTTATTGATAGTACATATAGGCAAAATACCAACCCTGCTTCTATCCAGGACTTTCTGAATTTTAAAAGGATTCTCTTGAAGATTTAGAAGCCAAAGGTTATCATTTTGTAATAGTAATCTCAGCATTCTTGCATGCCAGTAGTAGGAAATAGTTGACAATTCATCTCACCTCTAGAAAGTGTCTATTCTGCATACTTATAAAGTTAACCCTGAATTTTTATGTAAATTTCAGAGATCTAAACATACTAGGAATAGAATATGTGTTTATGTTTTCTCCTGGGTTAGTAGAATTTCCCCTGCTTTGGTTAAGTTGTTCAGCAGTCGAGTGGAGAAACAAAGAAATTTTTAGTGTTGAGTTCTTAGGAATATATTTGAGAAGGTTGACACTAAGAAGCAAGCCCTCAAGGAGCTTTCAGTAATGACACAATTAGCCTGCAAGACCATCTCCAATCAGTGTCAGCATTTAATAGAGGCACAATGCACACTACCTTAGCCTGCTGTAGGCATTGTTACATTACAGAAAAAATATGTGGAGAACGATTATGTAGAAAACTGACCTGATTGTCAGTTTACTGACAAAGTTAAAAATGATTCATTCATTTTCTTGATCATTCATTCAAGAATTTTTATTGAGTGTTTACTACTTACCAGCCACTTTTCAGGCATATGTGATACGTGAAACTTCTTTTCTTGGAATGGGTTGCATATTTCATTCATTTTTTCATTCAGCATTGATTGAGTGCCAGATGTGTGCTGGATACTGTACTAGGTTTTGGGTAAACAAAGTAAGTTGGTATGGACCTTGTCATTGGAGAACTTTCTCTCCAGGAGAAGGGAGACATGTTTTAGATATGTGGGCAAGGTACAAGGGGAGGGCAAGAAGGAAGAGGTGGCTTATTCTACCTTGGAGCTCTGGTAAGATAAATACAGAATCCTAGAGGAGGGAGTGTCTAGAATGAGCCTTGGCAAATGAGTAGGTGTTTGTTAGGGCAGGGGGTTGGGGGTGGGAGGCAGGCTTTGCAGGCAAAGGGATTCAGTAAGAGCAGAGGCAAAGTGTTATGAAAGCACATGGGAGAGTCAAGGAATTCTAAAAAACTTTGAAGTCAAGACAAGCATAGATAATTTAGGGTCTTCTATGTCATTTTAAGAATTTTGCTTTGTGTTTTGTAAACTGTGGAGAGCCTTTGAAGGATTTGAAGAAGGAGGGCTACATGATCTTTCTTGGCTTTTAAAGGTCACTGTCATTTTGGGAGCATTTGGAGAATGAATTATAGGAAGTGAGATTAGAGACAGGGAGTTAGTTAGGGGGTATTTCTGATTTGATATAAAAAGTAATGCAGGCTGAACTCTGGGAATCAAAGAAGGAAGGAGAAAAGGGTATAGGTATAAAAAATGGTAAGGCCATGGAATTGACAAGGCTTAGTGGAGCTGGGAGACCGAGGGAGATAAGATAAAGGGAAGAGTGAGGAAGGAATTCTTGCTTTCTTGTTTGAGTAATGGAGTAAATGGTGGTATCTTCTCAGAGGTAAGAAACTCAGGACGAGAGCAGTTTCTTAGCCTTGGAGATGAGCCTGGTTTTGGAGTTGACTGTGTGGTCTGGCTAGAGACCCATCCATAGCATCCACCAGTAGGAACTGGTAGGCTCACTGTGAAGAGGTTTGTAGCTGAGATGAGTTTGGGGATTACCAGCATGGGAGGGTGAACTGAGGAAGAGTCTGCACAAATACCTTCCCTGCAGGACTCCCCAACCCCTAAATCATAAATAGTTTCATCATCTGAAGTGTGTGTGTGTGTGTTTTTTTTTTCAGTTAACATATTTGCATCAAGATCCCAAAAATGTAGCTGAAGGAGAATGGTGTAAAATGACTTAAGATGGTTCTAACCATTCAGTTCCACAGTTAAAAGCAGGAAAAGTCTCCCTTAACTGAAGTGATGATTTCCATGTGACTTGGAGGTACTGGATATGAGCTGACTGGGTCCAGGTGATCCTTTTCCACTTCCCCTCATTGCTGGTTAAGACTTAAAGTGGAAGTGTTAGAACTGGGTTTAACGCTTTAAAAATCTATTCTCCCTTGCTAAGAGCTGAGCCTTAACATTTGCCTATTTTACATATAATATATATAAAATTACTTGTATATATGGTAATAATAACAAAATTTCCATGATTTGCCTCCAAAATATATCTTTGGCCCCATAGCACTTGATCAATACCTCTATTTCAGTTCTAATCAAATACTGTTAACACTATTTTTTCCATGACACTATTAGTCTCTCTCTAAGGACAGAGACATCATCATTTTCATCACTGTATCCAGTATCAAACAGTAAATATTCAGTTAAATTGAGGGAATGAATAATCATTTATCGAAGTAGCACCCTACTGGCCCTTTACGTTTCAAAGCTCTTTAATCTAGGTTATTATTATTATTACTATTTGTAGTTGTAACTTCTCCTGGAAAGCAAATGATTTTATTATCCCTATTTTCTACATGAAGAATGCAAGCTGAAGAGGTAAAGTGGCTTGAACATGTTACACAGCCATGAAGAGATGGCACGTGAACCTGGGTTTTCTTATCCCAGTTCCTTCTTCTTTCTCTCTGCACTGCTGAGCGTTCCCAAGAAGAGGCTTTGAAAGGGGAGGAGACTGAGAGCACTGGGCCCTCTAGAGAAGTGTGGAGTAAATGAGATTTTGTCTCAGAACATGGAAGCTGGGAATAGAGGTGAAAAACTACATCCACTGCCAATTTTGTCTAAAGTAGCGTTGAAAGTTAAGAGTTTATAAAGATACCACTGAGCTCAGATTTCCACGAAGGGCAGGTCAGCAGTAATCCTGGCATTATGTGCTCTCAGGTCTGTGACGACAACATAAATGCCAGCAAAAGAAATCTCATAGTCAGTTTGTGAACTCCAACTGAAAATGCAGGTGTGGTTGTAAAGAGCTAGGAATACGGTGATTGTGAGTTACAAGGGCAGATGTTAAATATTCATCTCAGGAAAGGATCATTGGGGTTTATAATAGTATTGACTGCACTCTAGTTTTATTTTCTTGGTTCAAAAAAAGAAAAAAAAAAGCCTTCTGTTGCTACAGATTTCAAGTGTGATTTTTTTTTTTTAATTGCATGTTTGGGGAAATAGATTCGTTGAGGCAGAATTCAGTATGTTTTCAATAATGGGCAGGTAAAGTGAATTATTAGAAGTAAGTGCTATGATGGTTAAAATTCATCTAGTAGGAGATGTCCCCTTTACCATTTTGGGGGTAAAGTGAAAGCGTTAGTCACTCAGTCATGTTCAACTCTTTGCGACCCCATGACTGTAGCCCTCCATGCTCTGCTGCCCATGGAATTCTTCATGCAAGAATACTGGAGTTGGTTGCCATTACCTTCTCCAGGGCATCTTCCTGATGCAGGGGTCACACCCAGGTCTCCTGCATTGCAGGCAGATTCTTTACTGTCTGAGCCACCAAGGAAGATTTTTTTTTAGGGTAAGAGCTCTTTTACTTAGAATCTGTGGGGTGGTACATAAAGGTCAGGTTAAAAAGAAAGAGAGGAGGAAAGAATGAAAGAAAGTAGTGGGAATAAGACTTCTGCTCTCTTTTAAACATATAGAACTTTAGTTTTCCCACCTTCTCCCTGCCCTCTCAGGTAACGTTGATTGAATGTCTCTGGATTATTCCTTCTGGCCCTACAGTGAGCTGGCATACATTGTCTGTTAGAGTTGGAGCTTATACGGTGGTGAGCAAATGTCAATGCCTTCTTTTCTTACAACACCTAGAGAAGTGGAATGTGCTGCTCTGCTTTCTGATGTTTACATGTGCATGGGGTTTTCTGACAGAGTTTCTGTGATTTCTCAAAGTGCACGCGGAGAAATTTATTTCAAAAAACCGTGCATTCAGTTGTTTAGTCACATCTTCTGCTACAGACACTTTCTTTCAAAGATCTTTGAGAAAGGAAATGCTGCTATATATGGTCTTTATCCCCATAAAAGAAGTCACTTCATCTCCCTGACTAGGGCTTCTAGGTGTACCCCTCAACTCTGTTCTTTCCTTTTTTTGGGGAGGGGGTTTCCCTTTGTCATTCAGTCATTCATCAACAAGAAACGATAGCAAAAACAAAATCCAGATGTTTGACCCCATGACCTTTCCATTGTCTTATCTTTGGTCTGGTCCCATTCTATGATGAGAGAATGGCAAATCCTTGAAGGCAGGTGCCATACATATCCATAATTTACCTTCAAGGACAAGTATTTTTAAGACATCTGTTAAATTTTATATATATAGGACACATTATGAAACTTTGATAAAATGACCCCAGACATACTTTATTCTCTCTTTTTGTTTTATTTTTCTTTTTAGTGGCTGGTGAAAATAGGAAAAGGTGGGGGTAGGCATTTAGATGGGGAAAGACATTTCTCTAAATGTCAATACTTATGAAATGCCATTTTAAACCTTTATAAATGATTATCTTCTTCTGTACTGATGAGGCAGTTTCACATTGCTGCTCAATTTATTTACTCAGGAGACCAATTTATTTCACTACCTCTGTACTAACTGTTTGCATTGACATCTAGGTCTGCTTTGAGCAAGCAACTGTGACAAGTTGTTTATTGAACTGTAAACAGGTATTGTCTGAATCTAAACAATGGCTTTATCTAATTAGGAGACCCTGGGCATCATCTCAGCCCCATGTGGCTGTGCTACCCAGTCTAGCATCTCCTACAGATTTCCCATGGTTTTTGAAACCTTCTTGCTCACATTAAAACTCTTCACACAAAGTAAAGAATATCCTTATTTTGTCCTATAACTTTACATACTGGCATTTTATGCAAAAAAGGACTGACTGTAATAAACTGAGCAAAGGTGGCCCAATTTAGTATGTTTAAATAAGAAAACGAAAACATGAATGAGATATAAAAAGAAAAGAAGAATGAATAAAGATGAAGTGAGTCTGTTGCTTAGGCTATAAAAATATCTTGTATAAATTAGAAGACAGTTTCTTTCCAAAAGGGAAGTCAATGAAATGATAGGCTAGTTTTCAGACATGAAATGTACAGGTATGATTATGGAAAGCATAACAGGAGAGCAGAGGGGTGAAAAGTTAATTTTCTGGACTCAGATTGAAAGAGAACATGTTCAAAAGCACTTGGGAGCCCTCGTCTTACCTGCCACCGCCTTGCGTCTGAAGATGCTAATTGGGCAGAGCAATCAATGTCTTTTGTTTTCAGCTGTCAGCACTTTTCTGAAAGGCTTTTGCCCAATACCAGAAGAGAGGAACTCTTAAGGAGGCTTCACTTTTTGGTAGCTATCATTATTACAGTTTTCTCTTGGAAGAAGAGAATTAATTACAGTTTTGAAAAAAACAGTCACTGCAGTGAGGTTTTCAAACATGAGGCCAAACACAGATTTTTTTAAAAAAAATTGGTAGGGGGATACCCCACTGGCATAGGTGAAAAAGAAAAACCTACATCAAAGCAAGCAGGGTGGGGAGGTTTTTTTTTTTTTTGTCCCTATATACCTCTCTGTTTATTTTATCCTAAAGGCGGATTTTCTCACTCTTTTTGTCTCTTCCCAGGCATTGAGAGTTGCTTTCTTGGTTGCCTCCTTAACGATTTGTGTAATTGGTTTCACTTGCTGAGGCCCAATTGGTAGGTTCATTGTGACTGCCTCATGAAATATGAATCTATTTAAAAATTAATCATAAATCAATATTAATTCAATAAAATATTTTAATCTGAGGTATGAATATTTTATACCGTCACACAGACATGCAGATTTCAAAAGTCATTTTCATGTTCCTGACAGGCTGTCCAGTTTTGCCAGGACGACATTCAAATATTCCTTCTTGCACTGCGCCGTGCAGGCTGCGGGTGCTCGAGCTGCCCAGGTCAATGGTCATGTTTATTCACACTGCTGAAGGAATGCAGATGAAATGCACACTGCCCAGGAACGCAGAAAAGTTTACCTTGTTTAATCGAGTTTATAGTTTTCTCCAATCTCTTCTTGGAATACACTTAAAGGGAGTCTCAGACAATCGTATAGGTTAATCCTTGTTCACACTGAGTTTGACTCATATCAGACCTGGCATGCCAAGGCACCTGAAGTCTGTCCCTGACAAGGGGCTGTAAAAAGATGGACTGCCACTGATCTAGGCGAAATGAGCCAGTTGCTCCCAGCTGATAAAACTGGAGATTTACTGGAGCAGACAGGCCGGAGCTTAAACAGGCTTCTCTCTCTATTGAAGCCCTGTCTGTCACTTGAATCAGTCATCTCCCCTGTCAGGCATCATCAGCTAAAACAATGGAGTGGTGTCTGAGTTTAGCAGAAAAGAGAGTGATGTCAGATAACAGATAGGAATGTGTTATTCTGATCAGCAGGGTTGGGTCTCCTCTTGTGTTTTCTGGTCTGAATTTTGAGAGGATGGTTGCTACTCCAGGCTCAGCATAGAGCCATAAAGACTTTAGAACCGAGGTAATGACAATGAATTAGGAGTGGGGGAAATGGTTTCAGTCCTGATTCAAGACAAGAAGTGGTATGTAATGGCTAAAACAATAATTTTCCTCCTGTTGGGGTTTCCACCTTCATTTGTCTTTGATGCGTCTATGCCACCTGATGCTACGCTATTTTGGTGGACAGAAATAGGCTCCCAAGGAAGAAAATATAAACTGAACATATTAAAAATTCATCTGCTATGGTTTCTTCTTAAGGGAACAGTGGTAAATGAGGCAATTGAATTACTGAATGTTTTCTGTGCAAGGCCCAAGCCCTAGAGAACAAGTCTATATAGGCTAGAATAGCCCCAAACTAGGAAGTGGATATTATGAACACAGTGGAGGATTTAAATAAGATGCCTAACAGAAAAGAACAGAGTCCTTTGCATCTCTGTGGGTCCCCAGAGCCACAGGCAGAGCCTGATGTGTAGGAGGCCCCCAGTAGACATTTTGCTGAAGGAATGAAGAATATATCAATATATATATTCATATGTATATTCATATATACATATATATATTCATTTTTGACAGTTATTTAATTTGCTTTTGCAGTATTCTCTGGACACAAAACAGAGCTCTAGAATGATATATATGCTTAACTTTTTCAGTAATTTATTATTGTATTTTCCTTTTAGAGGAGAAGGTTGCAGCTTTGTAAAAATGTATTGCTGCTGTATATTGAAGCTAAGGGAATGTCACCACATCAATCAGGTCCCATGACAGGGCTCTCTCTTCTGTGTGTGGGAGGCGCTGGCAGTAAATGTTCCCTCTGACATGTCCCCTGGCACCGATATTACTCTCCTCTTCCATTTCCCCCTTATTTGATCAGTTGGTTTATTTCTTAGTGTACCTGAGTGGGTTCCCCGGTCCTCTTTCATAAACCTATGGAGTGGGAGGTATGATCAGTGCACACTAAATGCACTGTGCTGCTAAATCAAGAGGTGGCCTGGATAGGTTGACCAGCAGTTTGGTTTCACTGAAGACCATGCCAGTTTCAGCACCAAAGATCCCACATCCTGGGAAACCCCTCAGTCCCAGGCAAAGAGAGACATCTGGCCATTCTAGACTTGGCATTGTGATAGCAAGTCGTTGAGCTTTATGCTGTGGGTTTCAGGTGAATACTAACTTCTGGAAGTTACATAGGCTTGAAGACTGAGAAAGACTGTGATACATTTCATGATTTTGCCAATAATAATACCATAGGAAAATAAAATATGAAAATAATAGTCATATAGAATAGAAATCACCCACTTGGTGATTTTATTAATTCAGATTCATTAACCACATTTAGTATCAGTGTACAAAAAGGGACTGGCATAGGAACCACAGATTTTTAGCAGCACAGGGTTAGCTGTGTTCCTCCATGGACGACCTGACAGCCCCACTGGCAGACCGTTGGTCACATTCAATCTCCTTGCTTCTGATCACTCTACTATAGTCAACAGAGATTACAGATAGGAACTGTAGTGGGCTCACTGTGAGTGGAGCTATTTATTGGTGTTTGCCCACTAGCTCATAACTTTCAGTTCAGTTTAGTTCAGTCACTCAGTCGTGTCCGACTCTTTGCGACATGGCATGCCAGGCCTCCCTGTCCATCACCAACTCCCGGAGTTCACTCAAACTAACGTCCATCGAGTCAGTGATGCCATCCAGCCATCTCATCCTCTGTCGTCCCCTTTTCCTCCTGTCCCCAATCCCTCCTAGCATCAGAGTCTTTTCCAATTAGTCAACTCTTTGCATGAGGTGGCCAAAGTACTGGAGTTTCAGCTTTAGCATCATTCCTTCCAAAGAAATTCCAGGTCTGATATCCTTCAGAATGGACTGGTTGGATCTCCTTGCAGTCCAAGGGACTCTCAAGAGTCTTCTCCAACACCACAGTTCAAAAGCATCAATTCTTTGGTGCTCAGCTTTCTTCACAGTCCAACTCTCACATCCATATGTGACCACTGGAAAAATCATAGCCTTGACTAGACGGACCTTTGTTGGCAAAGTAATGTCTCTGCTTTTGAATATGCTATTTAGGTTGGTCATAACTTTCCTTCCAAGGAGTAAGTGTCTTTTAATTTCATGGCTGCAGTCACCATCTGCAGTGATTTTGGAGCCCAAAAAAATGAAGTCTGACACTGTTTCCACTGTTTCCCATCTATTTCCCATGAAGTGATGGGACCAGATGCCATGATCT
>NW_011495027.1:13409582-13450595 GCF_000754665.1 Bison bison bison
ACAATAAACAGTCTTGACGTACTCCTTTTCCTATTTGGAACCAGTCTGTTGTTCCATGTCCAGTTCTAACTGTTGCTTCCTGACCTGCATATAGGTTTCTCAAAAGGCAGGTCAGGTGGTCTGGTATTCCCATATCTTTCAGAATTTTCCACAGTTTATTGTGATCCACACAGTCAAAGGCTTTGGCATAGTCAATAAAGCAGAAATAGATGTTTTTCTCGAACTCTTGCTTTTTCCATGATCCAGCGGATGTTGGCAATTTGATCTCTGGTTCCTCTGACTTTTCTAAAACCAGATTGAACATCTTGAAGTTTACTATTCACGTATTGCTGAAGCCTGGCTTGGAGAATTTTGAGCATTACTTTACTAGCATGTGAGATGAGTGCAATTGTGTGGTAGTTTGAGCATTCTTTGGCATTGCCTTTCTTTGGGATTGGAATGAAAACTGACCTTTTCCAGTCCTGTGGCCACTGCCGAGTTTTCCAAATTTGCTGGCATATTAGGATATGGCCTTACTCAGCCATACATTCTCCCGCAGGCCTTGTGGCTTGGTGGGGTGGGGCACTCTTGGTTTTTTGGATACTGCTACTCATTGGCAGTAGTGTTGGTATATAGGGGCTTCCCAGGTGGTGCTCGTGGTAGAGAACCTGCCTGCCAATGCAGGAGACATAAGAGAGACTCGGGTTTGATCCCTGGGTTGGGAATATCCTCTGGAGGAGGGCATGGTAACTCACTCCAGTATTCTTGCCTGGAGAAACCCCTGGACAGAGGAGCCTAGTGGGCTACAGTCCCTAGGGTTGCACAGAGGCAGGCACGACTGGAACTACTTAACACGCATGCACTGGTATATGAGCCTCACACTTGCAGTTCTTTTCTCTCACTTTCCCCTCTTCTCCATCTTCTCCAATCTACCAACACCATTGGAGTTTACTGTGGCTCCTTTCCATGGGAAGTGGGTGGGAGAAACCTCAATCATTTATGTAGGGATGACAAATCAGGAAAACCTGTGTATATAGGTACGTGTGTGTGTGTGTGTGTGCACATATTTACACACAGATGAGAAGAAAGATACATGGTGGCTTCGTTCATATTCATGTATCTTTTCATTTGGGCAGATTTTAATATCCAGGCACTTGTCTGTTTCTTCCAAACTGGGAGAAAAGAAAATATATCATTGTTCTGTTGCCTAACAGCAGCTGTTCCAGCTGTTTGGAGAAAGGCCATATGTAAACGCCCCAGAGGTATGCCATTTTAAAGGATGATACTTTATTTAATAGTTAATGTTTGGATTTCCAATAATTTAATTGCTTTGTTGTGGAAAGCAGTATGGCATATTAGGGAAAACCACACTGAGCGCAAATGCTAGTGTTACTGTGATCTTAGGCAGGTCACTTAAATTTCCTGAGCTTTATTGTCCTCAACTTGAAAGTGGGATAACCTCTGCCTTATAGGTTTTTTTTGACATTTAGTTAGAAGTCTTGTATGAAGAACTGATCACTGGTACATCATGATGACTGTACAAATGGAAGCTATTTAAAAATAAGGTAGAAAATTCAATTCAGCCTAAGAATGTGCTTTCAGATATTAGCTCAGTCTCGCCAGGGATTGGGCTGTCTTGGGAGTCGGTGAGCTTCACATCGTTCAGTTCAGTCACTCAGTCATGTCTGACTCTTTGCGACCCCATGGACTGCAGCACACAAGGCCTCCTTGTCCATCACCAACTCCAGGAGCCCACTCAAACTCATGTCCATCGAGTCAGTGATGCCATCCAACCATTTCATCCTCTATCGTTCCCTTCTCCTCCCAGGCAACAGTCATCCTGAAGAGAGAGAGGAGAGTAGTTCTCATGTTTTAGCACTTGTGTGGGTCTGAACAATAGCAGATAGGAACAAGATGTGCAAAAGCTATAGAGATACAGTTATTAAAGACTTGACACTTCAAATATAAACTTTGAGCAATTGCTAATAGAGGGGTTGAGAAGTCCTTTTCATGGAAATAAAAACTGAGATGAAAGAAAACAGCAATTTCAATTTTCGATAGGGTAGGATGCAGAAGAGGATCTGTGGATGCTTTTTTAAAATGATGAAAGAAAATGGATCCAGACAGTATCAGAACATCCACATTTCCCTTGCAGATTTATTAGTTCCCTAGCGGGAAGAGATAGCAAGGCAATGCCTGAACAATGCAGCATATTTTGTTTATATTTTTAAAGATGATCTAACTAGTTTGTTCTTGTCTTTGACATCTATTACATGACCATTATGTGCCAGGATAAAAAGATACACTGTGCTGGATGTTGTCCATGACCCTGACAACTTAAGAGTTTAGAAGAAAATATTAATTATTGACCAAAAAGCTCCAGAAAAATTTGAATTGTCATTATAGAGGAAGTGAGGGTCCTGGGGAAGTACCTTAGAAGAGTACTTAACTTAGATGGGGTGCAAAGGAGTACAGGGGAAAGATTAGGGGAAAAAAACAACTAAATTGAGCCCTTGAGGATGAGTAGGAGTTGTTCAGGAGAAGGGTAGTTGGGGAGAACATTTCAGGCAAGAGAATATCATGCATAGATTCCTGTGGACAAGAAAAGCATGATATTTTTAAAGGATATGAAATAAATTCAAAATGGCTGGTGGGTAGATGGTTCTGTATTAAGTGACAAGATAAGAGGTGACATAGGTAGGCAGGATTCAGCTCCTTGTAAGTCATATTGAGAAATTAAGGTTTAGCTCATTCATTCATTTATCCATTTATTCATCCCTTCAATACAGTTTTTAGCTAATCCTAAGGGACCACATGCTAGGTTCTTGGCACAAAGCGTAAAAAAGACATGTCTTCTACACATAAAGAACCTAATAGTCTATACAGAGAGAAAAAGAAAAAAAAAAAAACAGTTTCAATAAAGCATGAAAAGTCCTATAAGACCTCTATGCTAACACTTGGTTGCCATGCAAACATGCAATAGAGGCATTCACTTGGGTTTCATCTGTGGAGCTAGTGGTGGCTGAGGACATAAGAACGATGTTCCAGAAGAAATGGCATTCAGCATAAAATCTAAAGCATTATTGGGAATTAGGAGAAAAGAGAGGTAGCAGTGTTCTAAGCATATGAAAGTGCATGTGCAAAGAGCTGAAAGCAAGAAAGAACATGCTCCATCTGAAGACATGAAAACACTTCTGCGTGGCGAAAGAATACAGGTAATCCTCATTTTACTGTGCTCTGCAAATATTGTTTTGTTTTGTTTGTACAAAGTGAAGGTTTGTGGCAGATTGATGGTTAGCATTTTTAGCAATACAACATTTTAAAATGAAGATAGATACATTGTTCTTTTAGACATAATGCTGCTGCTGCTGCTCCTAAGTCACTTCAGTTGTGTCGGACTCTGTGCAACCCCATAGACGGCAGCCCACCAGGCTCCCCCGTCCCTGGGATTCTCCAGGCAGGAACACTGGAATGGGTTGCCATTTCCTTCTCCAGTGCATGAAAGTGAAAAGTCAAAGTGAAGTTGCTCAGTAGTGTCTGACTCCTCTCGACCCCATGGACTGCAGCCTTGCACACTTAATAGACTATACTAGAGTGTAAACATAACTTTCATATGCATTGCGAAACTGAAAAATTCTTGTGACTCGCTTAACTGTGATATTTGCTTTGTTGAGGTGGTCTGAAACTGAAGCTGCAAAACCTTTGAGGTCTGCCTGTAAAAGGTTTGAAACTGTAAGGAGTTTGGATACATCCTAAGAGCACTGAGAAGAAACACTTAAGATTGGTTATTCAGTATAATTACCAAGCAGAAGTATAAAGAAATCAATGGATTTCCTATATATTAGCCATAATCATTTAAAATGTAATTTAAATATTGTAAATATTGTAATTTAAATAATGTAAATCATTTAAAATGTAATTGTGAACAAAAGATATGAACAATATTGTTGCTAGTAATGGCAAATCCATGTGAAATGCTGTGGCTGGCACCAAGTCCTCTGTCTGAGGCCCTCTGTGGAACCTACATCTCCTGGTTCAGTGTTCTTCAGGGCACTATACTGTTCCAGAAACTCCACTGTGCAATTCCTGTCTCTGCTGAAATGTTTTCTCCTCCCCTAGGCTTCTCAGTCCCCTTTCACTCCATTTACAATAAGGGGACACACCTTCAGCTCTGTACCTGCCTGGAGGCAGCCTGGGGATATGCAGTCTGCATGGGGCTCCTCAGGCTGGGGCCTTGCCACCTCAGTGAGTGGAGAAGGGCAGTGGTGCCTGAGTCTGGCTTCTGTCCTGATGCCCTGTCCTTAATCTCACTGGCTTCATTTTCCACATATTCTTTTTCTAACCTGCCCTGCCCTCATTCTTGTTTTTGGAAAGTTCTCCCCCGTCAAAACTTATTTGCTTTCCAGTGCTTCTAGATTGTTTCTGTTCTGCACACACTATTTTGGATAACATATTGACATTTTTAAAATGCCATTTTATGATTCTATGGCCATGTACAGAAGTTTCCCAGCATGCTGACCACAACGAACACATTTCTAAGAGTAAGGGCAAGGGGCGTGGATGGCCCAGATGTTAACTGGTTGAAGAGTCTCTAAATCTTAGTTAAATGATCTAAGCCTGCTACTTTGAAATTACATAAAGCCTTTGGGAAAGACATTTACCTGGCCATGTTTAATTTTCTAAGGCAACAGATTCAAGGAAAGGAAAAAAACCCGGGGAGGATTTATTTGCTCAATACTCTCTGTGGTGATATTTTTATTTTGTATTAAACATACATAATATATAAATTCAGTCCTTCCACTTTATCGTAGTTAAGGTATATTTAAAATATCACATGCTATCAGCATAAGAGTGAAACTTGTTTACTGAATTTCTTCCTGAACTGAGTCCAGACACTCCTTAACTTAGAACAAATCACACATACGAAATGAAGATAAAATGCCAACATCCAGAGCGAGGCAAGTAAATATGGTCATGAGCACTGCTGGAATAGAGGAATGAATGTTGGTCTTAGAGTAAGAAAAACTGGGTTTGCAACTCAACTTTTCTAATTAGTAGCAGTGGGACTGCAGATAAACCTGAGCCTTGATTTTCTCATACGAAATTAGGACAATGGAACCTTCATTACTCTCTCATCTTTGTTCACTTATGAATTCATCACTCTTACTGAACGCCTAATATGGGGTAGATATTTTGGTAGATAAACAGACACTTACAGCCTCTGCTTTCATAGGTTGTCATAAAAGTCAAATGAGACAATCATAGCAAGTGCTACCATTTATCAAATGCCTACTATGTACCACAGACTTCCCATTATTCCCTCTGTTATACTGTGTGCCAGGGACTTACATGCATTACCTGTCATCATCCTCACTTAAACTTCAGGGTTTGTGAGGTAACTGAAGCTCAACTAAGAAATGTGTCTAAAGTCAGGTAACTTCTACATGGTCAAGGTGGATCTCACCACCTGGAACCAAGGTGGATCTCATTCAAATGACCCTGGTTTTCCAGAATAGCCTGTGAATATGAAGGTTCTTTACAAACATAAAGCACCAAATAATAAGAAATATTATTTACTATTATTATTATCTATATCCACGGCACCCCACTCCAGTACTCTTGCCTGGAGAATCCCATGGACAGATGAGCCTGGTGGGCTGCAGTCCGTGGGGTCGCTGGAGTAGGACACGACTGAGCGGCTTTGCTTTCACTTTTCGCCTTCATGCATTGGAGAAGGAAATGGCAACCCACTCCAGTGTTCTTGCCTGGAGAATCCCAGGGACGGGGAAGCCTGGTGGGTTTCTATGGGATTGCACAGAGTCGGACACGACTGAAGTGACTTAGCAGCAGCAGCAGCATACCCACGTGTGATGCTGTAAAAACACATCAAAACCAAAACCAAAATGGGCAATGTGTTTAGTTGTGTTACTATGGGTATTCTCATGAAAAAGGCTTAGATTCCTGGTTTTACAGTGTGAGATTCCTATTCTCTTTTTCCCCAGTGGGTACATATTGCTGCCATCCCTTTTTTGTCTACAGATCATGGCTGGGCTCTTGGTAAGCACATTATTTAAAAGAAGAAAACTGGAGTGTTTTTGATGGAGAATCACTGTGTCAAGGAGGTTGTGTATCTCCTTGATGATGAAAATGCCAATTTCTCATAAAAAAAGCAAAACTCTCATTTCAAAAAGTTGAATATAATATTACTTAACTAATTTCAAATGGCTACTTTTATGTCACTGAAAAATTCCAAATACAAGTAAGGATAGTCTCTGAAGTCTGTAACATTTTCATTTGATTCAAGAATGGATAAATTTTAATTCATTTTAACCTCTTGCCTTTTGATATTTGGCTCTTCTGACAGGAAGAATTTGTCTACTGTAAGGTTTGTTTTAGTACTATAGCCTGCCTTAGCCAGGAGAATGTATTCACATAGTCATGAAAGCTAAATAAGGTCACCAGTTTTTTGACACAAAGTACATGTACTGTTTCAATAGCTTTATTGAAATTTTAATTGAAATATAACATGCATAGAAAATTATAAACACTAGAAGTGTATTTTCACCAAATAGGCTATTATGAGTCCCCCAAAGCCTTGCTCTTGCTGTTACTTAAGTATGCTATGCCCAAAGGCAACCATTATTCAGATTTCTAATATAAGAAATTAGTCTTGTCTGCTTTTGAACTTTATATGAATGGCAATAGCATCCTATAATATGTACCTTTTGGTGTCTGGCTTAATTCTTGTAACATTATGTTTGTGAGATTCATCCATTCTATTCTGTGCAGAAGTTCATCCATCTTTAAGGCTGTGTAATGATCCATGGTATGAGTATGCCACAATTTATTCCTTATTCATTCCGCTTTTTGTAGGCGTTTCAGTAGTTTCGAGTTTGTAGCTGTTAAAATGACGACTGCTTTGAATATTTGTGTATATGTCATTTGGTGCACACATGTATACACTTCTTATGGGTATAGACATGGTGATGAAATTGCTGGGTGTCAGAGTTTTAAAATTTTATGCTTAAGTAGATACCACTAGCTTTGCAAAATGGTTATGAATCTGCAAATCAGCCCCCATGACCCTGTCGTCTGAAGTAAAAGGCTTTTGCTTTAGTCTCCCAGGTCTCCGTGAGTCTTAAAAGTCTGGCTCAAGGGTTATTGATTAGGAAATGTGAAGATATAGAAGCAAAGAATGGCTCTTAGGCCAGGAAAATGATTACAATTTAAACTATAAACCAGAGTCACCTAACTCCTAGTTCCCTAAAAAATAGAGATGAAGGTCCGATACACCTTCCTAGGTTGTTTTTACAGGAAACAGATCCCACTAGATGAAAACTGACTGCAAGCATGCACACTGCAGACTGAATGAAACCAGAAGATTCGTGATGCTCAAAATTTCACTTTGATGCCAACTAATCTGAGAATTGTGCACAAGCTGCTCACAGCCCTGCAGCCTCCCTCCCTCACACTACCTTTAAGAAAGCCCTTGCCTGCCCTGAGATGTTAAGATGGTTTTTTACAGACACTGGTCCCCCATCTTCTCAGTCAGCTGGCTTTCCTTGCCTTAACACCTTGTCACTTGATTTATTGGCTTATCAGGAAGCAAATAGCTGAACCTGAGTGCAGTAACAGTTGCACTAATTTAAAAGTCTCACCAGAAGTATATGAGAGTTCTGATTGTTCTACAGTCTCATCAGACATGTTAATATTAACTATTCTGGAGGGGTGTAGTGGTATATCCTTGTAACCTTAGTCCACATTTCCCTAATGACTACTGAGAAGGGGTGACAGAGGATGAGATGGTTGGATGGCATCACTGACTCAATGGACATGAGTTTGAAGAAATTCAGAGGTAGTGATGGACAGAGAAACCTGGCATGCTGTAGTTCACGGGGTTGTAAAGAGTCAGACACAACTTAGCAACTGAACAACAAATAGCAACAACAATGATTACTGAGGTTGTAAATTTTTTTCATATTTTTATTGGTTATGTCTATACCTTCTCTTGTGATAATGTCTTTTAGTAGGTAGAAAAATGTCTCTCCTAAGATGTCCACGTCCTAATTCCTGGAAACTGTGAATATATTAGGTTACATGGCAAAGGGGAATTAAGGTTGCTAATCAGCTGACTTTAAAACAAGGAGATTATCTTGAATTGCTGAGGGAGACCCAGTGTAATCACAAGAAGGAATTAGAAGAGAGAACCAGAGATGGCAGTGTGAGAAAGACTCATTCAGTGTTGCTGGCTTTGAAGATGGAAGAATGGGGCCATGGACCAAGGAATGCTGGCAGACATTAGAAGGTGGAAAAGGCAAGGGAACAGATTTTGTCCTAGAACCTCCAGAAGAGGTGCAGCCCTGCTAGCATCTTGGTTTTAGCACAATAAGACCCATTTCCACTGCTAAACTATAGACAATACATCTGTATTGTTTTTATCCACTAACTTTGTCATAATTTGTTAACAAGTATAGTAGGAAATTGATACATGTGCCTTTCAGTCTTTTGCCCATGTGTCTATTGGGTCTGTATCTTTGATTTGTAGAGGTTATTGATGAGTGTTTTGTTGAGTTTGTTTAGGATTTTACATCTATTTTCTTAATATAAGTTCACATAATTTTCCTTTTTTGAAATATCACTGTTAGTTTTGGTAACAAGTTTTTATTAACCAAATTGAAATCACTTTGGGATGTGGTCCTTCTTTTTTCACTCTCATGAAGCAAATATAAGATTACTGTTATTTGTTTCTTAGAAGGTGGAATTTACCAATGAAACCATATGGATCTGGAGTTTTCTAAGAATTTTAATTAAATAATTTAATTTGCTTAGTAGACATAGGATGATTCAGATTTTCTTTTTTTTTTTTTAATTCTGGCTTTGATAACCTGTATTTTTTCAAGGAAGATCTCTTTTACGTTTTCAAATATATTTGCTTAAATTTGCTTATAATATTTTCTTTTAAAAATGTTTATATAAATGTTATAAAATTCCCTCTTTCCATTCTTGAATTTGGTATGTTTGTGTTCTCTCTCTCTTTTTTGTCTTGATGTGTCTTGCTTGAAATTTATTAATTTTACCTTTTTTTAGAGGACAAAATTTTGGCTTTGTTGATTTACTCTATGATGTGTGAATTTTCTAATTTCATTATTTTTCTTGTTCTTGCCTTTAATATTTCCTTTCTTCTAATTTCTCTGCATTTAACTTGCTGCTTTTCAAAAAGCAATACTTAAGCACATAGTATTTTTAGTCTTTATGTATTCTCTAACATATATGGATTTTAACACTAAACATATCTGTCTTAGGACTGCTTCTGCTAAAAATCACAAATTTTGATATTTTTGTTTTGCTCAGTTAAAAAATATTTTCTCACTTCCTTTTTAACTTCTTCTTTCACCTATGGGTCATTTAGAAGTACACTGCTTAATTTCCAAGTACTTGAGAATTTTCTAGTGATGCTTTTCTTATTTCTAGATTAATTCTGCTATAGTCAGGGTACATAGTCTCTTTGATTTCAGTCCTTTGAAATGTGTTGAGATATGCTTTATAGCTAAACCTATTGTCAGTTTGGTAAATGTTCATTTTGCATTAAAAAGATATTCAATTTTTAGTTGTTGTGAGCAGTGTTCTACGTGTCAAGTAGATTTAGTTTGTTAATCATGTCGTTCAAATCTTCTGTGTCTGTATGGTATGTTAATATTTACTTGTTCAATCAGATATTGAAAGTAGTGTTTTAAGATCAACCTTGATAGTGGATCTCTTTTCATTCTGTTAGTTTTTGTTTAGTTTTTTGAGGCTATGTTATTAAATATGTACAACTATAGAATTAGATTATTTTCCTTGGGGACTGACCTTTTTTAACACACAAAATGCCCCTCTTTATCCTTAATAATCCTTCTTACTTTAAACCTGCTTTGGCTGGTGTTAGTTTCACTATGTTAGCTTTCTTTGACCAATGTTTACATGGTATGTGGGACATCCCTTGTTGCACTGTCTCACATTCTCTTGGCCTTACATGTGATTCCAGAGCTAATTTTGATTCCAGAAATAATTATACAGAAGTAAAAATTTTTAATTCTGTGTCATATAAAGATTTAGATCAATATGTCAACTGGCTTCATATACCAGAGAAGCATTATTAGAGTAATCAGTACCCATATGTATCTTAGTGAAGTTACTGAACCTCAATGTTTAAAAAAAAAAAAAAGGACATCAAGGCAAAACTCAAGCTTTGTATCAAGGGGGAAATATCAATGTGGGGGTATTAAATCTGCCATAATACACTCAATGCTAGAAAACAGCATCTATTGCCTTCTTGGGAAATCTGTACCCCAATAATTTTCACATAGGCAAGCTATCCCTCAAGCCTAGCAAGCAAACATGTCTGTGTTCAAGAATTTTAGGAATAGAATTTAGAAGACAAATAATCTAAATTTAACTGGATGGCATAATCCAGCCCACCTAGAGATAAATCAAAATAAAAAAATTTTTAAATGATGAAAATATAACAAATATATGAGTCTTGAGCATTTACTCCATCTAAATATATAAATAAAATTTGAAATCTGCCTCAATTAACAGAATGTAAATGTTATAAACATTAACAGTGTACAAATAAAATAATCAGAAGAGGGAGAAAGTCTATCAATGTCATGCTTTGTTATAGCAGAGGATCAATAAGTAAATTCCACTTAAAGTTAAAACATTTAAAATAATAATATACAGTAACTCCAACCTCCCAGCATTTATTCATAATGCTTTTAATTAGCTTGAGTGAGATTTTTTAAAATTCTTATTCAGTTAATTCCAGTATAATCAGATTTACCACTATGTATGAAGAAAGAGATGCCTGAAACAGTGGTGTCTAGTTGTTAACCATGACTTTTGGAGGTGGTAGATTTCTGGTCATTTTTTTTCCACTTTTTCATTGTTCTGTTTCTTATTGTTTGACTTGTCTTATAATGAACTTGCATCATTTTTTACAAAATCCATAAAGTCATTTTTCTAACAAAATAGAGATAGCAATAGAGCCATCTTTAGTTAGATGAATGTTTTTCTCACCTTGTTCTAAATTACTTTTTGGAAGAAACTTTATATTTTATCTTAAAAGACACTAGTGATTGAATTATTCTTTGTCATGGTGAGCTTAATGTGATCAATTTTTATTTGGGTATCACTAATGAAGAGTGAAATTCTTTTCCTCTGCAACTCCCAGCATTCTCTATCATTCAGTATAACCTTTCATATTCCAGCCTTCCCTGTTTTAAGTCAAGTCTGTCATCTCTTCTTCTTAGATCTATGAACAGACAGTGTCACCCAAAAGGACATTCTCTGAGGAGCAGGATGGCAGTGGGGTGCTACTGGTTTGAAAGCTTATCAGATTGACAGCCATTCTGCTGTATACTACAGTAGAGTCAAATAATTAAAATGCAGAGTATTCTATTTTATTATTGGAGATGGGGAGGACAGGAAAATTGGTTCACAATTATTGAGCACCTGGTGTATGCCAGGGAGGATCACAGCAACCGTACTTGGGGAAGGTAGATGAATTGCCTATGGTCATGAGGATGACAAGGAATGCTTGTGTTCCGCTGTGCCCTCCTCTCTGTTTCTATTATTGCTGTGGAAATATTCCCATCTGCTTTTCAAAACCTTTTACAATTTTGTTTACTGCACTAAAAAAAACAAAACTTCAAGTTTTACCCTTGATGCATTTTGCTCCACATTGTTTACAGTTTAAGAATTTCCATAAAGACAATAGAAGCAGATGATTCCAGCCAGAATCAAAATTTAATGGTGAAATGAGATCAAACCCACAAAGAGTTAATTACTCTAGCTCTAATTAAGTGTAGTCTTCTTAAAAGGAAAAAAAAATAAAGCCTGCTTTTATCCTGGCAAGAAGCCGGTAAAAAAGGGACGATCTGTCACAGACTCACAGAACACAGTAATTAAGGTCTGAAATGCTTCCCAATCAAAGAACAGGAAGAGTTCACTCAGAGTTAACTGTTTAAACAGCGTCCCTTGTGAAATGGCATTGCCACTGTATGTTTTTAGAGTGAATTGATTTAATTTCTCACTGTTTGCTTCTAAGTAGGAATTAGAGCCTCCATTAGGAATTGCTAACGTGCCCATCCTGGACTCTCTTAACCCAGGAAGGACAGGGGAAGAAGGAAGGATGAACGTGGTGTTCACGTTACGGATGCTGCAGCCAGAGCCTTGTCACAGGGCTAATGTTTGCAGCAGGCAGGAATAATGAACAGCTAATGAACCCACATTGTGTTTACACGTCTCATTTTGAAACTAATCATTTATATGCTCTAAGTAAGATGTCATGCTTTCACAAAAGCATTGAAATTCACGTCAGTGAAAATACGTATATTATTCCAAAAGTGTGCTTTATTTTTCAAAAATGTTTTTAAACTTTATTCATTTACTTATGGCTGTTCTAGGTCTTCGTTGCTGTGTGGGCTTTTCTCCCGTTGCAGTGAGTGGGAGCCACTCTCCAGCTGTGGTGCACAGGCTTCTCCTGTTGTGGGGCACCGGGCTGTAAGGGTGCGTGGGCTTCAGTAGTTGCAGTGCACAGGTTTAGTTGCTCCATAGCATGTGGGAGCTTCCTGAATCAGGGACTGATCCCATGTCTCCTATCTTGGCAGGCAGATTCTTTACCACTGAGCCACCGGGGAAGCCCCTTTTGCATGTATAATTTCACAGCAGAGCTCCAGTCAGTCAGCACATTCATATGGTGACACCTGTAACTCACATATGGTGGTTTAATTTAGTAACAGTTGATTTCCTTTCATAACAAAACAGTCACCTGAACTCTGCTTCATGGATTGGCCCATTGTTCTTCCTTGCCGTCATTGAACCAGTATTTAGGCTTCACCCAGGATGTTGGCTCCAATTATACAGCACAACAAATGAGCAAAACTGTAGGAACTGACATTTTACTCTTACGAAGCCTGTGAGGACAGCCATTTTTCTCAACTCACTGGGAATGTGTTTTTATATGCACACCACACAGTCATTTGTTGTTTATACTAAGGGACTGATTTGGTAAATCACATTTACTTCATGTGGCTTGTTAACAGAAACATGTTTCTCACTTTTTACAAACATTAACTCTTTCACTTAACCTGATAAAAATAATGGCTAATACTTGTTGAGATTTTCTGTTTTGTGAGGCAGGAGACTGTTTCATGCATTGTTCTTTTTAATATTTTCAACAACCCTGTAGAGAAAGTATTATCATTATCCCTGTTTTACATGTGGAAATCTGAGATTAGGTTAAATAATGTGCCTAAGATCACATAGATGAGGGTTTCACCAGTTGGGGTCCCCAATGGCTCAGCAGGTAATTCAGGAGACACAGGAGACTCGGTTTTGATTCCTGGGTTGGGAAAATCCCCTGGAGAAGGAATTGGCAACTCACTCCAGTATTCTTGCCTAAAAGATCCCATGGATAGAGGGGTCTGATGGGTCACAGTCTATGGGGTCACAAAGAGTTCGACATGACTGAATGATTAAGCACAAGGTCACGTAGAGCAGGATTTCACACCCAGACAGTTTAACCATGAAGTCTTGCTCATTGTACTGTATGTCCTCTTTAGAGAAATTAATGGCAGCTGCTCTTAGTCTGTGCACCAGAAGACTATTTAATAATTGAAAGAAGTAGGGAACCTTTTAATTGTCTAACATTATGTGATAGTGGCAGATTAACTAGGAGGGTGTGTCTCATGTCTATACTGGCAGAATTCTAGATTATTTGAATCGGGGAAATGATAGAAGGATGCCTTGGGTTTTCACACTCTTAGTCTTATCATTTCTGACTACAGGATGCCACATAGAAGCCAAGCAAATGAAAAAGTCTTCCATTTATGAAACTAGAGGGATATCTTCTTCCTCCTCCTTTTTCCTTCCATGTTCTGCTACTCTTTTAAAATCCCATTACCTAACTATGAATGTACCACGTTACTAACTCATGCAATCTCTTACCCATTCAAAAAGGCATCTCACATTGGAAAAATTGTGATATCTAATGATCCAAGACCATGAAACATTTTCTACTTCTAAGTATGATCCAAAATCTTTGGAGAAACTCTGACCTCTGGCACAATATTTTCACAGTCATAAGAGTTTAGTTTCCTATGAGCTCAGTGGTATTTAACAATAAATCCTGAACTACATGTTTAGCAAAAGCAGTGGGAAAATGGATGTCAAGTCCATTAATCACAGATGAAAAAAAATCTCTGGGTTGGAATGTCAACCAGGCATAAGCTGTGCCTTGCACTGTAAAATCTATTCAAATGACCTCCTGATTAGGTCAGTTTGTCCTTCTGCCCTGAGATATTTTAAAAACAGAAACTGGCAGTTAGAGATATAATCCTTATGATGCTTTAGACAGTGTGCAGTAGCTATTTGGTCCCAGAGGCTACTATAAGCAACTCCTGTGTAGCATTTTGCTCAGAGCTGTCACCTGGACCACATCACATACAAAATTGATATAAAGCTGAATGTTCTGCAAAGTAAATATATCCATTAGATGAGAAGTGTTTCAGGGTAATTTTAAATAGTCTGAAAATATGCACTTGTAACTGAAAGATTTCTTTAAGATCGATTTGGGGAAAAGTAAAAGTCAGGAAAACGGTGTTTACTCCTATTCTAAATAAAAGGAAGCACTAAGAAAAGAAATCTGAATTGCACCTAATAGAATTGATATGGTAGAGAATGTGATGTGGGCATTTGTGACTGTATTAGAAATGGGGTGATATTAACTGCAAACCATCTGAAAGTTGAAAACGCCCATTTATGAATTCCTGGTGTAAATGCACAGCCGCACAATCAAGTGCATTTACAACCTGTGAATCACTAAAGACTTGGGAGGCAGCACCTTGTCCCTGGCAGATGCTCTCCACATTCCTTAGCTCTCCCCGTGGTGTTCAGAAATAGCGGCTGCTTCTGGAAAGAAGGAGAAGACTCCAAAAAGCTTAAATTAGAGTGGCTTTGAAATGAAATCATCTTAAAAACGTGCTTTAGTGCTTCTGTAAAATGATGCTATTGTTGTGTTTGTTATACTTCTGTTAAAAATGAGGCCATTTATACAAGGATATAAACAGTGAGCTGAGAGCGAGAACTGGGAGATGTTGGAATGTTTGATGATATTTTCCTTCTAGGGCACTGGGAAATCCTGCAATTGTTATTCACATTAGCAGAATGTTGAACATTAGCTGAGCAATGCCAGGATACCCTCGTGGGGAGAACCAAGACTGCTTTGCCCATCATGTTAACCTCTTGAGTGCCACAGTACTAGAGGATTTAACATGTATGGAGGGGTTATAGGAAATCATTTAATGGGAAATAAGATTCTACAAAACATGATTAGTAAATCCAAAAGATGGAGATGGCATAATGTCTGAGGACAGCCTCTGCTGTCCAACAGTACTGGTACCCAGGGGAACATCCTTTTCACTCCCTGCTTTGTATATTCCAGGATGAAAATGAGACTGTCCAGCCTCCTATCACTCCCATTCCTCTCATACTCTACCCTCCTTTATGTGTACTCTTGAAAGGAATCTTTGGGAGACAGAGAACTTGAAAAATTATGTCCATTCCCAGCTATCCTATTCTGATCTGTTCATCCAATGAATGTAGCTTCACTGTTTAAGATGCTTAAAACAAAACAAAACAAAACACTTTTTTCTTAATTCTTAGATTTTATTCTATATATGTCCAAAGTTTTAAGTTCAAACATGGATTTATGAATTCATTCTTGGAGACATATGATTTGCTTATACTTTCAAAGAAAAATTATTGGGCATCTCCAATAATGAACCAGGAGCTTTGTGTGTAGTACAGAATGAAAAAAAAATACAGTTTCTGTCCTCCAGGATTTTACCCCACAGGGCTACAGTTAGCACATTTGTTTGCAAAGCAGTATGCACAATTCTTGCTTCCTCTTCCCAAAAACTGGCAGAAAAAAAAAAAAATATGTGGACCACTCTACCCGCCACCCCAAGGATCATACATACACGTATTTAAATATAAAATTTTGATTAGGAATTGGGAACAGAAAGTCCTCCTACAAACAATAGCTCATAATAAAATGAAATCTTATTCTGTTTATCTTAGGAGAAAATTCAGGTTTAAAGAACAACCAACCTGCTCATCTTCTGTATTCTTTCTACTTTAATTCCCCACTGTTTAGTTCATACATACATTTACTTATTTATCAAGTTTTCTTGAATTTTTCTATTCTTCCCCAAATCAAGAAGCTACTGTCTAAGGGAGAAGAAAGATATATTTAAACAGAGAGTTTTAACACCTAATTAATGTCTTTAAAAAATTATTGTGGTTGATTTACAATGTTGTGTTAGTTTCAGGTGTACAGTAAAGTGATTCAGATATATTTATACTCTTTTCCAGATTCTTTTTCATTATAGGTTATTACAAGATGTTTAATATAGTCAGTATATATTCCCTACACTCTACAGTAGGTCCTTGTTGCTTATTTTTTTTAATTTTATTTTTAACTAGGTGATAATTACTTTATAACATTGTAATGGTTTCTGCCATACATCAACATGAATCAGCCATAGGTATACATATGTCACCTCCCTCTTGAACCTCCCTCCCACCTCCCTCCCCCTAATTGATTTCTACTGGAGAAGTATGAAGATAGCTGTGTAGGAACAAAGAAGAGGCAAAATCTAATATGACTTGGTGAGGAAGTGAGAGTAGTCTTTTTGGAGGCGATGATAAGATTTTACCCAAGGCAGCAGAGTAACATATACAAAGACACAGAGACTAGAACAATCCTTTAAGTGTGAGGAAATGCAGTTATTCCGAGGTTTCTTGAGAATCAGGCTACAGTGAGATAGAGGAGGGAGGTGGAGAAGTAGGTCAGAATGTGAAGTGAGGAGTCTTACATGGCAGATAAATGAAGCTGGGTGTTCTTTTGGGCAGAAGGTGTTATATATGGCAGGGCTTTGAACAGGAGCATTGGGGTGACAGTGCTGCTGCTGCTGCTAAGTTGCTTCAGTCGTGTCTGACTCTGTGCGACCCCAGAGATGGCAGCCCACCAGGCTCCCCGTCCCTGGGATTCTCCAGGCAAGAACACTGGAGTGGGTTGCCATTTCCTTCTCCAATGCATGAAAGTGAAAAGGGAAAGTGAAGTTGACATTAGAATGAGATAAAAAGAGATGTTGTCTTAGTGACATCTGAGAAATCATGGATGACCTATGATTCTATGAGGGTAACCTGGAGAAGAGATTCCAGGAACCTGGACAGGGCAATGGTAGTGAGGCTGTAGAAGAAGGGACACACCGTGGAGGTTGTCAATAAATACATGAAACAGAAGATGGTGACAAATTAAATATGAGGTGAAGGAGAATGAAAATGCAAGAATAAATCTGGATTTATCATATTACCTAATCGGTGGTTGGTGGCACAAGGCAGTTAAAAGGAGCGTGCATTAGGGGCAAGGTAAAGAGTTTGTTCTGGGATGTGTTAAAGTCCAGGTGTCTGTTCAGGAATCAACACATCTATCTAAACTAAACTCTAAATAGGGGGCCTCTCACTGATCCCCTCAATCTGGTGCCTGTCAACTGAGAATTCTCCTGCTTTCTGAATGCTTCTCTATTCCTCCAGCTCCAGGACCGGGTAGCAAGATCAGAGAGGAGGAGTAAGAGCATCAGGTGAGGGGAGGGAGAAAAAAGGCTGACCATGGACTCTTTTCCTTTCCAATTACACTAAATCTCAGCTAAGAGAGGTGAAGAACAGCAACTCTAAGCTGGGTTAGGAGCATCAAACAGTAGACCATATTGGGTATTTTAATTACAGATATTGCTGAGTTTTTCTACATCAGTGACTTTGGGACTTTCTCTTAGCTAAGAGTAACAAGAGAATAGCCAGAATAGTCATCCAGTGGCAGAGGAGAAACAGATGATGCAGAGGAAATTTGAAGAGACATTAGGTGATCAAAATAAAGTGTGTTTTAATTACCATCAGAAATCTATACAGAAAAATAAAAAGGACCTTAGATTGACACTTGGGGACACCAACATTTAAAGACCTGGCAGAGCACATCCAGCACCTGCTACTCTGCATCATGTCATGTCCTCCTCACGCCCCTTCCACTGCAGCCACTCTCATCTTCCCTCAGTTATTCCTGCATACTAGGCAACCTCCCACCACAGGGATGTCATGTGGGCTCTCATTTTTGCCTGGCAAGTTTTTCTGTTCACGTTCTTCAGAGCTCTGCTCAAAGATATCGTCTTCAGAGAAGGAGAAAATTTCCCTGACCTCCTTGACCACCACTCAATTAATTTCCACTTTTCTTGGAACTCTACTGGTACCTCTCCTTGACATCTTTTGACACAATTGTAGGTTTACAATTGTTTATGTGATTACTTCTTTATAATCACACAAGCTTAGACAGGGAAATATTGCTCCCAAGGTCACATAACTAAGTATGTGGTAGAGTCTGATGGTATTGATCTCAAAATCATTGTGCTAATTATCCTCTTAGAAAATCACTAATTTAAAATTATAAGAAAAATATGAATAAAGAACTGAGCAATAATAGAACCAATAATATAATAATGTTGAACATTTCAAAGGCAGGGTTGGTAAGAATTATGGTGCTGATTCAAAATATCGCAAATAAAATTGGCATGTGATTAAAGATACTGCAAATCTTCAATACCAAATGGTAAACCTTCATAGGAAACTTGTGCCTTCTCCCTGATGTGGGCTGATGCTTAACTCCATTCAACGATCCAGGTCAGCTGGAGACCTTGATCAGCATCAGCGACCTGCTTGTTTCTGCGGTGGCCCAATTTCTGGAGGAAGCCCAAGGAAACCTCCTTCATTGTTTCTACCCTCTTGTACCTATGCCTCCTTTTAGGCTTTTTTTTTAAGTTATGACTCATTCTTATGAAAAAACTGTCCTAAAAACAATGTTACATTTGGGTTTCAATTACGTACTGAATGAGGATATTTAAACAATGTACTCATTGAAAAAATGAAAATATGGTCTTTTATGAGTTACTTCACCTGCTTAAAAACATGCTTGTAAAGGAATGCCTAAGCTGATTCAAAAAGTATAAGACTCGGTGAGGGATAGATTGGGAGTTTGAGATTGACTTATTTAAAGTAGATAACCAAAAAGGACCTATGTGTATAGCATAGGGAACTCTGTGCAATACTCTGTAATAACCTAAATGGGAAAAGAATTTGAAAAAGAATAGATACATGTGTATGTACACCTGATCACCTTGCTGTACACTTGAAACTAACATAGCACTGTTAACCTATGCTCCAATATAAAATAAAAATGAAAAAAAGAAGCATAAGACTTGCCATTTTATTTTTTACTAATAAGGATATGTAATAAGAATAAGGACATACACTTAACTGAAAATAAATGCTGGTGAGATGAGTTGTGATTGGAGAAACAGGAGCTCTAGTGTATAGTCACGGATGGGAGCCACTGTGAGACATTTTTTCTTAAAGACCTTCTTTCTTCTTGTTTGACCCAGTCTTCATTTGAGTTTTAATTTTGGAATTTTTCTCTGATAGAGACATCTTACAGAGCAATGAAAGTCAGGTTAAGTTGTTCCTTTTGAAGGAAGACTGATTACTGAGGTGAGAGAGGCCAGTCACAACCACAAACAACACAGAATTTGTACTGTTCGTGAAAAAGAAAAGGCTGCAGCATCCTGATTTTCTGATCTCTAGTATTATATGCCTATTTTTTTCTACTCATATAGCCTTGCACATGCCATCTTCTTCTAAAGAGTGCCTTATTGATAGTGCAATTTTTAAGCATACTGAAATCTTTTTCTTTCAGTCCCCAAACATACACTGTCTCTCTGTCTCTGTCCCTCGCTCACAACACACAACAAAATTAATAGTAAATAGAGGATGTTTTGCATGCCATTTGCCCCATATATAGACCAGACCAGCAAAGGAAGACTCTATCTTGGCCCTAGTGATACTTGTTATTTGATTTCTTAAATTATTATTTTTTTTATTTGTGATCTTAGGTTTTGTTGACCTTGGAGAACTCTCTGAAAGAGCAATCTGAGAACTGATTTCAGTGTGTAGACAGGCATATGGAGAATAAGAAATAATAGTATAGTCAGACAGGTCCAATTTTGGATTTGTTTTATTTCAAAGGTCAGAAGTGCAAATTCCATTAAGGTTGTACTTTGATAAAATTTCTTTTAAACCAGTTTTTTTCATCTTTACTTTGAAAATCCATTAAATAATTTTTGATCCAAGATATCTTCTATATTGGGGAAAAAACTGAATTGTAAAAATAAATATCATGACCACAACTAAAAATACTATCTTATTACAATGAATCTCCATTGATTTCAATATGAAACAGGATTCAGAGGTGACTGGACAAATTTGCGATTGAAAATACTCCTTTAAAGAAAATGAAGATCCTACTATTACTAACAGAATTTCTGTTGGAGTCTTAAAGTGATAGACTGGTTTGACTCTAGGCAAACTCTAAGAGGTGGATGTTAATTGGCTAAGAGAGCCTTGCAGGTTGAATAGTAGATGTTTAAGTCCTTCAGTGCTTAGCATTCTGTCCCTGACACCCCCTCCTCTAAGTTCATGTTCTACTTTCATGCAAAATCCATCCCTGCATTTTAGCATCAAATCTATAGTCTAAAGTCCAGGGTCTCTTCAAAATCAGATATGGGTGAAACCTCTGAGATGAATCATCCTGAGGCAAAATTCCTCTGCAGTTTGAACCTGAGAAGTCAGGCAAGTTATGTGTGAAATAGGCATAAAATCGATATTCCCATTTCAAAAGGGAGAGGTTGTAAAGAAGAAAAGGATGAGGGATCCCCACCAAGTTCAAGATCTAGCAAGGCAAATTCCACTGGATCCTAAAGCTTGAGAATAAACGTTTTGCTTGGTGTTTCCCCTTCCAGGTTGACTAGGGTAGCAACTGGGGTAGCGCCCATAGCTCTGTGGGGTGGCTCTGCACTTTGGCTTGGTGGGACACCACTCTTGAGGCACTGGATGAGGGAAATCCTAGTATCAGAAACGTGAGAGGTGGTTCTACCCTTTGAAACCCGGGAGAAACCAGCCCTGCTCCTTGGTGGGAGAATCAACCTGTAGATCAATTAGTGGCTTTTGGGGTTATTCCTCCCTTCCTCAAGGAGTACTGCTAATTTGAAGCTGAATAGCTTTATGGCCCCATGCTATAAAATCCATGGCTGTTGGGCAGTCTTCCTTCATTCTGTCCCATTCTCTCTCTCTCTCTCAGTTCAAAACCAACAGTGTCTTATCTAGTATAATCCTGTCTTCTCTTTATTGACACACACTGTTGCTATTCTTTTTTGAACATACTTTCTTATTTTGTAATATGGACAGGTTGAGATTTTTCCAAATCTCTAAGTTCTGGTTGCTTTTTGCTTAATAATTCCTTCTTCAATTCTCTTTTCTGTTCTCACCATTTACTATAAGCAGTGAGGGGGCTCCAAGCTCCTCCTTCAACACTTTGCTTAGAAATCTCAATTGAATATCCTGTTTTATTGCTTGCAAGTTCTGTCTTGCACAAAACATTAGAACTCAGTTCAACCAAGTTCTTTGCCACATTGCAACTAGGACCACCTTTCCTCCTGTTAGGCATGTTCCTCATTTCCATTTGAGATCTCATCAAATTTGCCCTTAAATATCTATATTCTAGCACATACATCAAAACTCTTCAAGTCTCTACCATTACCCAGTCTCAAAGCTGCTTCCACATGTTTATGTGTTTGTTACAGCAGCATTCCACTTCTTGGCGTCTAAATGTACCTTAGTTGACTCAGCCCACTATGACAAAATAGCATAGACTTGCTGGCTAAACAATAGACATTTACTTTTCATTATTCTGGAGGCTGGAAAGCCAAGATCCAACTGCCGATAGTTTGGTTCCCTGGTGAGAGCCCTGTTCCTGGCCTGCAGATGGATGGCTGTCTTCTCCCTGTGTCCTCACATGGTAGAGGGCAAAGCCAAGTTCTCTGGTGTGTTTTCTTATGAGGGCACTAATCCTTCCAGAAAGGCCTCATCCTCATGACCTTGTCTAAATCTAATTACCTTTCAAAGGTCTACCTCCAAATACCATCACATTGAGGGTTAGGGTTTCCCCATATGAATGTAGGGGAGGGGGACATGATTTAGTCCATGGCCATAGAGAGAAGGAATAAAGAGAAGTACTTTTTCCTTTGACTGTAACTTTCCTGCCTCAGCTCTAGCTAACTCACATTATCTGTGAACTAGGAAGAAATTGAGTGAGTTCTGTTTTCACTCATCTCCATACTTGTCCCTACAAATACAAGCTTTGTTAATTCCATCATACTATGATCTTTTAAGATATCATTTATTTATTTGGTCTTATTTGTGGCACACAGGATTTTCGATCTTTGTTATAGCATGTAGGATCTTTTGTTGTGGCATGTGGGATCTAGTCCCCCGACCAGGGATCAAACTCAGGCCCCTTGCACTGGGAGCACAGCATCTTAGGAACTGGACCACCAGGGAAGTCCTATCATACTATGATCCCGAGGAAGATTTTTAATGCTCCTGGGGCTCCATTTTCTGGTCTTCTTAGGGCTGGGAGAAATCAAACAAGTAGAGTGTGTGTGTGTGTGTGTGTGTGTGTGTGAGGGGTGGAGTGATGACTAGATCAGACAAGAAATTTCCCTATTAGCATCTTAACTATGACCTCCTGGGGGCAGGGTTGTGCTTCTCAGTCTTTTGGCTGCTTGGATTTGTTGATGATTTAATAATGGGCCTACTGTTTTTTTTTTCCCCCTGGGTTACAGTTGAATCTAGCAGAAGGGATACACTTAGGAAAAGGGAATCCAAAGTCTCTGGCTCATATTCCTTAATTATAGACTTGCTGGGCCCTCAGCTCCATGAATCCCTTTTCTGGTACAACCATCCCTGGGGAGCTCTCAGAGGACCCAGTGACCACTGTTGTCAGGGAGCTTCCTCCCACCTCTGCTCCTGCTCTGGCACACTTCCAACTCCCTCTGGCCCCTTGCTGGTTGTCACAAGGGCCCCAGCCCTCTGACCTTGGCTGTTAATCCTGAATGGCTTTGTGAAGGCACTGACTATCAGGAGTTTACTACTTTCGATTCCAATTATCACTTACTGAAGGGAGAAACAGCTCCGTTTCTCTTTAGTGTTTCTAGTTTCTTAAGCTAGAGTTCAGAGAAACCATGTTCACTGAGCTCTAGTCACTGGCCCTAACAGAGTATTACTTCAGTTTGTTTTGAATTGGGCACAATTTCCCTTCACTGACTTTGGGAGGCAGATAAAGAGATTTTGTGTAGTACTATGCACAAATCATTCTTCCCAACCAGTGTCCCTTACAGGGTCCTTGGTGGAGTGGAAAAACCCTGAGTCTCTCTTTCCTCAAGTTGATTTATGGGCCTGTTCAGTTTCTCTCCTTCCCTCCCTCTTCCTTTTCTTCCTTTCTTCCTGCTCTTCCACCTCCCTTGTTTCCTTCTTCCATTCCCTCATTCTCTCCTGATGATTAATAGATATGTGGAGGCAAGACCTTGAAGAAACAGTTGCGAACCCACCACTTGGTTGGGAGCATGTGGGGAAAGCTAAGATCAGGAAGGTACAAAGAAATGTTGACAGACTCTTTCTTCCAAGGGCTGCTCCCTAATCTCCCTCCTGCAGAGCTGATAAGCTTTTGGCCCTGTCCCTCCTTGCCTTGGGGGACTGGGAGGTTTGGGGGTAGTTTTCTTGCTCACGCAGACATGATACTTTTGAAACACGGACTTGAGGGCCGAGCCATCAGTAGGGGAGAGGGTTTGTGTAAAAACTATTTAATTGTTTTCTACTGAAAATATCCCAGAATGAGGCCTGTAATATAAGATGAGGAGCTAAGGACAAACTGTAAACTATTTAATTTACCTGTTTGTCTTTGTGTGTTTAAGTTAACCCTTATTATTGAGTCTCCACATATTGTTTTCTAATTAAAAGTATACACCTAATGAGTTTTCAGAATAATAAGGCATTCATAATACTTTAATGGAGGGCTTTCTTTTCATCTTTATTTACTTAGCAGCATAATCAGGACCAACTTAGAAAGGTTAGATGTGGTCAAAAGAAATTTATGAAGAGTGGCTATTAAGAGATGAAGCATATGTATGCAGACTGTGGTTAAATAACGGTAAGTAGGACGTGTTTATTAAAATGATGCAGGGATTTTATCCCTTCATTCTTGATGTCTCTTAGTACCTGACATTATACTGCTCTGGTTTCCATGGAAACAGCACACACTCTTCCTTTCAGCTGACCTAAAGTTCAAGCCCTGCTGTTGCAATAGAAATTCTCAGAAACACCTCCACTTTTATTAAAAACAAAAATACTAAATCTATGCAAAAAGTAAAAGCAAGAAAATCCATTGAATGTGGTGCAGAAAAGAAAAGAGAATGTGCAATATTTTCATTAAGAGGGAATCAAGAAACAATTTACTATGCTGGAGGTTGACAGCGTCTGTCATTTCCTTCCCCTAAATTACCTTAGAATTGATCCTCCTGAGCCTGCCTTAACATCTGCACCTTTCATTTCTAATTCAATATGTTATACTATTTTTAGTTTTCTGGAAGTATCTCTTCTACTGATTTAAGAACTTGTTTCTCAGTGACTCACAAAAAAAATTGTTGATTTGGTCTGTAAATTTGTGGCTTTTACAAAGAGAGATTAAATTAGGGTGAGATTACTGGAATAAGACATTTCACATGAGGTTACAAGGTGGCTCTTGTCCATGGCCTCCTTTTGTTTGGTTTAAGATACTTTGGGTTGCAAGTAACAAAAAATTTAACTTCCATTGATCTATCGGAGAAGGCAATGGCACCCCACTCCAGTACTCTGGAGTACATCCATGGAAAATCCCATGGATGGAGGAGTCTGGAAGGCTGCAGTCCATGGGGTCTCTGAGGGTCGGACATGACTGAGCGACTTCCCTTTCACTTTTCACTTTCATGTATTGGAGAAGGAAATGGCAACCCACTCCAGTGTTCTTGCCTGGAGAATCCCAGGGACGGGGGAGCCTGGTGGGCTGCCGTCTATGGGGTCACACAGAGTTGGACACGACTGAAGCAACTTAGCAGCAGTAGCAGCATTGATCTATATAAGAACATAGACTCATTGGTTTATATCACCAAAGCGTCCAGAGGCACAGTTTAATCTGGGCTCCAGGTCTGTTCCTCCAGTGTTTTCTTGGTCCTGACCTCAGCAGCTTTGCTTAGTAAGATGCCTGAAGCAGCTACCCAGATTACATTAGATGCTATTCAAGAGTGAGAAAATTGGGACATCTTTCCAGGATTCCCTATCAAACAGCTTCTTCAGCTCTATTGTCCTGGTTGAGTCAAGGGCACATCTATGGGTCAGTCACTGGGCAGGACATAGGATGATGTTGTTGGCATTTAGCCCAAGGTAGATACATGTTCAATTACCAGGTTCTGGTGGAGTCAATCTCTTTCAAAGCATATGGGCTGCATGGCAGAGATATGGACATCAACCAAAAAACTGGAGGAAATTATCAAGAGAAGAATGAATGGATGGTAGGGGAACAGTCACTGTCTTCTGTAATAGCTTAAAATTCAAGAACTATGAGTCTCAGACCACATTATCCATGGTGCCCATAATCTGTATATCTCTATTGTATATGTGAATCTCTTTGTAATTCCAAACCAAGACTCACATTTGAAAGACAGATGTTGGTTAAAGTGCAATCTTATATTTTTCCTAGTCGTGATTCAGCCTTCTCATTTAATCCTATTTAATATTGCAGCCTACCCTTTTAATCACAGTATCTTGCCTCATTCTATTTTTTATTTTCTCCATGGTATTGAACACTTTCACTATGTGATGAAATGAATGTCTCTGCTTGTTTATTATGTTCATTGATGTATCCCAGGCACTTAATGAATGATATGTAGATGCTTAGTGGAATGGAGTTGAGTGCTCAGTCATTCCGAATCTTTACAACCCATGGACTGTAGCCCACCAGACTCCTTTGCCCGTGGAGTTTTTCAGGCAAGAATACTGGAGTGGGTTTCCATTTCCTCCTCCATGAGTAGATGCTAGGTAAATATTTGTTAAATAAATGAATGGATTGAATAAATGAATAATTGAATCTAGTCAGAGACTTTTTGGTCATTTTACTAAGGTATTTTGATTGTTGACAATTGGAAATAGTGCCCTAAGATACCATTTCCAGGGGATTTTTGTCCCTGCAGGTTGTGCTCTTGTAGACAGGTGACAGTGGTCAAGCCTGACTTGACCATTCTGAGAGAAATGTGTTTCTTGGTCTTTGAAATTTTCTTGTTTCCTTGTTTGGGAAAGAAAATGGTGGGCTAAAAGAAAGGCTGATTCAAGCAACCAAGATCATTCTGGGCTTGGAGGAGTTAAGTATACTTTAGTGAAGCTCTCTCCTGGCCTCTTAAAATGCCAGTAGGGATCTAGAAGCACCCGCCTTCATGCCTCTCAGGACAATGTGAAATCTAATGTCAACTTGAAAGCAAAATATTTTCTTCAGTTCAGAGTAAAATCCACTTTTCTTTATAGTGTCTATTGAGTCTGGACAGCCTGGCTCATGAACCACCCAAGCAGATTCTTCACAAAGCTAACCTTGAGACAAAGGCCAAATTGAGGATAGCACCCTGATGCGTAAATTGTCTACTCTCAGTAGCCTGGGAGGCTACTGAGCACCACAAAGGTCCATACAGGCAAAGCTATGATTTTTCCAGTAGTCATATATGATTGAGAGAGTTGGACCCTAAAGAAAAATTCAAAAACATTCAGAAAATAAAGATCATGGCATCCAGTCCCATCACTGTATGGCAAATAGATGGGGAAAAAGTGGAAACAGTGACAGATTTTATTTTCTTGTACTCCAAAATCACTGTGGACAGTGACTGCAGCCACAAAATTAAAAGATGTTTGCTCCTTGGAAGGACAGCTATGACAAACCGAGGCAGTATATTAAAAAACAGAGACATAACTTTGCCAACAAAGGTCTGTATAGTCAGAGTTATGGTTTTTTCAGTAGTCATGTACGGATGTGAGAGTTGAACGATAAAGAAGGCTGAGCACCAAAGAATTGATGCTTTCGAACTGTGGTGCTGGAGAAGACTCTTGAGAATCCCTTGGACAGCAAGAATATCAAACTAGTCAATCCTGAAGGAAATAAACCCTGAATATTCTTTGGAAGGACAATACTGAAGCTGAAGCTCCGATACTTTGGCAATCTGATGCAAAAAGCCGACTCATTGGAAAAGACCCCAACACTGGGAAAGATTCGGGGCAAAAGGAGAAGGGGATGACAGAGGATTAGATGGTTGGATGGCATATCTGACTCAGTGGATGTGAATTTGAGCAAATTCCAGGAGACAGTGAAGGACAGGAAAGCCTGGCATGCTGCAGTTCATGGAGTTGCAAAGAGTTGGACATGAATTAGCGACTGAACAACGGTAGCAACAGTGGCCTGGGAGGAGACATGAAAAGTCCTAACTGCTTTCCCAAGAGAGGCTGATATTCCCTTGCCACTTAGCTTGCTGCTGACTTGCTGCTCAGGGTGTTTTGATTGCCAAGGGCTCATGATAATCTGTGGTTCAGTTGTCAGTTGGACTATCAGCTGATTCCAGGAGTCATACAGTGGGTTCCTCTTGAGTACTATGGTGCCTTTCTCCACCACTGGGGTGTCAGAGTAAAGGATTAGTGAGACCACACTTTGGAGAGCATATCCCCAGCTTCATCTCATCATTGCACACATAGGCACAGATGCCTGTCCTGTGGGCTTTCTCACCCTACAGCTGAAATCGACAGGACTTCCTGGGATGATAGTCACACTAAACAACACTCCCGTGTAGCACTCCCAGTCAGAAATCAGCTTCACTGTGATGATTATATAAAAATTCTGCTTATGTAGTCTTCTAGCCACAGTCCTTGACTCTAAGATTGAACAGTTCACCCTGTTAGAGTCAGTTATGTGGGAGAACCATCAGAGGTTGGGGCAATATTCAAATATTTAATAACTTTACTGCATCAACTTGGAACATTGCAAGTGGAGGCTGGCCAACGAGCTAAATCTATCAGCCCTGCGCAGAGAATCACCTGCATGAGCTGTTACTTTGGCCTCTACTTCCCTTTCATCATCCATGGATTAAATGGTCACTTTTTAGAGTTTTCACATGTCATCTCACCGTCAGTTTCTCCAGATGAGAAGTTTTTTCTAAGGGAGGTAAGTGAGACAGTTGCTTAAGGCCATAGATAATCCAAATGTAACCCAAATAAACCCTACAGCCCCGCTGATCTAAACTTTGTATATTTTCCCATACAGACAAACACAACCTGGAAATCCAAAATAATGACATATATTTTGAACCTTTTTCTAGTCTTTCAAGGAAATGACAAAGAACAAAGTATACTCTTAATAAATGGCTAAAGTCAGCTTTTCTTTCCACTGCTTCCTTTCTTAGTGTATTTCACATAGTCTGAAGCTGCTACTCCCCATGCTTCTTTATTTTCCTCCTATCACACTCTCAAAATGTCTTCCAGAAACCCCACATACATGGGTTAAACGATCCTCTTTCTACTGCTGAAGGGAGTGTCATGGGTGAGGTCTTGTATAAACCACTGGCCTGGCCAGGCTGCAGGAGGAGGGAGAGCAGTAGGAAATTGTATTGCCCTTGACCTCACCAGTCTAGACCTGATTCCCTACAAAAGGAAACCCCTGGAGCCCACTGAGAAATATAGTGCTCCTTGTGGTCTGACAGCTCTCCTAGTGAGAAATCATTTTGGGAAATCTCAGTTGAATAAAATTCTGCACCTTATTGTACATATTAACTGTAAGTGCTAGGTCTGAGACCAAAACCCAGGATTTCTTGGGTCTGTGCAAACTGAGGGTGTGTCTCATTTATACTCAGCACACAATATATATAGGGCTTCCCTGGTGGCACAGATGGTAAAGAATCTGCCTGCAGTGCAGGAGACCCGGGTTCAATCCCTGAGTCAACAAGATCCCCTGGGGAAGGGAATGGCAAACCACTCCAGTAATCTTGCCTGAAAAATTCCGTGGACAGAGGATCCCGGCAGGCTTCAATCCACGGGGCTGCAGGCAGTCAGATCAACACGACTGGACAACTAACACTGACTGACTGACACAGTATGTGCACGGCTGGGTATTTATTAAATAAATGAATAAACCTGGGATGAACTGAGGCCATTTAGGAAGAAAAAGACATGGGATTAGGAGGGAAATGACATGGAATAGTTCCTTCCTTCTTTCTTTACTAGGATGATTTGAATTGGCCATCTCCCTTGAAGAAATTCATCAGTTGCCGGTTCCATTGTTCTATTCACTCTCTGCAGACTCTTTGTAATTGACTTTTATGTCCTGTTTTCTCTTCTTATCACTTTTCCCTCTCTTTTTACTGTATCCACATGAGTAATTTTCCATTATATTGTTATATCCAAAGACCTCTGACAGGGTGGCAGTAAAATGACACAGCTAAGTGATACAGATTTTAATGACTTAATGCTGTAATAATTTCTGATAGAAACATAAGGAGAGACAGAGCTGTTATTTCAAGACATAAAAATGGAAAGTGGACCATGGAAAAACCATTTCTGAAAATTTACTGTGGCAGGGAAGAGAGTAAGAGAGGTAAGGGCAAAGTTGGTAAAGGCAGGTCCGTAAAAGATGTGCTATTAGTAAAGGAAAAAAAAAGTTATAGGAGAGAAAAATAACATTTCAGAAGTATGCAAGAAAGAAGAAAAAAGAGATGACAAAGTGAAAAAGATAGACTGGCTTCTTAAGAGGGAAAAAGAGCAAATAGGAAATTATAGAAAAAGAGGAAGGCTTGTCTTGTCTTATGAGCCAGGCTTAGTGACAAAGGGTAATAGCAAAAAGAATATTTAAGGTCATAATAGTCGATGAGCAAAGACAGTGCTGATAAGCAGTGTGTTTCCCAGGAGCATCCAGGGTAGGAAAATCACTGCAGAGCACAAAAGCAGAGAATGGAAGCAGTGAAGGCCCTGCAGTTATTTTTGAAATCTCACACAGTACTATTAGGTTGCTAGGAATTTGAAAACGGAAAGGCACAAAATTTGCCTTTTTATATCGCATGATGGAAATGTAGGTTACAGAGAAGTTGTGGATTTGGTAGGTTTCCTTGCTACCAAAGTAAACTTGTGGTAAAAGTAATAAAGTGGCTAAATGACAAATGCAGTCTGCCCACTGGCCCCTCTGTGGGCCTCTGGGGGCTCTGGGTCAGGTGTCACCTATTTCCACGCTCTCCTCCCATCCCAGTCTGACTCCCAAGCTGGGTCCAGACCCAGCAGTGGCAGACACTTACTTTGTTCACAAATGTTTCCCATTCTCTCCCCTTCTGCACCCCAGGGAGGACTGCTCCTCCTCCTCCTGGTACAGATGGGCATGAACTTTTCTGGTTGGAAACATTCAAAAGTGAAGGTTTGATTCTCCATGTTCTTTCTTCCTCTACGTTTTAAAATATACTGTATTAACAGAAGAGTTGATGCCCCAAGAGAAGGGAAAAATTGTCATTGAAAAGGCAGTTTCCCAGAAAAAAAGGCACACAGTGGCTGGTGGGGAGTGGGGAGAGGGAGTCACCGGGGAGAGGAAGGAACTGTGGGCGAGACCTTTTTATGGTGGTTTCTGCAGGAAGGAGTGTGCAAGGCTGGGAAGGCAGGCTTCAGGTTGGCTAGCTGGAATGATTTCAGCAGACTCTAAGGCTTAGAGGCAGCCCCCAGCTGTCTGGTACCTGGCCACAGCATGATTAGGGCAAATGGATAGTGGAACAGGGCACACAATCCCAATAGAAGAGGTGGTTGGGGGTGTGGGCTCTGGGTTGGTTGTTTGGAAGTGTACCCTCATGAGAAAGACTCTTCTTGAGGAGTAGGGTAGGGGTGGGAGGCAACCAAAGAGGCAGAAAGCCAAAGAAAGGTGACAGATATGTCATAGGGTGTTCAAGCAAGGCATGTTCAGCATATGGATATAGGGAAGATGTTAAAGCATCAAGTTTACAGAAGCTAGAAGCATGGATAATTTACTAGCCCCCAGTGCTCATGGTTGCATGTGCTGATAAGGAGATGCATTCATGTATGCTCAGTCACTCAGTCCTGTGGGACTCTTTGCAACCTTACGGACTGTAGCCCACTAGGCTTCCTCTGTCCATGGGCTTTTCCAGGCAAGAATACTGGAGTAGGTTGCTTGTCTTCCTCCATGGGATCTTCCTGACCCAGGGATTGAACCCTCATCTCCTGTGTCTCCTGCATTGCAGGCAGAATCTTTACAACTGAGCCACTGGGGAAGCCCGATAAGGAGATGGCAAACATTTAAAACACCTGGAGTTCTGCTGCAAGGGTCTCATGTCTACCTCATGATGCTGCATGAGGGAGACAAACTACTGTTGCATGAAGTCACTGAGATTTGGGAGTTATTTTTACCAGAGCATAATCTAACTTACTGTCAGTAATGTGCTGCCCCCTCAATGGTTGTGGGAATTCAGTGAGATAACAAAAGTAGAACACTTCCTGACACATGATATGGTCTCACTAGTGTTAGCTACTGTTATCATTATTTGCTAATATTATTCTTCTGCTTAGACTGTTCTCTTTTTCTCTGACATCTGATAAGTTTCATATCCATCTCAAATAAGAACAGCTGCCCTATATTATGTAGCTATGTGCTCTACACTCGTGATCATATTTATCCTCAGAACAAAAGAATAAGGTAGTTATTAATATAACACTAATGATAATAATACTGACAATTACTATTTATATTATTAACACATCCTTTGACTATGTGAATCACAATAAACTGTGGAAAATTCTGAAAGAGACGGGAATACCAGACCACCTGACCTGCCTCTTGAGAAACCTGTATGCAGGTCAGGAAGCAACAGCTAGAACTGGACATGGAACAACAGACTGGTTCCAAATAGGAAAAAGAGTACATCAAGGCTGTATATCATCACCCTGCTTATTTAACTTATATGCAGAGTACATCATGAGAAACACTGGGCTGGATGAAGCACAAGCTGGAATCAAGATTGCTGGGAGAAATACCAATAACCTCAGATATGCAGATGACACTACCCTTATGGCAGAAAGTGAAGAGGAACCAAAGAGCCTCTTGATGAAAGTGAAAGAGGAGAGTGAAAAAGTTGGCTGAAAGCTCAACATTCAGAAAACGAAGATCATGGCATCTGGTCCCATCACTTCATGGCAAATAGATGGGGAAACAGCAGAAACAGTGTCAGATTTTATTTTTTTTTGGGGGGCTCCAAAATCACTGAAGATGGTGATTACAGCCATGAAATTAAAAGATACTTACTCCTTGGAAGGAAAGCTATGACCAACCTAGATAGCATATTGAAAAGCAGAGACATTACTTTGCCAACAAAGGTCCGTCTAGTCAAGGCTATGGTTTTTCCAGTGCTCATGTATGGATGTGAGAGTTGGACTGTGAAGAAAGCTGAGCACCGAAGATTTGATGCTTTTGAACTGTGCTGTTGGAGAAGACTCTTGAGAGTCCCTTGGACTGCAAGGAGATCCAACCAGTCCATTATAAAGGAGATCAGTCCTGGGTGTTCTTCGGAAGGAATGATGCTAAAGCTGAAACTCCAATACTTTGGCCACCTCATGCGAAGAGTTGACTCATTGGAAAAGACTCTGATGCTGGGAGGGATTGGGGGCAGGAGGAGAAGGGGAAGACAGAGGATGAGATGGCTGGATGTCATCACTGACTCGATGGATATGAGTTTGAGTGAACTCCAGGAGTTGATGTGGACAGGGAGGCCTGGCGTGCTGCAATTCATGGGGTCGCAAAGAGTAGGACACAACTGAGCGACTGAACTGATTGACTGAATATATTGTAAATAAAATGTAACAATATAATATACATTATTAATATGTAATAATTATTGTAATTATTATTTTCACTTTTAAAACATGAAACTGAAGTTCAGAGAAGTTGTATAACTTGTCCAAGTTCATACACATAGTAAGTGGCTCAGATGGGATTTGACTCTGAGAAGCTGGACTCCAGTGCTTAGATCTCAACACCATATTGTACCATATATCACTTCCAGGATACCTCACAGATTGGAGAGATTCAGTACAGTGAGGTATTTTGCTGAATTTTTTTTTTTTTTTAAATAAGAACCTTCTTGGCACTGGAAACAGCCTTCCATCAGCTTGACTGCTCAGTTTGCATTTAAAGATTCTCTCCAGGCAGCCTACTTTCCAGCTCCCAACCTTGGGAGAAAGCTAACATGGTCCAGGACACTGGGACAGGATTGTGAAGTCACCCTCGGCCACACACTGCCATGTTGCAATGCGGCTGGCTTCAGCGTCTTTGGCGTTCTGCATCCTCCCTCCCACCTGCTTTAGTCACTCCCTTGCATGCTCCTGACTGGCTACAGCCTTCTGCCATTAATACTTCCACTTTAGAGGTGGGAGAGCCAAACAAGCACTTACTCCACCTCCCAGAAATCTGCCATGAGAAGCAGCTCTGAACCATGAGGCCCATATGGGATCTTCTGGAAAATACGTTTCACTTCCTGATGGAAGAGACCAGTGCAAGGGAGACAGCTCTGGTATCACCATTTCCCCCTGTTTTCCCCTGAAAACAGACGTGGCACTTAAAGTCACAGTAGTCATCTTGCTACAGTGAGGCAATGAGCATAAGGATAAAAAGCCAAGGGTTGTCAGTGACAGAATGAACCACCTGAAAGAGCCCCAGTTCTGATGTTGTCACAGAGTAGCCACCGGCCCCCTGAATTCTTGTTATGTAAGAAGAACAAGATCTCTTTGTTAAATCTATTGTTGGTCAGATTTCCCCCTTATTGGCAGCTAAGTGTGTTCCTAAATTATATACCATATCATTATAAATCTTCACATATGTCATAATATACCATAATTGAGATTTATGCTAATTTACATATCTAGTTTTCAATTTTGGATAATTTAGATGACACCATTTTAACTACTTTAAATAATCCCATGTAGGACATTTTTGTGTATAAAGCCTTTTCCATATTTATGATTATTTTCTTTACTCAAGATAGATCTTTCTATAGTAACTTAAGGCTCTTGACACATATTAACAAAAGCTTTACAAAAATTTTGCACCAATTCTCAACATTTTGCCTTTTTTAAAACAATGTATGTATGGACTCTGTCTTTGTTTCACAAATAAAGAATGTGAACTTGATCTAAGCAAACAAAATTAAATTCTCTGGTCTAAATTTTGTTCATCTTCATCTTAGCAAAAACCTGCCTTGATGTATGTTTCAAATTGTTTGAAACATGTAAAAGAACAAAACCTTGTATAAAATATAGAATTCACATTATATACGAATTCTATGAATTCATATGAATATATATTCATATTATATTTAGTGGTTATATATAGTAGTTATATATGAATGGGTTTTTCTTAAATTTATCAAGCTGGATGTTCTGGTGAGGGGTTGCCAATGCGTTAATTTGAATAAAAGACTAAAATGGAATCATACAATTTCTTGTATGGGAACAGAGCTTGGTATGCTGTTTGCAGCACACATGTAGAGAAGTGGAAGGGGGCGGTCAGGGGACATGACCTGGTGCATGTGCCTTCAAGGGTCCCATATATAATCTTACTTTAGTGCTTAAATAATCTCATTACAGATTCTATTCTACAGATAAAGAAGCCATACTTGGCAAACTCAAATACCTTACTTAAGGTTGTGGGAATAATGGCATTGCTAGGGTCCTAGCATAAGGCTGTCTGATTCCCAGATTTCCACACTTCCTATAAAAATGGGGAAGGCAGTGCACAGAGAGGTGACATGACTAACCCAGTGCAGAGATGGGTCTTGAACCCAGTACTCCATGCAATTTACATTCTGTGCTCTGATTTCTCAAGGGAAGCAGTTAAAACACAGTGAATGAGATTGAGCAAAGGCAGCTTTTTCTGCCAAGTGACACTGATACTGTCGGATTGTAGCAGTTAGATCACATGTCCTTTACCCAGTTTAGGGGATAGAGTTAATCAGATGAAGCATCATCATTTATGATGATGGAGGATCTTCTCAAGGAAAAGATATCTGAAGGAGCCAGTACTGTGAGGCTGAGGAAATTAAAAGTGCTGTCTCAAGTCCAACAGCTCAAGTCTAGCTGTGTTATCTGTATGACCCTGGACAAGTTATTTAAACCTCTCTGTGTCTCAGTTCTCCCAGGTTAAAAATTGGCATAAATATCGACATAACACATAGGAATTTTAAATGAATAAATGCGACAAAAATGCATCCTCTGGCAAATACATTTAATCAGACAAGTTTAGATTGTAATGATTTGATAAGTGGATCCATTAAATTCTTTATTTTCTTAGAGGACTTAAACTCTGTGTTAAATTTGTCTGCCATTTCTCTCCTGGCCACTGCTTGGCTAACTGCCTCAAATCTAGGTTCTGCTCATCTGACTGAATAAAACTTAAAAGCTCTGATTCCAAATGCTATGCTTGGAGAAGGGCATTTCCTGAAGAAGCTTTAATGGAGGTCAGTATGATGGACTTCCAATTTGCCAGTCCTCCTCTCAGTGGGTTGGGACCATGTGACTGCTTCTGGCAATTGAACTGTGGATAGAAGTGATGTGTGCTTCTGGTTCAGAGTTTGGAGCCAGCTAGGTCCATCTTCCATCTGCCTCTTCTCTTGTCGAAATGAGCCCACATGTTCTAGATGGTGAAGCTATAAGATCCGTAGGGCCTGTTGAGTCCACAATGAACTTTATGTGAGCAAAACACAAATCTTCCTTGTGTTAAGTCATTGAGAATTTTCAGTTTATTAGTTACTAAATAAAGGTGAGGCGAGTGGTTCTCCAAGTGTGGTCCAGGAACTTGTAGGTTTTCCTAAGACATTTTCAGGGATGCTGGTAGTTGAAAACAATTTTCATAATAAAGCTGTTATGTGCCTTTTTCACTCTCATTCTCTCATGATCAAATGGCAGAGTTGTCCATATGCTATATGTTTTGTGATGGTGCCATTGATCTGATATCTAACGGAATGTATCTTTGTGTATTTTTCTGTTTAAAAGCATTTATTTCAATTTCTAAGGTGGTGAATTTTGATAGATGTAACCCACACAAACAAAAAGCTCTTTGGGAATCCTTAATAGTCTTTAAGTATGTAAAGAGATCCCTGTAACCAAAGTGTTTGAGAACCACTGGATTAATCTGTGTTACCTAATATAGAAAATACATCGGCAATGTGGAGTGGGATGTGGTGGTGACCTCAATCTCTTTTGTACTTAAATTTAATATGAAAGCCTTCTTTATGAAGAATAAAAGGTGAGTGAATTTTAACTCAATAAAGTATGATAAAATAATTTTTTTTAAGGGACTAGAGATTGGGCATTGTTGGAATAGTCAGAGATGGGGGCAGAATTTAAAAGACTGGATCATAGAAAAACTAATGATACATAGAAGAGGGAATTGTGTAGCAGGCACATTTTATTATTGAGTATATTAGTCAAATATTGGTTGATAGTTTCTACCCATAACATTAGCAAGAATTTTTGTGAATAAATCTATGGAAGGATAGGCAAATAAGTTTAAGAGACTAGCTGTACTTTGTCTTTCCTAATTATTAAAAAAAGAAACTAAAATTTGATAAGTCATATAAGCAATATTTATAAAGCTTTTATATATTACTAATTAATGTTCTTATAACCTATAAAAATTTTCCATTAAAACATTCATTTTAGAGATGAAATTGACATTCACTATTAGAATGAGAACTTTAACTTTGGTATATTTTTACTCCAGTGTCTTTACTTTATATATAATGCCAAGCTGGCTTGATGAAATTTTTAAGGCAGAAATAGAAACATAGATATGATTATCATGGGGTAGGGGAAGAAGTCATGACATTTTCCCTGACATTTTGTTTTTGCCTAGTTGGCCCTGAAATGCCATTTCTACCCGAGACACAGTGCAAATTTTTGGCAGGGCCTTATTTCTTCAGACTCAATTCAAACATCTTCAGTGGTTTCTAATTGTTTGAAACCATTTAAGATTCTTGGAGAAGGAAATGCAACCCACTCCAGTATTCTTGGATAATCCCATGGACAGAGGAGCCTGGTGAGCTACAGTCCATGGATCACAAAGAGTCAGATACAACTGAGTGACTGAGCACACATTTAAGATTCTTCTCTGTACATTCAATTGTGAAATAGTTATTAAGTTCCTATTACCTAGGAGACACTGCCCAGGATGCTGGAGATGCGGCAGTGAACAATATCCACAAATATCCCTGCCCTCCTGGAGCTTACATCAAAGAGGGAAACTGAGACTAAACTGGAGAAATATTTAAATAGACATATGTTAGACCATGAAAAGTGCAAGGAGAAAAATAAATCAAAGAAGGGGACTTGTGGGAGTTGGGGAGGGTGCAGTTCTCAACAGGGTGGCCAGAGAAGCCCTCAGTGGGAAGGGGGCGTGTAGGGACAGGTATGAGAAACTGAGGGAACTTTGCAGATATCCAGAGGAAGATATCCAGATATCAAGATATCAAGACAAAGCAAATGATGAGACAAAGGCTATGCAGTGGGACCTGGGAAAGCAATAAAGAGACCGCCTGTGTGAAGCTGAGTGAATGAAAGCTTGCCCAGCCATTGGAAGGATTCAGCCTTTCCTGTGAGCAATCCGAATGCTCTTTCAGCATTGTGAGCAGAGGAAAGACATCCTCTGACTTGCATTTTGACAGAGTCACTGTGGCTCTGGTATTGAGAATTTTGTGTGCAGGAGGGGAGGGTAACTGTGGGGAGACTCTTAGTGAAGGTGTTGAAGAAATCCAGGTAGATGACATGGCTCAGTCCAGCAGCAGAGAGGTTGAGGAGTCATCAAATTCTGGTTGTATTTTCCAAGTAGAGTCAACAGGATTTTTATTATTTGTTTTTTCCAGTGGTTGTTGATGGGTGTAAGCGAAAGAAAGCCATCCAGGATGACTCCAGACAAAATTTTTGGCCAGCACTTAGAGGGAAATCAACTAGAGTGAAGAAGTTTGGAGGAGGAGTAGACAGCAAAGAAGATGAGGAAGTTTTAGAACTCATGGTCCTGCGATTCCTATTAGGCTTCCAAGTATAGATGCTCTGTAGGCAATTGGGAATATGAGTCTGGAGGTCAGAGTATGCATTGGTGACATAAAATAAGAAGTCATCAGATTAAGGAATGTACGTCAAGTCATGAGAATAGATAAGATCATGAAAAATATGTGTGTAAATAGAAAATGGAAGAGGCCCAAGGACTCAGCCCCAGATTCAATAACTTAAGAGGATGGGGGAGAAAATGAAGAAGAAAAAGCAGAGGAGTATGAGATGAAACAGCCATTAAGGAAAGAGCTCAATCCAACTTTCTAATAATCTCTTCAACCCATCTGCTCCTCCACAAGCTCCACGTATCCTCCACATGATACAAACTGCTCACAGTTTTTCTTCTTCCATATCCTCAGTAACATAATTCCTACGCGCAGTCTGATACCAACCTGATTTTTTCTGATATGACATTGTCCTAATCCATCATCAAAGACATTTTGAATGCCTTTATGATAGCTGCAATTTTTTCCCTTTTCTTTATAACAATTACCACATTTTAAAAACAACTCATGTGTTGCAATTCCACATTCCTTTTATTAGTGTCTTTTGTGTATGTGTATGTTCCTTCTCCAGCCTATAAGCTTTTTGTAGGTAACGGCTATCTACCTTGCCAAATGCCTTCCCCACTGTTTAAGCAAGATTGAATTTTACTGAACAGTCACTGGGCAGGTATGGAGAGAAGGAAGATGCAAAGAAGCCTTAGACATTTTACACTAAAAACTTCATTTTGTCAGTATGTGTTGCTGTAGGAACAAAGAGATTACATTTCTTTAATAAAAATATAAGTAGTGATTCATCTGTTTGGGGTATAGAATGGACTTTACTGCTGTACTGCCTTTTGATTTGAAATTTCTCTTTGAAATCAGCAAATTAAAAGAGAATCAAAATTTTTTTAAATCCCTCAGGCATAACTGTGCAGTCTAATATTTTTAATAAAAGAGGAGATACAATTAATTTTTCCATAGATAAGTATTTCCTTAAAATAATTCTAGAATGCTATCATTTTTGTCCAGAGTTGCCTTGCACATTGACTTTACCTGAGGTAGTAGCCCTGGGTTTTCCAGCTCCATTTAGTTATTATTCCCAGTCTACCATTAATGTGGGGGCAGCATGAGTGAATGGTGCCTTGGGGTTGTTTGGTAGACTATCCTGAAGGCATGCGAGTGGGTGACCTTTGTTTAAGTAAATAAATAACATAGAACTATTAATATTTAATCATTTTTATCAAGTCCTACCACTACCTGGTAAATAATGTACCTTAAATGTTAGTTGTCTTATGAAAACCACGTGAAACAAATAACAGGAAGATTCTGACCAGATGTATGTAGATCCAAAACAACTAAATAAAACAGGCAAATGTAAAGTTTCAAAAAAAGGCATTATGCCAAAGTAAAATAAATCAAACAAAGAAGGACAAATATAGTATAATATCACTTGTATGTGGAATCTAAAAAAATACAACAAACTGTCTGTTGGATCATAGAAAAAGCAAGAGAGTTCCAGAAAAACATCTACTTCTGCTTTATTGTGGATCCAAACCAACTAAATAAAACAGGCAAATGTAATACTTAAAAAAAAAAAGCATTATGCTAAAGTAAAATAAGTCAAACAGAGAAAGACAAATATGATATAATATCACTTATATGTGGAATCTAAAAAAATACAACAAGCTATCTGTTGGATCATAAAAAAAGCAAGAGTTCCAGAAAAACAACTACTTCAGCTTTATTGACTACTCCAAGGCCTTTGACTGTGTGGATCACAACACACTGTGAAAAATTCTTAAAGAGATGAGAATACCAGACCACCTGAGAAATCAGGCCTCCTGAAAAATCTGTATGCAGGTCAAGAAGCAATAGTTAGAACTGTACGTAGAACAACAGACTGGTTCCAAATTGGGAAAGAAGTACATCAAGGCTGTATATTGTCACCCTGCTTATTTAACTTATATGCAGAGTACATCATGAAAAATGCTGGGCTGGATGAAGTACAAGCTGAATCAAAATCGCTGGGAGAAATATTAATAACCTCAGATAAGCAGATGACACCATCCTTATGGCAGAAAGTGAAGAAGAACTAAAGAGCCTCTTGATGAAAGTGAAAGAGGAGAGTGAAAAAGCTGGCTTAAAACTCAACATTCAGAAAACTAAGATCATGGCATCTTAAAAAACTAAGATCATGGGCCCATCACTTCATGGCAAATAGAAGGAGAAAAAGTAGAAATGGTGAGAGATTTTATTTTCTTGGGCTCCAAAATCACTGCAGATGGTGACTGCAGCCATGAAATTAAAAGATGCTTGCTCCTTCAAAGAAAAGCTATGACCAACTTAGACAACATATTAAAAACCAGAGACATTGCTTTGCTGACAAAGGTCTGTATAGTCAAAGCTATGGTTTTTCCAGTAGTCATGTATGGATGTGAGAGTTGGATCATAAAGAAAGCTGAGTGCCGAAGAATTGATGCTTTTGAACTGTGGTGTTGGAGAAGACTCTTGAGAGTCCCTTGGACTGTATAGAGATCAAACCAGTAAATCCTAAAAGAAATCAGTCCTGCATATTCATTGAAAGGACTGATGCTAAAGCTGAAACTCCAATACTTCCATCACCTGATGAGAAGAACTGACTCATTGGAAAAGACCTTGATGCTGGGAAAGATTGAAGGCAGGAGGAGAAGGGGACAACAGAGGATGAGGTGGTTGGATGGCATCACCAACTTGAATGACATGAGTTTGAGCAGGCTCCAGGAGTTAGTGATGGACATGGAAGCCTGGCGTGCTGCAGTCCATGGGGTCTCAAAGAGTCGGGCACAACAGTGCGATTGAACTGACTGACTGAGTGAGAATTCTAAAG
>NW_011495027.1:13450695-13460433 GCF_000754665.1 Bison bison bison
AAGAAGAAACAGACCCACAGAGAACAGTACTGGAGTGGGGTGCCATTGCCTTCTCGAGATATATATGTACATAAACATAAAAATATGTCTCTCAACATATTTGGGCCTTGTGCATATACTATAGAATGATAAGAAATTTGGGGAATAATTGGAGTAATTACTCTTAAAGATGGAGTGCCAAAAGAAAAACTTTTGGATAACTGGAGCTTTCAGAACACCCAGCTGATGACAGATTGTTACTATTGTGTGAACTCCCTTCAAAATATCTCTAAAAATAAAAAGGAATGGGAGATAAGACCAGTGAAGCCTAAGAACTTTTATTAAATTGCCCATCTTTTCATTTCTATATCTTAAGAATAGTCAACCCTTTTGCTGCTAGCACAAAATGACCCATATGATGTGTGCAATGGATTTTCTTATCCTTTTATTATAAGAAATGTCTCTCCTTCCTTTTCACCTTCTGGCAGACTTTTAGCCCTAGATCTTCTAGAAAACTTGAAAAAAAAATACCCGAAAGAACAGTAGAAGCTGACTCGGCAGATCTGGCCATGGGTTGGGTGACAGGCTCTGACACTGAGTTCAGGATTATTATTTTGATGGGAGATATTATTTTGAGAACCAAACATGGTACTTTAAAAGTAATAGAAACAGATAGTGTCTTTATCCTAAAATGTTGGCACTTTGATTTGGCCAGGGCAGCATTCATGTGAATGAGGCCTGAAAAATGCAGCTGACAGAGAAGTCAGCATAATAAGGCTTCAGGATAGAAGTGGACCTTAAGAAGCTAGTTGAGGATGAAGGCAGAGGGTAGTCAGAGTGGGAGATTCTCCTAGACATAGGGAAGTGTCCCAAAAGAAGGCATAGAATAGAGACCTGGAGACTAACAGAAGTTGCTCTTGTAAAACAAAAATGATAGAAAGGAAGGTCAGGTATAATAATGTATGAGAGAAAAGAAGGACAAGGTTGAAAGTGAGCAGGGATTTAAAGTCCAAGGAGAAGACCAAACAGAATTAAATGAGTTGGGAAAATAACTAGCATATCCTAATGGAACTGTTACTGCTTGATGCACCATGTCTATATTTTCTAGATTTTCTGCTGTGCAAAGAAGGAAGAATATAAATTAGGCTAACACATCTATTCTTGGTTAGTTATTAAGCAAAATGATTGCTCAGAAGTCTTTATCTACAAGTGAGGTGACTGGTCAGGGGAACTCTAAGGTTATCTTCTAAGGTACAGATTTTGTATCACAAAGATTAAGAAGAGGATTCTTGTGAAACGATTAACATGTGAAAATAAACCCAATTAATTTATGGGTTAAATATGTGGACTATATATGGGGTGTGCATATGTGTGTCATGCTCAGTCATGTCTGACTCTTTGTGACCCCATCGACTGTAGCCTGCCAGGCTCCTCAATGCATGAAATTTTCCAAGCAAGAATACTGAAGAGGGTTGCCCTTTCCTACTCCAGGGGATCTTCCTGACCCAGGGGCCAAATCCATGTCTCCTGTGGCTCCTGCATTGGCAGGGAGACTCTTTGCCAATAGCGTCACCTGGGAAGCTCAGATATGAGAGATTTATAAACTCACGAAAGAAGAAATACTATTGGAATAGAGATGAAGAGTTCCTCATCTGTATTTCTTAAAGTAATTGTTATTAGTACCTGGGACAGACCAAGAAGGTGCTAGAGGCAGAACAAGGGAAGAGAAAGTTATGTATGATTTTAAGTTTCACAGATACATGTATGATTTGGCTCTTAGGGGAGAAATTGATAAAATCCAATAATTTGTCTGTAACAGAAATAATAAAGTAAATAGGACTTAATTGGCCTAATTTAAAAGGCTCAAATGGACACTGTAGAACACTTTGTAAAATGAGTAAATTTACCATAATTTCGTATATTAACTCGAAGAATTGAAAACTAACTAAAATGTGACTTGCAAGGTCCTCAAAACACATTATTCCAATTGCTAATTATAATCAGTGGAGAGAATCCCTGTCTAAATGCAGGATGGGTCTGGAAAATATAAAGCCCATGAAGCCAATAGGTGGCATTTTAACTGTATCATGTCTGTTTGAATACAAGAGACCACCAGTGTTTGCAGCATGTTGAAACAAATCCATATAATATCTGCAAAACCCTTGGCATTAGGTAGCTTTTTTCCTCCCCCTCCATTTTAATAATGTTTCTAGAAAAATTTTCAGATGAGAGGTATAGAATGTAAAGCTAAAAATTTTAAATGAAAGCTTTACATTTAAATTGATAAATATTAACATTTGGACACAGTCACAGTGATATATTGAGAGATGATACTTCATTCAATACTTTAGAATACAATAGAAGATGTTTGTGGTCATACTGCCATAAAATAATTGAAATTTTCAACAATATTAACTTTTAGGTGAACAAACATTTACTAGAAAAAATGAGGTAAATAATTCTCAGCCTCTCTTCAAAGCAGTTTTTTCACTGAATTGTTATGTGTTACTGTGAAGGGGTTGCAAGCTCAGTGATGCTCACTGGAACTGCTATTGAAGAGTCGGATACTTTTATTCTCCTCAGCATCCCCAAGATAGCACTAGCCAGGTCCTGAGCTCACCAGTCCCTTATCCTTAGTCCTAAATACATGCTATGGACCTTCTTATTCTGTCCCTGAAATCCAAAGGTGGAAGCAAATACATCCAACACTTCTTAAACCTAGTGATGGGACCTCCTTGGGTGGTGTGAAAGACGGGGTCCACTTTAATCCTGAAAGAATATCAGAGAAGAAAGGTCAAGAAAAATGAGAAAGAATGAAAAGGGTGGTGATGAGTAGAGAAGTTCCAGTCCTGCTAATTCCCACTTTATCCACATTATGTCTCTGTCCCTTCACTAAGCTTTCCTTCCTCTCATTGTACTTACTTCCACCTAATATATATATATATATATTATTCATGAATAATGAATATATATATATTCATTATTGTCTCTGCCTCCATAAGACATTGTCCTGTTCAGTGTCCTATGTGGAGAGCTTAAAGAGTGCCTGGCACATAGTAGATGCTCAATAAATGTTTTTGGCTAAACGAATGACTGAAGGAATTAGCTGACATCAGATCTCAGAATGGATAGTGGCTTCCATGCTTTTCGGTCAGGGTCTTAAATATCTTGTCAAAAGAGTTAAAACCTTGAGCATCTGTATTTGAAGATGATAGATTTTAACTAGACATTGTGGTGATCATTGTACAGTATCTGTATACATGGAATCATTGTTGTAAACCAACTAATATAATGTTATATGTCAATTATATTTCAGTTTTTAGAAACTGTTAAAAGAATGAAAGACAGAAGAACAAAAGTGAAGTCACTCAGTCGTGTCTGACTCTTTGTAACCCCATGGACTGTAGCCTGCCAGGCCCCTCCATCGATGGGATTTTCCAGGCAAGAATACTGGAATGGGTTGCCATTTCCTTCTCCTGGGGATTTGCCCGACCCAGGGATCGAACCCGGGTCTCCTGCACTGCAGGCAGACTCTTTACCAACTGAACGACCAGGAAAGCCCAAAATAATGAAGTGAATTGTCACAACAAAAAAAAGATAGAACATTCCTTTTCACCACCTACCAAAGTATCTCAATACTATAAAATAATATATGCTCAAACATATTTACGTGTTTGAATAAATTTATTGAAGATGAAAAAGTAAAGGAGGAATAGAAGGGGGCATGAAGGATAATAAGAAAAAGTGGAAATAATTGTTTGTGTGAAACTGAAGGAACTGCAGCTAGGGAGAAAGTGAATGAGAGGAGCAGGCTGCGGGGTTGTAATGCATTTCTACCTCCAGCTGGGTCTGAGCTGAGACTGTCCCAGCTAGTAAGTATTTGTTACTCCTCCAAATCAAATTTTGAAGTGTGTGTCTCATGTCTACTTGTAAGCCAGGCTAGTGGTGGAAGGACTGGGAGGAAGGTGTGACCTTGGTGGCAACTTTTAGATGTCCTCTGCTGTCCAGTCTTGCATCCCCATAAAATATAGGCTCTGAGCACCCATCCACTTCTGAAGGCAGCTTAATGAGGCCACTTGGTCATCTCACCTCCCTATGTCTCCCCACCTCTCATTCCAAGTAACCTATTAAAATGTCTGCAACAACACACTGTCCTGCCATTTTGCTATCCCTCAGGTCATATTGTAGGGCTCACTACCAGTTGGGTTATCAAGCAGCTTTCTGGATTACATTCATCCTCACTTTTGAACTTAGCAATGCCTTTAAGAGTTGTGTGGAAAATGAGCTAGCTACAAATATTTGAGGATAGATTACAGGAGTATTAGTTTAAATAAAATATCACTATGAGTGGTGATATTTATATATATATATATATATTTATATATAGATATATATCATATATATCTATATCTATATAATATAGAGTTGACAAAAAAGTAAGCTTTATGTATTTAGAATCTGACTCTGTAGCAGCCATTGGGATTAACACAAAACACACATTAATTGGCTCATTTTATCCTTATGACCACCTGAGGTAGGAACAGATATTCATGTTGTGCATGAAACAGTGACAGTTTAGAGAAGGTTAAATAATTTTCTCAAAGTTATAGTGCTGGTTAGCGAAGGAGTCAAGACTTAAACCAAGATCCATGCTCTTGCCATTGGCCAAGGCTGTCCCAGTAAGAGTTTATTCTCAAGTGGTGATGGTGGTTGTTTTTCAGCTACTCAGTCATGACTGACTCTTTATGACCCCATGGACTGTAGCATGCCAGGCTTCCCTGTCCTTCACCATTTCCCAGAGCTTGCTTAAACTCCTGTCCATTGAGTCAGTGATGTCATCCAACTATCCTGTCCTTTGTCATCCCCTTCTTCTCCTGTCTTTGATCTTTCCCAGCATCAGGGTCTTGTCAATGAGTCAGCTCTTCACATCAAGTGGCCAAAGTATTGGTGCTTCAGCTTTAGCATCAGTCGTTCCAATGAATATTCAGGGTTGATTTCCTGTAGCATTGACTGGTTTGATCTCCTTGCAGTCCAAGGGACTTTCAAGAATCTTCTCCAACACCACAGTTCAAAAGCATCAGTTCTTTAGCACTCAGCTTTTTTTATGGTCCAAATCTCACATTCATACATGACTATTGGAAAAACCATAGCTTTGACTATATGGACCTTTGTCAGCAAAGTAATGTCTCTGCTTTTTAATATGCTGTCTAGGTTGTCATAGCTTTTCTTCCAAGGAGCAAGCATCTTTTAATTTCATGGCTGCAGTCACCATCTGCAGTGATTTTGGAGCTCAAGAAAATAAACTCTCTCACTGTTTCCTTTATTTCCCCATCTATTTGGCATGAAGTGATGGGACCAGATGCCATAATCTTAGTTTTCTAAATGTTGAGTTTTAAGCCAGCTTTTTCACTCTCCTCTTTCATCTTCATCAAGAGGCTCTTTAGTTCCTCTTCACTTTTTGCCATAAGGATGGTGTCATCCGCATAACTGAGATTTTAATATTTCTCCTGGAAATCTTGATTCCAGCTTGTGCTTCATCCAGCCTGGAATTCCACATGATGTTCTCTGCATATAAATTAAATAAGCAGTGTGACAATATATAGCCTTGACATACTCCTTTCCCAATTTTGAACCATCTGTTGTTCCACGTCTGGTTCTAACTGTTGCTTCTTGACCTGCATACAGGTTTCTCAGGAGCAGGTAAGGTAGTCTGGTATTCCCCTCTCTTTAAGAATTTTCCAGTTTGTTGTGATCCCCACAGTCAAAGTGTTTAACGTAGTCAATGAAGTAAAAGTAGATGTTTTTCTGGAATTCTTTTGCTTTTTCTATGATCCAGGGAATGCTGGCAATTCTTATTGGTAGAAAGGATTAATAAAAAGAAGTAAGGACATTGTTGAGGAATATAGGCTGATGCAAATAGTTATAGAAGTACAGTAAAGAAATGTATGACAGGGCCATGTCTCTGCCTTGGTTCTGCCCGTAGTTTACATACCATGCCCTAGACTCATATGTTCTCACACATTGAGTGTTTGTCATATCTGAACATGGGATACAGTGGTGAAGAAAACAGAACTGTTGTCTTTATTCCTAACCTTAGCCCAGCTACCCTCTTGAAAAACAGAATCTTTAAATGTCCTTCAACCTTAACCTTACCCCTTCTTGGACCTATGCACACACCCCACACCGTTGTTGCTGTTGTTGTTTTTCAGTCACCATGTCATGTCCAACTCTTTGTGACCCCACGGACTGCAGCACACCAGGCTTCCCTGTCCTTCACCACCTCCTGGAGTTTGCTCAACCTTACATTCATTGAGTCGATGATGCCATCCAACCATCTCATCCTTTGTCTCCCCCTTCTCCTGCCTTCAGTCTTTCCCAGCATCAGGGTCTTTATACCTTTTATTCCTCTTTTATCCAACCTGCCTTCTTCCATCTTTTCTCCAACATCCATCTGGCTCCTGCCATTCGCCAACGTGGCTTACCTTGCAGAGGTGAGAGTAAGTTCATGAGTCTTAGGTGCTTCTGCCTTCGTGGGCCCTAATCTTCTTTAAAAATAAAGGTAAATGTATTTTATGACCACCTTGGCATTGAAATGAGTGTAATAATATAACATATTGAACATTTTCTTTGACCTAAAAGTTTGTATTTTTTCCCTTATGCTTTTAAAATAAATGAAAATATTTCCATAGGCCCATAAAAGAATCATGAACTATAGGTTCTATGCCCAGTGTAACTAACGTTTATATTGATGGTGGGTGTAGTCACCATTTGGCAAAAAGCTGATGCTTACCTATTGCTTCCTAGTAAGTCAGGCATAACTCAGCAAGAAATACCCTCTTTGGTTTATTGAGATCTGTCTGTGAGGCACTTTTCTGGGAGCTTAAGACTTCTGCCCTTTTGCTTTGATGCTCTAGTCATCACTCAGTTGTCATCTGGTAATTGCCTAATTATATTATCTGGTGATAAGTGAGGTTTTCAAGTGATAAACTTTTCCAAACAGCTGTGATGGGATTTGGATTTGGTTTCAATATTTTAATTTACAGTTGCATTTGTAAAATCATAATTAGCCTTAATTCATTTAATGACCTCCATCACAGGCTGAAGAATATGTAGAATGTTTTTAATTACACATGAATCAACATCACAGTTTTAGAAGGGTCCAGTGAAGTTGACATTCATGTAATTCCTACCACTGGTCCTTAGCAAAAGATTTAGTAATTTTTCCACTAACAGTAAAACGGTTTTTAATGAATACAAAATGTTTTTTCTGAAAGGTTGAATTCACTTAGTAATTTAGAGATATATCTTTCTCTTTTAAATTTTTGGAATCTCCTTCCTGACCTTTTCTGTTCTGTGCCCAGGATAAATATATGTCTTTGGATAAAGTTAATGATGTTATAACTGATCCTGAACAAAAGGTTAACTTCTAATCAGGACCACAATTGAATTTAATCTGTCAAAAGTGGTTTTATGTGTGTTTGTGTTTTTCCTCTCAGTTTAGGTGTGTCTTTTAATTAATCTTGCCTTAGAACGAATTTGTGTTATTTTCATTTTTAGGTAGACCGTAATGGTAACATTCTGAAGAATGGTAAGTAGGGACTGGTAAAACTCAATTATTTTTGCCTTCTTTGCTAACAACAGTTCTGGAAAATCTGGATTTCACTATGAAAAGTTCGTGTGCCTAGTGTAATGTTATCCAGTTGGCCAATCCGCTTGGTTTTCGGAAATGTCATAGAAGCTTGGCAAGAAGACGTTCTCAAGAGAGCGTGAGTCCTGCCAATTTCCAACTGGCCAAGACTCATTACAAGGACTACCTTCCCTCCAAGCAACCTGGCGTTTCCACTCCAATTGCAATCTGCAACACAAAGATGCACTTGGGAGAAAGACTAGACAAACCTCTTCAGATTTCTGCTCCAGGTGAATCTTTCATTCTGGTCTATCTGGTGAATCTTTCATTTCCTATCTGGTCTGCTCCAATCTTCTTTTGATCACTGAACATTTCAAATATTAGGGAACAGTGGGCATACGACAGGTTGTTTCAGAACTGAGAAAGAGCAGGACAAATGAAAGATGAATGAACAGATCTATTTATATTATGTATGTGCGTGCACGCACGCGCGCACACACACACACACACACACACACACAAGGCATTGAACCTGCCTGAATTGTTCAAATTGTTGTTAATGAAATTGTAGATTTTCTGTGTGACGAAACCTTTGCTGGCCTTTGCTCCAGGGGCTCCAAGCCCCCATGCCTGTTTGACGAATGGTGACAACTGTGCTCTGTGCCTGGCCAGTTCCATTTGTGAAAACATGTGGGTGAATGGTAGGTCTCTTCACTGTGAATCTTCTTTTCTAGTCTTCAGTTCAGTTCAGTCCAGTCGCTTAGTCGTGTCTGACTCTTTGCGACCCCATGAATCGCAGCATGCCAGGCCTCCCTGTCCATCACCAACTCCCGGAGTTCACCCAGATAAACGTCCATCGAGTCAGTGATGCCATCCAGCCATCTCATCCTCTGTCGTCCCCTTTTTCTCCTGCCTCCAATCCCTCCCAGCATCAGAGTCTTTTCCAATGAGTCAACTCTTTGCATGAGGTGGCCAAAGTACTGGAGTTTCAGCTTTAGCATCAGTCCTTCCAAAGAAATCCCAGGGCTGGTCTCCTTCAGAATGGACTGGTTGGATCTCCTTGCAGTCCAAGGGACTCTCAAGAGTCTTCTCCAACACCACAGTTCAAAAGCATCAATTCTTTGGCACTCAGCCTTCTTCACAGTCCAACTCTCACACCCACACATGACCACAGGAAAAACCATAGCCTTGACTAGACGAACCTTTGTTGGCAAAGTAATGTCTCTGCTTTTGAATATGCTATCTAGGTTGATCATAACGTTCCTTCCAAGGAGTAAGCGTCTTTTAATTTCATGGCTGCAATCACCATCTGCAGTGATTTTGGAGCCCCAAAAAATAAAGTCTGAAACTGTGTCCACTGTTTCCCCATCTATTTCCCATGAAGTGATGGGACTGGATGCCATGATCTTCGTTTTCTGAATGTTGAGCTTTAAGTCAACTTTTTCACTCTCCATTTTCACTTTCATCAAGAGGCTCTTTAGTTCCTCTTCACTTTCTGCCATAAGGGTGGTATCATCTGCATATCTGAGGTTATTGATATTTCTCCTGGCAATCTTGATTCCAGCTTATGCTTTTTCCAGCCCAGCATTTCTCATGATGTACTCTGCATAGAAATTAAATAAGCAGGGTGACAACATAACAGCCTTAACGTACTCCTTTTCCTATTTGGAACCAGTCCGTTGTTCCATGTCCAGTTCTAACTGTTGCTTCCTGACCTGCATACAAATTTCTCAAGAGGCAGATCAGGTGGTCTGGTATTCCCATCTCTTTCAGAATTTTCCACAGTTTGTTGTGATCCACACAGTCAAAGGCTTTGGCATAGTCAATAAAGCAGAAATAGATATTTTTCTGGAACTCTCTTGCTTTTTCCAATATCCAGCGGATGTTGGCAATTTGATCTCTGGTTCCTCTGCCTTTTCTAAAACCAGCTTGAACATCAGGAAGTCCATGGTTCACATATTGCTGAAGCCTGGCTTGGAGAATTTGAGCATTACTTTACTAGCATGTGAGATGAGTGCAATTGTGTGGTAGTTTGAGCATTCTTTGGCATTGCCTTTCTTTGGGATTGGAATGAAAACTGACCTTTTCCAGTCCTGTGGCCACTGCTGAGTTTTCCAAATTTGCTGGCATAT
>NW_011495027.1:13460766-13465638 GCF_000754665.1 Bison bison bison
GACAGCCAGTTTGCTTTTTTGCATTTCTTTTCCATGGGGATGGTCTTGATCCCTGTCTCCTGTACAATGAGGTCACGAACCTCATTCCATAGTTCATCAGGCACTCTGTCTATCAGATCTAGGCCCTTAAATCTATTTCTCACTTCCACTGTATAATCATAAGGGATTTGATTTAGGTCATACCTGAATGATCTAGTGGTTTTCCCTACTTTCTTCAATTTAAGTCTGAATTTGGCAATAAGGAGTTCATGATCTGAGCCACAGTCAGCTCCTGGTCTTGTTTTTGTTGACTGTATAAAGCTTCTCCATCCTTGGCTGCAAAGAACATAATCAATCTGATTTTGGTGTTGACCATCTGGTGATGTCCATGTGTAGAGTCTTCTCTTGTGTTGTTGGAAGAGGGTGTTTGCTATGACCAGTGCATTTTCTTGGCAAAACTCTATTAGTCTTTGCTCTGCTTCATTCCGTATTCCAAGGCCAAATTTGCCTGTTACTCCAGGTGTTTCTTGACTTCCTACTTTTACATTCCAGTCCCCTATAATGAAAAGGACATCTTTTTTGGTGTTAGTTCTAAAAGGTCTTGTAGGTCTTCATAGAACCGTTCAACTTCAGCTTCTTCAGTGTTACTGGTTGGGGCATAGACTTGGATTACTGTGATATTGAATGGTTTGCCTTGGAAACGAACAGAGATCATTCTGTTGCTTTTGAGATTGCATCCAAGTTCTGCATTTTGGACTCTTTTGTTGACCATGATGGCTACTCCATATCTTCTGAGGGATTCCTGCCTGCAGTAGTAGATATAATGGTCATCTGAGTTAAATTCACCCATTCCAGTCCATTTTAGTTCGCTGATTCCTAGAATGTCTACATTCACTCTTGCCATCTCTTGTTTGACCACTTCCAATTTGCCTTGATTCATGGACCTGACATTCCAGGTTCCTATGCAATATTGGTCTTTACTGCATCGGACCTTGCTTCTATCACCAGTCACATCCACAGCTGGGTATTCTTTTTGCTTTGGCTCCATCCCTTCATTCTTTCTGGAATTATTTCTTCACTGTCATAGCCGAGAGTAAAAGCTCCCACCAGAACTGAATAACATTCAGGGCCTACATCAAATAAGCTTAATTTGCTTTTTATAAGAAAAAAGACCTCAGAAAACTGGAAAAAGATAGTTACCCAAGTAGAATTTCTAGACAATTATTTTGTTTCTAAAATAACAGTCATTTTAATATGTTATTTTGCTGTTGTTAGGTCATGTCTGAATCTTTGCAACCTTACCAACTGCAGCTTCCCTGGCCTTCACTATCTCCTGGAGTTTGCTCTAACTGATGTCCATTGAGTCGGTGATCCCATCCTACCATCTCATCTTCTGTCACCTCCTTGTCATACTGCCTTCAATCTTTCCAGCATCATAGTCTTTTCCAGTGAGTTGGCTCTTCACATCAGGTGGCCAAAGTATTGGAGCTTCAGCTTCAGCATCCACCCTTCCAATGAATATTCAGGGTTGATTTCCTTTAGGATTGACTGATTTGATCTCCTTGCTTCAATCATGTCTGACTCTTCGTGACCTTATGGACTGTAGCCCACCAGGTTCCTCTGTCCATGGGATTCTGTAGGCAAGAACACTGGAGTGGGTTGCCATGCCCTCCTCCAGGGGATCTTCCCAACCCAGGGATCAAACCTGAAGTTTCTTAGTCTCCTGCATTGAAAGATACGTTTTTTTATCATTAGCGCCACCTGGGAAGCCTGGATATGTTATTTTAACACAGCCATTTCTGATAGTCTAGATAAGCAAGACAGAGATATCCAATATATCAAGTGAAGTTTATTGGCTGGGTGTGGCTGGGAGAGTTTGGAAGGCTTGGAGCCCACACATATCCCTTTGGCAGATCTGGCCTCATTTTATCTATAAACATTGTCAACACTGTTATCTCTGAGAAAAGAGCCTTATAGCGGATTAATTGAGATCATTCCTTCAGTGGGTTAATGTATCCTTGTCCCAAGAGCTCTGGTTTCCCTTTTCACCGTGCTCCTCAGTCCCCATGTATTTTAAAGTGCGTCTTGGCTCTTGCACATGCCTTCTGTCTCTTATCTGTCTGACCATCAGAGCAGGTTGGTGTGGTCCCTGCCCTGCCTCATGCAGATGGCACAGAAGGGAGCCGGGGCACTCAGGAGCGAGCCCAGCCCCATTCCCCATGTTCTTCTCCTCTTGGTGTTTGTTCCTGTATTGTGAAGCCATGTTTGGGAAACCTCCTCCCCACTTGCCTGTTCAGTTTCTGTTAAAGTCACACCACTGTAAATCTCTTGGCTACCAGAGAAACTCCAGCCTAGAAGGGCTTAAGCTGGTGACAGTCTCTTGAAGTCAGCAGAGATTGGTGTATGGCTGCACTAGGTCTTGTTGCTCTATTGCCGAATGTTCAACTCTTTGTATGGGATGCCTTGGGCATCATAAATGATGAGTCTATGAGTGAAAGAAGAATTTCGAGGGATGTATCCCTATCAACTTTCACTAGACCTTCCTAGATTGTCCCCCAAGTGTCCACTTCAATGTTTTATCACTTTTTTAATGTACATCTATACATATTTTTGCACTGTTCCTGGATGCGACACATTGTGTTACAAAAGTAACCCATAGTCTGGTAAGTCAGTGTCATGGGCAACAGCAGCCAAGCTGGAGGGGTGGCATCTCAACACACCATTCTGAAGGGGTAGAAAGAGCATTGATAAAGACATCTGCGGGACATGGAGAGAGGTTAGGAAGTGCACCTGACCTTAACTGTGTGGTTAGGGAAGTCTGCCTAGAAAAGCTGTCACTCTAAATGGAAAAATTAGTTGGCATTAGTGCAGCAAAGCAAGGAAAGAAAGAGGTAGTAGAAGGAAGAGAAAGAGAAATGTTTTGAATGTATAGAGATCTAAAGCTTGAGAAACTGAGAGTAAATTCACAAGTTCTCCATTGTATTCAAATATCCATTTCCTTTCATTAAATTATCTTTGGAGATGAAGACTTCCCTCTAGCCCATAGGATCTGCAAGATATTTTCATTCACCTTTTGCACACTCCTGTAAAACCTTTACAGTAGTTATGAATTCTTTTAAAAGTGTGTCTTCCCAAATCCAAAACTCTAAGACCAAGCATTTCACTTCACTTTCACTTTACCCTAGGCCATAACTCTCTGGGTGTCCATTCTGACAGTGAGCAAAGGCCTCTCTGGATGCTCCATGGAAACTGATTGTCAGTTTCTGCATCTGTGAAATGCAGCAATTAACAACACAGGTTCAGGGACAGAGTAATTGTGAAATAAAGATGCTTCACCTCTGGGCTCCTCTCACTCTCTCTGGGCTTCTTCCAAAACCTAGGCATACAATTGCCAGATTAAGTAAATGAGAAATACCAGACACACAGTAATAAATTTGAATTTCAGATAATAAAAAAGCATAATTTTTTAGTATGTGTGTGTCCCAACTTTTACATGGCACATATTTCTAATAAAAGTGATTCATTGTCTATCTGAAATTCAAACTTAACCAAGACTCCTATATTTTTTCTGGTAACCCCACCCAGGAGGTGGCCTAGAAAGAGTATACTAGTAATGTATTCTTCATCTCAAAGAGAGTCCAAATTGTATAAGCTATGCAAAACCAGGATTCTCTCACATATGATTCAGTTTGTTATCATGATTACCTTAAAGCACTTAACACTACCATTAGTAAAACTATTTTGGTTATTGTTGTTATTTTGGTAGAAATAAGCCTTGCTCAAGAAAGGTCATGGCCTTTACTGACATATTTAGCTTGTGATGAACTAAGATCATCACCTCTTACTCTTTTTACTCTTGTTTACTTTTTCCTATGTTGAAAATTTCATTTGCACCAGGCACTCTCTATTCACAGCATTTGGATTAATGGATAGCCTGATCTTAACCATATTGCTAGCCTCTACTTCTCTTACCAGTACATGAAAAGAAGGCAGGTGATCTGAGGTCAGCACAGCATTCTCTCACTTGTGCAGAACCCTGTGAAAAGATGATTGAACCCCCTCACCAAAGAGGGGCTAGATGGAAATTTTCTTTTGAGGCCAGTTGTCTGCTTTCTTTTAGAGCTCAGTGATTATTTTCATGATTTTGGAGTCATCAGCAAGGTCTTTCTCTTTCCTCAGCTGTCATTGGTGAGATTTGCATCAGCTTATCTCACCCATGGGCTTCCTTGGTGGCTTTAGTGGTAAAGAATCTGCCTACAATTAAGGAGACCTGAGTTCGACCCCTGGGTCAGGAAGATCCTCTGGAGAAGGGAATGGCTACCCACTCCCGTATACTTGCCTGGAGAATTCTGTGGATGGAGGAGCCTGGTGGGCTATAGTCCATGGGGTCACAGAGTTGGACTTGACTGAGTGACTAACACTTTCACTTCACTTTCATCTCACCCTAGGCCATAACTTTCTGGTTGTCCATTCTGACAGTGAGCAAAAGCCTCTCTGGATGCTCCATGGAAATTGACAGTAGAAGTCATTTTGGACACGCTTGTGTTTGCCTAGATCCACTCCCTCCACCCAAGTTTCGGGTGTTCTCCCACCCCTGACCAATCTAATGAGCACTTGCTAGGGCACTGCCAGCATCTCAGGGCTCCTGGGGCTCTGTGAGCACATGAGGAGGAATCGGTCTTGCTCCACAGCATCTGGAATATAAAGGGCCCTCACTGTGCTTAAAAAAAGCCACAGTTATCAAGACAGTATGGTACTGGCACAAAGACAGAAATATTGATCAATGGAATAAAATAGAAAGCCCAGAGATAAATCCACGCACATATGGACACCTTATCTTTGACAAAGGAGGCAAGAATATACAATGGATTAAAGACAATCTCTTTAACAAGT
>NW_011495027.1:13465799-13466057 GCF_000754665.1 Bison bison bison
CACAAAAATAAACTCAAAATGGATTAAAGATCTAAACGTAAGACCAGAAACTATAAAACTCCTAGAGGAGAACATAGGCAAAACACTCTCCGACATACATCACAGCAGGATCCTCTATGACCCACCTCCCAGAATATTGGAAATAAAAGCAAAAATAAACAAATGGGACCTAATTAACCTTAAAAGCTTCTGGACATCAAAGGAAACTATTAGCAAGGTGAAAAGACAGCCTTCAGAATGGGAGAAAATAATAGCAAA
>NW_011495027.1:13466328-13468367 GCF_000754665.1 Bison bison bison
GTGTGGAGAAAAGGGAACCCTCTTACACTGTTGGTGGGAATGCAAACTAGTACAGCCACTATGGAGAACAGTGTGGAGATTCCTTTAAAAACTGGAAATAGAACTGCCTTATGATCCAGCAATCCCACTGCTGGGCATACACACTGAGGAAACCAGAAGGGAAAGAGACACGTGTACCCCAATGTTCATCGCAGCACTGTTTATAACAGCCAAGACATGGAAGCAACCTAGATGTCCATCAGCAGATGAATGGATAAGAAAGCAGTGGTACATATACACAATGGAGTATTACTCAGCCATTAAAAAGAATACACTTGAATCAGTTCTAATGAGGTGGATGAAACTGGAGCCTATAATACAGAGTGAAGTAAGCCAGAAGGAAAAACATAAATACAGTATACTAACGCATATATATGGAATTTAGAAAGATGGTAACAATAACCCAGTGTACGAGACAGCAAAAGAGACGCCGATGTATAGAACAGTCTTATGGACTCTGTGGGAGAGGGAGAGGGTGGGAAGATTTGGGAGAGTGGCATTGAAACATGTAAAATATCATGTAGGAAATGAGTTGCCAGTCCAGGTTCGATGCACGATGCTGGATGCTTGGGGCTGGTGCGCTGGGACGGCCCAGAGGGATGGTATGGGGAGGGAGGAGGGAGGAGGGTTCAGGATGGGGAACACACGTATACCTGTGGTGGATTCATTTTGATATTTGGCAAAACTAATACAATTATGTAAAGTTTAAAAATAAAATAAAATTAGAAAAAAAAAAGTATATATTTTCTTATCAGTTTCTTAAGGTGGCTTTGGCAAGCAACTAGGGAGCAGGCTTGTAATATTTCTTACATATGATGTTTGAAATCACTAATGCAAAATCAATTATCCCACCATTTTCATCATTGTGTGAGAAGTAAGGAGTTATACTAATTGTTCAGAGAATACAGCCGACCCCCGTGGAAGTTGTTCTGCTTTATCACAGATAATTCTCACCCCATGCTTAGCCTTGAATGAATTTCCTTTTCCAGTCAGTGTCCCAGTGCCATCTAATTTGTTTAATTTTGTATCCATATGAGATATGGATATTCTGTGATAATAATTTCATGATGTATATGTCATTATAATGTACATCTTAAATTTATGCAGTGCTGTGTATCAATTATATTGGAATACAACTGGAATAAAAAATAAAATTTGGTCTCATTCTTTTTGAAAAGTGGAAGAGCACTAAATAATTGCTAATTTACTGCAATCTAAGCACTAATTTTCAGTGCTTTTACTAATGATGTTCATCATGGTAGCTAACGTATTTTCAGGGCTTTCTATGTGCCAGGCTCTGTGATATAGACTTCATCGCATAATCTCGTTATATCCTCACCTCCTGGTGAAGCATCAATATTATTTTCCCATTATACAGATTCAACATTGAATGCTTAAGGAATGTCCCAAACTGTTCATTTTGGAAAGGATAGGTTGAGATAGATTTGGTAGGTTCTGGCTTTCAGCAATTATCCAAGTTTGGACCAAGTTCAAGTGAACTTGAATCCTGGATCCACTGTTCACTTAGACTGTTTTAAATCAGCGTGTGGATCACAATAAACTGTGGAAAACTCTGAAAGAGATGGGAATACCAGACCACCTGACCTGCCTCTTGAGAAATCTGTATGCAGGTCAGGAAGCAACAGACTGAACAGTTAGAACTGGACATGGAACAACAGACTGGTTCCAAATAGGAAAAGGAGTACGTCAAGGCTGTATATTGTCATCCTGCTTATTTAACTTCTATGCAGAGTACATCATGAGAAACGCTGGGCTGGAAGAAGCACAAGCTGGAATCAAGATTGCCAGGAGAAATATCAATAACCTCAGATATGCAGATGACACCACCCTTATGGCAGAAAGCAAAGAGGAACTAAAGAGCCTCTCGATGAAAGTGAAAGTGGAGAGTGAAAAAGTTGGCTTAAATCTCAACATTCAGAAAATGAAGATCATGGCATCTGGTCCCATCACCTCATGGCAAATAGATGGGGAAACAGTGG
>NW_011495027.1:13468467-13486668 GCF_000754665.1 Bison bison bison
GCTTAAATCTCAACATTCAGAAAATGAAGATCATGGCATCTGGTCCCATCACCTCATGGCAAATAGATGGGGAAACAGTGGAAACAGTGGCTGACTTTATTTTTCTGGGCTCCAAAATCACTGCAGATGGTGATTGCAGCCATGAAATTAAAAGACGCTTATTCCTTGGAAGGAAAGTTATGACCAACCTAAACAGCATATTAAAAAGCAGAGACCTTTGTCAACAAAAGTCCATCTAGTCAAGGCTATGGTTTTTCCAGTGGTCATGTATGGATGTGAGAGTTGGACTATAAAGAAAGCTGAGTGCCAAAGAATTCTTGCTTTTGAACTGTGGTGTTGGATAAGACTCTTGAGAGTCCTTGGACTGCAAGGAGATCCAACCAGTCCATCCTAAAGGAGATCAGTCCTGGGTGTTCACTGGAAGGACTGATGTTGAAGCTGAAACTTCAATACCTTGGCCACCTGATGTGAAGAGCTGACTCATTTGAAAAGACCCTGATGCTGGGAAAGATTGAGGGCAGGAGGAGAAGGGGATAACAGAGAATGAGATGGTTGGATGGCATCACCGACTTGATGGACATGGACTTGGGTGGACTCTGGGAGTTGGTGATGGATGGGGAGGCCTGGTGTGCTGTGGTTAATGGGGTCACAAAGAGTCAGAAACGACTGAGTGACTGAACTGAACTTTGTTCACAAAATGAATCTAATAAAGCATCTACAGTAAAGGGTTGTAAAGATTAAAGAGACACTGATAATGTTGATGAAAACTGATGAATGCTTACCAGGTGCCAGGCCCTGTTTTGGAGTTTGTTGGACATATCTGCTTATTTATTTCTGACCACAAAAATGGGAAGCTGTTCATACTATCCAATTTTAGAGATGGGGAAGATGAAGCCCACAGAATATAAGTAACTTTCTCAAGTTTAATAAAGAGTAAGTGATGGAGGTGGGATATGAATCCAGCTGTTTGTATTTGGAATCACTTCACTCCACTGCCTTCAATAATGGAACCAGAGCACTCAGCAGAGTGCCCACCACATGGTAACCACTCAATAAATGGTCATCTTTTAAGAACATGATACTGTGCCAGGTGCTATGCTGACACTTGTTTAAGTTATTTCAAAAAATTCTTATGACCACCTTGCTGCTACTAAGTCACTTCAGTCATGTCCGACTCTGTGCGACCCCATAGACGGCAGCCCACCAGGCTCCCCCATCCCTGGGATTCTCCAGGCAAGAACACTGGAGTGGATTGCCATTTCCTTCCCCAATGCATGAAAGTGAAAAGTGAAAGTGAAGTCGCTCAGTTGTGTCTGACCCTCAGCAACCCCATGGACTGCAGCCTTCCAGGCTCCTCCATCCATGGGATTTTCCAGGCAAGAGTACTGGAGTGGGGTGCCATTGCCTTCTCCATATGACCACCTTAATAAAGTAACAATGAACCCACTTTTGCATGTGTGGGCACTAAGTTACACATGAAATAAGTGAACTTTATGTGAAATATAGGAACTTTCCAGCATCACATTCATAGTGAGTAACCACATTGAGACACAGACTCTTTGCTTCTTAAATCCCCAAGCCTGTGGTTTTGGCCATAGTCAAATAGACAGACTGCTGTTGCTATTCTGAGAAAAGACAATCCCAAATAGTAGCTTATTTTTATGTGAGTCTTTTACATTTTCTGTATCTCTCAAATTACCCCATGTAATCTTTTTGATGCTTATTTAGGTTTGGTTTTTGGAGTTGTGAAATTGATCATGATTTATGATAACTTCTTGTTTTCTTTCTTCCCTCTGCTCCAACATATAATCTCCACATGCAGTGTTTCCCATCTCACTAGGAGAACAGGCACTGCAGGAACCATTTAGCATTCCAAGGCTTTGCTAAACTTCACTTTGGGGTGATGTATCAGGCAGTCAGTCACAGCAAGATGCTAAATGCCAGATGTTGCGTTGTTGGCTGGGATCATCCTTTGAACATCTGTGTCCAATCCTGAAAAGGGAAATGCCCTAATGCACAGAAAACATGGCTATTTGTAAGGAGGTATCTGGCTGCTAATGAGTCACTAGGAGTGATCCAAGGGAGTAAAGTTACCTCAAAGGAGACTGGCCACATTCAGGAAACTCAATGATATTTTCAGTGAGTAAAGATTCGAGGGGTATTGGCATAGTTTAAGGAAGAACTTATTTTGTACCTTTTTTCAGTTCTATTGACTAGCAGCTGGAAGCTTGGTGGTTTAAAACAACAGTTTACGGAAGCTAGAGAGCCATATCAAGTGTCAACAAATACATGTTCCTTCTGAGACTCTTGAGGGAACACTTCCTTGCCTCTTCCTAGCTTCTGGAGGTGGCTACTGCCCTCAGTGTTCTTTGGCAAATGGCTGCCTCACTCTAGTCTCTGCCTCTGTGGGCACAGGCATTCTCCCTGCATTTCTTTGCCTGTCCATGGCATTTCTTCTTATGAAGACACTAGTCATATTGGATTAGGACTCACTTTCATGGCCTCATCTTAATTTGATGACCCTATTTTTCAAATAAAGTTGTGTTCATAGACACAGGGTGGGGTGGGGGGCTAGGATTTTAACGTGTCTTTTTAGAGGTCACAATTCAACCTATAACACCATGTAAAATCATCACAAGTTCCAGGAATTAGGACATAAATATATTTGAGGGGACCATTACTCAGTCTACCCTATATTCTAAGTGACAGGTAATAAGATCAAACATCCCAGAGCATAGCAGTGTTACCCAGATTCCCAGAGAAGGTCTGAGCTGAGTCTGGAATCCAGGTCTGTGAGCCTTCTGGCTTTGCAGCTTCTATTTGAATAGGCAAGTTCTTGGTCGGGTATTACAAATAAAGAGTCCTTGGGTATAAATTCACAGAACTTGTGTTAGAATCATTGACTTGGACAAAGATTTAGAACTTTCACTGGCTATTTTAGGGAATGCAGTGGCCTCGTTTTACAGCCTTGAGGAAATCACCTTTTAAATTGGACCTTAGTTACATGAGCTTTGAAACAGGATTATCATAGAAACTTAAAATAAAATTGGCTGATGACTAATTAAAGCATCCTAACAAACCAAATGAGCAGGGTGAGTCTTGGAAAGAAGGAGCAGTACTTGATGTTAAGAGCCCGCTGGTGGACATAGGCGTGGGTGTGGGATCAAACAGAGATCAGGACAAAGTTATTGTCAGCTCGACCCCTTCCTCTGCGTGTCAAAACACTCAGAAGTTAGCTCCTTCCCTGCAATAGTAGCTCTTAAAATCTAAAGCCCATGCTCTTTCTTTAGCACCAGTTATTAAAAAGAAAAAAATAGAACGTTTCAGCTATTTTAGCCCTTCCTGCCTTTTCTCTACTTTTAATTTTCTGTTAAAACTCTTCAGACCCTGAGATGAAACCTTTTTCTTTAATTAATAAAGACTGCATGAAATGCTTCAGCAAATTCACACACTGCATTGTCAAACCTAGAGTTTCACTTGGAAAGATGAAGAAAAGTGAGATTTGAATCTCCCCAAACTGCAATTAGGTCAAGTGGAACTATATTTGAGAGACAGAATCAGGAAAAACCTTCCTCACGGATTCTGTATCTCTAAATAGATTTGGGGATTTGCTAAGGCTCTGGGTTAATCACGATGAGAGGAAAAATGGTTGCCCTTGCTGTCACTTCATACATGGGCAGCAGGAAGAGTTTGGAAATGTGGATGAGAGATTTTCCCATTGCTATGGAATGTATCTGTGATATAAGGGGCACACGTTTTCTTAGGAGCCACCTTTCCTGTTGAAAGGTTTTTCTGTTCAAAGCAAGAGATTGATGTCCTGAACTCACAGGTACCATCCTGCTCAGCTATGGCTCCCATCTCCCCAGGCGACTTAGGGAATTAGTTGTCCTCTCTTGCTCTTAGATTCCTGACCTGTAAGTAAGGGATTGGATGAATCTTTAAGGGATCTATCATTTTACAATACAAAAATAGTGATCTCTTCATTACATTTGTTGTTATGCTGAGGATATCTGTGAAAACTTTCACCTCTTTGTGCTCAGTGGTTCACTACAGCTTTACACTGCCTCATGGGTCTTAATAAAAAATGTATCTATTGTACGAGAAATGATGAAGGAAGCAAGTCTAGATCCTCTGAATGGTACCCTAGGTGGAACCTACCTTCTAAATGTTTCATGTTAATAGGGAGCATGACAGTGAGAATCTTTAGAATTTCTTGAAGTGTGCTCCCTAGAAGATGAATTCCAGAGGAGGAGCCAAAACTTACAATGGTGTTTTGCTGCAAAGAACACAAAACTCTATCACTTTGCTATTCGACATGTGATTTGTGGACCAGCATTTACATCACGGGGGAGGTGGGCAGCAGATCCAGCCCAGATCTGCCGAATCAGAATTTGCATTGCAACAAATCCCAGGGGATCCATTTACATATTAAAGCTTGAGAATCACTTTCCTCTTGATTACAGGGCCAGAAATAGAAAGTATTTAATTCAGTAAGAAGTCCAGGAGTAGGCCGTTGTGGCTCAGTTGGGTGCCTCGGTGTGCAGTTGGGCATGCAGGCATTAGCCATCTTTTTGCTCCACCTTCCTCAGCATGTAGAGTTAATGATAGAGTACAAGGTGGCATTCAGCCCTACTCAGGGCTCACCAAGAAGAAGGAAAGGCAAAGGCAACCAGGAAAGGATAGGGGTGAAAGTGAAAGTGAAAGTTGCTCAGTCATGTCTGATTCTTTGCGATCCCATGGACTATACAGTCCATGGAATTCTCCAGGCTGGAATACTGGAGTGGGTAGCCTTTCCCTTCTCCAGGGGATCTTCCCAACCCAGGAATGGAACTCAGGTCTCCGTATTGCAGGTGGACTCTTTACCAGCTGAGCTACAAGGGAAGCCCAAGAATACTGGAGTGGGTGGCCTATCTTTTCTCCTGTGGATCTTTCTGACCCGTGAATCAAACCAGGGTCTCCTGCATTGCAGGTGGATTCTATACCAACTGAGCCATCAGAGAAGCCCAAAGATAGGGGTGGGGCCTTGCTTATAGATTCTGGAAGTGGCTGCCTCAAGGGTCTCCACCTCTTACTGGCCACAACTGTGACATACAGGCCAGATTAGACACAAGGCAGGGCGAACAAAAGAAGGGATTTATTGTGCCAGCTTCTGTACTACAGAAGGCACGGGAGAAGTGGACTCTGAGTTACTCCGATCCATTGTGTTTGCTGTATTCATGTTCATATTCATGGAGGAAAAAATATAGCCAATTATGTTTAGGAAATAAATCTAAATAGGTTTCTTTTACACAGGACTTCTTAAAGCTTTTAATATACAAAGGTGCATTTTAAATCTTCCAGAGGGAAAAACAATATATAATGTTTTCTACTCATCTGATTATAGAACTCTTTTCCCAAAAATCAGTTTTCTGCCAGAGGGGGGAAAATATAAAACTAACTGGAAAATGTAGATCAATATCATGTGATTATGTGTTTTTGAGCAGGGGTCATCAAACTTCTGTGGAGGGCCAGATGGTAAATATTTTGGGTTCTGCAACCATAATGTCCCTGACCAGCTACTCAGCCTACCACCAGGGTGCAATATGTCAGCAGACTGGCTTGTGTTGACCACATTGTGCCTATGGGCCATAGCTTGCTGTCTCTATTTTAGAGTCCAGTTCAGTTCAGTTGCTCAGTTGAGTCCGACTCTGCGACCCCAAGGACTGCAGCACGCCAGGCCTCCCTGTCCATCACCAACTCCTAGAGTTTACTCAAACTCATGTCCATTGAGTCGGTGATGCCATCCAACCATCTCATCCTTTGTTGTCCCCTTCTTCTCCTGCCTTCAGTCTTTCCCAGCATCAGGATCTTTTCAAATGAGTCAGCTCTTCACATCAGGTGGCCAAAGTATTGAAGTTTCAGCTTCAACATCAGTCCTTCCAGTGATTATTCAGGGTTGATTTCCTTTAGGATTGACAGGTTGGCTTTCCTTGTAGTCCAAAGGACTCTCAAGAGTCTTCTCCAACACCACAGTTCAAAAGCATCAATTCTTTAGCTCTCAGCTTTCTTTATCGTCCAACTCTCACATCTGTACACGACTACTGGAAAAACCATAGCTTTGACTAGATGGACCTTTGTTGGCAAAGTAATGTCTCTGCTTTTTAATATGCTGTCTGTGTTGGTCATAGCTTTTCTTCCAAGGAGTAAGCATCTTTTAATTTCATGGCTGCAGTCACCATCTGCAGTGATTTTGGAGCCCCCCAAAATTAAGTCAGCCACTGTTTCCACTGTTTCCCCATCTATTTGCCATGAAGTGATGGGATCAGATGCCATGATCTTAGTTTTCTGAATGTTGAGTTTTAAGCCAGCTTTTTCACTCTCCCCTTTCACTTTCACCAAGAGGCTCTTTAGTTCTTCACTTTCTGCCATAAGGGTGGTGTCATCTGCATATCTGAGGTTATTGATATTTCTCCTTGAAATATCTTGATTCCAGCTTTTGTTTCAATTAGAGTTAGCCACAGCAAAAACTTCCCTGGTAACTCAGACGGTAAAGCGTCTGCCTACAATGTGAGAGACCTGGGTTCAATCCTTGGGTCGGGAAGGTCTCCTGGAGAAGGAAATGGCAACCCACTCCAGTATTCTTGCCTGGAAAATCCCATGAACAGAGGAACCTGGTAGGCTACAGTCCATGGGGTTGCAAAGAGTTGGACATGACTGAGCGACTTCACTTCACAGCAAAAACAAGATGAAAGAGACACAACCACAACAATATGTACTAATATTTTGATGGTGCCCGAAATTCTACAAAATATTTTAATATGAATTCATATTTATATTGTATTTTTATACTCAATATAAATATATTTACACAGATATAAAATGTTACACACATGGAATCCCCTCTGATTTTTTACCCATGAAAATGACTATCACTATTTGTAGTTTCTTGAAAAAAAAAAAAAATAGAGTACTGTGCTCTAAGAAATGAAGGACTCTGGATATTATTCATCAGGGCTCTGGATATTATATCTGATCATTTGTCCAAAATTATAATGTTTTGAATTTATATATATTTTCTTCCCAATATGCTCTGAGAATTTCTTAAATTTAACTGTCGTATTCATTCTTTGAGGGAGGCCACAATCCAACCAATTATTCACAGGGGCTTGTGAAATCATTGCAAGTATTTGAGATTTACTATGGCAGCAGAAGATGAAATGGTTAGATAGTATCACCAACTCGATGGACATGAACTTGAGCAAACTCTGGGAGATAGTAGAGGACAGGGAAGCCTGGTGTAGTGCAACCCATGAGGTCACAAAGTCAGACACAACTTAGTGACTGATGAACAATTTAGGGGCTCTTAGCTTTCTAGACCTTAAATACCTCTGTCCAAGTCTCCTTCCAACAAGTCTCCTTCCAATCATATCAGATTTTTAGAAGCTCCTCAGTTCCACTGCTATTATGTGCTACCATCATACTAGGTATCTGGCTCTATTTTAATGGCATCTGTGGTGTTTGGGGCTTCCCAGGTGACTCAGTGGTAAAGAATCCACCTCTATTGAAGGAGATGTGGGTTTAATCCCTGGTTTGGGAAGATAATGGCAACGTATTCCAATATTCTTGCCTGGGAAATCCCATGGACAGAAGAGCCTGATGGGCTACAGTCCATGGGGTCACAAAAGAGTAGGATACATCTTAGCTACTAAGCAACAACAATAATTATGGTGTTTTAGTGCACTTGCTTATTTAAACTCCTTATGTGTCTTTGCTTAAGAAATAACCTGCTTGCGGGCCAGGCTGGTGTGTGTTCTGTTTGTGCCTATGCCCTCAGTGCTGAGCAGAGTGTGACAGATGAACACTGTTGAGTGAAGTGTCCTGTGTCAGCCATAGGGGTGGGATGTGAGGGAGCTGTGAGGGTGACTTCAGGGCTGCTGGGCCACCTTGGGGTTTCAAAGCATGTCTTCTGTGCTCACTGACATGCCGTCTCCACCCTGCAGGTGGCCATCTATTCTAACTCTGCTGGCATTTTCTGTCATGTCATAGCAATGGGAACAGATCCCAAGGCGACCACAATGATGTACCTGTGGATTGAGTTCAGGCCATTAAATTGCCATCATGCGACCTATCTAATGTCATTATAGCCCAGTTCCAGAAAAGCAGAGAAATAAGAAAAAAAAAATGACTCAATTACCAGTGTACGTGTTGTCAGACTTTCAAAAGAGCCCGAAGGAAGTGTCTGTAGTAGATGGAATGGTGTACACCCACCCCCACACACACACAGACACACACACACACGGCCATCCCTTCCAAGGGTAAGTTTGTAAACTATAGGAGGAGGACAATTACTAAACTAAAGCTTTATTTGGATGTGAGCCCAGTTCACTCACTCTAGAATACTCTTCAGCCAAGTCTGTTTCCAGGGGCTTATGGAAGAAATTTTACAAATTCTAAATAGGAAGTTTTGAAAAGCTGAGACCCTTAAATCACACGTGATATGCAGCGAGTGACATAGGTTGCCTTGTATGTTACTTCGGGATTGAAGAAAAGAAAAAACTGCATTGCTGAACCACGGAAGTGAGTGAAAGCAGATATTCAGTGGCAAATGACGCTGACACCCCTGCATCTGGGATTTGCTGACTATCAGGTGACTGTCAGAGACATTGTTATGGTAGTTTGGGTTTGAAATCTTTCCCTGGAAAAGTTGTTTTAGGAACCCTTCAGACATTTTCTCACTTTAACTGATTCCCTCAGCGTTAACCTTGCATGGGACACTGTGCTGCTCTCCTGCCTTGGAGTCATACACTTTCTTTTTCTTTGTTTTGTTGTTATATTTGGCTTCTTAGGGAAATACCTGAGCAGAATGTCCACCTCTCTTGGCGTCTCATAATTTTATTATCAGTCTTTCTTGTCACCTGCTCTTACAAATAGGCCCGGGAACTTTGGGCATCCTTGTGCCTTAATAGTATTTTTAAAATGCCTCCAACCTCCTCTTTAATTAACTGCAATCAGGAAGGCTAGTTGGTGGACACATGGTGTCATCACTCTGTGAAATGCTGCCTGATGGCTATAAACATGGCCATATGCTCTCTGTGAAATATGGCTGCAATCACCAGCAACAGGAACAGCTGATGGGAGAAGAAGACTCGGCTTCTCACTTTCTTCTGCTTTATTCTCCAAACCTGGGAGGCACTTTGCAGGTCAGCTGAATATTTTCTCTCAGCCACTGCTGCTTCTGCTAAATTTCCTTTTATTTTAGTTTCAGTTATCTCCAAGACATATTTGAGCTAGAAATGGCAATTATTAATGGAATATATTTGGTACCTTCCTGTTTAACATCACAACACTTTAATTAGGCTGGCCTCTCTTTAAATCCTGCACTACACACGTAACATGGGTTTCTCCAACTAAGTGGTTATCAAGAAAGAGGATAAAACCATCAAAATTTTCACAGTGAATGAACAAGAATTTCTCAGCAAAGTTCAATAGATTTGCCCTGAACCGGTGCAGCTTATAAAACCCTTGAGCCTAATTGCTTTCCTGCATTTTGGCAAGAAAAATAGCTGACTTGCAATGGAGTAGAAAGAAGAGGTTTGGAAGAAAGTGTCTTTTAAGAAAAGCTTCCAATGAAAATTTCAATCAATATTTTTAATCCCAGAAGACTAGATAAAATATGATATTATGTCCCTTGCACTGAGAGATTGTGACGAGGGTTGTTTTTCAGTGTAGGTAGGAGAGCAATGTGCCTCTTATGCTACAGTGTGGACAGAGAGCTATACTCCGGCATTTCAACAATGCCTCATACCTAAGGTGGTGGCCCTTGGATGCCACATTCTTACTGAACCAGGTGGACTCCTGGTTTCACAGCTATGCTTGGAGACACAAATGTCTGCCTTCCCCGTGAAAGTCAGTGAGAGGAGCTGAGTATGAAACAAGTAATATACTCCACATCCCTCCACTAAGCATCATTTGACTGCTTATTGAAATAACCAGACAAAATTGAGTGCAGAGGAGAAGCACTGATTGCTTTGAAGCCTTCACTTTCCCATTTAGAAATGTCTTAGGTTACTAATTTTGATATCAAGTTTTCTACCTCTAGGAGTATATATGTATACATATGTATTATTGAAAGCCTATTTTATTGCTTCTTTTATGCTTTCAGGGCTTTGTTAAAGCAGGGCTTTCACCCTTTACCCTTTTTCGCTTTTTTTCCCACCTTGTATGTACTGCACAGGCTATTAAACTGTGTGCAGGTGATTGATCTCTTTAATAAAAGCAAGTTCTTTAGTAAGCAAAGAGTGATAAAGATAAACAAATGTACTGGTTTGTCCAGTGCTTTGGAGATTATGGTAACACGGGGGCATCAGGAAAGCCTATTAACAGATAAGTTAGATGAAACACATCCATTCTGATCTCAGTAAGTTGGGAAACCATTCGCTTTAAGTTAATTTTATCCATGTTTTCTCTTCATTTGTAATACTTTGTGGGTTTTAACAGAAAATATTTAATAGTGTGCAGTGCAGTCCATAGATAAACGATCTTGGCAATTTCTCTACATAACTGCTTGTCAAGCCCTTTAGCAAGGTACACAACGCCCTGCAGTTTATCACCTCTCTTTCTAGATTGTTTCAAAGGATCATTGAGAGGGCCGAGACTCCCTAGAGTACTGTGCTCTGATCCTGTCATATTTTTTAAAATGCTGGAAAGTGTAAGGTTACATGGTAAGATGGTTTTACATAGGCATTTCTTGAGCTCGTCACCATGGCGCACTCTTTCCATGGTAACCACTGTTTCCATGGTACGTACCGTAAGCTTCTCCGGAGAAGCCGAGGGGTTGATGAAGATGCTTACCCACCCACAAGTGTGCGCACACACACTTGCCTTCTTTCTCTCTCTCTCAGGCACAGATTCATCCCACCATTTATGTGAATTTAGGCACATTTTCTGACAAATTCTGACATTTCTGACTAAATGGAGCAAAACTAATTTTAAAATAAAATCTGCTTTTCTTCCTATTGTGTGATGAGACAAATAACCACTGATGCAGCCTTTTTGAATGATGCAGAAATGTAACAAAAGCTGACGTTGTTCTCAGTGACATGGATTAACAGGATAAAATCTCGGAGGCAAAATTTGACAGGAAAACAGTCAGCCCTGGACCAGATTTTCTAAATGTATCTCCCTTTCTTAGACTCTGAGCTAAGTCTGTAATCAGCATCATGTTCGATGTTATAGCACATAAAAGAAATTTATTCCCACAGGGGCCTTGCATTTTCTGCAGGCTTGGGGGAATGAAGTTTAGACATATATAATAATTAGAAAACAATATAACACTGTACATAATCAAAATAAATTGTTATAACGCCAGAATTTTTAGGCTTAGAGGCAAATAATATAGCTGTTATTTATTTTAAAATATTTTTTCTACCACTTCTATCCTTAGGACTGGAGAAACCAGAACACTTTAGGAAAATGTGCTGGTTTAGGTAGAGATAACGGTGCATGACTTTTTGAGGTGCTGATTAAAATCCTAAGATTTAACAACAGTTGTTGTTCTTTTGTTATTGATTTCAAAATTGATAGCTTATCCTTTTATAGTATAGGTGGTTCCTTTGGAAATTAACTTCCAAATACTTTAAGTGTAGTGATGATAAGAGAATGGGGTCTCTGAAAACCAAGGGTATGCCTAGTGTCCCAGCAGCTATTTTGGCATAAGCGACATAGAAATCAGTAGTTCAGGCATCCAAATCTTTCCCTCCTAAAGCTAAATCAAATGATCTTTTAAGCCCTATGTGAGCATGGTTCTTGGAAACTGATCTTGAAAGGAAAGTGTATGTAGACATAGCCAATTCATTACTTTTTTCAAGGAACATTTATTTTGTTCCCAAATGTGTCTAACACTTTCTGTAAAGAGTTTTTATTTTTTTCAGTAAGAAAAATAAGATAACTGTGTGGAGCAACTAAGGGAACTCAAGCCTAGAGGTCCCAGGGAGATTCAGAGTAAAGATGATAGAAATTCTGAATGGAAATGAATCTATGATGATATTATAAAGTGTTATGTACCTCAAAACAACATGGTCAACAATAATAAGGATTTGAGTCAGTGGAAAGGAGAGGAGAAGGTATGAGAGAGAACCTGCAAAAGATGAAGGCAGAAATGAATCTGGTATATTATGTTAAGTGAAAGAACCCAAACACAAAAGACCACACATTTTATGATTCTATTTATATTAAATGTCCAGAGAAGTCAAGTCTGTGGAGACAGAGAATGGGATGCAGATGGGAATGGGGTTAACTAAATGAGCATGAAGGATCTTTTTGGGGTGATGAAAATTTTCTAAGGTCACATTATGGTGATGGTTGCACAACTAGGGAAACTTACTGAACAATGAATAATAAAAGTATGAGTCTAGTATGAGTAAAGGGTGGCAAGGAAATTGACATTATTGTAGTATAATAATAAGAACAGTCTCAGAGCAGGGAAATAAATTGATCAAAGTCACACAGCTGATAAAATGTGGAACTTGTTAAGAGGTAGAACTGTCCGACTACAAGTAAGACTAGAAAAGTGAAGTGATGCCAATTAGGACATAATACTGGATTAATTGGGAGAAGAGAATGGGCTTTACTTGAAAAGTTACTTGGAATATTTTTGACTCTTCAGTAGAAAGAGGCATGCTTGCTGAGAGTTATGTTTTAAGAAGCTTAATTTTAGAAGTGGCATTTTAAGAAGCAGGATCCATAGGTGAAACCCTGTGTTAAATGTTCCAGCATTGGGAGGATCTAAGTGGTATTTTATCTTGAGGACTCGCCTGGGTCTCCATCTTGGGATTCACCTTGGCTGTTCTTGGGGGGACAATTATGGGCTTTATATGTATAGATGACAGTGCCCTACCAGTATCCAGTCACTCTTCTGTTTCCCTTGATCTTATAAATATCTAATCAGTATGCTCAAGAAGAGGGAACCATATCTACTTAAAAATCTTTCTTCTGCTTGACCTCCAGTCTATATTCACTGTGACTTATGTGGTTACAAAGAGAACAACAGTCATTGAGTTTTATTATCAATTGTTGATTCATTTATTCAACAGAACTTCCCTTGAAACTTTCAACATGCAAACCATTACTAGGCACTATAAGCAACGCACATGAGAAGAATACGTGTTCCAAGGCCTCAAGGATGTCACAGTCTGGAATCCTGCCCATGAGATATCAGGCCTTGTAGAGCCCCCAGGGGAGTGTGTCTCCCTTCACCTGAGTCTGCTGTGTACATGGAACAATCCTAATAGTTCTTCTTTTCTTAATCATTTTGAGAAGAAAAAAGTCAACAGGGCCTTTCCTTTCTTTGATATTTGAGATATTCTTGGAATGGTATTTCATTGCCCTTTGGTAGAATAGCTCATGAAAACCAAATAATACTTTGTGTAAACTACAGACTTCCCTGAAAGAGTGTGCTTGAAATTTTTGATTCAGCTAACTTTCTGTCAAGTTAAGCATCCAACGTCAGGAAAGAATTTGAGAATTTATAGAAAATCCTAACATATTCTTATAAATTAAGAAAGAGTTAAGGAAAATTCATTATAGTCAGTTTTTTAGGATCTTTGTTTTGTGAAAGGTATCCCCCAAGCTTATTTTTTCCAGTTTTATTTAGATATAATTGATGTGCAGCTTAGTATAAGGTTTAGGTGTACAGTATAATGACTTGACTTGTGTAAATATTGTGAGATTCTCACCACAGTAAGTTTAGTTAGCATCCATAACCTCATATGGTTGTACATTTTTTTCCTTGTGATGAGAACGTTTAGGATTTATTCTCTTAGCAAACTTCAAACAGACCATGCCACATTGTTAATTAGTCATCATGTTGTACCTAACGTCCATATTTAACTTATTTATAACTGGAAGAGTGTATCTTTTGATCACCTTCACCCAATTCCCCAATCCCTCACCCATGCCTCTGGAAACCACAAATCTGATCTCTTTTTCTATGTTTGTTTTACATTCCACATGTGAGATCATACAGTATTTGTCTTCTTCTGACTTATTTCACTTAGCATTGGGCTTCCCTTGTGGCTCAGCTGGTAAAGAATCCACCTGCAATGCAGGAGACCTGGGTTCAATCCTGGGTTGGAAAGATCCCCTGGAGAAAGGAAAGGCTACCCACTCCAGTATTCTGGCCTGGAGAATTCCATGGAATGTATAGTCCATGGGGTCACTAAGAGTCAGACACAACTGAGTGACTTTCACTTCACTTAGAATTATGACCTCCAGATCCACCCATAATGTCACAAATGACAAGATTTCCTTCTCTTTTATGACTGAATAGTACTCTAGTGTGGTGAGTGTATACATTCTGTTGTTCACTCACTCAGTTTTGTCCAATTCTTTGTGCTCCTGTGGACTGTAGCACACCAGGCTTGCCCGTCCTTCATTCTCTCTCAGAGTTTGCCCAAACGCATATCCATTGAGTCGGTGATGCCATCCAACCATCTCATCCTCTGTTGTCCCCGTCTTCCTGCCTCAATCTTTCCCAGCATCAGGGGCTTTTCCAGTTAGTGTGTGTGTATATATATATATATACATACATACATATATATGTATATACACACTCACTTGTAAATTTATATATATATATAAATTTTTTTCTTTATACACTCATTTAGCATTTTCTTTATACACTCACCTGTAAATGACACTTAACTTGTTTCCTTCTCTTGACTGTTATAAACAATGCTATAATGAATGTGGGGGTACAGATATCTCTTTGACAGAAGGATTTCATTTCTTTCAAATATACTCAGCAGTGGAATTGTAGATCATATAGTAGTGCTATTTTTAAATTTTTGAGAAAGATCCTTACTATTTTCCATAGTGGCTACAGAATTTACATTCCCACTAACAGTATACAAGTATTCCCTTTTCTGAACTTCCTTGTCAGCATTTGTCTTCTCACAGATGTGAGGTAATATTTCATTGTTGTTTTCATTTTTATTTCCTAATTCAAGGAGATCAAACCAATCAATCCTAAAGGAAATCAGTCCTGAAAATTCATTAGAAGGACTGATGCTGAAGCTGAAACTCCAATACTTGGCCACCTGATGCAAAGAATTGACTCATTGGAGAAAACCCTGGTACTGGGAAAGATTGAAGGCAGGAGGAGAAGGGGACAACAGAGGATGAGACGGTTGGATGGTACCACTGACTCGATGGACATGAGTTTGAGCAAGTACTGGGAGTTGGTGATGGACAGGGAGGCCTGGTGTGCTGCAGTCCATGGGGTTGCAAAGAGTCAGACATGACTGAGCAACTGAACTGAACTGAACTGAATAAATAATAACATTGAGCACCTTTTCAGATACCTATTAGCCATTTGATTATCTTCTTTGGGAAATGTTTATTCAGGTTCTTTTTCCACTTTTTAATTCCTCTTTTTTTTTTTGCTATGAGCTGTATGAGTTCTTTATGTATTTTGAATATCCAGTCTGATTTTTAAATAATTAATACTGATTTAAAGTAGTTGGTGCTCACCCCAATTTTGCATTTCTAGCTACCTACATATATGGAAGCATGGTGAGAGGAGGCCCCTTTCAAAAGTTCTCTCAGATCAGCCTAAAGGGCTTATTAAAAGCATGGAGTTCAAGTGCACTAGGTACCATCCCTTATTTTTCAGTGGAGGAAGCTGGGGCTTGAGCAGACCAGGAACCATATTGAGGCCACCATTTAAGCAGTGGCAGTACTGCTACTATCAGTACAGGACCAGAGACTTGAAGCCAGCTCCCTGAAATCATTATTATTGGAAATTCTTGGATCATTTGTTTTAACTTCCTAGCAATTCACAGTTAAGTCATTGAATTATGCCCTACGAAATACTGAGTAGAACCTATTTTTCCCATTCCCTACCTTCCCACCATTCACTCAGTATATACAGATTATTTTAGAAATATATATATTTCAAAAAGTTTAGCTTTTAAGTGTCACCAAATTTCCATCAGTTCCTTTTAGTCCCTCTGAATGAGTCAGAATACTGTAAAAGTTTAGAAAGAAAAAGAAAGAAAGTGAAGTCGCTCAGTCATGCCCGACTCTTTGCAACCCCATGGACAGTAGCCTGCACCAAACTCCTCTGTCCGTGGGATTTTCTAGGCAGGAGTACTGGAGTGGGTTTCCATTTCCTTCTCCAGGTAATCTTCCCAACCCAGGGATCGAACCCAGGTCTCCCGCATTGTAGATAGACACTTTACTGTCTGAGCCACCAGGGAAGTCCTGGTGAAAGTTTAAAGCAGGGGTTAAAAAAAAAATGGATTTTGGTCTTGCTCTACCATTTATTAGTGACCAGAGTGACTTATTTCTTTTTTTTTTTAATTTTATTTTATTTTTAAACTTTACAATATTGTATTAGTTTTGCCAAATATCGAAATGAATCCGCCACAGGTATACGTGTGTTCCCCATCCTGAACCCTCCTCCCTCCTCCCTCCCCATACCCTCCCTCTGGGTCGTCCCAGTGCACCAGCCCCAAGCATCCAGTATCATGCATCGAACCTGGACCGGCGACTCGTTTCATACATGATATTATACATGTTTCAATGCCATTCTCCCAAATCTCCCCACCCTCTCCCTCTCCCACAGAGTCCATAAGACTGTTCTGTACATCAGTGTCTCTTTTGCTGTCTCGTACACAGGGTTATTGTTACCATCTTTCTAAATTCCATATATACGCGTTAGTATACTGTATTGGTGTTTTTCTTTCTGGCTTACTTCACTCTGTATAATAGGCTCCAGTTTCATCCACCTCATTAGAACTGATTCAAATGTATTCTTTTTAATGGCTGAGTAATACTCCATTGTGTATATGTACCACTGCTTTCTTATCCATTCATCTGCTGATGGGCATCTAGGTTGCTTCCATGTCCTGGCTATTATAAACAGTGCTGTGATGAACATTGGGGTACATGTGTCTCTTTCCCTTCTGGTTTCCTCAGTGTGTATGCCCAGCAGTGAGATTGCTGGATCATAAGGCAGTTCTATTTCCAGTTTTTTAAGGAATCTCCACACTGTTCTCCATAGTGGCTGTACTAGTTTGCATTCCCACCAACAGTGTAAGAGGGTTCCCTTTTCTCCACACCCTCTCCAGCATTTTGTTTGTAGACATTTTGTTTGTAGACATTATTGCTTGTAGACTTACGGATCGCAGCCATTCTGACTGGCGTGAAATGGTACCTCATAGTGGTTTTGATTTGCATTTCTCTGATAATGAGTGATGTTGAGCATCTTTTCATGTGTTTGTTAGCCATCTGTATGTCTTCTTTGGAGAAATGTCCATTTAGTTCTTTGGCCCATTTTTTGATTGGGTCATTTATTTTTCTGGAGTTGAGCTGTAGGAGTTGCTTGTATATTTTTGAGATTAGTTGTTTGTCAGTTGCTTCATTTGCTATTATTTTCTCCCATTCTGAAGTCTGCCTTTTCACCTTGCTAATAGTTTCCTTTGTTGTGCAGAAGCTTTTAAGTTTAATTAGGTCCCATTTGTTTATTTTTGCTTTTATTTCCAATATTCTGGGAGGTGGGTCATAGAGGATCCTGCTGTGATATATGTCAGAGAGTGTTTTGCCTATGTTCTCCTCTAGGAGTTTTATAGTTTCTGGTCTTACGTTGAGATCTTTAGTCCATTTTGAGTTTATTTTTGTGTATGGTGTTAGAAAGTGTTCTAGTTTCATTCTTTTACAAGTGGTTGACCAGATTTCCCAGCACCACTTGTTAAAGAGATTGTCTTTAATCCATTGTATATTCTTGCCTCCTAAAACCTCGAATAGCCAAAGCTATCTTGAGAAAGAAGAATGGAACTGGAGGAATCAACCTACCTGACTTCAGGCTCTATTACATAGCCACAGTTATCAAGACAGTACGGTAATAGCACAAAGACAGAAATATTGATCAATGGAACAAAATAGAAAGCCCAGAGATAAATCCACGCACATATGGACTTATTTCAATGTTTCTGATAGATTATATTCAGTTCAGTTCAGTTCAGTTCAGTCAGTCAGTCAGTCATGTGTGACTATTTGCGACCTCATGAATCGCAGCACGCCAGGCCTCCCTGTCCATCACCAACTCCCGGAGTTCACTCAAACTTACGTCCATCGAGTCGGTGATGCCATCCAGTCATCTCATCCTCTGTTGTCCCTTTCTCCTCCTGCCCCCAATCCCTCCCAGCATCAGAGTCTTTTCCA
>NW_011495027.1:13487196-13487424 GCF_000754665.1 Bison bison bison
CAGTCCTGTGGCCACTGCTGAGTTTTCCAAATTTGCTGGCATATTGAGTGTAATGCTTTCACAACATCATCTTTCAGGATTTGAAAGAGCTCAACTGGAATTCCATCACCTCCACTAGCTTTGTTAATAGTGATGTTTTCTAAGGCCCACTTGACTTCACATTCCAGGATGTCTGGTTCTAGGTCAGTGATCACACCATCATGATTATCTGGGTCGTGAAGACCTTTT
>NW_011495027.1:13488120-13491177 GCF_000754665.1 Bison bison bison
CAGACAGCCAGTTTGCTTTTTTGCATTTCTTTTCCATGGGGATGGTCTTGATCCCTGTCTCCTGTACACTGTCACGAACCTCATTCCATAGTTCATCAGGCACTCTGTCTGTCAGATCTAGGCCCTTAAATCTATTTCTCACTTCCACTGTATAATCATAAGGGATTTGATTTAGGTCATACCTGAATGGTCTAGTGGTTTTCCCTACTTTCTTCAGTTTAAGTCTGAATTTGGTAATAAGGAGTTCATGATCTGAGCCACAGTCAGCTCCCGGTCTTGTTTTTGTTGACTGTATAGAGCTTCTGCACCTTCGGCTGCAAAGAACATAATCAGTATGATTTTGGTGTTGACCATCTGGTGATCTCCATGTGTAGAGTCTTCTCTTGTGTTGTTGGAAGAGGGTGTTTGCTATGACCAGTGCATTTTCTTGGCAAAACTCTATTAGTCTTTGCCCTGCTTCATTCCATATTCCAAGGCCAAATTTGCCTGTTGCTCCAGGTGTTTCTTGACTTCCTACTTTTGCATTCCAGTCCCCTGTAATGAAAAGGACATCTTTTTTGGGGTGTTAGTTCTACAAGGTCTTGTAGGTCTTCATAGAACTGTTCAACTTCAGCTTCTTCAGCGTTACTGGTTGGGGCATAGACTTGGATTACTGTGATATTGAATGGTTTGCCTTGGAAATGAACAGAGATCATTCTGTTGTTTTTGAGATTGCATCCAAGTACTGCATTTTGGACTCTTTTGTTGACCATGATGGCTACTCCATTTCTTCTGAGGGATTCCTGTCCTCAGTTTTAGATATAATGGTCATCTGAGTTAAATTCACCCATTCCAGTCCATTTGAGTTCGCTGATTCCTAGAATGTCTACATTCACTCTTGCCATCTCTTGTTTGACCACTTCTAATTTTTTCTTGATTCATGGACCTGACATTCCAGGTTCCTATGCAACATTGCTCTTTACAGCATCAGACCTTGCTTCTATCACCAGTCACATCCACAACTGGGTATTGTTTTTGCTTTGGCTCCATCCCTTCATTCTTTCTGGAGTTATTTCTTCACTGAGCTCCAGTAGCATTTTGGGCCCCTACTGACCTGGGGAGTTCCTCTTTCAGTATCCTATCATTTTGCCTTTTCATACTGTTCATGGGGTTTTCAAGGCAAGAATACTGAAGTGGTTTGCCATTCCCTTCTCCAGTGGACCACATTCTGTTCAGATCTCTCCACCATGACCTGCCCATCTTGGGTTGCCCCACGGGCATGGCTTAGTTTCATTGAGTTAGACAAGGCTGTGATCCTAGTGTAATTAGATTGACTAGTTCTGTGAGTATGGTTTCAGTGTGTCTGCCCTCTGATGCCCTCTTGCAGCACCTATCATGTTACTTGGGTTTCTCTTACCTTGGGCGTGGGGTATCTCTTCACAGCTGCTCCAGCAAAGTGCAGCCACTGCTCCTTACCTTGGACGAGGGGTATCTCCTCACTGCTGCCCTTCCTGACCTTCAACGTGGGATAGCTCCTCTAGGCCCTCCTGCCCCCGTGCAGCCACTGCTCCTTGGACGCGGGGTTGGTCCTCCCAGCCGTTCCTGTGCCTTCGCAGCCTGGCACTCTCTGCCGCTGCCCATGACCTCGGACGTGGGGTAACTCCTCTAGGCTGCGCTTAGTGCTTAGGTCGCAGCTGCTGCCGTGCTTAGTGCGCCGATCAGACATATGGACAGACAGAGTTCAAAGCCTGAGTGCTCTGATGGAGGCATGGCCAGGCTGCCTGGGGTCACGTCTACCTCCCAGGTGTGGGGCTATGAAGTCAGGACGTGTGCTAGGGGCTTTAGGGCAGTAGAGCTGTGGCCTTAAAGCATTTGCACGCCCGTCTTTTCCTGTTGGCCGGACAAGGAGAGGCAGAAGCCCTGATGCTGGCTCCGAGTAGGCAGCTCTGAGCAAGATTTAGCAGGTACCAATGTTAAATGATTTGGTTTGGTCTCTCATGCTTCTGCTATTAGCCATGAGAAGAGCATGCTCTGAGTTCAGTTTGCAGCTTGGAGTCAAACCATATTTGCAGCCTGGAGCCTGATCAACTAATTCCAATTTAGTTCACCGAGCCTTCCTAGACAACCCATAAACTAATTAGTGAGAAAAAGAAATCTTTGTTGTTGTAAGTCACTGAGATTTTGTATTGTTTGTTTTGCAGCATTGTCATAACAATAACTGACTAAAAACAATTTCTCTATGCCTCAAATACCTGATCTATAATGTGGAGTAATATTTGTACTAAACTCATTTCCAGTGTTTGAGATTCATTTAAATGATATATGTAATATATTTAGAACACTGTCACCTTGTAAAAAATTATGTCATCCACTATCATATGTTATTATTTAGTGAACCATACTCTCCCCAAAGTAAGTACATAAATAAAGACTTGTTAGTGTGCTTACATCACCTCCATAAAACAGTAAAACCTGCCAGTGGAGGAGAAGGACAAGCAAACACTATGAGAACTGCACTTGTGATGACACTTCTCTTGGTTATACTTCTCCCCCAACTCTCCAGATTCATGTTGTGATAATGGGCTGCAAGAGCTCCTTGACTGGTAGTGGGTCTCTGTAGTCCTTCCCCAACTTGTACTTCCTTGAATCATATCCCCCTCAGTTCAGTTCAGTTCAGTCCCTCAGTTGAGTCCAACTCTTTTTGACCCCATGAATTGCAGCACGCCAGGCCTCCCTGTCCATCACCAACCCCTGGAGTTCACTCAGACTCACGTCCATTGAGTCAGTGATGCCATCCAGCCATCTCATCCTCCGTCGTCCCCTTCTCCTCCTGCCCCCAATCCCTCCCAGCATCAGAGTCTTTTCCAATGAGTCAACTCTTCACATGAGGTGGCCAAAGTACTGGAGTTTCAGCTTTAGCATCATTCCTTCCAAAGAAATCACAGGTCTGATCTCCTTCAGAATGGACTGGTTGGATCTCCTTGCAGTCCAAGGGACTCTCAAGAGTCTTCTCCAACACCACAGTTCAAAAGCATCAATACTTCGGCGCTCAGCCTTCTTCACAGTCCAACTCTCACA
>NW_011495027.1:13491277-13509615 GCF_000754665.1 Bison bison bison
ACTTTTTCACTCTCCACTTTCACTTTCATCAAGAGGCTTTTCAGTTCCTCTTCACTTTCTGCCATAAGGGTGGTGTCATCTGCATATCTGAGGTTATTGATATTTCTCCCGGCAATCTTGATGGTCCAGCTGTGCTTCTTCGAGCCCAGCATTTCTCATGATGTACTCTGCATATAAGTTAAATAAGCAGGGTGACAATATACAGCCTTGACGTACTCCTTTTCCTATTTGGAACCATTCTGTTGTTCCATGTCCAGTTCTAACTGTTGCTTCCTGACCTGCATACAGATTTCTCAAGAGGCAGGTACGGTGGTCTGGTATTCCCATCTCTTGAAGAATTTTCCACAGTTTATTGTGATCCACACAGTCAAAGGCTTTGGCATAGTCAATAAAGCAGAAATAGATGTTTTTCTGGAACTCTCTTGCTTTTTCGATGATCCAGTGGATGTTGGCAATTTGGTCTCTGGTTTCTCTGCCTTTTCTAAAACCAGCTTGAACATCTGGAGTTCATGGTTCACGTATTGCTGAAGCCTGGCTTGGAGAATTTTGAGCATTACTAGCGTGTGAGATGAGTGTAACTGTGTGGTAGTTTGAGCATTCTTTGGCACTGCCTTTCTTTGGGATTGGATGAAAACTGACCTTTTCCAGTCCTGTGGCCACTGCTGAGTTTTCCAAATTTGCTGGCATATTGAGTGCAGCACTTTCCCAGCATCATCTTTCAGGATTTGAAATAGCTCAACTGGAATTCTATCACCTCCACTAGCTTTGTTTGTTGATGCTTTCTAAGGTCCACTTGACTTCACATTCCAGGATGTCTGGCTCTAGGTCAGTGATCACACCACCGTGATTATCTGGGTTGTGAAGCTATTTTTTGTACAGTTCTTCTGTGTATTCTTTCCACCTGTTCTTAATACTTTCTGCTTCTGTTGGGTCCATACCATTTCTGTCCTTTATTGAGTCCCTCTTTGCATGAAATGTTCCTTTGTTATCTCTAATTTTCTTGAAGAGATCTCTAGTCTTTCTCATTCTGTTGTTTTCCTCTCTTTCTTTGCATTGGTCGCTGAGGAAGGCTTTCTTATCTCTTCTTGCTATTCTTTGGAACTCTGCATTCAGATGCTTATATCTTTCCTTTTCTCCTTTGCTCTTCACTTCTCTTCTTTTCACGGCTATTTGTAAGTCCTCCCCAGACAGCCAGTTTGCTTTTTTGCATTTCTTTTCCATTGGGATGGTCTTGATCCCTGTCTCCTGTACACTGTCATGAGCCTCATTCCATAGCTCATCAGGCACTCTATCTATCAGATCTAGGCCCTTAAATCTATTTCTCACTTCCAGTGTGTGATCATAAGGGATTTGATTTAGGTCATACCTGAATGGTCTAGTGGTTTTCCCTACTTTCTTCAATTTCAGTCTGAATTTAGCAATAAGGAGTTCATGATCTGAGCCACAGTCAGTTCCTGGTCTTGTTTTTGTTGATTGTATAGAGCTTCTCCATCTTTCGCTGCAAAGAATATAATCAATCTGGTTTCAGTGTTGACCATCTGGTGATGTCCATGTGTAGAGTCTTCTCTTGCATTGTTGGAAGAGGGTGTTTGCTATGACCAGTGAATTTTCTTGGCAAAACTCTATTATTCTTTGCTCTGCTTCATTCCGTATTCCAAGGCCAAATTTGCCTGTTGCTCCAGGTGTTTCTTGACTTCCTACTTTTGCATTCCAGTCCCCTATAATGAAAAGGACATCTTTTTTGGGTGTTACTTCTAAAAGGTCTTGTAGGTCTTCATAGAACTGTTCAACTTCAGCTTCTTCAGCGTTACTGGTTGGGGCATAGACTTGGATTACTGTGATATTGAATGGTTTGCCTTGGAAACGAACAGAGATCATTTTGTAGTTTTTGAGATTGCATCCAAGTACTGCATTTTGAACTCTTTTAAATGCCTGAATTCAAGGCTCTTTCTCAAGACCTATGTTTGGGCCAACAAACTCAGTGGATTAACCTATCTTTACCCCTTTTACTTACCCTGTCTGCTTGTGGGCCAGGAGTGCCATGGTAGACATCTACACTTGTGTTGATAAACTGGTAGCGAATTTTCAGTATTTTTTCCCTGATTCTGCAGGTAACAAGGGTTTTTATTTGGACAGGGTGTCATCTGTGGAGGGGAGCTTCTTCACCCTGGGTTATGTACCCTTCTCCGGGGGAGCCCACATCAAGTAACTGACTGCTTCAGGGGTTCAAAGCTTGGCCCCCCCTTGCCTCAATTTGATATACCTCTGAAGGGGATTCCCAGATTGCTAGCTAACCACAGAGTTGGAATGGCTGAGGCCTCTGCCTTGTAGTTCAACTCCTCTTTCTGTCCATTCCTGCTTCTCTTTTTTCCCTGCCCCCTGCAGCCATCATTCCCAAGAGTATTGCTAATAAACCTAGTAGATGCAAGTCTCTGTTTGAATGTCTGTTCAGTTAGTTCCAGGAGTAGTCCTAGGAAGTAGACTTTAAAATGGGATTTTGGAGCAGGAGATTATACTGGCAGATGGTAATGAGGACTCCATCACAGGTAGTAGGTAGAGTCCTGATTGCCCTTGGCTTGCTCCTGTGGTGCAGTTATTGAACGTGTGATGAGCTGTGATGGGATCCCAGTGGAAGGGAATGCCTTGGCTGGTGCAGTTGGAGAGGTATGTGGGAGGTGGGGACTATGGAATCAGATAGCTGTTGCTTGGAATTGTTCATGAGTTAATCAGTGGAAAAGAGACTCCAGGAATAGACCTGCACTTGTGTAAGTGAATAGATTTTTCAAAAAAAGTGCCAAAGCAACTAATATAAAAATTGTCAAAAAAAAAAAAAAAAACCTAGTACTGAAACACGTAGAAATTAATATGGATAATCATATACTTTGGCCTTATTTCATGCCCTACACAAAAATTAATCCAATATTAATCTTAGATTTTAATGTAAAGTTTGCAACTACAAAGCTTAACAATAGTTTGGGGTAAACAAAGTTTTTATAAACAGGATAAACAAGCAAGAAATTTTTTTTATAATGATAAAATATACTTTGTAAAATGAAAAACTTTTGCTCATGAAAAGGAAACTGGTGTGAAAATGGTTAGATAAGCCACAGACTATAATAAAATATATTTAATATGTGTGCTGTGCTTAGTCACTCAGTCATGTCCAGCTCTCTACAGCCCCATGGACTGTAGCCCACCAGGCTTCTCTGTCCATGGGGATTCTCCAGGCAGGAATACTTGAGTGGGTTGCCAGGTACTCCTCCAGGGGATCTTTCCAACCCAGGAATTGAACCCAGGTCTCCTGCATTGCAGGTGGATTCTTTATTGTCTGAGCCACCAGGGAAGCCCAAGAATACAAGTATGGGTAGCCTATCCCTTCTCCAGGGGATCTTCCTGACCCAGGAATCAAAGTGAGGTCTCCTGCATTGCAGGCAGATTTTTTACAAGCTGAGTTACCAGTGAGCCCCATTTAATGTATATTACATTTTAAATATTTAATAAAATAAAATAAATATGCATATTAAAGACCTCAAATCCAGCTATATTAAAACATTTCTTCCATTCAGTAATAAAAAAAATTGGCAAAAGGTTTGAACTGTTCAGACTCTTCACAATAAAACATGGTAAATTAGTATATTAAAAAAAAACTGCTTGACATCATAAGTCACAAGGGAAATTCAAATACAGTCAGAATTAGACACCACTTTACAGGTACTGGAATGGCTGAAATTAAAAAGCCTGTGAATAGTAAATGTTGGTTAGAAGAGAGAGCAACTGAAATTTGTAAGCATTGCTGGAGGGAGTGTAAAATGGTACAACTGCCTAGGATATAGTTTGGCAGTTTCTTATAAAGTTAAGCATAACCTACCTTATGACCCAGAAATTGTAATCCTAGGTGTGTACGCAAGAAAAATGAAGTCATATGTCTAAAGAGAATTTCAGAACAGTTTTAGCTATCCCCTGACAGGAAGCAACCCAAATTTCTACCAGCAGGAGAATGAACAGATCAATTTAATATAGTCATACCTTACTACTCAACAATAAAAACATGTATACACTGCCGAGTGTAAAATAGATAGCTAATTGGAACCTGCTATAAAGCACAGGAAGCTCAGCTTGATACTCTTTGATGACCTAGATGAGTCGGACAGGTTGTGGGGAGGAGTAGAGAGGTCCAAGAAGGAGGGGATATATGTACATATATAGCTGATTCACTTCATTGTACAGCAGAAACGTAACACAACTTTTAAAGCAATTACTGTCCAATAAAAATTGTAAAAAATAAATTAAAATTTTAAGCCACTTAAAATCATCTATTTGTAAAGAAAAAAAAAAATAGAAAGGAACTAAATCCTGATATATGCAGCAACATGAATGAATCTCAAAAACATTATGCTGAAGGAAAGAAACAAGATACATAAGAAAACACTGTGTATGAAGATCTACAACAGGTAAAACTAATCTATAGTAAAAAAATCACAGTAATTTCTTCTGCGTGTAGAGGTTGACAAAGAAGGGGCACTTGAGAACTTCCTGGGGTGATGGAAATATGCTATATATTGATAAGGATATGGTTATGTGGGTATATATGTGGCCACAGTTACATGGATTATTCGTTTGTCAAAACTCATCAAACTTAAAATCTGAACTTTTCATTGTGCACAAATTATACTTAAATAAAAGAAAGGGTTAAAAAAATAAAAGCAAGTACACCAAGGCATAAATGCCACCAAGGCATTTTGCCATAAACTTGGGCACAAGCTTTCCTGAGCCTGACTAGATTTCATATTCTTTTCCTTTAAATTATTTATTGAGCAAATGATCATTTTGGAGACTGTCTTTACCAAAATAAACTGCGGTTATATATTCTTAACTTAGAAATCCTTTCTGAGACAACAGAAGTAAGAAAATGTATATGCAAAGTTGTTTATTGAAGAATTTTATATTATGTTTAAAGATAAAACATTAAATGAAGTCAAAATGGTCAAGAAATTGTGGTACATTTGTATGATGAATTATTTCATAGCTAAAGACATCAAATAACTGTTATACAATAAGGAAATGGAATATTAGTGAACAACATAGGCTATAGAATTGTGTAGACAGCTTGATTTCTATTCACATAGAAAACACTGGACAAAGAAGCACCAGGTTGTTAGGAGTTGTTATTCTGGGATTGTGAATGACTTTTATTTTCTTCTTTTCAAACTTCATTTTCTACATTTTTATTTATTTCTTTTATAATCTGACATAAACCAAAACTTATAAAGTTTTACAGTAAAATGAAAGTTAAACCTATTGAAGCCCTGAGCCTGGTTTTCTTTGCCCTTCTGCAGCCACTCAACTATGGGAAAATCATCCATAGGAGTACATGGGAAACCCCTGAAGCTTTCTCAGAAATCAACTGCTCGGTTCTTGCAGAAATAGGATATGAATTAGATTCTTTTTTTAACCTTCCTGATGAAACCAGCTCTCCTTTCCCTCTGGTCCTCTTGCTTGTCTCTCCTCTCCATCCTACTCCAATTCTGCTGGTCTCTGAACCATGAAGAGCAGTGATGCTCTTTAGGAGATTCTAGCAAACACTGATATCACTAACTTCCATGCCATTCTAAAATTACATTTAATTTGGCTCCATTTCCTAGTCTGAAACTTGTTTTAATCAAAATTGAAATCAGTGCAATAAGAAGTCATGTACATCTCAGCCCCACTGTTTGGTATTTTGCTGAGATTAAGTGAGCTCAGGACTCTTACTGTAAGAGATCGCCCTGCACCAGAAGGGTTTCTACAGGCTTGCAGTCATGGGGCACAATGATTACCATAGAAAAGCAATTTTTAACAATAAATCAGCTCATTAAAACCAAGGCAATGAAAAGTTGCATATGAGGAGGAGAAAGGGAGTGAGGGAAGAAGAAGGACTATCAAAAATCTCTTCATGATGTTTTATTTTATCTATCCAAAAGCTAATCCAAAGGTTGCTACAGGACTGTGCTCATAAAACAGGTCTGCAAAGGGAATCTCTAAAGAAAAATCCGCCTTGCCCGCTTCACTGGCAGTTGAGTTCACAGTAGAAATACATTCAATTCCACATAGTAATAGTGCTTTAATAACAGATGAAAATATGTTTTATGGTGTGTGTTGATAACTAAATGCTTATCCTATATATAGAAATTCAAATAATTGGAATTTCTCATAGCCAGCATCCAGTTGAGACCACTGGAGAATACCTTGATATAGAAGGTTAAAATCAATAGACTGTGTTTTGGTTATTTTTCCGAAGATGTCTGCTGTATGTTTAATATACTATATTTGTATTATGGGCTCTGGTTCCTGTAAATCTGAGGTCTCTCTTTCTTGAATGAATGAGGAGATAAGCAATTGAATTTGAAAGATACTTTATGCAACAGAAAAGCAATTTTGTTCCTGGTTATCAGAGGGCAAGAAGTGAACTAGCAATTGAATGCTAAATATTTTTAACCCTTGGGATTCTGGTTTACTCTCTGGGCTCAATCCATCTCAGCTGTAATGTTCCATATAATGGAGAAGCATTTTGTTAGATGTTTAGTCGATTTGAAGTAATTATCTCTTACTGTTAATGAATGTCAGTTTATATTACAAAATCTTGTATTTCCATTTTTATAGGAGGAAAGGAGGAAGATTCCCATTTCTTACTACGAAGACACATGAATACAGTTTAGCTCTGACTAGGGCCCCTTTGTGATAAACTTGTGTTGGTTTTAGCCATGGTTCACAATGGGTCTCTGAAATTCTTGGTGCTCCCAACCCAGCAAAGGAGGCTGACATTTTTTCACCACATTTTCTGGTGAAAACGTTATTGTCCACTCCACTGGTTCTTCTCAAATAACTTTTTAAAGAATTTGATGACTTAAAAATTACTTATTTCAAATTCTTTACTCCCTAGTCTTTGAGAATAATAGTACAGATATAGCTAAAAGCACTATTTTTACACACTATTTTAACTGAATATTTCTGAAAAATATACCTTGCCAAAAAGTGATTTTTTTTTCTTCTTATCAGTTTATATCACACGTGAGGTAGCCATCCTCCAAGATGGGCCCCCAATGATCTTCCCTGCCTGGTAATGATGTTTTTGTATAGTCCTTATCCATGTTGTGTTAGTGTTGCCTTTGTGGTCAATAGTATGCAGCAGAAGTGAAGGTGTGTGTCTTCTGAAATACATCACATGAGACATTGCCACTCTGCCCTGTTCTCTTGAATCGCTTGCCATGTTATAAGGACTCTCCAGTGTTCCCATGTTGGAAAGGCCCATATGGCAATATGAGGCATCTTCAACCAGCACTTATTTGCCAGCCATGAGAGTGAGACATCTTAGGAGTGGAGGCACCAACCCCAGTCAAAACTGATGATAGCTGCCCTGGCCAATGCCAAGACTACAACCTCATAAAAGATCCTCAGTCAGACCACTTGGCTAAGCCATGCTCAGATTCCTGACCCACAGAAACTCTGAGAGATAAGAAATATATACTGTTATTCTAAGCTACTAATTGTTGGGTAGCAATTTGTATGCAATAATACATAACACTGGAAAAAGCCATCAAAGCACAATAACAGATTTCTCACTTACATAGAATTTTACAAAAGCATGCTAGGATGAGAGTAACTTTGGGAACTGGACATTGTAGATTGTAACAATACAATCTATTTTTTAAAATAACTTTATGCAATTAAGGTTTTTGTTACCAACAAGTGTGATCATTGCTTTTAGTACTTCCTTAGGTAAAAATTCTCCATGGGTCTACTGACATGGATCTGCTACTCAGTTTATTTGCCTCAACATTTTAATAACCATCAGAGTGTGTTCCATGATTCCAGAAGTCATTAGAGACAACTAAGTCTTGAACTGAGTGGTGAATTCCTAACATATAAGTTAAAGAAGGAGGAACTGCAAATGATAGACTTCCAAGAATTGTGCCATACCGAGGGTAGTACGTGGGGTGTAGTGTCTGCTTCCCACACTGGACTCTTCTCACACCGACAAAAGCTTTTCCTGCCTGAATCAGGTTGACCTGTCAACCTTAGAATAAATAGTAAACCTTGACGTGGTAATACAAATGTACACACACACACAAAATAATGTCTATACTTCAATAACTCGACTGAGTACATGTCTATTGAGTCCTTGCTGTAGGCAGTCCACTTTGCTGGAATTTCAATTATAGAAAACACAGATTCTACTTCCTGACCCATTCTATTCCATGATCTTTAATACTATGATAAGCAGTCCTGGATGGAAGCCTTCAAATCTCTCCTGCCCAAAACACTTTGTCATTCAATTGACTCTTAGATCTCTGAATTCTTTCCACTTAGGTCTGAAGCCATTTGTTTGGAGATTTGAATTAAGCATTTATCATTTGTCTTGCCACATGACTACTTTTTTTGTTTCCAGAATTTCTTTCCCTTGTTTACTTAGTCCTATCTTCCTAGTACTTACTGTTGGCATGCTTTGCTATCTACTCTAGTTTCTAAATTATTGGTTGACCACCTTCCTCCTTATTCCCTAATTTCTGGTTTAATTCAGTGAAATACATTCTATTTGTAAAACCGGATCTCTACTTTTAAGAAACTTACAATTAAGTAGAACAACACTTGTGGCAGAGGAATGCATGAACTCTCCATTCTGCTCCCTGTTCCCTGGAGACACTAATTGTCCGTGAATCACCTCTGTTTTCTAATATTCTGCCACCAGGGCTTACACTGTCGAAGGGGCTCTTGATTGTACCCTGGGCAAATTAACTGTTCGGGTTCTCAGTCCTGATCTCATGAGATTTATAGTTCAATTATGGAGGTAAGATCTGGTGGGAAGAATTCAAATAAAATAGCAGATTTCAAAATGACAATAATAGGACAGATCTAATGAGACACAGAACATGATTGTTATTAAGTGACATTAATGGTCATTGATTGTCATAGTACACAAAAGAAGGTGAGATTCCTCCAGGTAGCTCACCTGGGAGAAGGCTTTTCAGAAGTAGTATTATGAGCTTGATCTTAGAGGCCAAATAAGTTTCCGATGGGTCAATGGCAAGAGGAAATTTGAAATACATAAACATGAGAGTTACAGTGAACACTTAAAGATGAGGGCTTAAAGATAATAATGTGTTGGATCTGGTCAGAGGACACTGAGCTAGGTGGAGAAAGGATTAGGGAGAAGCTCACAAAGGGAATTTGGGGCAGATTGTGACCAGCAAATGAAATAACATATAGGAAAGAGCTTTGTAAACTTCAAACCAGCATAGAAATTTAACAAACATATTTATTACAATAGCATAAACTGTGGTGGTTGCCAGTGAAATAATATTTGACTTAGGGCTTTGTTATTTCTTTCAAAGAGAAGGTGTTTGAAGATCATTGCTTTGAATAGCTCTTCTCCATGTTCTGTTGCCTGTAGCTATCTTTCTGTCTTATTGACTTCTTTTCAGCCATCTTTAGTACAAATGGTGAAACTGCAGAAAAACTTCAAGGCTTTGCTCTTCACTTCCTTTAAAGGTTCTTCATCTCTTTAAGAGTTTAGACTTCGTTTTATAACTGTGGCAGCTGCAACTCCCAGAGGTCCTCCTAGCCTCGAGGTTTGTTTACCACTCAGCAGGGATTTGTTTACCACCTGGTAAGAGAAGAGTCAAGAAGATAAAAGCCAATCAGGGAAGTAGAAAGACAGAACCAGACAGAAAATACCAAGAAAATAAGATTAGAAACACCAGGCTCAAGTAGAGTTAACTTTAGCAATATGGTGACCCTGGCAAGCCCATTGAATGCACGTTAAATCACTTCATCCTGTGGGTTGTTAGAGATCTATTACATCTTCTAAGATTACTTTGTGCCTACTGAACATGCCCCACCATTTTAAACTTTCATGTTTTAAAAAAAAGTCCAATCACTTCATTTTAAGTTCCCAAATAAATATGTTTCTGGCTCTCATGTTGTTAATTGGCTAGTCAGATTGTATTTGGAGTGAAGTCTGACTTGGACTGATGAAGAGTTAATAAAATACCATTCATTTTGAAATATGAAGAGAACAAATCTCTTCTTTAGCATAATTCTTTGATAGTTAAAGTTTATATGGACAAGCTTGACATACCACAATGCCTTAAAGTAACATCTGAATCCACAAGTCAAATTATTTTGTCAACCATAAGTACATTTTATTATCTTTCTTTGAAAATTGGTGATCTGGTTATGGTGGAGGTATAGTTATTTTTCATTAATTATAACAGCCAGTAAACCAGAAATTATGATTATCAAAGAATCTGGAAATTCAGGGTTTTCGTGTAGGAATATTTTATTGGTTAATGTATAGTATTTATAATTTTAAAGATAAAAAAGAATGTTGAATTATTTTGCTCACGTTACCATCTAATATGTAGGCTTTTATAATCTATTTTTATTCACTTACAGACTCTAAATATAACTTTGATCTTGCTAATTCACTTGAATATGGGGTAAGATAAATGATTTTTGAATATTTAAAAGATTCCGTTTAAAATCACTGATTGAACTGGTTTACAGCTGGAAGCAACTATTTCTTAGATATTGGGGATTTATTGTATATGACTTATATTAAGGGATAAATAAGGACTATAATTCAGAATGTCTTCGATCTGAGACCATCCCATATCATTAAAATATACTAATGTCATTCATTCAATACATTTGTTGAGCACCTACAAATGTTCTGATAACTTTGTTAGCCAGAGATGTTTTTCAAATGTCAACATCTAGAAATTCTGTGGAACAATAAACTCATTGTTACATTTTGAGCAGCAGGTTGATAATTATCTTTTTAGAAAAGTCATGCATTGTTATTTGTATTGATGAAGACAACACCTCTTTCTATTGGGAATTCCCAATAAATATCATTCAGAATAATGTGTCAAGAGCAGTCTAGGGCAGTTCATGGGAAAGGCAAGTATGCCTGAAAATCAAGGAGGAGGTGAACACTTAGTAACTGTTCCTGGGCTATTTTGTAAGCTATTCTACACTTTAAAACCTGACAGTCCATGGGCAAGCTGTGGATATTTCAGAGACTCCAGGTAGAACTGGCAGGATAGTAATTGCATCCTGTGGAGCTTGTGGGAGAAGGTTGGAAGGATTATTAGAGTTTATTAACCATCCTAAGGGCTTTCCTACACACCTTTCCTTAGGAACTCTGAAGTTTGCCATTTACTCCTCACTGACCCTTTTAACCTTTAGCCTTTTCTTCCTTCCAATTAATTTTAAGCGTTGCTACAAGAAATCATATTACAAACCAAGTTTCTGCTTTGACTAATATATTGAAATGACTTCTCAGTACATTGTGCATTTGACCCTAGGCATCTGAGTTTTTTCCAACCAATTTTCATTACTTGCTAGGAATGTCTACTGCTGTCGATTGGACAGGATGTGCTTTTTCTTTACATAACTACTTGCTCTTCTACCTGGGGAGTCATTCATTTATTTTAGCTTGTGGCTGCCTACTTTTGGGACCATGCTGTGTGCTGGCAGTTCCAAAAAATTATTTAGATTGTAGCAATCTCTCAAGGGAGCTGACAGCCTAGAGAGAACACTGGCACCTAAGTAATCACAGAACAAAAGAAGAAATGCTGTCATACCATTGTGATAAATAAGGGCATGAAGCATGGAGGAGTTACCACCTCCTCTGGAGGATCCCAGCGAGGCTTCACAGGAAAGGCGGTGCTTGAACAGTTTTGTTAAAGATGAACATCTATTTTTCGTATATAAAGAATGGAAAAATAAATAACAGAAACAACAAAATAAAAGCATGATTTGGGAAACAGCAAATAGTACACTTGGAGTGCTTGTGGTAAGAAATGAGACATGGAGAAGTAAATAATCAAATCACACAGGCATATTTTTAAATCGTAATTAATTCAGAGATTCTCTTCAAGATGGCAGAATGAGCTGATGTAGGGCAAGTTCCCCATCCAAAATAAATAAATGAAAGGTTTTTAAAAGTACTTTTCTTGAGAACTTGTTTAGAGATTCTAGCAAGAGAGTACTGCTACTCACATACCTTAGATTGAAGAGTGGTCCTCCTGTATCAGGTAAAGTTTTCCTCTTCGACTGAGCATTCACCTCAAGGAGGGACACACATGCGGTGGTGAGGGGGAAGGGGGACACCAGCCTAGCTGCAGATCAGTCAGATCAACCCTGGTGATCAATGAGGTGACAGATGTCACAGTCAGGTTGCCCTCAGATTCTGAAAGTACTTATCTGAGCACAATAACAAGAAAGGACATCTCTAGTGCCAGGAATTTTGTAAAGGGCCCCCAAAGTGGTGTGTGGAACCTGAAGCCCTATTACTTATGCAGGTGCCTCATCATAAAAACTGAATTTGAGATACACATCATTTGTCTGTCAAACACAAACAGGATCGCAGAATAAACTCAGGAGAAACTCCATTCACTAATTTTAGAATGACACGCAGCTGCTGCTGCTGCTGCTGCTAAGTCACTTCAGTCGTGCCCGACTCTGTGGGACCCCATAGACGGCAGTCCACCAGGCTCCCCCGACCCTGGGATTCTCCAGGCAAGAACGCTGGAGTGGGTTGCCATTTCCTTCTCCAATGCATGAAAGTGAAAAGTGAAAGTGAAGTCGCTCATTCATGTCCGACTCTTAGCGACCCCAAGAACTGCAGCCTACCAGGCTCCTCCGTCCATGGAATTTTCCAGGCGAGAGTACTGGAGTGGGGTGCCATTGCCTTCTCCTGACACACAGCAACATCCCATAGATGTTGCTATGTAGTGCTGTTATTGTCATTGTTTTCCACGTTGTCTGTATTTTCAGTTTTGATCTCCTCTTTAATCCGCAATTTGTTTAGAAAAAGAGCTGACATGCTTTTGGGAGGGCTTTGCTGTGGGTGTGATGGGAGTTTGCCTTTGGGTGCAGGGGCACCCCAGTTCTTCCTCATGGTTGCCATAACAAGGGCATTTGTTTCCAGTCACAGACTCTTCTCTGACAGCCTTTGGTATCAGACGTCTCCTACTGGTATCTGTTCCTCAGCGGGTGCAGGTGTGAGCAGGCTGTTCCCATGTTGCGTGGCAGCCATAGGTGACCCTTCAGCCAGTTCTCCCTGGAATCTTTCAGACATCCACTCGGTTTCCTGGAAGACTCTCCGTCATCCTCTCTTTTGTCTTTGTGGCTTTTGTTGTCAGTCTGTCCCACTTGGTTTATTTCTTATATCTTCTACACACTCCTCACTCTATATTTTTCTGGCAGCTTCGCTTTCTTCACCCTGTGTATCCTGTTTTCCAGTGCCTTTTAGGATTTATTTGCCTATTTACTCTGTGATGTCATTGATATTTTGCGAGGGAGGACAGGTGACCTTGTGTGTTTACTCAGCTATCCTGAAGAAGAAAACTATGTACTCTGTTTGTTGTCTGGTTCATATCCCTGGTTCTTTAAAACCCAAGGAAACTGTATTATTTATTACGGTTGTTCCATAACCACTGAAGAAGAGTAAAACTGCTTTAATTGCTGAAAGGATAGGAAGCTGTTGTTTCCTATACTTACTTGGTATTTCAAGATAGCACTAGTCCCACAGGAACAAACTCTGGAATATCACAGTGTCCCTTTGTCTAACAGATTCCATCTGCTAAAACACTACGTCTTCTCACACCTGCCGTCTTAGTGAGCTACTCAAGGATGGCGTGACTGATGGGTAATTTTGTCAGTTTAGCAAAGGGAGGGCTTTCACAGTAGCCTATGAGACAGCTTCGATTTATGTGGCTGTGTAACACTAGGTTTAAATATACCCCTTTCTAAGTCCAGAGCAGGGAAAAAAAAAAAAAGGTGATTCAAAGATGTTACTTAGATTTCCTGGAATCTGGGAACCTGGTATATTTGATTCAAACCTAAAGAAAACCTCTGCAGATTGAAGACCAGCTAAAATGACCATGGCAGCTGAGCCTGGGGTGCATCTGAGAAGGGACCACATTCCCCTGATGGCAGGTTAAGGGTTCCCCTTTCCCACATACCAAATAAGGGATCTGTAGTAGTAATATCTGCCTATAGTCATTTACAAATGAAGCCCCAGAGGGCTGTCTGCAGGGACTGAAGGAACCTCAGCCAGCACAGGCTGCCATGTTCTGCTCAGTCACTGGAGCTGAGGGGGAACCGCAAGCCAGAGCCAAGGGAAAGGGGCTGCCCGTGTGGCATGTCCCACCCGAGTGTGTGGGAGAGAAGTGTTCGAACACTAGCCTGGGTGGAGGAAGCCAGCACAGATCACATGAGTGCCAGGAAAGTAAAATTTCCTGCTCCATACTCCTTTCCTTCCTCTAGGACCTCTTCAACCCTGGGGATGTCACTGGCCACCCACTTAGTGGGGGGGAAAAGAATCGAATTTCTAGGTAGGGGAATAGGAAAGACAATTACACGTCTTCCCTTCACTGTAGACTGCTAAACAGAAGCAGGCCTGAACTGGGGAAATGGGGAGAAATTGGAAATCTAAATGCAGTGTTGAGCTTGGAAATGACCAAGTACATTACATAAAGTACTTGGTAATTTAAATATTGAAAGGAGACATCCTGGAGATTAACAAGGCCATCTTAATAGCCAAGAGTGTTCAGGGAATTCATGAAGGCCATCTTAATAGCCAAGAGTGTTCAGGGAATTCATGAAACCAGGCTGAAATTTCCCCAGGGCAAAGAAGAAAAAAACCCACAGGTTACTTCGTGAGTGTACCTTTCTTATTATCTCAGTGTCTTACTTGTTGAAAGTGACATTCTTACAGGCACAACCCCCAACCTGCCTCAGGGCTAGTGCTAACACTATGGACTGGACATGATCTCTCTATGTCAAAGAGTTCTTTAAAACAAAGTCTGGGACATGGTTATCTGGAGTCTGAGAATCTTAGTCCCACCATGAGTGTTGTCACAGCTCTGAATTTTTGTTCTGTTAACTGGTGTCTTTTCAACCCCATTTATTTAGGAATCTGAGCTTTTTTTTTTTTTTTTTCATTTTTCTAACATTAAACCCCAGATAGGAGGGAAGAATAGAAAGACCTCCAGATCAGTGGTTTTTAAAGAGGATCAGCAGTATTAACATCATCTGGGAATTTGTTATAATTGCAAATTCTCAAATTCTGGACCTGCCATCCAGCAATATGTATTTTTAAAAGCTCACAAGGTGGTTCTGATCCAGCCTACAACTTGAGTACCACAGATGCTCAACAGAACCTCACTTTACTAAGCTGTTTTACAACTTCATTATTTCTAAATGTTTTTTGCACCTTTTAAAACTGAGGGATATTGCCTGGCACAGTATAAATCATTTGGGAAAACTCTGTTGCATATGATTCCTCTCTCATTTTGGAAGATGTTGCTCAAAAAGCTCCAATACTTTGGCTACCTGACAGGAAGAGCCGACTCATTAAAAAAAAACCCCGATGCTGGGAAAGATTGAAGGCAGGAGGAGAAGGTGACAACAGAGGACAGGATGGTTGGATGGCATGACCGACTCAATGGAGATAAGTTTTAACAAGCTGTGGGAGGTGGTGAAGGACAAGGAAGCCTGGTGTACTGCAGTCAATGGCGTGTCGAAGAGTCGGACTCAACTGAGTGACTGAACAACAAATTTTAATACCACTTGAGTTCATTGAGTACAGAATTTCTGAAACATGTTGCTTGAACAGAGGTGATTCTCTAACAGTTTGAATTCCAGATAAAGTGTCTCAGTGATTAAGCTGGAACCCTGGCAACAGAAATATCTAGATTTGAATCCTGTTATTTGCTTACTATTTTTATGATTTTTTTTTTTTTTTTTTTGCAATACCGCATGTCTTGCTGGATCTTAGTTCCCCGACCAGGGATTGAACCCAGGGCCACGGCAGTGAAAGCACTGAGTTCTAGCTACTGAACTTCCATGGAATTCCTAATCTTGAGTAAATTGTTTAAAATTTCTAAACCTCACTTTCATAAATTTTGACATCAGAATGACAGTAGTCTTAAAGGACTGTGAAAGTGTTAGTTGCTCAGTCATGTCCTACTCTTTGCGACTCCACGGACTGTAGCCTCTTAGGCACCTCTGTCCATGGACTTCTCCAGGCAACAACACTGGAGTGAGTAGCCATTCCCTTCTCCAGGGGATCTTCCTGACCCAGGAATGAAACCCAGGTCTCCTGCATAGCAGGCAGATTTTTTTTTACCATCTGAGCCACCACGGAAGCCCCTGTTAGGATTGTAGAAAGGATTAAATATTATACTGCATATGTGATGTGAGCAAAACACTTAATTCAGTACTTGATGAACAAATACACTTTACACTAGATGGTGGCGGTTATTATTGTAACTGGGATGTCCTTCACTCAGTTTGGACTGCACCTCAGGTACCCTAGTGTGTCTCCAGGAAAGAGAGTCTACCACAGATTTGCGACAATCCAAAAGCCCAGTAGTTTATTCTTCTTGTAGGCCACAACTATCCAAGACTTTCCCAGAATCCATGGGGAGCCTCATTCAGAAGTGGATACAATTTTTTCAGTATTTTTTTCTTTTTTGGGGGGATTGAGTAGAAGCCAGCCTAAATGCGGTGTCTGAAGCCTAGAATGTGGGCAACCTACTTGGCTTTCCTAGTGGCCATGAACATTGGAGTACCAGGGTATCTGGCTAAGGCATTTTATGCTATCTGAAAACTGGGAGGCCCATTAGCATAGCATTAACTGATTCCGTGGAGGGAGGGGCAGGATCTGGAGGATCTTTTCCAACCAAAAATGTGAGTTTTGGTAATTAATCATTTGAATATAAGAGTGTCTCTTCTATTGAAAGCAATCAAACTCATCACCCAGTGAGAAGGGTGAAGTTCTAAAGACTTCATTTATCTCAGCTCCTTTGTACTCAGCAGTGTCTGTGCAAATTGCTTATAAAGTGAAAAGCATGGGGGAAAAGGCACAGAGAAGGCTTCCGAGGAAAGCTTTATTTTAACTCTAGGCATGATTCTCCATTTATTATCAGAGGGAACTATATCAAATATTCCTGTGCTGGAACCAATGATTAAAAGCACCTTTTCATTTGATTCTAAAAAAAAACAAAAAGCAAAAAACAAAAGCATGTAAGCTATTACAAAAAAAGAAACCAGCCAGTGCCTGGTCTTCCAGCTCTGAACCAATGAGCGACACAGTACAAGACAGTGTGACTCTGGGTGCCCGCTGGAGTTTTGTGTGGCACAGACACCCAGAACAGGTTCACCTGTGATGGGTTCACACCATGGTGATGAATTAGTTAACCGTCTACATAATCTTCAGGTGCTGCAGCTAAGATTTCAGGTATTTTAAATCTAAATGAAGGCACTTTGCTTATCCTGTGTAAATGGAACTTACAAACAGAACTGCAATTTCATTTAATAGCTATGAACCATTACTCTAATGGTTTGACAAATACCTGTGAGGATAGTCTGCAATATTTCATCCAAGAAAGGACTGAATATTAAATAAATGTAACCTCCCAATGGGTTCTACTTTAACCCCCTACTAATTTTGGAGGGTGGATTTAAAAGCTGAAAGCATTTTAGAGTAAATGTTAGGGGTGGATGCAGCAGGTTCTGTGGTGCAGATTAGTACTTTATCCCAGTAATCACAAATCCTTTTTTCATCTTCCATTATCACTTCAAACTCATCACTGTAAAGTGCAGAACTTAACTCAGAAGTTGGAAACGCCATCGCCTCATGTCTAACATCCTGCTGGGGGATTTAAGCCATTAACTAATTTCTCTGCTTATGCTTATTATTTTTTTGGAAACAAAATTGAACAGCAAACATCTAGAGATCTCTTCCAGGTTAGTATCAATGAAGCCAAAAGTGCACACCTGATAAAATGGGAAGATGAATCATCATTCTGTAGTTAGAAAATATATCAAAGGCACCATCTCTTCATTCAAAGAATAAAGTGTCATCAAGGGGCTTTCAAATAAGAGGCCTCATCAGTTGGAAAATTTTGAATGGTGTCTAGAACCTGAAAAAAATGGTTTCTATAATTATCTTCTGTAATTAAAGATATTTTTGATGTTGGCTGATTATAGAGTGAGAGAAAATAGGACAAAGCCCCAAGGACAGAAGTGTTCAAGGAGAAATTTGTTAAGGAAAGGGACAGTTTCCTTGTGGAGCTTAATAAAAATTTAGTTTCATTTGATTCATAAACTTTTTCCTCCTGAAGATATATCACTTATATGCACTACAAAAAGATATTTAATGATCAGACCAAAAAAAAAAAAAATGGGAGGGGGGGACATAAAATTGATCACATCTGTAATGACCAGAGCAATATAACAGCAGCTACAAACCCTTTAATTATAACTGACTTGAAGAAAAAAAAAAA
>NW_011495027.1:13509715-13548220 GCF_000754665.1 Bison bison bison
TTAAAAAAAAAAAAAAAAAAAAAAACCCTGAAACTGCTTGTAATGGCTGCTTTCATTCTGTAGTTTTGCTTTGTGTTTGACAAGAGGAAAAACGTGCTGAAAGCTTCCGATTACCCTATAGCAATTACCAGAAAACCAATCAAAAGGCAATTTAGATTTTTTGAAAAGTGTGACTTATCAATTTATCCAATAGAGTTTTTCTTTTTTTCTTTGTAAGCTAATTAAATGGTGGTTTAAAAACATTGCCTTTCACAGGGACACGGATTTTGACTAATAGCATAGACCAATAAACCAGACCATTGTCACATCTTTCACTGTTGGAAAGATTGTCCCTGTCACTGTACCTATTCATTTCCTAAACCTCTTCTCGGTTTCCAGATTTTCCTATATTCAGCTGCCGCACCTGCAGCATACCCAGAAACTGCTGGGAGGAGACCCTGTTTCTGACAACAAAGCAGGCGTGGGGCGCAGCGCTGCATTCTGATGAAAAAATAACATCCCTATGAATTTTCTAAATTGCATAATCTTTCTTCAAATGACAGGAAAAGGATACAAATACATATAATGAACTGATGTGAGGCATAAATTAGTCCCCTTTGTAGCATGATGGGGAGTTAAAAAAAAAAAAAGAGTATGTGATGCATGAATCTCCATCTTCCTCTCACCTCTCCTACCCATTCCCAGACACCACCTCCCCCAACCTGGTTCAGCAGCACATCTCATTTTTCTACAGATGGAACAGCCGCTACCCTCCAGAATCCGTGAGTATATGTATCCACCAGTGTTGAAACTGTTTTCCTCCCACAGAGAGCTTGAGATGCTTGTGAGCCCAGGCATACACTCGTGCACGCCCACACAAAGAGAAATGGGAAAAGAGTGTTGGAGATTGAGAGTAAGTGTTCCTTTCCATTTTTGGAATGGGCCAGCTATAGACAAGTTCCTTTATTTTTTTTTATCATTGTGTTCTTAGGTATAATTCCTAATGGTGATTTTTTTCCAGAGAGGTTTGTGTGATACCTGAAAGTTGAACTAGCCCTGCATTCAGGGGAAAGAAGCAAAAGCAAAAGCAGCCTCTGCTATAATGCAGCTTGCTTTTCATTGGAAAGATGCTGAAGGCAGAAGTGTACAATTGCCTGCCTTTCAATATTCCATTTGCAAGAACATTTTTTCATTGATCTCTGTCTATACATCCTGAAAGTGTGTGGTGTTAATTTGTTTTTTGAGATATAGATCACATAGTGTTGCCAACACTTACGCTTCCCATTAAGATTCTTTGTCGTGTGGTTTATTTCGACTTCTGCAGCAAACTCACATCTACTGTTAAAGACAGAACTCTATACAAATCCAAACAAACAAAACAAAGCTGAACTAAACCAGTTCCTCTGAAGGCTGAAGTCCAAGTAACTCCAGTGGCAGTTGATTTCACAGTGGAAATGTGTTTTGTTCTGACATGTATGAGTGCTTTAGTTATCACTGAAAGTTAGCGTCATAGACAAAATAACTTCATGGTGACAAATTCTTCTCTCATCCATAGAACTCAAAAGAAAAATAAAATTTTCACATTGATGTGCTTTGCTAAATTTTAAACTAGGAGGAAATTTTTGAAATTAAAATTCTAACTTCTCCATTTATTCAACTATAACAAGAATTTTAATAGATCAAGATTTTTCAAATTATTTTATTAATGCTACTATTTTTGAGTACTACCAACATGCTGCTGGCCCTTGCTTCAGGAAATTTATTAACACTGTTGCATTTTTGCCTTCTCAATAGCCCATCCAATTATGCATTTCCCCTATTTCACAGATGCAGAAACTAAGGCTCAGAGAATTTTGATGGTTCACCCATAGTCAAGGTAGATTACAATGTCTGCCCATAGTTTCAGCATTTATTCAGAATGATTCTGAATGCTTTAGGTAAAAGAAGGTCATGATTTTAAATCTCATCAGAATGATAAAACAGGCATTACACTGAGGGTTTATATTACTATTTCCATGGCCCTGGAACTTCATATGCATAAAGTGTTATTTTCTGACATTATGTAGCTTGATTTATTTTTATGGTAAATCCATTGTAGAGTTTGATACATATTTAAACAAGAAAAAGGATATTAAATCTTAAAAGATCATTTATATAAGATTAGAAAAGCTATCCTAAATACACACATGTGGATAAGGAAAATGTTAACTAAACTGAAATTCATACCTGAGTCATATTCTCTTCCTGCTTTTCTTGGTCTGAAAAGTTTTTCAATCACCATTCTTTCACTGACAGAAAAAGGCATTTGGCTCATTCTTTTCAATAGGTCCTGAAATACCGGTCTAACAGTGATGTTAGACTATATGCAAAACAGGTAGTTTATTTAAAGATGTCCAAAGAAGATCCAAGGAAGAGCTGCCTCACTGGAAAAGACCCTGATGCTGGGAAAGATTGAGGGCAAGAAGAGAAGGGAACAACAGAGGATAGATGGTGGGATGGCATCACCAACTCAATGGACATGAGTTTGGGCAAACGCAAACTCTGGGCGATGGTGAAGGACAGGGAAGCCTGGCGTACTGCAGCCCTTGGGGTCACAGAGAGTCGGACATGACTTAGTGACTGAACAACGACAACAACAAGGAAGGTCTTGTTGTTCAACAGCTTCAGGTGTAGCTGATGGATATGGGCAGACAGCAAAGACTTTTTTTTAATCTTTTTATCTAGGCAAGTGTAACTGAGCGGGATGCTATGAGGTTTTTCCAGAACAGAACTCTCCCCTATATCCTCTACTTTAGCTCCTCTCTGAAGGACCTAGCTAATAGTATGTGATACCCATGTTCTGAAATGTTTTGTAGATGCTAAAAAAAAAAAAAAACAACAACCAAATAAAAGAAATTAACTACCTGATGGCCATGAGCACATAGCCCCTAGACCTACTGGAGCCTGAGGATGGACAATGTGACACCACCCTGTTACTTCACCATCAACCAGAGAATTGCCTGTGAGCTACTCATGTACTCTGTGACTTTCTTCCTTCATAAATCCTTTAAAAATTCTTTCCTGGAACCCATCGGGGAATTTGGGTGTTTTGAGCACTAGTTGCCCTAAACTCCTTACTTAGTGTCCTGCAGTAAACACTGCATGTTCTTCCACCACAACCCTGTGTCAGTAGACTGGCTGTACTGCCTCAGTTTGGTTCAGTAACACAAATACATCTCAAATCTTTATAGCAAGGCCCACAGAGAAAATGGTTCTCTTTTTGCCCCACTGCTTTAACTCTGGGTCTTGCCTGGCTGCCCTCAGGACGTATGGCATCTCAGCATATATACAATCCACATGCTGTGGCCCATGGAAGACTGGTTGAGAAGCTCTAATACTGTTCAAGAAGGAGGACTCATTTCCCAGAGAGAATTCTTGAGGTGCCCACATGGCAGCTTGACATTTTTCAGGGTCTAAATTTGCAGGGATTTCACTCAAATTTATCCAGATTACTCCTATGGTTTCAATCCCCCACTTCTCTTTCCCCTCCTGTTAGTGTCCTAATAAAAGCATTTGGTGATCCTCAGGTGGAGAAGTATATAGACTGTAATCTGAGATGAGAAAGGGAAATCTCAACTGAGTTTCCTTTAAAATTACTACTTGACTCTCTTTGGACTCTTTGTCTGTGTGTAACTGAACAATGAAATTCATTTTATCATTTCACTATTTTAACCATGTCATGGGCCTACGTAAACAATTCTTAAGAAGCAAACAGCAGTAATAGGGGGAAATTCATTCTTGATTTTTTTTTTTCATGTTTGGTAATTCATTTATATTTGCAGTAAAGAATTCCAGACTAGAGGTAACAGAGTTGTGGCAGAAAAGTTAGCATAATGAAGTTGGAATTAAGTAATCAAAAATATTTTTTCCGTGAATGTTAAGGGTGTGCATTGACTGTAGAAAACCTATAGTAAGTTATAAAGACTAAAATTGTTTATTGTTTCTATACCAGTTATTATTTTAGCTGTGAGGATACTGCATGTAGATTGATTATCAAGTAATAAAATGGTCTCTTGACTATTCAAGATACATTTTCTTGATTCTTGTTCTCATCTTTGCAGACTTATATTATTCTGTTCCTTTAATAGTTGATTTTGTTTAGCTGGTTTCAACTAGAAATTATTCTATCTCCCTCCATAAGAAATATGAATATGTGTGTGTGTGTGAAGTGGGGTCAGGTAGGGTATCAGGGAAGCAGTCTGCTTTCCTAAAACTATGAAGCAGAGCAACCTGAGAATAAGGTAGAGTCCTCTGTCATAGATGTTCATTTCCCTTCTATCAACAGATAATTCTGACTCAAACTCAAATGCAAACATTGTGCTCGATGTTCAGAAAGGACCAAGAATTGAGATTATAAAGATGCCACAAATGTTCAACATAAGGAAATAAGAGGAGACCATTCAGGACTTTTATTTGATGGTAAGGACAAAGGTAGAGTCATAATCTGATTCTATCCTTAACAGACTTTTATTTATAATAAAAATGAAAAGACTAAGCTGCATTATGAATGTTGCAGTTTTCTACTTTTGTGTAAATAAGAGCTATCCAAACCCTGGCTTTCGTATTATGGTAGACAAGACATTAAAAAAAAAAATCTCCTGAGATAGTTAAGCTAGATTACTCTGCATTTTATTTAAACATTATTTATTATTAGTATTATGTACCAGGCTTCAGGGTAGATTTTGAAATTGTTAAGAACCAATCTTGTAGCAATTAGCCACACACAGCTATTTAAATTTAACTTGAAGAAAATAAATAAGTTAAATTTAAAATATGCTTAATAACACAAGCCACATTTCAAAGGTTAAGCCATTGGAACATGGACTGGTTCAAAATTGGGAAAGGAGTATGACAAGGCTGTATATTGTCACTCTGCTTCTTTAACTTCTATGCAGAGTACATCATGCAAAATGCTGGGCTGGATGAAGCACAAGCTGGAATCAAGATTACCGGGAGAAATATCAATAATCTCAGATACACAGATGATACCACTCTAATGGCAGAAAACGAAGAGGAACTAAAGAGCCTCTTAATGAGGGTGAAAGAAGAAAGTGATAAAGTTGGCTTAAAAACTCAACATTCAAAAAACTAGATCATGGCACTAGTTCCATCACTTCATGGCAAATAGAAGAGGAAAAAGTGGAAACAGTGACAGATTTTATTTTCTTGGAAAATAAAGTTGGAATCACTGCAGATGGTGACTGCAGCCATGAAATTAAAAGTCATCTGCTCCTTGGAAGGAAAGCTATGACAACCTTAGACAGCGTATTAAAAAGCAGAAGCATCACTTTGCTGACAAAGGTCTGGATAGTCAAAGCCATTGGTTTTCCAATAGTCATGTACTGGTAAAGAATCTGCCTGCCGTTGCAGGAGACACAAAGACTTGGGTTCAGTCCCTGGGTTGGGAACATCCCCTGGAGGAGGAAATGGCACCCCACTCCAGTATCCCTACCTGGGAAATTCCATGGGCAGAGGAGCCTGATAGGTTACAGTCCATGGGATCGCAGAGAGTCAAACATGACTGAGCACACACACACACACACAAACACACACACACACACACACCATGATCAGGCCATATGCTACAAGCTGGGACACACACAGACAGGCACAATTTCTGCTCCTGGAAGCTTGTTATTAATTCCCTTCCTTCTGCTGGTCTCAACCCTGTTCACACTGTTTACCTACAGGAAGACTTCACTGCCTTCCCTCTCCCAGCTTACATAGATAACCTTTCTGTGAATTTCCTTAGCATTTACTGTTCTTATTTTGACAATTGGCTCATTCAGTTAGCACACTTTTTGAAAAGTACTCATTAAACACCAGAGACTTTGCTATTTTCTATGGAGAATATAGCATGGCAAAATAAGAAATTTCCTCCTGTGAACTACTGCTTATGATATTTATAAAGCTGACAACAGTAACAAGTGGGTACCATGTAAAAGGGGACCAGAGGACCTGTCACATTGGTTACCATTTTAGTTCTACCAAGGGACACACAGTAGGCAGCAGAGCTCAGATCTGAACTGTGTCTACTGGACTCCAAAGTCTAACTTCCCCTTTGACACATTCAGGAGCAGTCAGGGATTACATCATCTCAGTATTCCTCTGAGTGCCTAGCATGTACTGACTCTTGAAAAATATTTGTTAAGTAGAATAATTAATCTTGACTTCATAGTGTCTTGGTCCAAACATCAAATAAGCACTTTTCCTAAGAGTGGAGGAGGGAACTGGTCTCCAGAAGGTGCAGTGGTGTCTGAGCTGCTATGTGGAGCTTTGTCAGGGCAGACACATCTCATGTGCTTAAGAAAGAGATGTGGTAAAGAGACAGTCAGAAAACACTACATTCAGCTCCAATGGATCTTGCTGAGCTGGTGAGATCTTACTGTAACATGATAATAAATTTAGAGATTCTTCTGAACTGAGACCTGCTTAAAAGGGTAGAGTCAAGAGGTGAAATTCAAACAACCTGAGCTTTGAAAAGGCTTTTTTTTGGTTGCTTAGGATGTAAAATTTTACAGAGATCATCTTACTCAATGAAACAGATACAGAGACAGCACCTACTGAATGTGCACACATGTGCAAACACACACCCTTTGAGGTGCTATGAGGGGGTAAAAAATAATAACAAGTATACACCAGCATAATAAAGGTGACACCTATAGACAAAAAGGCTGCTAATCATCTAGAATATAATGTTAATTCAGCTCTAATGGAAATACAAAGATGCTATGAGAGTATTGTGGAGTAAGAAACCCATTCCAGCTGAGGGAGCTTGGATGGGCAGGGTAGGTTTTAAGTGAGCAAGAAATGTAGCTAACTATTGATGGCAAGCTCAACATTAAAAAACTAAGATCATGGCATCTGGTCCCATCACTTCATGGCAAATGGAAGAGGAAAAAGTGGAAGCAGTGACAGATTTTATTTTCTTGGATTCTAAAATTACTATGGACATTGACTGCAGTCATGAAATTAAAAGACACTTATTCCTTGAAAGGAAAGCTATGACAAACCAGGAAAGTGTATTAAAAAACAGAGACCCCACTTTGCCAACAAAGGTCTGTAAAGTCAAAACTATGGTTTTTCCACTAGTCATGTGTGGGTGTGGGAGCTGAACCATAAAGAAGTCTGAGCACCACAGAATTGATGCTTTCAAATTGAAGTGTTAAGAGAAGACTCTTGAGAGTCCCTTGGACTGCAAGAAGATCAAACCAATCAATCCTAAAGGAAATCAACCCTGAATATTATTGAAAGGACTGATACTGAAGTTGAAGCTCCAAAGTTTGGCCACCTGATACAAAAAGCCAACTCACTGGAAAAGACCCTGATGCTGGGAATGATGGAAGGCAAAAGGAGAAGGGGTGACAGAGGATGAAAGGGTTGGATATTGTCACTGACTCAGTGGCCATGAGTTTGTTAGGTCCAGGGAATAGTAAAGAACCGAGAAGCCTGGTGTGCTGCAGTCCATGGAGCTGCACGAGTCAGACATGGCTTAGTGACTGAACAACAACAAATAAATTAAAATATGCTTAATCACATAAGCCACATTTCGAAGGTTAAACCATCACTATTGCTACTGGCTACCATATTGGACAGCATAAACGGAGCATTTCTATCACTGCAGTAGTTACTATCCATTGAGCCAAAGATTTAATGATAAATAAGAAAACTATGATCCTTGCTGACAGTTATGGTGGTCAAAGTGTTAGTCGCTCAGTTGTGTCTGACTCTTTGCAACACTATAGAATGTAGCCCATCATGTTCCTCTGTCCATGGGATTCTCCAAGCAAGAGTACTGGAGTGGGTTGCCATTCCTTTCTCCAGGGAATCTTCCTGACCTGAGGATCGAATTCGGATTTTCAGCATTGCAGGCAGATTCTTTACCACCTGAGGCACCAGGGAATTATATAATTATATACCACTATGTAAGTATAGTGGTAGTTGAAGCCCTTTTCTCCCCAAAGATATGAATACTGTGTTCTATGCTATAATAACAAGAAAATGCATGTATTTGAAGTAGCATAATGTGGTAGAAGGGGAGAGCCTTTTTCAGGGACCATTTGAGCTAAGACATGAAGTGGGAAAAGAAGCTAGTTATGCAGAGAATGATACCCCATGATCCTATTAGCCACAAGTATGGAACAACTTGCTGTGTTTTCTGGTCATTGTCCTCGGCTTCTTCTCTCTACTGTTTTATCTTGGGGGAGGAGGGTGGTGGATCTAACTTCTGATAAGGATCTAGCTGTGACAAATCATCTGAAACTTGAATTCTGAGCTTGAAGCTCCAGGTCCAAGAAATGTCATCACCTATTACTTTGTCCATCTGAAAGCAAGGTTTATCCTCCTCTTTGGCACACTCAGAGGCAGTCAGGGACTATATCATCACTGTGTGTCCTTCTGAGACTCCCAAATATATGGACACTTGAAAAATATTTTTCAGAGTAGGACAAAAATGCCCTGGGTGCCCTCCATCAGCTCAGATGCAACAGACAAGAATAGACACATCATGTTTCCTTGGAAATCATCCCAACCTCTCACATTCCCATTTTTGAGGCACTACCATTCTCTCAGTGTTGATGAGTTAAAAAATTATATTCTTGCTTGACTTTCACCCTCCTCCTCCCTACCCCATCAGCTACTGAGCCTACTGATCCTTTCTTTCTATTCTCTGAGCCAACACTCAGTTCATTCCTCATCACCTCCTGCCACCTAATGCTCTAGTTTTCCCACTCCTTCCAGTTCTGTACATAATACTCCTGCACACAACCCCAAGATGGCTCTCCATTCCTTACATTCAACTTAATAGTCAAGGCTCTTCAGGAACTGCTTCATTTTTCTCTTGCTGGCCATATCTCTCTACTGCCTGCCCATCTGGTCACTGGACTGCCTCCTTATTTCATTTTTTCCCTTAATACATAGTGTGGTCAATCCTGATTTATTGCTACTAACAATCTTCCTTACACATAGAAACCATTCATTCATTAATTGGTATTTATTAAATTCTTACTATGATCAGGCCATGGTCTTCCAGGTAAAGAAACTCCTGGAGATCGTGGAGGCCCAAGGAACCTGGTATGCTGCAATCCATGGGATTGCAAAAAGTCACAGCTTAGTGACTGAACAACAACATTGATGGCAAACATTACATGAAAAGGCATGTCAGGCAGAGAAAACCACCAGAGCAAAAGCCAGAACAATAAGGTTCATGAAAGAAATGATGTGCATTTGGGAAAGACACCTGCAAAGGTCAATAGAAAGTTCACCAGGGGGGGCCTTGCACCATAGAGCCAGGAAATGGGATCATATTCTCTTTGTGGGAGGAGTATAGGGGCCCTCTGAAGTTTGAGGACCAAAAACCAAAGTGATGTAACAAGGGTCAACACTGATGAGCCATCAAGGCAGTGTCCTTTGCATTTGGGGGATGGATGAACTTTGAAACCTCCATGTCAGCAAGGTTATAGCACAAATGGCCAAGTTGCTAGGATGATGGCAGGGTATTCACTGCACTTCTAGCTTACTTTATTATTACTGGTGTTAGGATTAAAAGATGACATGCATTTCCCAAAGTAATTTATTAGATCCTCTCAACTTAAACTCTTCCATTACTCTCTCTATTTCCTTCCAGCACCACTAAAACTGTGAAAGATGGGCTTTATTGTATTCGTTCATATTTTAATTGCATTTTGGACTTTCTAAATGATTTACAATCACTAATACTTTGTGATGAATAAGTAGTCATTTGTAACCACTATTTATGTTTAGCAAAGCACCACAAAATCAAGAGAGCAATTTTTGCATTGAACCAAAATATTCCTATACACAGAAACCTCTTTAGGAAAGTGACAGGATGTCAGAATACAAATCATGCTTTATTTCAGGAAAATAAAAGGGGGAGGTGACTTTATGTATGGATGCCTCCCCTACTAACTAGCTGTTTGGCTAGTATATGTGTTTTTTAATCGGTAAAAATTTGAGAGTTGGTTTTACTGCCGTCTGTGGCCTTACCTATCTCTAAAATGGGTTCCTAGCACATATAAACACACTCAAGGTTTGAAATTCAATACCACATATATTCTTACTTCATGTAAGTTTTTCAGTTAAGTCTTATATTAACAATATTTGAAGGATGCTTACAAAACACAATAGCTCTAGCACAGCTTATTTCAAGATAGAGAAATACTCAGGGTTTATCTTCACAACATGAACTGGAATGAAATTTCTCATAATACAGTGAGTCTGTGGAGTTAGTCCAACCCGAGTTTGTGTCTCTAACCTGCCATTTAACTAGTTTTGCAATTTGGAACAAGACACTCAACTCCTTTAAATCACATTTTTTTTCATCTATAAAATGGAGATAATAATCATTAAATTAATTGAAATAAAAATATGCCAGGTCTTAACACAGTGTTTTCATATGTAATAAGGACTGTAATACTACCTGCTATTCTAATAATTACCTGACAATGCTGGAAAAATGAATTAGGCATGGTCCTAGCCCTTGAGAAAAACAGGTTGGAAAGGGAGATGGCATATTAACAATGCTGTTATACTGGAAAGAAAAGTGCCATTGTCATGAAAGCAGAACAGAAAGAAGATTGGAAATTCAGAAGGCATATCTACATGTTTTCTGTGTAGTATTTGTACTGCAGAACTTTGGCCAGTGGTCTAATAGTCTTTCTGATGGCTTTGTATTGTCTCTTACTACTTGTTTACAAAATACACATGAGAAGATTCTCCTTGGAGCATGCTTGAGGGTTAGGGTGCAGAAGCAACTCTCTCTATAGCTTCTCTGGTAGTTCCCCTTGGCTTTAGGAAGGTGATGGAGCCACTGGGACTTAGAAGAGCTTAGATTATATCCCCCCTACTTCAGAGGGCACAAGGACTCCTCCATTGAAAGAGGGAGCTCTTTGGAATAAGACTTGGTACCTCTGAAAATCTTTCTTTCTATATAGAAAGCATACCATTATTTTAATAGTAACATATGTGTATGGCAGGATGGAAGCTGGGAAAACCATTATGTTGGGTATTTAACATAATTGTGCATCTAAAAATTGAAGAAGTGTAATCACTTCTAGAGAAGTCATGAGAAAGTACCGCATCTAAGTCCAGAGTAACTACAGCTTTTTTTTGGGCACACATCCCTCATTCAGCAGGTCTTCCTTGAGTGTTTGGTATATGATCTTCAGGGCTGTGAAAGAGTTAAGACATTAAGACATAAGTGGTTTAAGACATGGTTCACACAGAACAGGAGCTCTGAATTTAGATAGAGATACACGATTACACGGTGGTGAGGTAAGTGTTGACAGAGATGGATACAAAGTGATCTAGGCTAGGGCTGGCCAAAAAGTTCCTTAAGTTTAAAAGTAAAAATAACAAACACATTTTTCATCTTCAGCAAAACCTTATTGAGTGACATACTCATGGTTTTGTTCCACTACGTTCTGTCATTTTTCAGCATGTGTGCGTGCCAAGTTGCTTCAGTCATGTCCAACTCTGCGACGCCGTTGACAGTAGCCCACTAGGTGCTCCTCTGTCCATGGTATTCTCCAGGCAAGAATACTGGAGTGGGTTAGCCATTCTTCAGACACATTTATAATTCCATCTTCACCATTTGTAAAAAATCTTTTTGACCAAAGAACTGTTACAAGTGCCTTTTGCAGTCTTGCAGGGAATTGAAACATTTTCCATTAAGAGAATTTTGTAAAGATGGAAATAAATGGAAATTCAAAGGTACAATGTCTGGTGGATGTGATAAATGAATCTGAACTTCCCAGCCAAGTTGTAACCGTTTTTGCCTGGTGTTCAAGGAAACAAAGGAAACAAATGATCTCGCATTATCCTGATGGAAGATGATGCGTTTTATGTTGACTATTCCAGATGCTTTTCATTGAGGGCTGCTTTCAGTTGGTCTAAATGGCAGCAGTACTTGTTGGAATGAATCATTTGGTTTAGCTCCTCATAGAGGATGCCCTTCCATATATACAACATTACCTTCTTTGGATGAAGACTGGCCTTTGGTGTGGTCGGTGGTGGGTGCTTCATTTCACTTGCCCCATGATCTTTTCCATTCCACACAATTGTACAGTACTCAGTTTTCATTACCCAACAAAATTTGTTCTAAAAATGGATTTTTTGTTATGTTTCAGTAGAGAATTGTGTGCAGAAATACAGTCAAGAAGGTTTTTTTTCACTTACATGAAACCCAAACATCAAATTGATGAACATGACCAAGCTTCTGCAAATGATTTTCAACACTTGATTTGGATATTTTGGGTATGTTGGCTATCTCCTGTGTGGTGTAACATTGATTGTTCTCAATTAATGTCTTGATTTGATTGCTATCAACTTCAACTGGTCTACCCGATTGTGGCGCATCAACCAGTGAGGAATCTCCAGCACAAAACTTCGAAATAATAAAGCATAAATGATGAAAATGTTGCTTTTTTCTTCCATCTTCACTATTAAAATGGTTACACAAAAATTCATCAATTTTGATAAGTTTTTAAAAAAATTCACACTGATATGAAAGCTGTCACAATGAAGTCTAACAAAATTGTTTTGAATGAAATTAAGGACAGCTAAGTGCTAGTAGAGCTATCTTACAGGGAACACTGCATGAACTTTTTGGTCAACCCTTTACTGTCAAGGATGTGTTGATTAATGGCCTGGACCACAGGAGCAGGGGACTTTGGGGATCTTCAGAGAAGAAGTGATTAGTGAAGGATGAATGGTCTGCTTGTCACACCTTCAGGCTTTTTAGAGTGAACTCACGCAAACAAGGACGAGGGCCACAGCTGTACTTTGGGAGACATGTATGATGGCCCCATGTCCAGAATGTGTCTGAATCAATCATCATTTCAATCATTCTGACCTGCAGATCTTTGCTCTTGTGTCCATGACCTGTTTCTACTGTTTTAGCTCTCAAAGCTCATCTCAGACTTCTTTCCAGACACCACTGTCAACCATAGTTTCTTGCTTCAACTTCAGCTTTCCCCTTAGCCTCCTTTATTCTCTAACCACATTCACTATGTCTGCCGGCAAAAAACAAATACTCTCTGCCTAATGCCAAAGTGATCCAGCATCACTCATCTCTCTTGTAATAGGAGAAGAGTAGAAAAAAGAAAATATTCCAGTTTGGAAGGAAGCGAGGAAAGAATTCCAAGCAATAGGGGAACAGCTTCAAGAGCTTTACTTGACCTGTAATACAGGAATTATTATACCTAATTTATGGACTTCCCTGGTGGCTCAGATGGTAAAGAAACTGGCTGCAATGCAGGAGACCTAGGTTCAATCCCTGGGTTGGGAAGATCCCCTGCAGAAGGGAATGTCAGCCCACTCTAGTATTCTTGCCTGGGGAATCTCATGGACAGAGGAGTGTGGTGGGTTACAGTCCATGGAGTTGCAAAGAGTTGGACATGACTGAGGGAGTAACACTATACCTAATTTTTAAAGTATAGTGAGATATAAATAAATGAGAGTGTACATGTATGTCCAGGACATTGATGGCACATAGTAGATACTCGATACATGTTTCTTTTCTTCTTATGCCCATTTGATAGGCAGCTTCTGTCAGAGAAAGTCCACTGTGTCCAGTGGAAGCCAGAGGAGACTCCTTTCACAAGTATGTTCAGAACTGACCTCCAGAATGTTACCTGGATAACTGGACCAATGGTAACTGAAAACTTTTTGATGATTTCATTAGTTTCCGATTTAACTACTACCTCCCACTTCTCCTGTCATGTACCTTGGCAAGGGTCAGTCCTGACACTTGTTCAGACAGGCTCAAGTTACATGGAGAGCTGCTGCAATCCCTGGCTGATCAAATCTTTGGGACTGAGAATTCTTACTAAAAAATTGTATGTTCAAGTATGCCTGTGTGTGCATGTGTGCATGTATGTGTGCATGCCTGTGTGTTAGTAAAGTAACTGGGGAAGGCAAAGCCAAAAAAAAGGAAGGAAGATAAAGAATGATCGTCATCAGAATTTCTGTGTCATTTAGGTCAGGGCTAAATAGACTATATGATATTTGAATATTTATTGCTGTTGTTGTTCAGTTGCTAAGTTGTGTCTGATTCTTTTGCAACTCCACAGACTTCAGCATGCCAGGCTTCCGTGTCCTTCACCATCTCCCAGAGTTTGCTCAAATTCATGTCCATTGAGTCTGTGATGTTATCTAGCCATCTCATCCTCTGCTGCCCTCTTCTTTTGCCCTCAGTCTTTCCCAGCATCAGGGTCTTTTCCAAACAGTCGGTTCTACACATCAGGTAGCCAAAGTATTGGAGCTTTAGCTTCAATATCAGTCCTTTCAATGAATATTCAGGGTTGATTTCCTTTAAGGTTGACTGGTTTGATCTCTCAGTCCAAGGGACTGTCAAGGGTTGTTTCCTCCTCCACAATTCAAAAGCATCAATTCTTTGCCACTAAGCCTTCTTTCTGGTCCAACTCTCATATCTACTAGGAGTAGGTATGACTACTGGAAGAAACCATAGCTTTGACTATATGGACCTTTGTTGGCAAAGGGATGTCTTTGCTTTTTAATACACTGTCTAGGTTTATCATAGCTGTCCTTCCAAGATATTACTATTATTTAAATATTTGTTTATATCTGTAGAATATTTTGCTGAAATAAAGCTTGTCTAAACTAGAAGATATATAAGTTCTTACTCTAATTTGCAGTTTATAGGCCCAGGAGAAGCACTGACCTCACATGGACTGTAGTGAGGTCAATTGCTGTCCACAAGAATAAATTCATTGGTATATTTCCCCAAGGCAGCCAGAAGGAGACATAATTCAAGGAATAAGCTCATGTTGTAATCAAGAGTGGAAGCTAAGGTTAGTATCAAGGTGTCAGGTCTAGTGATGTGCACAAGACAATAAAGAGCAGACAAAAGGCAAGAAGGCAAGAGCTGGGGGCATCATAGACAGTTAGGAAAGCAGACATCAGGTTATAATTTTGTTATTTCAAGCAAGTGTCAGGAAACTAGCAAGGCATATAGTTCTTAATTAACTACAGTCTCAGAATGTTTTCTCTGGCATTTTGGAAATGACACAAATACTTTGCTTGAATAGAAATGGCCTTGACTTATTTTGAACTAAAGAATAATGGAATTGTAGATCTCCAGGGTTTGAAGAAGGGGCATTTGAATTCAATTAATAGAACTATTGCTAATGTTCAATCTACACTTGAGCATCCAAACAATTGACTAATTTGTATAACAGCAAGACTCCCTCCCTCTTGAAATAAACAATGTTTCCTATTTCAGACTCTGGAGGAATGTGAGAATATTCCACGCCCTACTGCATCTAATTCCACCAACTTCATATTTCTCTCCATTTATCCTAGATTGTTTTCCTGAGTTGTGAGAACAAATCTTGTTATCTTGTATGAAAACTAAAGAATACATAATCTGTCAGGTAATTTCATTAGGTTTATCAAAATGTTTCAAGTAGAGCTTTGGGGAGATGTAGGGGAAATTTAGTGAAAATTCAAAGTTCATTCACCCATGGCTGTGTATGCAGAATGCCTATCAGACTCCTCTGCCCATGGGATTCTCCAGGCAAGAATACTGGAGTGGGTAGCCCTTCCCTTCTCCAGGAGATTTTCCCAGCCCAGGGATTGAACCCAGGTCTCCTGCATTGCAGGCAGATTCCTTATCTTTTGAGTCACCTGGGAAGCCCTAATTAAGGATACTGGGTATTAGTCTCGTTAGTTCAGCATGATTCTGTAAACATACAACAAATTCACAGGGAGACGGAAACTTCATTTTTAACAGAACCGTCTTAAAAAATCCTGGATCAAAACCAAATACCATTTCTGAGTTAACGAATGCATACAATTTCCAAGTTGAGATGACTTCTTTGGATTATAGTTTCCATAGGCAGTATTTACATTTGCCTTGACCTAAATTTGGAAGTGGCTAATTGTAACTGGATTGACTATGTCCATTTTGAATACTTTCATCTACAAATCTCTGTGATGAGCCAGGTACCTCTCCTAAATAATTCCCTATGCAGAGGGATGTATTAGAAACAGCTTGTCAAATTGACTAAGAGAGAAACTCAGTGTTGCCTGGTCCATCTCCCTACACAGACACATTTTGACACAGTGTATTTGAGTGCTAATAATGACATTAGAAGATGTTGGAAAGAGATCTAATTCAGCATGCAGAAGTGACTTTGCTGTCATCTCCTATTTTCTGCGCAATTGACAGCAGATACTTGGGGCTGAATTTTTATTTCAGGTCAAATTTCCAAGGCATGAGGCTGTCTGTTAGAAACAGATAAGACCAAAACCAATACGAAAGCACTTGTTGAAAGTGTCAGTGGTGCTGAGAATTTGAAAGGGATGCTTCAGTTTTCTGTTTAGGACATGACACAACAACATATGTTTTAGCAGCAAGAAAAACCAACCAGCAGCTCCCTGTCATTTTTCCATGGTTCCTACTGGGAAGATTTTAGAAGAGAAGTCTGATTTCTTTGGGGGGATGTGATGATTTTTTTTTTTTTAAAGCATAGTCTCTTTGGTCATTTTATTTTCCCCTAGCCAATATTTCCCAGAATATTTTATACAAATTCAACTAACACCAGTATTTTATTTTATTTTTTGAGAACACGGTCCAATATGCCATACTTTAAGAATTTTAAAATCAAGCAACAAATAGGGCTGTATCACTATTATGATGGGCATTAATAAGAAAAATGTTGGACATCAATAAGGTTGAAGGTTTAGAAAATCATTCAGATGTGTTGGCTCACTGAATTGAATAGGAAAACCCAGGAGTGTTTTACAAGTTGATTTGTCCATGTTTTAGATTAGACTCTTAACTATTTTACATTCCCCTGGCTGGCAGACAAGCTCTGGCTTCCTTCTGCTTGTGCATGCTAAGTTAATATTCACCTAGTCAAGTTATAGTTAACAATATCATTTTATTGTTAAGAGGCCTGGATGATCTTTTGTCACTTTAAGTTTAATTGGAACCACTTATCCAAAAGGGACATGTTTGTTTTATCAATGGAACAGAAGCTTCAACAACAAAGTTAAAATCTGAACACATTTACAGGCCTAAATTGTCAAAACTCTCTCTTTCCTGAATGGAGTGCCTTGTAGCCAAAGGCATTGTGTATTTCTTCCACACACCCTGAACTTGAAGGCAAGTGCATGTTCCTCTTTTCCATTTTTGTGCCTGCTTTATTTTTATTAGTATTACTATTTAAACATTTCCTGTGGCATTGAATTCAAATTTGTCATTTTATTTTTCTCCTCTAGAAAGAGTGATTTAAAACCCAACCAGGCACATAAAGGTATGATTTGATGTGGTACCCTCAACCATTTGTCATCATCGATGATTTGTTCTTTGAAATAGAAGCCTTGGGGAACCCTTAAATTCCAAACCTCATGGGAGACCTGCTTTGCAGTTTGTAACACAAGTGAACCCTCCTGGACTCATTAATCTCAGGAGACTCGTGTCTCATATTGTTCCCATTTTCCAGCAGCTTTGCCTCAGGGGCAAGCACTTTCCTTCATTTTTTTGCCTTTCTTCTATGTAGCTGAATTTCTTTGCAGTACCCGCCATAAACAATGGCTTTTACTACATTATTGCCACAAGCTCTTACTGTGCATAGATCTCTTTCAAGAGCCTGTGAAATTGTCATTGCTTTGGTCTGTATTTAATCAGCTTGCATAAAACAATAAAGCTATGGGCCTTTTTACTTTTAAATAGCTGTCATTTTCCTACAACAACAACATTCCTAAATATTGCCTTTTAAAAATTATCTCTTTTGGAAGCTATGTATTGAGAGCTCTGCCATTGCTTAAACTTTTCCAGAAACTTCTCTATTTGAATTTGATCTGGAGTCAGTGTGCAATTTCTATGGAAATATTTCATTGATATTTAAATTGTCAGCTCATAATTTATAGTCTTCTACAACCTAGCTTTGCCAATAATGCTATTAACCTTTTCTATTAGTTATCTGATTATAAGAATTGACTGCAAGTGACCATTTCTAACAATGAATCTGTCATCAAAGGAAGAAGAACTATACTTTTGTGGAGAGTTAAAAGAATGAATCCTGTTCCCAGACACAGTTCTGAAAAAAAAAAAATTCAAAATTATCTTAATCTGTGGGGTCATCACCAGGATAAGTGACTTAGCTCTCACAGTCCTCTGTAAGTTTAATTATGTAAATTAATTAGATAAGCTTTGTATATTCATTTAATAATATAACTACACTTTGGGTTCCCTGGTGGCTCAGAGGTTAAAGCGTCTGCCTCTAATGAGGGAGGCCCGGGTTCGATCCCGTGGTCGGGAAGATCCCCTGGAGAAGGAAATGGCAATCCACTCCAGTATTCTTGCCTGGAGAATCCCATGGTGGGAGGAGCCTGGTAGGCTACAGTCCACAGGGTCACAAAGAGTCAGATAGGACTGAGTACTTCACTTTCACTTTCACACTTTGTTCACAATATAACAGCTTTACCTTGGTTCATCATTTTTATTTTTAACTTCCCAGCAAGTACTTGGATCTGTTGGAGCATTGCAACTTACCTGGTTTTCTCAGTTTTACTGGACATATTTCCCATGAACTGGTTATTTCCTGAGTTGGCCCAGATGAAGATGCACACACACACGCACATACACACATCCACATCTCAAAAACATTTCTTTCATCAAGAAATGCTTCAAAGTCTTTTACCCTAATTTCTGTATATACATGTAGCTGATACTTGATATCTCCTGTTTAACATGGTTCTTTTACTATAGCTCCCACATCACTATATAGTGCAAGGCCACCTCCATGTATGTACAGAGAGTGGTAATCTTCTAGAGGACATTTATCACTGGAAGATTTCTTTTATTCTGAGAGATTGGTATAAGCATTTAAATGATGACTCTCTATCTTTTAAGTTATTCCATGTGCCCTTTCATAAGATGGTAACTTGAAGACAGGAAAAGATACTCTTGAATAAAAGCAAGAAGGAACAAACTTGGTGATGTGAAGCAATGGCTTACAAAGCATTCTGCAAATAGTTAATAGACTGTCTTAGCCATGGCATAAGGTATAACATGACCTCCCTCCATCTTTTTCTTCCAGAATCTGGTGAGGGAGGAGGAGAAGATTAATTATTTATTCTAGTATGAATTCCACCCTGCCAAGCCCTAAGAGACAGGAGGAGCAAACAGTATATAGATGATTTGAAGGCATTGCCAAGTCATCTTCTGGCTAAAACTATTTGAAAATTTCTGTATGTCTTAAATGCTGCTGAGCCAGAGATTAAGTCAGGAGGGATTTCTGTGTCTCAGATTCAATACTTGTAGGCACAGAAAGGATAAACCCAGTGAGTAGAGAAGTATAGCCATGTAGAAGGAGGTCAAATACCCCTGAATGAATCCCTTCTGTACCACACATTGTCCCTGGCTACTAAGAAATTCCTTTATATTAAGTAGAGCATCTGATACTTTTACCCCAATATTAAATCCACAAGAAAATCTGATTTAGTTCAAGAAACTCTGTTGTCCCTGGAGACAATATGAAAGTGTAAACCTTAAACAACTGATGTCATCTGTGATTTTTAACCAGCTAGAGTAGTTTCTTTCAAAAGTTAATATTTATCTTGCCATAATATTTACCTTCACACAGTAAGTGCTGCTATTTTCCCATGACTGCAATGAAGAATTGTGGTAAGATAAACTCACCTCTATAAGACAAATGTCAGATGTTTAATGAAAATCACTGGATGAGAATCCCTGGTTTACGTTGAATTTGCTGATCTTCTGGACTTCCAGTAAGATTTAGCTCACAGAATCTTCCAAATATGAGCCTCTATGTTCAAAATGAGGGATTGCAAGTAATTAATTCTGAGAGTGCAAAATCATCTGGCCTGGGGTTGCAGAGATGTGAATTCTCTTTACTGTTCAGACACTGATTGATTGGGAGATTCTCTTGCTCTTGTTTAAAATAGTGGATTTTACTAGGTGATCTCTAAGATCCTGCCCTTTTCTGAGAATCTATGATTCTATGCTAGTATATGACCAAGGTATGATTATTCACCAAAAATTTCAAACTCCCATATTTGGGGCATAAGACTCTGGATGTGATTTTGAAGATAAGAGAGATGTGAAGTGTATCATCAACCAGCAAGAAATCACACCCTGTTTGAGAGAATGGGATAGACATATGAAAAGCTAAGTAGGAGTCTACTTTTAGTTAAACTTAAGTATTTTTCTGGAAGAAATTGAAAAGAGATGGATGCTTCATTGATCCTGGAAAATTTGATGTATGATTACAAATAGTTAGGGCTGTTTTCCATAAAGTGCTGTATCGAACCTCTCATGGTTCTCTTTGAGAATGTAGTAAGGAGTTGAAGTTCTGGAGTGGAGTGAAGAGCCACTCACCTCAGCTTTGAGGAGAACTATCTACTTAAGAGTATTGGGCTTCCTTGTCAAATCTAATTTGAAGGTAAGAGTCTACTTCTCTAAAAAGTTTGAGAGCCTTTGGTTTAGTCAATCCATTTTCTCAGGGTGGTAAACACATCTCACCTCCCACTTAATCAAAATCATTCCTCCCTCTATTCCAAACCTTCTGCAAAGCACATGCCTTGTAGAACTGCTATGGACTGAATTATGTTTCTCTCAACTTCATATGTTGAGGTCCTAAACCCAATGCAACAGTTTGGAGATGGAGTTTTTAGGTGGTAATTAAGATTGCATGTGTGTTAAGTCGCTTCAGTCGTATCCAACTCTCTGCCATCCTTTGAACTGTAGCTCACAAGGCTGCTTTGTCCATGGGATTCTCCAGGCAAGAATACTGGAGAGCGCTGCCATTCCCTTCTCCAGGGGAATCTGACCCAGGGTTCAAACCTGGGTCTCTTGTATTGCAGGGAGATTCTTTATCATCTGAGGGAAAGAATTAAGGTTAAATGAAGTCATAAGTATAAGACCTTGATCCAACAGGATTAATGTCCTTATAAGAAGAGATAAAAGAGAGCTGTCTCTCCCTCCCCAAGAGCACACACCTAGAACAGCTATGTAAGGACATGGCAGAGTCTGCAAGCTGGGAAGAGAGTTCTCACCAGAAATGGAATAAGCCAGATCTTGGACTTCTAGGCTCCAGAACTGTGAGGAAATAAATTTCTGTTGTAGAAGGCACCCATTCTATGCTATTTTGTTGTGGCAGCCTGAGCAGACTAAGAATACTAACCCAGGCCAAACAAGGAGCAGAGATTTCTCTTTAAATCACTTTCTTGAGAGTAGGTCTTTAAGCAGATCGATATGAAAACTGAAATAAAAACCAAATGCAGTATGTCACTAACTTTGAGCAACTGTTGCTGTATGTGTGTGCATAGTATTTATAGTCTGTTGTGCTTAAGAATGAATTGCTAAATGGCAGCTCTAGGAATATGAGCTCTGTAAACGTGAACAGTCACACAAAAACTATGATGTATATGTGTTGTGCATATTAGCTCACCTATGAATTTAACCTCTGGAGAGAATTGTAACTCACCAGCACTTTGTGGGAATGCAAAAAAAAAAAAAAAATCAGAAATAACAAAATTGCTAAGAGGTAGGTGGCAAAATGTTATTATTATCATTTTATAGAGGACCAAAAAATGTGCAGCTAAAAGGTCAAGTATCTTGTTCAAAGTGACACAGAATAGTAGAGTTGAGCCCTGGAATTATTAACTTCTGTTTTCTAATCTAGTGGACCTGAGGTTATAGAATCCAACTAGGAAGGTCAAAAATATCAGTTTTATGATATGAGGCAGTTATGCTATGCGGTCGCTCCTGTTCTTTTGTCCCCTCACCTGGGAGCCACTTGATGACTTTAGTCTCAGCAACTTCCCCCATCCTGGGGAACTGAACCTGAAACAAGAGACCATATTAACAGCCAGTACCTCCCACTGACTATGAATTTCAGATCCCTGCTCCCTAGGCCATTCAATAGCTGTAGCTAATCAGAATCTCTTTTTGTTAAATCTGTTTCCTTTGTTGGGGAATTGCCCGGTGATCTCTTGAGAGGGGATTCTGGTGGGGAACACCTGGGAAAGCTGTTTAATGCTAAATAATAGAAGCAGTCAGCTTGGCCTCTGAAGGGCATGCTTGGTCCTCACACTCTGCCTGAACCCACAGCTTCTGGGATATTGTGTTAATGTCTAGATCTCCATTTGAAGAAGAGACTTGATAAAATGCCTCTGAAAAGGACTTTGTAATAATCAATCAATAGTTCTTTTCTTTAGCCTCCCCAAAGTTTTGGCACCTTTGATCATGCCTTCCCTTAAATTCTCTTTTCCTGGCCCAGGAATGACAATAGCCACTCCCTTTCTTTATTGGCTTCTGTGTGATACCCATCAAATACGGAGGGGACTCTCCAATTCAGGGATTTATAAAAATTACAAAATGATGCTGAGAGCAACAGAACTCACATTCTAGATTCAGGACTCCTTGCCATGTTGCTATCTGGTTAATTCAGGCATAACTATATCCAGCAAAAGTGAAAGGTACGTAGTAGAGTTCTGGTTTCAACTCTCAGTTCCTTCTCATGGGAAATCTGGCGAGAAACTTTAGCCTTTGTGGCTAAGGGAATAGGTGGTGTTGGTTCAGTTTGTGATTATTATTCTTAGAGATTTTGATAATCTTTTCTTTGTGTACCTTTATGTATTTTGCTGGAATTTTTTGCCTCTTAGTTTCAATGTCTTTATTACTACTTTCACATTATTCTGAAACCCTATATTAGGATTCTTAAAAGTTAATCAGAGATCTGAATCTATTTCTTTCTGTTTCCAACGTCAATTCTCTGACACCAACTTTGTGCCCTACAATTCAATTCACTTCTAACATTAACTACCTGTCTGGCCTAGGTTAAGGGGGTCAGTATTACAAAATGGACCCTAGTTTAGATGCCCTGTAAGCCCCAGGTGTCCCCAAGACACCCTCATTTTTGTTCAGTTGTTTACAAATTTGAGGGGTGCCCACAACTGTCTCTCTCAAGTTTGATAATTTGCTAGAATGACTAAGTTCAGAAAAGTACAATACTTAAAATTATATTTTTATTATAAAGGATGCAACTAAGAAATAGCCAAATGGAAGACACACAGAGCAAGGTATGAAGGGGTGAGGCCCTTCTTAGGTCTGCCACAGCCCTAGCACATCTTGTGTCCAACACAGGCACTTCCCAACCTCAGTGTTAGAGAGTTTGCATCCAGGTCTTATTGCAGAGGCATGATTAATTAAACCACTGGTCATGGATATCTAAACTCAATCTCTACTGCTAAGTCACTTCAGTTGTGTCCGACTCTGTGCGACCCCATAGACGTCAGCCCACCAGGCTCTCCTGCCCCTGGGATTCTCCAGGCAAGAACACTGGAGTGGGTTGCTCTTTCCTTCTCCAATGCATGAAAGTGAAAAGTGAAAGTGAAGTCGCTTAGTCGTATCTGACTCTTAGAGACCCCATGGACTGCAGCCTACCAGGCTCCTCCATCCATAGGATTTTCCAGTCAAGAGTACTGGAGTGGGGTGCCATTGCCTCAATCTCTAATCCCCCACTAATCCCCAGAGGCTATCTAAGGGGGATGGCCCCCACCCAGAGTCATCTCATTAGCATAACAAAAGCATGCCTGGTGTTCAGCAAATTCCAAGTATTTTCCAAGCTCTTGTGGCAGGAATAGGTACAAAGGTCAAATATATACATTTTTATTATTATTATACAGTAGTCCACTAGTTCAGTGATAAAGAATCTGCCTGCCAATGCAGGAGACACAGCTTCAATCTCTGGTCCCGGAAGATCCCCTGGAGAAGGAACTGTCAACCCACTCCATGTCTTAGTGACTAAATATCAGAAGTTCACCTTTATCCATGGTTTCCCTTTCCATGGTTTTGGTCACAGGCATCAATCATGGCCCAAAAATATGAAATTGAAAATTCCAGAAATGACCAATGCATGCTTTAAATTGTGTGTCATTAGGAGTAGCGTAATAAAACCTGTGCCTTTCTACATAATCACACCTGGCATCCCTGTGTCAACATCATCTGCTCCTGACATCCAACCATCAACATTGTCATGGCTCAATGGTCCAAGATTACCCAAAGCAGATGATTCTCCCTTTGACATACTGTCAGAAGATCAGTAGTCGCCTAACTCTACATCACAATGATTATGTCATTCATTTAGTTCTTCTCATCATGTAGGCATTTTATAATCTCATATAACCACAAGAAGGGTGAATATAGTACACTAAGATGTTTTGAGAAAGTTCAGTTCAGTTCAGTTCAGTCTCTCAGTCATGTCTGACTATTTGCATCCCCATGAATCGCAGCCCGCCAGGCCTCCCTGTCCATCACCAACTCCCGGAGTTCGCTCAGACTCACATCTATCAAGTCGTGATGCCATCCAGCCATCTCATTCTCTGTCGTTCCCTTCTCCTCCTGCCCCCAATCCCTCCCGGCATCAGAGTCTTTTCTAATGAGTCAACTCTTCACATGAGGTGGCCAAGGTATTTGAGTTTCAGCTTTAACATCATTCTTTCCAAAGAACACTCAGGACTGATCTCCTTTAGAATAGACTGGTTGGATCTACTTGCAGTCCATGGGACTCTCAAGAGTCTTCTCCAACAGCACAGTTCAAAAGCATCAGTTCTTCAGTGCTCAGCCTTCTTCACAGTCCAACTGTCACATCTATACATGACCACGGGAAAAACCATAGCCTTGACTAGACGAACCTTTGTTGGCAAAGTAATGTCTCTGCTTTTCAATGTGCTATCTAGGTTGGTCATAACTTTCCTTCCACGGAGTAAGCATCTTTTAATTTCATGGCTGCAATCACCATCTGCAGTGATTTTGGAGCCCCCCAAAATAAAGTCTTACACTGTTTCCCCATCTATTTCCCATGAAGTGATGGGACCAGATGCCATGATCTTCGTTTTCTGAATGCTGAGCTTTAAGCCAACTTTTTCACTCTCCTCTTTCACTTTCAACAAAGAGGCTTTTTAGTTCCTCTTCACTTTCTGCCATAAAGGTGGTGTCATCTGCATATCTGAGGTTACTGATATTTCTCCCAGCAATCTTGATTCCAGCTTGTGTTTCTTCCGGCCTGTGCTTCTTCCAGTCCAGCATTTCTCATGATGTACTCTGCATATAAGTTAAATAAGCAGGTGACAATATACAGCCTTGATGTACTCCTTTTCCTATTTGGAACCAGTCTGTTGTTCTATGTCCAGTTCTAACTGTTGCTTCCTGACCTGCATACAGGTTTCTCATGAGGCAGGTCAGGTGCTCTGGTATTCCCACCTCTTTCAGAATTTTCCACAGTTTATTGTGATCCACACAGTCAAAGGCTTTGGCATAGTCAATAAAGCAGAAATAGATGTTTTTCTGGAACTCTCTTGGTTTTTCCATGATCCAGCGGATGTTGGCAATTTGATCTCTGGTTCCTCTTCCTTTTCTAAAACCAGCTTGAACATCAGGAAGTTTATGGTTCATGTATTGCTGAAGTCTGGCTTGGAGAATTTTGAGCATTACTTTACTAGCGTGTGAGATGAGTGCAACTGTGTGGTAGTTTGAGCATTCTTTGGCATTGCCTTTCTTTGGGATTGGAATGAAAATTGACCTTTTCCAGTCTTATGGCCACTGCTGAGTTTTCCAAATTTGCTGGCATATTGAGTGCAGCACTTTCACAGCATCATCTTTCAGGATTTGGAATAGCTCGACTGGAATTCCATCACCTCCACTAGCTTTGTTCGTAGTGATGCTTTCTAAGGCCCACTTGACTTCACATTCCAGGATGTCTGGCTCTAGGTCAATGATCACAGCATCATAATTATCTTGGTCGTGAACATCTTTTTTGTACAGTTTTTCTGTGTATTCTTGCCACCTCTTAATATTTTCTGCTTCTCTTAGGTCCGTACCATTTCTGTCCTTTATTGAGCCCATCTTTGCATGAAATGTTCCCTTGGTATCTTTAATTTTCTTGAAGAGATCTCTAGTCTTTCCTATTCTGTTGTTTTCCTGTCTTTCTTTGCATTGATCACTGAGGAAGGCTTTCTTATCTCTCTTTGTTATTCTTTGGAACTCTGCATTCAGATGCTTATATCTTTCCTTTTCTCCTTTGCTTTTCACTTCTCTTCTTTTCACAGCTATTTGTAAGGCCTCTGCAGACAGCCATTTTGCTTTTTTGCATTTCTTTTCCATGGGGATGGTCTTGATCCCTGTCTCCTATACAATGTCATGAACCTCCGTCCATAGTTCATCAGGCATTCTATCTATCAGAACTAGTCCCTTAAAACTATTTCTCATTTCCACTGTATAATCATAAGGGATTTGATTTAGGTCATACCTGAATGGTCTAGTGAGTTTCCCCACTTTCTTCAATTTAAGTCTGAATTTGGCAATAAGGATTTCATGATCTGAGCCACAGTCAGCTCCCGGTCTTGTTTTTGCTGACTGTATAGAGCTTCTCCATCTTTGGCTGCAAAGAATATAATCAATCTGATTTTGGGGTTGACCATCTGGTGATGTCCATGTGTAGAGTCTTCTCTTGTGTTAATTGAGTGCAATCTCAAAAACAACAGAATGATCTTGGTTCATTACCAAGGCAAATCATTCAACATCATGGTATTCCAAGTCTATACCCCAACCACTAATGCCAAAGAAGCTGAAATTGACAGGTTCTATGAAGACCTATAACACCTTCTACAACTAACACCAAAAAAAGATGTCTTTTTCATCTTAGGGGGTTTGAATACAAACATAAGAAGTTAAGAGATACCCAAAATAACAGGCAATTTTAGCCTTGAAGTACAAAATGAAGCTAACAAAAATTAAAGTACAAAAAGCCTAACAGAGTTTTGTGAAGAGAACATGCTGGTCGTAATAAGCACCCTTTTTCAACAACATAAGAGATGAATCTACACATGAACTTCACCAGATGGTCAACACCGAAATCAGGTTTTTGGAGCCGAAGTTGAAGAAGCTCTATACAGTCAGCAAAAACAAGACCGGGAGCTGACTGTGGCTCAGATCATGAGCTTCTTATTGCAAAATTCAGGCTTAAATTGAAGAAAGTAGGGAAAACCACTAGGCTATTCAGGTATGACTTAAATCAAATCTCTTATGATTATACAGTGGAGCTGATGAATAGATTCAAGGGATTATATCTGGTAGACAGAGTGCCTGAAGAACTATAAATGGAAGTTCATAACATTGTACAGGATGCAGTGACCAAAACTACCCCAAAGAAAAAGAAATGTAAGAAGGCAAACTGATTGTCTGAGGAGGCTTTACGAATAGCTGAGAAATGAAGCATAGTGAAAGGCAAGGGAGAAAGAGAAAGATATATTCGATTGAAAGCAGAGTTCCATTCCATTGAATGCAGAAGCAAGGAGAGATAATAAAGCCTTCTTAAGTGAACAATGCAGAGAAACAGAGGAAAACAATAAAATGGGAAAGACTAGAGATCTCTTCAAGAAAATTGGACATATCAAGGGAACATTTCATGCAAGGATGTGCATGATAAAAGACAGAAATGGTAAGGACCTAACAGAACCAAAAGAGATTAAGAAGAGGTGGCAAGAATACGCAAAAGAACCATACAAAAAAGGTCTTAATGACCTGGATACCACAGTGGTATAGTCACTCACCCAGAGCCAGACATCCTGGAATATGAAGTCAAGTGGGCTTTAGGAAGCATTACTACAAACAAAGCAAGTGGAGGTGATGGAATTCCAGCTGAGCTATTCAAAATCCTAACATGATGCTGTTAAAGTGCTACATCCAATACATCAGCAAATTTGGAAAACGCAGCAGTGGCCGCAGGACTGGAAAAGGTCAGTTTTCATTCCAATCCCAAGGAAGATTAGTGCCAAAGAATGTTGAAACTACCGTACTATTGCACTCATTTCACTTGCTAGCAAAGTAATACTCAAAATCCTTCAAGCAAGGCTTCAACAGTATGTGAACTGAAAACTTCCAGATGTACAAGCTAGGTTTCAGAGAGGCAGAGGAACCATAGATCAAATTGCCAGCATTCATTGGATCATGGAAAAAGGAGGAGAATTTAAAAAAAAAAAAAATCTGCTTCGACTGTGCTAATGCCTTTAACTGTGTGGATCACAACAAACTGGAAAATTCTTAAAGAGATGGGAGTACCAGACCACCTTTCCTGACTCCTGAGAAACCTGTATGCAGTTTAAGGAGCAACAGTTAGAACCAGACATGGAACAGCTGACTGGTTCCAAATTTGAAAAGAAGTACAACAATATTGTCGGAGAAGGCAATGGCGACCACTCCAGTGCTCTTGCCTGGAAAATCCCATGGACAGAGGAGCCTGGTAGGCTGCAGTCCCTGGGGTCGCTGAGTTGGACACGACTGAGTAACTTCATTTTCACTTTTCACTTCCATGCACTGGAGAAGGAAATGGCAACCCATTCCAGTGTTCTTGCCTGGCAAATCCCAGGGACAGGGGAGCCTGGTGGGCTGCTGTCTATGGGGTCGCGCAGAGTCGGACATGACTGAAGCGACTTAGCAGCAGTAGCAGCACAACAAAATTGTTACCCTGCTTATTCAACTTCTATTCAGAGTATGTCATGAGAAATGCCAGGATGGATAAATCACAATCTGGAATCAAGATTGTTGGGAGAAATACCAACAACCTCAGATATGCAGATGATACCACTCTAATGACAGAAAGTGAAGAACTAGAGAGCCTCTTGATGAGTGCAAAAGAGGAGAAGGAAAACCTGACCTGAAGCTCAGCATTAACCAACTAAGATTCTGGCATCCAGTCCTATCACTTCATGGCAAATAGTTGGGAAACAGTGGAAGTAGTGACAGATTTTATTTTCTTTGGCTCCAAAATCACTACAGATGGTGACTGCAGCCATGTATCTTTTGCTGTAGCCCATTCAACTGCATGAATACAGGGGTGAGGTAAGAGGAGAGTTGATTTTAAACAGGAGCCTATCAAAGCAACAAGTGTTTGAAGCAGACGTGTCCATGTAATTTACAATGGAGTGGTGGAGGAGGGAGTTTAAAGTGGATAAGGAGGGAAGTGAAGGCATAAAGTGTTGAAATTTATTGAAAAGTTGTAGTTTCATCACCATTAGAGATACTGACAGGGCCAAAAATTTGTTAAGATGGGGGTGTAAAAGGAATGAACTGGAAAGATTGGAGATAGTAGACTAAGGGACATGAGACTGAGATTAGAGATAGATTTTATTAGATAGATAGAGTGCTACCGTTAAGAGAAAGTAGTAAGTTAGGGGAAAATACAAGACTGATGGAGGAAAAACCCTAAATCATTGAGAGATCAAATTGTTACGGGATCATTTATATACTTACCAAAAAGAAAGTCAGTCTAAGTACCAGTATGAGTGTGAGCCAGTAATTAAAATGAGAAGAAATGACCAGGCTGTGAGTGGGGACAAGGATTGCCATAGAATGACAGCAATAATGAACAGTAGAGTGACACAGTCTGCTGAGATTCAAAGCTTTTTTTTTTTTTTTTCTTTATGAGAAAAGGGAAGGGAGGATGGTCTGAGAGCTGCAAAGAAGAGCATAGAGATCATTTACCCATGTACAACCCAGTAGCACAAGAGCTGTATGAGAAAAGCGTTGTCCCCATTTGAGAGAGCTTCAGTGACCCCCAGGGAAGAGCCAGATTCTAGTTAGAGTAAGAATGTGAAAGGAATGCTCAGAGAATACATTCGGATAACTAATTGGACTTCCCAGTGACCTTCCTTAGAGAATCCAAGTAGAGAGGCCAGCATACTCTGTATTTTGAAGGCTATCATCCAAAAAAATGATATTTAAACTATTTTTGTGTTAGTATCCATAATACTAGATACAAGAGAAAATTTGTCCTTGGGATATTTTCTTCTTACATGTTCTGACTGAAATGGGCCATGGAAATGCTGATTATTTAGCTAAGGTTTGGACTGAGCAAATAATCTTTAACTACATAATTGCCTTTGATAGATCAAAAGTAGGAAAAGCAATCTGCATGCTGAGCTGTGACTTCATAGGCTTACATATTTGAAAGGTGTTAGGAGGGTAGTAAACTAAAGCTTGTAGATTACTTACTATTATAAAGCTCAGAAATAGAAATTGTGCAGGAGGAATGGTCTTGTAAAACTTTCCTAAGCTATTGAGAGTGGTTTACAAACATACAACACTAAAGGAAAGACTCACCTTGTAAAATGTATTTGCTTATTTTTGTTAATTTTCTCTATGTAATAAAATGCCTTTTATTTTGTTAGTATTTAAAGTTTTAACTTTCTTCCAACTGACATGCCATGAGCAATAAATTATGCATAGTGCTGCTAAAAACAAGCCCCTTAAAAATTACCTTTTAAGCGGTAAAAAGGTAATAATTACTAAAGACCAGAATTATAGTCAACATTAAAACAGAAAATGTTAGCCCACAACTCTTCACCTGTCTCCGTTACTACCAGGATGGCCAGTAACAGGCTTATAAATTGGTATTTATAAGCTGCAGAACATACCCCAAATTGTTGGCACTGATGTGCTAAGAACATTGAAGGAAGCACAAGACTAGACTAAACCTTACTTTTCCCTCATGCCTTTCCATGCCTTATAACTCAGGGTCCTGACCGTCTTGTGTGATTTCTCTACCTACTTCAACACATTTGTCTTTTATTGCTCCTCTAACCAAAATATATCTAATTCCATTTTCCTCTATTTAAGGTAATGTCCTAAACACATCTTATTATCAACCTTTATTTTGTTGAGAAGTTCTAAATGGGGAATATGAAAATAAAATTGGAGTCAGTTATAAGGGAGAAATTGACTTTGGGGTACTGGATAGTCTAAACTTGACCCACTGGTTATTTTGCTTTCTACTATTTTTGTGTGTTTGTGCCCTGGGTCAGTCAGTTCAGTTCAGTCACTCAGTCATGTCCGACTCTTTGCAACCCCATGAATCACAGCACACCAGGCCTGCATGCTGTCCATCACCACCTCCCAGAGTTCACAAAACTCATGTCCATCGAGTCAGTGATTCCATCCAGCCATCTCATCCTCTGTCGTCCTCTTTTCCTCCTGCCCCCAATCCCTCCCAGGATCAGAGTCTTTTCCAATGAGTCAACTCTTCGCATGAGGTGGCAAAGCACTGGAGTTTCAGCTTTAGCATCAGTCCTTCCAAAGAACACCCAGGGCTGATCTCCTTTAGAATGGACTGTTTGGATCTCCTTGCAGTCCAAGGGACTCTCAAGAGTCTTCTCCAACACCACAGTTCAAAACCATCAATTCTTTGGTGCTTAGCTTTCTTCACAGTCCAACTCTCACATCCATACATGACCACTGGAAAAAACATAGCCTTGACTAGATGGACATTGTTGGCAAAGTAATGTCTCTGCTTTTGAATATGCTATCTAGGTTGGTCATAACTTTCCTTCCAAGGAGTAAGCGTCTTTTAATTTCATGGCTTCAGTCACCATCTGCAGTGATTTTGGAGCCCAGAAAAATAAAGTCTGATACTATTTCCACTGTTTCCCCATCTATTTCCCATGAAGTGATGGGACCAGACGCCATGATCTTCATTTTCTGAATGTTGAGCTTCAAGCCAACTTTTTCACTCTCCTCTTTCACTTTCATCACGAGGCTTTTTAGTTCCTCTTCACTTGGGTAGAAGGTAGCTAATAATGTCTTCACTCTGATCTGGTGTTCACTCATCTAAGATGGAGTCAGCTGGTTTTTCTCCACGTTTCCTCTTGTTTTAGGGAACTTTTACGGCTCCACCATGGTTAGCGTATAGCTGGGTCACTAGAGATGAGGTTCTTTGCCTTTCATTCCTTTGGTAAATGAGTATATACACTAGTTTTGCTCATCTTACTCTGCCAAATATGAATACATACATGTATAAATTATATTTTTAGCACCAAGGATTTGTGAGAACTTATATCCATTTAGCTATTTCAAATCCAAAAAGGTGTCTGGGACAGTACCTGATTGCTAAGTGAACATGTCACTGCAAACTCCAGAATCTACCAATTTTTCCTCAGTGTAAGAATGGGAGCCACATACTCTATGGATCAGAGTCAAACTCCATGTCTGTCTTTTTTTTTTTCCATATAATTATTTTCATTCTATATTTATCTCCCAATTTGCTGAATATTTATTACAGACAGTATTTTGCACTTGTATTGAGAAGAGGAATAATTATTGTTTTAGAAATTACTATGGCAGATAACCACTATGGTGTGGTCACTCACCTAGAGCCAGACATCCTGGAATGTGAAGCCAAGTGGGCTTAGGAAGCATCACTATGAACAAAGCTAGCAGAAGTGATGGAATTCCAGTGAAGCTATTTCAAATCCTGAAAGGTGATGCTGGGAAAGTGCTGCACTCAATATGCCACAAATTTGGAAAACTCAGCAGTGGCCACAGGACTGGAAAAGATCAGTTTTCATTCTAATCCCAAAGAAAGACAATGCCAAAGAATGCTCAAACTACCGCACGATTGCACTCATCTCACACACTAGTAAAGTAATGCTTAAAATTCTCCAAGCCAGGTGTCAGTAATATGTGAACCATGAACTTCCAGATGTTCAAGCTTGTTTTAGAAAAGGCAGAGGAACCAGAGATCAAATTGCCAACATCCACTGGATCATCGAAAAAGTAAGAGAGTTCCAGAAAAACATCTATTTCTGCTTTATTGACTATGCCAAAGCCTTTGACTGTGTGGCTCACAATAAACTGTGGAAAATTCTTCAAGAGATGGGAATACCAGACCACCTGACGTGCCTCTTGAGAAACCTATATGCAGGTCAAGAAGCAACAGTTAGAACTGGACATGGAACAACAGACTGGTTCCAAATAGGAAAAGGAGTACGTCAAGGCTGTATATTGTCACCCTGCTTATTTAACTTATATGCAGAGTACATCATGAGAAATGCAGGGCTGGAAGAAGCACACACTGGAATCAAGATTGCCGGGAGAAATATCAATAACCTCAGATATGCAGATGACATCACCCTTATGGCAGAAAGTGAAGAGGAACAAAAGAGCCTCTTGATGAAAGTGAAAGAGGAGAGTGAAAAAGTTGGCTTAAAGCTCAACATTCAGAAAACTAAGATCACGGCATCCAGTCCCATCACTTCACGGGAAATAGATGAGAAAACAGTGGAAACAGTGTCAGACTTTATTTTTTTGGGCTCCAAAATCACTGCAGATCGTGATGGCAGCCATGAAATTAAAAGACACTTACTCCTTGGAAGGAAAGTTATGACCAGCCTAGACAGCATATTTAAAAAGCAGAGACATTACTTTGTCAACAAAGGTCCATCTCGTCAAGGCTATGGTTTTTCCAGTGGTCATGTATGGATATGAGAGTTGGACTAAAAAGAAAGCTGAGTGCCGAAGAATTGATGCTTTTGAACTATGGTGATGGAGAAGACTCTTGAGCAAGGAGATCCAACCAGTCCATTCTAAAGGAAATCAGTTTTGGGTGTTCTTTGGAAGGACTGATGTTGAAGCCGAAACTCCAATACTTTTGCCACCTGATGAGAAGAACAGACTCATTTGACAAGACCCTGATGCTGGGAAAGATTGAGGGCAGGAGGAGAAGGGGATGACAGAGGATGAGATGATTGGATGGCATCACTGACTCAATGGACATGGGTTTGAGTGGACTCCAGCAGTTGGTGATGGACAGGGAGGCCTGCCGTGCTGCGGTTCATGGGATTGCAAAGAGTCAGACACGACTGAGTGGACTGAATGGAACTGAACTGATATCCATTTAGAAATATTTATAGAGAAATACTTTTATGGCTGTAGCCCACAGAAGGAATATATGGGTCCCCATAAAGAGGATTACCAAATTCTCCCTCTGCCTACCTCCTCACTTTCTTTTTCTTGCATGATGAGGGAATGAGGAAGCATTACACCAAAAGAAAGTGTCTTTACCTTTATGTATCTCTGGGAAAGTTTCAAAAAGTTAGAATGCTTGTCCTCACAGTTCCAGTGGAAACTGTGAGGTAGTAAAATATTTTTGAACCATTTTCATCTCCACTCAACAAACAATTTGGGTATCTCTGTTACATTATCCTGACATAGTAGGGAAATTACAGTAACTAATATAGGAGTTATGGGGACACATTATAGGCTAATGAAAAATTTAGTTGTTTGGAGATTGAACAACAATGATAACCATAAACCAAAAGTAGTTTTGAGGTTCGTTGCAAGGTCTCACTTCAGAACGATACTAATGGAAACTTTAAATATAAAATTCTGGACTACATTATCTCTGGAAGGATCTGGAACCCAAATTGGGAGACCTTTTGATGAAAAGCCTCAAAAATAGAATGCTCAGAGAACAAGGGTATTCCAGCCTATTTAATTTGAAATGAGTCAGTTTTCACCACTATTTAAAACATACAATAGGTGACTTTCTTTCTTGATGATTAATTGTGGACGAAGTCTGAAGGTCACCATTCTGAAGAATATTTTTCACTGGCAATACTATAGATACGTTATTTTTAATCCTCTTAAATAGGACTTACATCTTCTATCTCATGCAAGTGTCAATGATTTTAGCACAGAACTTTAGGGCGCAAAGTAAACATAGACATTGTAGAGAATTGTACTGCATATCGGGGCTTCCCTGGTGGCTCAAATGGTAAAGAATTTGCCTGCAATGAAGGAGACCCAGGTTTGATTCCTGGGTTGGGAAGATCCCCTGGAGAAGGAGCCCCATTTCTAGCTTCCTCTCTTCCATCCTTTTTTAAAAAATTCATTGTTATCAACTTATTTTATGATCATATACACCAGGCACATGAGCAACTGAAGTTGTGTTTACAATTACTCCAGGTTTGAATCTACATTTGTATAATGATCTTCTTTTTTCTAAGAAGGGAGCCTCAGAGGGAAACTTGAAGAAAGGAAGAATATATAATAACTTTATTCTCCATGACACTTCCAGTATAGAGAAGTCAGTTGTGGCTTGTAGATTTTAGTAAATCCTCTACTTCTTCAAAGTTTATTTCAGGGTAGAGCTATGGAATATGTAAACAAACTGAACACTATAATTAAGCCATTATATTTTTCAATTATTTCCATTTGAAGATCTGAGTCACCATCTTGTAAATATTTTTGAACACAGATTAAAATCTAACACATGTAAGAATTGATGTGGAAAATGGTAGAAACATCTGACTTCATAAAGAATAATTTTTAAATTGTCAAGTAATTTATTCAATGTCCTTAGGTGTCTACTTGTCTTATAGGGAATATGAGAATTATATAAGAAATATAAATTATTGTCTTTACTCCAAAAATGCATCTTTTTGAGGTGTAATATGTATATTGTTATGCTGAAGATGTCAAAACTAGTGGTATAAACCACTAGTTAGTTAGGGATTCTGAGACTCTGCATTTATAACCAACTCCCAGGTGAAATGATACTGGACCGTGGACCACATTCTGAGTTGGAAAGGTATAGATCAGCATTGTCCAATAGAAGTATAATTTGAACTAGAAATGTAAGCCACATATGTGACTAACTTTTCTAGTGGTCATATGAAAAAAGTAAAAAGAAATAGTTGAAATTAATCTTATTATTATTTTAATTTAATCCAAGGTACTCTTTTGGTTTAATCCCTGTGTTGGGAAGATCACCTGGAGAAGGAAATGGCAACCGACTCCACTATTTTCACTTGGAAAATTCCATGGACAGAGGAGCCTGGCAGGCTACAGTCCATGGAATCACAAAGAGTAGGACATGACTGAGTGACTAACACACCTAATGTATAAAACAATTATCACTTTAAGATGTAGTCAAAATTATTGATATATTAATATATATTATTGATTGATTTTACATTCATTTTTCACTTTGTCTTCAAAATCCAGTGTATGGTTTATGCTCACAGAACATCTCTGTTCAGTGCAACCACATTTCAAGTGCCCCATAGCCATATGTGACTGGACAGAGAAGATAGAGATAATATGTGCCATGGGACTGCAAATAGAAAAAAAGGAAAATCAATGGACAGAGAGGAGGAAATGGCAGGAAATTAGACATTGAAGGCTAGACACAATTTGTAAAGAAACTGTTGGGGTTTAGAGTAGGACAACTTCAAATAGAGAGTATTTGATACATTTAGCTCACTCAGAAGTTTAATGATATCCAGACCTCAAAGTTTTGAAGAGAAGTGAATAGGATTTATGTTCTAGCCAAAATCCCAGTAAGACAAATAGATTCTCACTTTACATCTGCCTTGAACTGTGAGCAAGACATTAAAAAACAGTGGTGTCTAATTTCTTGGACTTGAGAGAACTTGTATCCATTTGGCAAGAAGGTCCACCTCGCTGGGTGTCTAAATAAAACCAATCAATCCTCAAAAGATGTCACTGAGACCCTTCTCTGTGTTGCCTGACGCTCTTTAGGTGTCCACCACTTCTGTTAAATTTCCTTTCCATTTTCAGTGTGTATGCTTTTAGAAAGAAATTTGTCAGAAAGAAGAGTTGATGTGTCTTGGCCTTTGTGGCTATCAATGAAGGGGATATCATTTAAACTAAGGGTTCTTGTGAGAATAGAATATTATAAGGAATATAAAGCTTGGCTCATTACAGATAACCAGTGGGTGATTGCTTCTATGACTATAATACTTATCAGTATCAATGATGATGTTACCATCTTTTAAACCCACCTCCATTAAATGGAAGCATTGCCTGGGTGTACAGTTTGTACTGAAAATTACGCTTGAGGGCTACAGCCTTATCTGCACCAGCAAAGCTTCCTCTCACTCTCTCACTCTCATTTACTAAGTTACTGAAAATGGAACCCCATATTCTGGTTACTCTAAATCCATGAAGATTATCAACATAGTTAGTTCTTCTCTCCCAGAAGTTGTTCCTGGGCTTCAAGACATCCAAGCTGACTCTAGCAGACTTCCCAGCAGGGTTTCCCACTCCAAGGCCAATTGCTTTGAGACTAATAAGTTTTTTTTTTTTTTTCCTAATAAGATTTTAATGACAGTTTAGATTATGATCAAACAGTTTCTCACTCATTGTTGATCACTCCTAGGAATATGCTTTTTGAAGGAGATTCATTGTTAAAAATCTTCATAAGATGTTTTTGGTCCTCTTTTCCAAAAGAATGAAGTAAGTCACTTTACTTGAAAGTACAAACTTTTAAGTTGCAAACTTTAAAAGTTGTGCACCTGAGTTAACATGTCCAATTATGTAAATTAGTTTACCTGTCTGTTGTAGTTTATCAAGAGCATGCATCTGCTACAAGTGGTTGTGCTTTTGTGTACTTTATTGAACAGTACTGTATACAATACAATAGTAAAGTATCTTTATCTCAAGCCCAGGATGTCCAGAAACAAGCATAAAGGCAACAGTGATGTAGTTGGTACCGCTGAGAAGTCTCAGCTGTCTGTTCTACCGTACTACTGTACTTTTCAAGGTACTGTACTGTAAGATTAAAATGTTTACTTTTTGTGTTTGTTTTTTATATATTGTGTGAAAAGTATTATAAACCTATTATCGGCCAATTGTATTAGTTGGTACCTAGGCTAACCTTGATGGACGTACAAACAAATTGGACTTATGAATGCACTCTAGGAACTGAACTCGTTCGTCTTACTGTACCCATTTCCTTATACCTACAGAGATGTTAGTTTTGAGGCAGCTAATGAGTTTTTCTTTCTTTACACAAAACCGGAAGGAGTTTCTTACTTGACTAGTGTTCTCACCATCTGTAGCTGGTGTGTCATATTTTCAGGCCTCAGAGCTAACACTCCTGTCTCCAGCTGATGCTAAGAGTGACCTATTTTTAGTACTGCTATGAGTCATAGGAAAAGGAGTGTGTCAATGCTGTATATTATCACCCTGCTTATTTAATTTATATGCAGAGTGAACGTGAAGTCGCTCAGTTGTGTCCGACTCTTTGCAAACCCATGGACTGTAGCCTACCAGGCTCCTCTGTCCATGGGATTTTCCAGGCAATAGTACTGGAGTGGATTGCCATTTCCTTCTCCAAGGGATCTTCCCAACCCAGGGATGGAACCCGGGTCTCCCGCATCATAGACAGTTGCTTTACCATCTGAGCCAAAACGCTGGGCTGGAAGAAGCACACACTGGAATCAAGATTGCCGGGAGAAATAACTATAACCTCAGATATGCAAATAACATCACCCTTATGGCAGAAAGAAAGAGGAACTCAAAAGCCTCTTGATGAAAGTGAAAGTGGAGAGTGAAAAAGCTGGCTTAAAGCTCAACATTCAGAAAATGAAGATCATGGCATCTGGTCCCGTCACTTCATGGGAAATAGATGAGGAAACAGTGGAAACAGTGTCAGACTTTATTTTTTGGGGTTCCAAAATCACTGTAGATGGTGATTGCAGCCATGAAATTAAAAGACGCTTACTCCTTGGAAGGAAATTTATGACAACCTAGATAGCATATTGAAAAGCAGAGACGTTACTTTGCCAACAAAGGTCCATCTAGTCAAGGCTATGGTTTTTCCAGTGGTCATGTAT
>NW_011495027.1:13548628-13562680 GCF_000754665.1 Bison bison bison
AAGGAAAATAAGAATTTTATACCTCACTGAAGAGCTGACTTACGAAAACATCACTTCTGTTTACTCCATTGAACTGCTTTAGGAAATGTCACTAGGGCACTAGAATTGGGCAATTCATGGCTCTCACACAGGACAAAATTCGTTTCTTCAGCATTGTTTCTATAGAGTTTCAAGCAGCTAGGCAAATGTCAACTGCTGTCATCATCTCTGTGGAATGTTTTAATTAACCCCTTCATTGGTAACAGACTAGCCCTTTCACCTAGCTGCCTGGGCAGTGTCTCTCTAATATGTGATGAAATTGTCCACTTTGTTTCCTGAGCTGTCAGAGGTGCTTGCTGTGCTCTGAGAGGACTGCCTCCATCCAAATTCATGGGCAGACTATGATCTTTGTTTTTGTTAAAAATCTTGCCAACTGCCTCCTCATTTCTTGCTGGCAAACATATCCTTTTCTGATTACTTTCTATGCTAATAAACTTCAAATGTTTATGAATTTCTAGAGCAGAATGATGACAAAGAATTGAATAGGAAGGTCTTCTTATCTGGCAGTGAAGATGTGTGGGGGATGAGCTTGTTTTGTCTATTTACTTGCATTTCCCTTTTAGATTTATATTTAGAACAACCAGAAACAAAGTGTATTGCGGGCAGGTTTGAATGAAAAAGTGAAGAAGAACACCATTTCACCCCTAGTTAGTTTGAAACTATTCATTACTCAACTATGAACAACTCTGCTCACAGAGTTAGTTGTACTGTGGAGGATCTAAAAGGACTATAAAAGGGAGTGACGGGACAGCTCAACAATTTTGAGTACTCAGTGTGTAGAGCTCTGCAAAAGATAGAGGTAAAGCACAAAAATATATGAATAATGTTTATAACTAAAATGATAAACTCTATGTCACTATATATTAAGTGAATGGCACACATTTTTGGAGTTGCGGGTATCTGGAAGGAGGTTGTAACATTGACAGATAGAGTAGGACCCAAGAAGATACACCTAGAATAATCTTTCTAAAATGCTATTTTGAGGATATCAGCCTATCCCATCACACTGAAAATCCCTTCAGGGAATCGGTGATTTTTCCAAGTCCTCCTTCTGTCACCTTATCTCTTAGGCTTTCTTTCTAGAACTTAAGGCTCCAACCATACTGAAAATGAATCTGTTTCTGGAATGTTCTACTTTTTTTAATGCCTCAGAACTTTCTCTTATGCTTTCTTTCTGCCTGGGGCACTTACAAAATTTCTCTTGCCTTGCTAATTCTTACTAATTTTCAGAGCATTTCTGAGACATTCGGTTGGTCCTGTAGCTAACCCATAGGTTAGATGCTTCCCTTCATCCTCTGTCTACTGTATGCAATTATTGCTGTTTCTTTTTCTCTCCTGCTAGACTCTATGCTTGGTGAGAGGTGAGAACGCCATTAGGTGTTTCAAGTTTGTGCCCAAGACAGTGCTTGTGGTCTAACAGAACAGAGCTTTGGAGGCCGTGAGATTCTCCCAGACAGAGAGGAGACAGAAGGGCTGGAGCAAGGCTGAGGGTGATGGACGACTTCCCGACGCCTTCCGTGGCCTTGTGATAATAGCCCTGAAGGCATCACCTCTTTGTATCTTTTTGTGAGCTCCATGAAATCAGTATTTCCAATCCCCATTTTAAAGAAGGAGCTGAGCATCAGAACATTTAACTAACGAAATAACATAGCTGGTCAGTTATGGAGTTAGAATTTAAATTCAAGTCTCTTGGGTCCTAAAGGTATAGGGGAAGGTTTGTTTCTTTATTTAAAGAAATGAATAATATTGATACTTATAATAGTAATCCAGGGAATTGAAGTTGGTGCATTGCTAAGCTCTTTCTTTGATTATGTATACACAAATATTGGGTTGGCCACAAAGTTCGTTGAAGGTTTTCCATAATAGCTTACAGAAAAACCAGAACGAACTTTGTGGCCAACCCAGTACTATGAAGAAGTACCTAAATTATACGTATCTCATATGCTTGTCTTAGGAAACTAAGATTCAGACAGTTTGATCAGCTCAAAGTCACCCATTTACCCAGATGGGTGGAGTGTGCATAGGGCATGGACCTTGGCAACCTGACCTGGGGGTGTAGGTATTAAAGATGTGTCACTTGCTCAGGCTCTCAGGTCAGCCTCCTGGATTCCAGTCTTGCCAATTTATAATTCGTACAACTGCGGACAGGCATTTTACTTTATTTCTCTGACCCTCTGTGTCTTCATTTGTGGTTCTGAGGACTAAATGTAAAATCCTTAGGATGCAGTCTGCCATAAAGACTCAATAAATATTAGCTGCTAATATTCTTCTTATTGGCAAGGTCTTATTTCATCAGTCAAAGAACAAATACTTATTGCCTCTTTGATATAATCTAATCTTTTTTTTTTCTTGGTGACTTTATTATTTTAAAATGTTTTAAGTTAAATTTAATGAAAAATTGTTCCAGGGAGTCATACCTTGCAACAGTCATTACTCAACTTTGTGATGAATTGCATTTCCAGTGAAATTTCAGAAGCCATGTATTTTGACAATAGAGATAGTGGGAGGGAAATATGTTTTTCCCAATTAGGGAATATATTAACAGGTTTACATGAAGGCTTGGAGAAAATTCTAGGTAACTGCTGTCGGGATAAGGAGCTGAGTTAAGGGCCTGTGTTTTGCTTTCCTCACAATTGAATTTTTGCATTAAACTAGCTTCATCATCTTGTCTGTCACAATTTGAGCATTGGCCTACCCTAATTCTCCATTTGACTTAATGAGATGCCTTTTGGATTTTTCTGCTTGGTCTTGAGGCTGTGCATACCACATCAATACAAACTAGGTAAGGGACATAAGTCTCAGTTCAAAATTAGCCTTTATTGAGCAAAAAGACCTATAAGGACTGTCACAGTTTCAAGTCTTGAGAGTCCCTTGGACTGCGAGGAGATTCAACCAGTCTATCCTAAAGAAAATCAGTCCTGAATATTCATTGGAAGGACTGATGCTGAAGCTGAAGCTCGGATACTTTGGCCACCTGATGTGAAGAACTGACTCACTAGAAAAGACCCTGATGCTGAGAAAGATTGAAGGCGGGAGGAGAAGGGGATGACAGAGGATGAGATGGTTGGATGGTATCACTGACTTGATGGACATGAGTTTGAGTAAGCTCAGGGAGTTGGTGATGGACAGGGAAGCCTAGCGTGCTGCAGTCCATGGGGTTGCAAAGAGTCAGACACTACTGAGTGACTGAACTGAATTAAACTGAACATTTTCAAGTGAATGTTGCCTTTGTTTTAATATAAGATATTATAATATTTAATTATAGGATATCCTATAATAGGATATTACCATATTAATTGGTGAAACCTCTTGAATTTGGTATAATGGAAAGATTATAAGACTAAGACCCACCAGACCTTTCATCTTATTTCTAATAAGCAGCAGTATAAATACTCTTACCCTTTGGGCCTCAGTTTTTTCAAATATAAAATGGATGATGTTGACAAAATGAGGAATCCTCAAACTAAACAGCCTGTGGGCCAGGTCCAGACCGCAACCTCTTCTGGACATATTGCAGGACAGTCCTTCCCACTCGTGTGTGTGTGTATTTGTCATGGCTCCTTTTACACTGTGACAGCAGAGTGCTGTCTAGGGTTAGGGTTAGGGTTTAGGGTTAGGGTTAGGGTTACGGTTACAGAAGTTACAACACAAAGCCTGACATCTTATGATATGGTCCTTCACAGAACAAATTTACTGAGGCTGTGTTTGAGGATCTCTTCCCTGGTGGCTCAGATGGTAAAGAATCTGCCTGCAATGCAGGAGAGCCAGGTTCGATCCCTGGGTCAAGAGGATCCCCTGAGAAATGGAATGGCTCCTCACTCTAGTATTCTTGCCTGGGAAATCCCCTCGACAGAGGAGCCTGGCAGGCTACAATCCAAAGAGTCAGACATGGCTGAGCAACTAACGCAAGATTGTTTCTAGCTCTAAATTAGAAACACAACTCTACCATTTACCGGTTAGTTGACTGTGGGCAAGTCAGTTAACATCTCAAGGCCTCAGTTTCTTTATCTATAAATGAAGGACAATAAAACAAACTACTCCATAGGCTTGTTGGTAAGACTGAATGAGATAATTCATTGACAGAACATAGTACAGTCCAAGAGCGTCCTAGAGAGGTACCAAATTTTAGCTATCATTATCATCATCATCGTTTTTTAGTAATGGTGCTTGTCATATTCTGTCTTACTAAAATAATAATATACCTAAAGTTATATAAAATCAACATAGTTTAATTTTTAAATAATTTTTGGGCTTGTATCTCATGGAAGATTTAAGACTAATGATCAAGAAATTCTGGAGTCAGCTGAGATAATATCACTCCTTCATATTGGGCCCCGCTTCCACTGACAGTTCTGCAGGTTCCTCCAATCTGTAAAGGATAGCTAGAGAGAGGATCTGCAGTTTTCTCTATTTTCTGTAGGAATGAGACTGAGGAGTAATCTTAAGTCTTAGGCTAACACAGAACATAGTTATGATAGAAATTATAAAACACCCTCCTACGGGTCTGAGCAGGGAAATGCTATATTCACAAAGCTTCTGGTACAGATATTAAATCTATAAGCCTCTCTGTATACAGATAGGGAGGATGCTACTCAAACAGTTCGGATGTCTCTGAGCTTATTCTTGGATGCAACAAATCTCATTGTCCTGTAGAGTAAGATTAATTTTTCCCTAACACAAAGATGAGTGATGTTTTTGGCTCTATTTAAGCTTCTTTGCTCAAACACTGCCAAGGATCTCTAGGGGGTAGAATCTGTTCCTTGACTCAAGAAACCAGAAGTCTGGTAGCTGCAATATTTTCTCTATTCACCCCAGGTCTGAAGAGAGGTCTGAATACTGCTCTGGCAGTATTCCAGGGAAAAACTCATCTGCTCCCAAAGAGGAAAGCTAGACCCTCCCTTGATATCCTTCCATGGCAAAGCCAACTGCTGAATACTAGTCAAGGTTCACCTCCAGAGCTCTGTTGAATATGCCTCAATAGCCAGAGTCACCATTTGCATTAGAATAGATGCTGAAAATCTTTTCCAAAAGAGCAAAATGATGATGAGTTCAGACACAAACGAAGTGCAGTATCCAACGCATGCTCTTATGTCAGTGTTACTCAGTTATTAAACTGTCAAAAGGTAAATTCTGTTGTTGTGAATGACAATATTTACACTGAAGTTTCAAAAATTCACAGCTTTCAAAGTGTTTCAAGTCATAGGGAATAGAAGTGGAAATTTCCAGTAGCTTGTCTTTGCAAAGAGGAAGTGGAAATTGAAATAAAGAGGGCAGGCAACTGGGTTGCCTGAAGCAAGCAGGCTTATGTTCCTGATTTTCAGTACCTTATTCAATTTTAATCAGACAAAACAAGTTCTTCAAATATGAGTCAATAGCATTATTTTCTTAATTGCCTCTAAATTAATTTTCTTTTTTTCTCCTATTTGATGTCATGTTGAACTATAGTTTTTTGGTTTTTTTAGAAATATTTTTATATAGACAGCTCACCACAGTGGTGCAAAGAATGCTGGGAGCACAAACATTGGGTCTCTAGGTATATACATATCTACAGTATACGTATGTAGAATTTGATCTCCTGCTGAATGAATGAGCATTGTAATATTTTATCTCATATATGGAAACTAGAGACGATTCTCATGTGAATGAAACAAATGAGATCTAAGTATTGTTGTTATTGTTCAGCCACTAAGTCTTGTCCAGCTCTTTGCAACCCTATGCATTGCAGCACACCAAGCCCCCCTGTCCTTCACCATCTCCCAGGGTTTCTCAAACTCATGTCTATTGAGTTGGTGATTCTTGGTCTAATCTCTGATCTGCAATGGATACTCCCTTCAATGCCTTTTGGCTTATTCCTTTTTATTGTGGCCAATCTACATAATGCTAAGTGATAAGACCTTGGTACCCTACAGTAAAAACAAAGCAAATCAAATAGACAAAGAAGATACAGAAGGATGATACTGTTTAATATCCAGTAGGCTTGAGAATACTTTCCTTCTTTTTATTTCTGATGATAGTCATACCTCTGCTTGAAACTTTAATTTAGTCATTTACCCTTTTTTCAACAGAGTTTTAGGATGGCCTATTTTGTTCTAACATTGTCCTAATCATTGGGGATACAGGGATTTGATAGATCCATTTCCCTATCCTCAAGATTTTATAGGTCAGGAATAAAAGACATAGAAACAGATGCTTGCTAAGTAAAGAAAGAAGATTCAAGGCTGAAATAAACTGTTTCTGCAAATACCTTTTCTAAAGATAGAGTGTAATATAATGTGATTTCAAGTACCCTTCCCTCTTTCCCCTGCCTTCAGCACTACATACATGATAGTTTTGTTATTTCTTTTCAATACCTGATTCTACCATAAAGGTTTTTTTTTTTTTTTTAATCACCATAGCTTCTACCATAAGAGTTTTATTGCCTTAGCTTATAGATTTATGCTGTATATCTCAGTGTATGTGTATATGAGAGAGACTGCTCATGTTATATTACTTTTAGGTATGAGTGAATTCTAATTCCTTTTTCAGAGCAGACTTAAATTAGAAAACAGGAAAGAGAGCAATACAATATGTGATTTGGGAGGAAGAGGTGGAGAAGGAGAATATCAAACTCTCCTCCAGAACTTGGCCTGGGGATTTCTACACCCTATATACTCTATCCTTTGCTTCTCTATTCCCAGGATTTTCCCATGAACAATTAAGGGCCCATAAGAAAGTTTTCTTTGCGTCTGTAAAGATTCTTTCCTAGCATTTCCTAGCATAGGATTTAGATTCTGGAATCTAATCACATTAGCCACTGTGGCTTCTTTACCTCAAAGTTAGAGAGCCCTGAAACGTATTCCATAGATTTCCCAGGTTTCAACCCTGCTTCTTTCTAGTTTAATTGTGAAGGGCAAATGGTGACTCAAGTATCATTCATACATTCTCCAGGAGACAAAGGAGTTTGCTGTAAATCATATTGCTTTACCATGCTATGAAGCTGGCTATGTGATGCTACCCCATGGCTAGTTTAAACAGACTTTTTTTTTTTTTGATAGGTAAGGGATAGATTTATTAACCTAGGACACTTATGAGGGATACAAGTATGCAAGCAAGGGCTCTCTTCCCTGAGAACCAAGTGAGAAAGCAGGCTTACTCAGGGAGATACATATGCCGTAGATAGTGTGTGGGCCATCTCAGAAGGTGAGAGGCCCTGGGAGATACACATTTCATAGACAGGACGCAATCCATCTCAAAAGGTAAGAGTATCCCAAATAAGAGGTTTAACTGGGGGCCATTGTCACAGTTTCTTTCCCTGGACTGTCTCCTTCCAGTCAGGGTTCACCAGGCTGCTTCCTGCACACAACTGTATTTAGGAAACCAGCTTTAGAACTCCTTGGACATGGCTGCAGTGCCATTTTTTCCTTCTTATCCTTGTGAGCATTTCTAGAAGGAAAGCAGAGATAGGTAGTTGTCTCAGCTATACCCAAGGTAATGGAGTAAGTAATTGAAGGACCATATAAAATTTAAATTAGACTACTGGTAGCATTTTTGTTGCTGTTGTTTAGTTACTAAGTTGTGTCAGACTCTGACGCCATGGATTGTACCCCGCCAGGGTCCTCTGTCCATGGGATTTCTCAGCAAAAATACTGAAGCAGGTTGCCATGTCCTTCTCCAGGGGATCTTGCCAACCCAGGGATCAAACCTGCATCTCCTGTATTGGCAGGCAGATTCTTTACCACTGAGCCACTAGGGAAGCAGTGGCAGTATACTGTGGTCCAAAGACGTCACCTCTGACAAATACTTTACTGAAATGTACAGTATTATTTTTGTATGTTTAATCAGAGTTACAGAAAAATTTGTTTCTTTGGAGAAGTTTTCAACTGGGTTGTGGGTGGTGAGAAGTTTTGCGTCATAACGCTAAGAAAAAACAAGTATCATTGAGAGCAGCCTCGCCCACAGTATCCCCGTCACAGTGACGATTTCACCTCTCTGTGACCTCTGGAAGCTGTTATTAGAAAGTGGCTAGTTTCGCCAGTCACTTTTGTGTGTTATATCTGAGGAGAGATAAAGTGGAACAATCTTTTGCTTTTGTGGATTGCAACCATTAATATCTGGAGTAAATATTACCTTATGCCCTGAATGAATCTCATTTTGCACATGGTACTTGTAGCTGCCTGTCTCCTGAACTTCTTCATAACAATGCGTAGCCCCAGGGCCTTAGGCCAAAAGGTCGGCAGAGAAGAAAAGATAGAATTCATCTTGAAATACCTATGCCTTCTGATACAGATTTTTTTTAATGTTTGAAAATTCCAGGTGTTAGTAGTTATGGTCTTGTTGAATCTACCTCAGAAAAGTACTTGACTTGGATGGATGATTGAAATAAGAAATATGGCAATTCATTTCAAAAGCTAATGAAATAGAAGGATGAAAAATATATCCAAAAGCCATAATAAGTAAAGCTAAAATAAATAATACATTAAAAAGTTGTTAGACTTCCATACATTTAAGCATCTCAACAACAGAAAAATCAGCAACTTTATCCTTTAATGGCATGTAATATTACAAGATTTCCTCTAAATAGATAGTTGCTAGCATTAATGGCAAGAACAAAATACCGGGTACAGAAGGAACTGGTATACATTTATTTTTTCTTAAGTGTTTAAGTCAAAGAGCTTGAAATAAAAAAAGAAGTACTAATACTCTTACAATCTGCACATTTACATAACACAAATGGGAACAAATTAGATTCTCCTTCATATAGGTATCTAGGGAAAATTTTTTGCAAATCAGTTTCCGAGGAACTTAGAGATACTGTTTTATGATTTGAGTCTTTCTGGAAGCAACACTTTCATCAACAATTTTGAGTAACTGAATATTGCTTCATAATGGAAATCAGTGTGGCAACTTCTTAAAGCCCACCGTGGGCATACAAGTCTTTGCATAAAAGAGAGCTAGTTCCTCCCTCAAGCTTTGCTGAATTAGTGTGTTTTTTCCACCACATGCATTTTATATTTGGCTCTCTTTCCTTTATTATTATAAATCTTGCTACTAGTTCTAGTGTCAATGACACTTTCAGCTCCCTCCATTTATGGCCTGAACTTCTTAGCAACATCCACCCACCCCCATTTTGTCTTGACACTCTCTTAGAGGTGACAAGTGCTGAAGGAAAAGTTGAGGTTAAAGGTACTGACTGGAGGTAACTGAGTTCAAGTCCCAGCTCTGGAACTTGCTATTTATGTGACTTTGAAGTCTGTGCCACTGTTTCCTTGCCTATAAAATGGAGATAAGAAATCTTCCCTGAGGCTTGTGACAACTGAATGATATAACAAATGTATATAAAGTACTTGGCACTATGTCTACAAAGAAATAGAACTTAGTAAAGAGTAGGGAGATTAGATGTTTTTATTGTTCTTGATATTCTCCCAGACTACCTGAATTTCCAAAACTTCCTTTTCATATTCTTTTCTTTGTTCTACCCAAGTCTAGCTGATATGACCTTATCACAGAGCCTCTAAATCCACAGACCCTAGGATGTCCCAGCCTAACACAAGGGGATAGTTCATAACCACCTAGGCATTTTTCACTTGGTAAAAATTCATACAGAAGAAGAACTCCAACCCCAAATTGAAGAGGTAAATGTCAAGTTGCTGAATCTTGGGGCAGTACCTCTTGCATCCCTTAGCATAAGGAGACATTCCAAGGTTGCAACTGGCTCATCTGTATCAACATGTTTTACTGGTAACCTAAGCAGTTTCTACTCTCTCTGATCCATACTCACCTCTTCCAATACCCACACACCCCTGCTAAGAATTAAGCACTGTGGGCCTTATCCTCAAATTTAGGATTTAAGAAGTTGACTATGTTTTGAAAGACAGCCTGATTCTAATATTAGAGGGTGGGATCCTGGGGAAAAAGTTGAGAAAGATCTAAACCTAGAGTTTTGTGTGAGCTAAGCAAATTAAAAAATGTTATCCTTTTATTAATTTCTGTGTGAATCTCCTGATCTCACTTTCTTCTATCACCTTTCCTCATTAACTATAATCAGGTCAATATATTGCCTATTTGTTTCTAAAGGTTCCAATTTTATTAGGGGAGGTGGTGGTCCATCATACAGATTACTTTACCAGTGCTAATCACATAAATCCAGATTGACTGATTAAAGTTCACATTCCTGGCAGAGGCTTTAACTACACTTAGATTAGATATCAAGTCTTGGTTGACTGACATGGGGCTTAGCATAAGAGATTCCATTTGGGTTTGTTGTTTCTTTTTTTTTTAAAACAATACTTATGGTCATTTACAAAGTCTACACCAAGTAGGTCTGTTAGAATCTTATGGGAGATTTCCAGTTTTTCCCCAGCAGTGTCTCCCTGCCAACAAAATCTGGGAAGAAGGAACTACTTATGATTTTCCAGTGAGCAGAGGTTTAAAAATCAGATAAGGGCTTCCCAAGTGACGTTAGTGGTAAAGAAGCCATCTGCCAATGCAGGCAGATATAAGAGACACCATTTTGTTCCCTGGGTCAGGAAGATCCCCTGGAGTAGAGCATGGTAACCCACTCCAGCATTCTTGCCTAGAGAATTCCATGGCCAGAGGAGCCTGATGGGCTACAGTCCAAGGGGTCACAAAGAGTCCAACAGGACTTAGCTACTGAGCACAAGGCAGGCATAGGGGAGGAAGAGGTGGATTGCTCATGGTGATATTTCTAAATTGAGTGTTGATAGGGGATCCTCCCATCCTGGCTTGGACCCCAGCATACTGCAATAAGCCTATTGCATGGATAGGCTAGAATATATAGTGATGGAGCTTTGATCATGCACTAGCAAAGGCTCAAAATTCAAGGCCCTGGTCCACTTTGGGCCTTAGATTCACTCAGGACTGGAAATCTTGAGCATAGTTCCACACTGTCTTTGAATCACAGGATAATTTACGGCAGACAAAAGATACAACGCTAAATCATGTTCTTGAATGCACCTGTAATTACCACAGGTGTTAACTATTTCACTTACTTAGACTATCAACATGATTGAAATAGATATATTTTCTTCCTAATGCTATTTTAATCTTAGACAATAGCTTGAAATAAAATATCACAGCTAATACTTGACCTGAGTCTACTTTTAAACAGTCATACTGAACTCCTCTACATAGGAACTCAATAGCCTTCCAGACTTAGCTTTCACTATTGAATTGGGAACAGTATGACTTTGCCATTGTATACATATATTTCTGAATGATGTTATATATTGCTTTAACGTCTTATCTAAGAAACTGGAATCCTTTGTAGCTTGCTCTTTTGCTTTTTTGGCATTCTGACATTTTTGCAGATGAACAATTGCTCAATATGTAAAGACTAAATGGCTCTCTTTATTCAATAAAGTATTGTATTATTGAATGAATTACAAAGAAGCAGTATCCTTAGCACATTAACTTTGAATCTGCTGCTTAGAGCAAAATCCTGGCTTTCTTTCAGATGCTAATAACATACTGCTCAGGCAAAGGTTACTTTCTAAAAGGATTTGGTAAAACTTGGTTTGCTTTCATTATTTGTTTTGCTTAATAATGGTTTCTTACAATATCAGAGTAACTTTTTTCCTTACTGTCCATTATGGTAATTTTGACTTAGTAGACATTTTTTTCTGCTTTTGGTAAGTTAAAATATTATCAATTAAGAAATAATTCAGTGAAGAATACAATCTTCTGATGGCTCCTGTTAAGTGTTGGTGGATATTTTATTTTTTATAAAGAGAATGAAATTAGTTGCCAACATTAATGTTAGCATGAATATACATGATAGTAACTAGCAGTTTAATATAATAGAAATTATTGGATTGGGAACAGATAGAACTATTGTTTCTTATATGGGTTGGCGTCTACTTATTAGTGCGTGATCTTGAGTCACTTTAACCTCTTGTAATCTCAGTTTCTGTAAATGAAGATAACAATTCTACATTGTCCACATCCTGGAGCTGAGACATAAAATCAATGGAATAGAGGTGTGAAAGTGCATTAGTAACTACACAGTACCATGTACATGCAAATTAATATAACTAAATATTTATACTGAAATTTGTTCTCAAATTGTCAGGAATAAAATTCAAAGAGATCTGAATCTGTTAGTTGTGAACCTTAATAATTTGGGATAATAATGCTGATAAGTGTTGCTATTTTTGTTCAGTCGCTCAGCTTATTCGTGTCCGACTCTTTGCAACTGCAGCACACCAGGCTCCTCTGTCCCCCACTATCTTCTGGAGATTGCTCAAATTCCTGTCCATTGAGTCTATGATGCTAGCTAATCATCTCATCCTTTGCCATTTCTTTCTCCTTTCACCTTCAATCTTTCCCAGCATCAGGGACTTTTCCAATAAATCGGCTCTTTGCGTCACTGGCCAAAGTATTGGAGTGTCAGCATGGAGTCCTTCCAATCAATATTTAGGACTGATTTCCTTTAGGACTGACAGATTTGATCTCCTTGCTGTCCAAGGGACTCTCAAGAGTCTTCTCCAGAACCACAGTTCAAAAGCATCAATTCTTGGGCGCTCAGCCTTCTTTATGGTCCAATTCTCACTACTGGAAAAACCATAGCTTTGACTGTATGGACCTTTGTCAGCAAAGTGATGTCTCTGCTTTTTAATATGCTGTCTAGTTTTGCCATACCTTTGCTTACAAGAAGTAAGAGTCTTTTAATTTCATGGCTGCAGTCATGGTCTTCAGTGATTTTGGACTCCAGGAAAAGAAAATCTACCACTGCTTCCATTTTTTTCCCCATCCATTTACCTATTTATCATTTTTTTGGTCACATAGGCATGTGGGGTCTTAGTTGCCAGACCAGGGACAGAACCTGATAAATAGATAACTAGTCCATAATGGTTCTATAGAGAAGTGGCTGTTTATGATCTCTGGCATGTGGTTATAAATAAATAAATAGTTTGTTCCTGATGGGGAAGAATGAGAAGTGGCAGAGTGGTGGTGGCCTCCTCATCGTCTCCTTGTTGTGGCAGTGAGGATAACTTCCCATACAATGTGCCCAATCAAATGTAATTCAGCCATGAAGCTGCAAATACATAAAAGAACATGCAAATCCCCTCCCCTGAGTTTCCCCTTCCTTTTAGTCTTTGATTTTCTCATATTCTTAATCTCTCAGAAGACTAAAAAAAAGGGGAAACAGGTGAATTTCTCAAATTACATTAAATTTGCCTTCTGCTTTCCAGCAGCTTTGTGCCTTGGTTCTCTGATGTTGTCCAAAAATAAAAGAATTTTAGAACTAGAGGTGACCTAAAGGTTTAGATCAGACATTTTTTACAGATGTAAAAACCAAGTGTTAAAGAAGATAAGTGACCTGGCCTAGGATACATTTGGTAACAACCTTGGTATTGGCTTCTGGGATTCCTAATTCTCAGGTCTGACTCATTCTCCCATACAGCACTGCTCTCTGATTAGCTGTTTCATGCACGTTTGTTACTGTGAAGTCACAAGCAACTGCATTATTATCATGTTCCATGGAACCGGTCACTGTCATTCCCAAAGAAGGAATCAAACCCAGACCTATGTTCCTTTGTCATGTCATCATGTCCTTACTTTTGACATTGATTATTATTGGATTCCAGGTTTCTATTGGAAGTAAAATTATGTGTTGTGCCTCATAGCTGAGAAAACAATGTTCACTGTTAGCAGAGCTGTATATGAGAATATAATTTTTTTAAATTAGTACCAGCTGGCCAACCCAGTACTGCTTCTGTCCTAAATATTAAAAAGAATATGATCAGACAGATTACATTTTATCAAATATGTGATTTTTTTTCTGTATAGCTATTTTGCTAGCAGTGTTTTTATAATGTATATTTAGAATAATTTTTTGTTCTTACTAATAAATACATACTTTCATAAACAATAGAGGAAAACTTTATAAATCGCATCAGTTCAGTTCAGTCGCTCAGTTGTGTCTGACTCTTTGCAACCCCATGAATTGCAGCACGCCAGGCCTCCCTGTCCATCACCAACTCCCGGAGTTTACCCAAACTCATGTCCATTGAG
>NW_011495027.1:13562780-13604295 GCF_000754665.1 Bison bison bison
ATCTCGGAGTTTACCCAAACTCATGTCCATTGAGTCGGTAATGCCATCCAGCCATCTCACCCTCTGTCGTCCCCTTCTCCTCCTGCCCCCAATCCCTCCCAGCATCAGGGTCTTTTCCAATGCGTCAACTCTTCTCATGAGGTGGCCAAAGTACTGGAGTTTCAACTTTAGCATCAGTCCTTCCAAAGAACACCCAGAACTGATCTCCTTTAGGATGGACTGGTTGGATCTCCTTGTAGTCCAAGGGACTCTCAAGAGACTTCAACACCACAGTTCAAAAGCATCTTCGGCACTCAGCTTTCTTCACTGTCCAACTCTCACATCCATACATGACCACCGGAAAAACCATAGCCTTGACTAGATGGACCTTTGTTAGCAAAGTAATGTCTCTGCTTTTGAATATGCTATCTAGGTTGGTCATAACTTTCCTTCCAAGGAGTAAGTGTTGTTTAATTTCATGGCTGCAATCACCATCTGCAGTGATTTTGGAGCCCCAAAAAATAAAGTCTGACACTGTTTCCACTGTTTCCCCATCTATTTCCCATGAAGTGATGGGACCGGATGCCATGATCTTCGTTTTCTGAATGTTGAGCTTTAAGCCAACTTTTTCACTCTCCTCTTTCACTTTCATCAAGAGGCTCTTTAGTTCCTCTTTGCTTTCTGCCATAAGGGAGCTATCATCTGCATATCTGAGGTTATTGATATTTCCCCCAGCAATCTTGATTCCAGCTTGTGCTTCTTCCAGCCCAGCGTTTCTCATGATATACTCTGCATAGAAGTTAAATAAGCAGGGTGACAATATACAGCCTTGACGTACTTCTTTTCCTATTTGGATCCAGTCTGTTTTTCCGTGTCCAGTTCTAACTGTTGCTTCCTGACCTGCATACAGGTTTTCCAAGAGGCAAGTCAGGTGGTCTGATATTCCCATCTCTTTCAGAATTTTCCTCAGTTTATTGTGATCCACACAGTCAAAGGCTTTGGCATAGTTGTTATAGTAAATCCCATAAGTTACAATATAAAAATTAATCATATTTTTGAAATATTGGTATTTGATTAGGTTTTCAACCCTTCTATTTCCTTAATTCAGTTCAATAAATTCTTACTTATTATTGAATTTATTACTAAATTCTGATAGCTATTACCAAAAGCAATGGTGAACTATGAGCAAAATTATCTTTGCCCCAGCATACATTTTAGTTCTACAAGGTTGTCCAGACTCAACTTCTATCTGTCATGTAGGAATTCCTCCTTTTCCCATGACAGTTTAAAACTACTTATCCTCAACCTCAGTATTCTTTACCAGCTTGAATATAAAGGCTGCAACAAGGTTTAAGAAAGTTTTTACAAAAGTCACAGGCTTTGCATTGTGTGTTGAAACAATGGAGGGATGCACATGTAGTAGAAATATCAGCATTACGTGGCTCAGAAAAGTGAGATAGCATTGAATTCAGGTAATTTCATTGGTAGAGTAGAAATACCGGCAGAGATGTCTCTAGCCAATTGGATAGACACATCTGAAGGACGTGAGAGAGATTTAGACTAAAGATGAAGACTTAGCAGTTAAGATATCATTAAAATCATGGGAGTAGATACAATCACCAGAGACAACTGAAAAGAAAAGACATCAAAGTTCAAAAGCCTGAAAACCACTGACATATAGGGTGAAAAGAGGAAGGAAACCAGCCAAAGACTCTTTAAAGAATGGTTGTGGGAGGAGCACCAAGCCTGGCGTGTCTCTGGTTAGGATTGAAACATATGACCATTATTGTATGACATGGCAAATCTGGAATGTTGTTATCCTGGGAACATAGGGAGGAGACTGGGGCAAAGACCTCACCAAGACAAGAGGGAAACTCAACTATCATGGTTAGTTCTAGAGATGATGGCATGCACGCATGTATATTAAATCGCTTCAGTCATGTCAGACTCTTTGCGACTGTATGGATTGTAGCACACCAGGCTCCTCTGTCCATGGGATTCTCCAGCAAAAATACTGGAGTGGGTTGCCATGCCCTCCTCCAGGGGATCTTCCCAGCCTAGGGGTCGAACCCACATCTCTTACATTTCCTGCATTGGCAAGCAGGTGTGTTACCACTAGCACCATCTGGAAAGCCCAGAGATGATGACAGGATGTGTTAAACATAGTATGTGAAGAGTACGATATTCCCCATGCTAATTTTAAAAAGGTATTTAATCTGTGAAATTAATAAAAACACAAAAGTATTCTGATATCAGTTTATATTTAGGAGCTAGTAACCTAGTAACCACCCTTGGCAGTTTCATCCACATGTGGCAAAAACCCTTGCAGAAAACCAGGGATGCAGAAACAAACTGTATCTTTGGGGAACTTAGGAAAAATTAAGCAGGACTCCAACACCTCAGCCAGTAAACAGGCACTCAACTGTGGAGAAGAAAATGAGAAATATCACACAGGATAACTGATCAGCTTTAAGAGACCTGTGCCTGGTTCTGAAAGCCAGTTCTAACAACCAGGCCTTTGTGGGAAAAGGAAGGTTAAAATTTTGTTTTCTGTATATTCAGTGCAACACCATAAACATTCATTTTAATGCAGATTCCACCAGTAAGCTTTTAAAACCTAACTTAATTCAATCCAGTTAATTACCAAATTGATAACATGGAACTTTACTACTGTCAAAATCGCAGAAGTATGATGTTTATACTCCTTTAGCTCAAAAATTATTTTCTTTAGAATACACATTAAGGTAATGAGCTAGGGGGCTTAAATAAAAGTATTGTATCCATGAAAACAAAAAGTCTTGCATATTATCTTCTTAAGGTGTAATTTTATTAATTATCCTCAGAGATACCAGGTTTATATTCAGCATGAAAAAAACTTTAGTTCTACTGAAAATATAAAATTATCTTTAAAAAAGAAAATCTGTTCTATTGAATGTATTCAGATAGGATAGATATATTTATTTAAGGCAAGCCATTTTGTTTTAAAATTTTGAAGAGTAGAGGCAGATAGATTAGGTCAGAAAGGAAATAAGCTTTTTAAAAAGCCAAATAAACAAGAATTTATTTTTTGAACAGGAAATCCTCAAGGTACAAAGAGGATATTTTGAAACCAATCTGTTTACATCAGAAGTGTTGAACAAGTTTGTTATACAAGGTAAGAGAAAAATTGTTTATTTTATCTTGACTGTATACTACCAGCAAATACAAATATGATCATTCCTGTTAGATAGACTAAGAATCGTGCGATTGTGTATTTAAATTCCAAAATGAACCAAGCTTCCCAACCCCCCCATGATAGTCAATTTTTTGACTTCTAAAATAAGTGAAACAAAGAGTTTGTGAGTAGATACACTAATAATTATGAAAATGTAAATAATTTTTAAAAATATAGAATATTAACACATGCTTTTGTTTGTAAAGATTTTTTTATTTTATAGAATTGAAAGTATATCTCTAAATATAATTTTTGAGGTAAAAATTAAGTCTGTGAAACAAAGATACTTTCCTTAGCTTTTATCCATTTGTCTGCCTTCAGTTTTATTGTACTCATGTCTGTTATGTACTCATGTCTGCTATATACTCATGGAAAAAAAAACCCTTTGAGCCACATTTTACTTTATATACCAGCTTCAAATAAAGGGAAAAAGTTATTGGCATCTGACTTGACAAGGAAGAGCCATATTGTTTTACTGTAGCAAAGCTCACTTGTGTCCTGATGGCTTAAGTACCAATGGTGATTCCAATAGAAAGTTTGATATTTTTTAGCAAGTTTTAAACTGCATAGTCATACTTTACTTCATCTTTATTAAGAATTTATAACCCAATAGTCACACAAATGGCATCCTCAGATCTTGAAAAAAAAAACATTTATTTTGCTGTGATATGAGAACTAAAATATCAATCTATCCATTTATGATACTACATATATTAAGAAAAATACAATATCATTCTATATTGTTGGCAATATCTTCATTCACTCATGCATTTATTTACTGAATGTGTACAATGAGCCACTTTTCGGGATGCTGAAGATACAGCAGTGAACAAAATAGGGGAAAAAATCCCTGAAATAATGGAGTTTACATTTCAGAGGGTGGAGGTAAATAATAGATGAAGCAAGTAAATTGAAAAATACATTAGAAGATGTAAAATGCTTGGAAAGAACTAAAATAAGAGTGAAAGAGCGTGTACTTTGGGTTTGAGAAAGCCTAGGTCTGACTCCAGTTTTAGACAAAGACTTTAGGAAAGGCCTGGCTGAGAAGACTTTTTTAAAAGAATATTTTGTTATTTATTGGCTATGTTGGGTCTTAGTTGCTGCACATGGGAAAATTGTTGAGGCATGTAGGATCTAGTTCCCTGACCAACAGTCAAACCTGGAGCTCCTGCATTGGAAGCATAGAGTCTTAGCCACTGGACCACCAGAGAAGTCCCTGACTGAGAAGATTTGATTAAGAAGGAGAAAAGGGAGCAACCTTACATGGAACAACTGACTGGTTCAAAATTGGGAAAGGAGAAAGACAAGGCCTGGTTTATTTAACTTACATGAAGAGTACATCATGCAAAATTCCCTGGGTGGATGAATAACGTGCTGAAGTCAAGATTGCCAGGAGAAATATCAACAACCGCAGAATTGCAGATGATACCACTCTAAAGGCAGACAATGAAGAGGAACTAAAGAGCCTCTTGATGAGGGTGAAAGAGGAGAGTGAAAAAGCTGGCTTGAAACTCAACATTCAGAAAACTAAGATCATGGCATCCTATCCCATTCAGTTCAGTTCAATTCAGTTCAGTCGCTCAGTTGTGTCCAACTCTTTGCGACCCCATGAATTGCAGCACTTCATGGCAAATAAAAGGGGAAAAAGTGGAAGCAGTGACATATTTTCTTTTCTTGGGCTCCCAAACCACTGCAGATGGTGACTGCAGCCATGAAATTAAAAGATGTTTGCTCCTTGAAAGGAAAGCTATGACAAACCTAGACAACATGTTAAAAAGCAGAGACATCACTTTGCCGACAAAGGTCCATATAGTCAAAGCTAAGATTTTTCCAGTAGTCATGTACAGAAGTGAGAGCCAGACCGTGAAGAAGACATGCCAAAGAATTGATGCTTTTGAATTGTGGTACTGGAGAAGATTCTTTAGAGTCCATTGGACCACAAGGAGATCAAACCAGTAGTCAATACTAAAGGAAATCAATCCTGAATATTCATTGGAAGGACTGATACTGAAACTGATGCTCCAGTATTTTAGCCACCTGATGCGCAGAGTCAACTCATGGAAAAAGACCACGATGCTAGGAAAAATTGAAGACAGGAGTAGAAGGGGATGACAGAGAATGAGATGATTGGCTGGCATCACTGATTCAATGGACTTGAGTTTGAGCAAACTCTGGGAGACAGTGAAGGACAGGGAAGCCAGGTGTGCTGCAGTCCATGGGGTCGCAAAGTGTTGGACACAGTAAGTGACAGAACAACAGCAATGTTTCTCTGTAAATCCTTGGACCTATTTATAATAATTATTTAATGTCCTTATTAATCCCATCTGATGTCATTTCTGAATCTGAATGTTTTGACTGATTTTTTTCCCACTTGTTATTGGACATTTTTTTATTTCCTTATGTATCTGATTTTGTTTTCAGTCAGATGCTATACATTGTGAACGTCAGGTTGTTTTGAACCCAGATTTTTTCTTCCTTTAAAGAATGTGAAATTTATTTTTATAGCCTGTTTCTTATAAATCATCTTCATCTTTGGCATCTTATTATTTGCTTATTTAGGATAAGATTGCAGTAACTTTAGTGAAGTTCTAGTTTAGCCAGCACATTAAAGTGTGACTACTGTGAGATCTCTCCTGAGAGTCCCGGTAGTTTAGTGAAGTTTTTCTTCTATGACTGATCTAAATTCAAATGTCTCCCAGCCTTTGTGAGTTTAAAGAATTGTTCAGCTTCTCTTTGTTGGGCCTCATGGAGCTTTACCTTACACATACACAGCTTCGAGCTAAGTAACAAACTCAAGTGAACTCTATGTATGTTTATGAAGTGCTTTCTCCTGTAGCTCCCTCATCTCCATTATTTTTCTCTGCAATTCTGACTGCTTCAAGCTTCTCAAACTGACAAATTTCAACTCAGCGATCCTGTCACACTGTGCCTAGGTCCTTTCTTCTTGCACTGTGGTCCTGAAAGCACCTCTTGGCAGAGAACTAAGACAATCTTAGCATTTACCTCATTTGTTTCTCTTCTTTCTGGGATCACAGACCTTCTCTGCCTGTTGTCTAAAGTCTGAAAATAGTTACTTTGCATATTTTGTTTACTTTTATAGTTGTTTATAGTGAGAAAGCAAGTCCAGTAACAGTTAAACTGTATGAACAGAAGTGGAAATTTCAATTGTCTCTCTTTTAAAATAAATGGCTAGCATTAATTTAAATTTTACCATTGAAGTAGATCTCATCACTAGTATATCATATCCTTTCTAATATCTCAATTCAGATTTTAATCCATTTTCTAAATTAATGAACTTTATTTTTAGAGCCATCTTAGTTTTATAGAAATCTTGAGCAGAAAGTACAAAGTTATCATATATCCTCTCCTCTTTTCTTCTTTGTCAAAGATCAGTTGACTGTATTTGTGTGGGTCTGTTTTCAAGCTATCCATTCTGCTCCATTGATCTATTTATCTATGTTCCATTTATCTATTCTTTTTGTAATACCACTATATATACAAGTGAAAGGAGAGACATAGAAGGGCAGGGGAGGTACATATCAGGTAGTTCCTGGCCTCCAAATTTGTTCTTCTCATTTAATATTGTGTTGGCTATTCTGGGATTTTTTTTTTTTTTTTTTTTGCCTTTTCATATAAACCTTAGAATCAGCTAACTCACAAAATAACTTGCTGAGATTTTGATTGAGATTATGTTGAATCTCTGAATCAAATTGGGAAGAACTGATATTCTAACACTATTAAATCTTCCTATCAATGAGCATGGAATATCTCTCCATTTATTTAGATTATCTTTGATTTATTTCATCAGAGTTTTATAGTTTTCCTTATACAGATCTTGTACATATTTTTAGATTTATATATAAATATTTTAGTTTTATAATAATGTACAAGATGTATTTTTAATTTCAAATTCCAATTTTTCTTTGCAGACATACAGGAAAGTAATTGTTTTTTGTGAATAAATGTTTTTTAGCATGTTAAAATACACATAACATAAAGTTTACCATCTGAACCATTTTTAAGTGTACAGTTGAGCGGTATTACATACATTCGTTCACATTATTGTGCAGCCCTGTAACTTCTTCATCTTATAAAATTGAAACTCTATACCTAAACAATAACTCCCTATTCTCTCGTCTTGCTCACCTCTGGCAACAACCATTCTGTCTCTACAATTTTGACTACTTTAAGTACCTCATATAAGGAAAAGCAATTAACTTTTGTATATTAATCTTTAATCTTGCAATGGTCTAATCATTTATCAGTTCAAGAATTTTTTTTGTTGCTTCTTTGGGATTTTCTACAAAGACAATCATATCTGTGAACAAAGACAGCTTTATTTCTTCCTTTCCAATTTGTATACCTTTTATTTCCTTTTCTTATTATATTAATTAGATGTCAGATGTGGGGATGAAAGGCACAACCTTGCCTTTTTCCTGATATTAGGAGTAGAATATCTAGTTTCTTATCACTAACTGTGATGCTAGCTTTAGATTTTTTGTAGATGTTCTTAATCAAGTTGAGGAAATTCCTATGAACTCCTAGTTTGCTAAGAGTTTTTATCAAGAATGGATGCTGCTTTTGTCAAATGCTTTTTCTGCATTTGTATATTGATTATATGATTTTTCTTCTTTAGGGTGTGGATGTGATAGATCACACTGATTGCTTTCATTAATCCTGTTTTTACACATGAAGCCTTGATTTCCTCACCTACTTTGGAAATTAATCCATACTCTGTAATCAGTCATCTCTCACACTTAAATTTTAAATTACTTTTCATTTAGTGAGTATATTTTCTATTATTTTGTGGTTCTATATGATATGCACCATATTTTAAACAGTCTCTTATTGTTGGACTTTACAGCTTTTAAAAAAATTTTTATTTGTTGTTAACAATACCGAACTGAACATCCTTACATATTTGCTGTAGTCTGTTAATTTTCCAGAAATATATTTATAATTTTTACATAAAAGCTAGAAATAATTTTAAGTTTTGAGTTATACTAGCAGAAATTTTCTTCTAGAAATGATTCATAAATTTGGATCTCATGACCTGATTTCTTTTATAAGGGATGAATTGAACATTCCAATTATTGTTGTTAACCAACCTTCATTGTCTCCTAAGCATCTGTCTAGTAACAAACATTTTAAGTTATCTACTATGTAGAGAACATTGTGGCAAATTTGAATAAAATTTAATCCTTATCTTAAAATTTAATCCTTGTCTTCCAATGGTTCACATTTTCTTGGAGAAGATATACATATATATATATATATGTAGTTGTTGTTGCTGTTCAGTTGCTAAGTCATGTCTGACTCTTTGCAACTCCATGGAGTGCAACGCACCAGACTTCTCTGTCCTTCATTATCTCCCGGAGCTTGCTCAAATTCATGTCCATTGAATCGGCAATGCTATCTAACCATCTCACCCTCTGCCGCCCTCTTCTCCTTTTGCCTTCAATCTTTCCCAGCATCAGGGTCCTTTCCAATACAAAAACATATAATCTCAAAGTGTATCTACCACCAAAGATCCCAAGAATCCTCTTTGAATGTAGAACTATTATGTTATAATTATATAATTATAATCATAATATGACCATTTACTGAAGATACAGAAGTTTCTAACTAGGAGGATTCAGGACGGCTGATCCTAGTGACCTGTGTGAGATTGGTCCAAGGCAGTGAGGCTCACTTCCAATAGATAGGCAATGAGGCTTTCACATATCAATAATGGAAGAAAAGACAAAAACATGCCTGTTTTATAAAATCAGACTTGTTGACACTTGAGTTCTGGGCACTCTGAGTTCTAGGAAAAGATGAGAAATCTATAATCAGAGTCATTTTAGGTAATCTAAGAAACTTCAGCCATGAAATGTATTTGTCAAATTATGTATTAATATAAAGGTACCAAAGTATAAACATTTCTTTCCTAAATAACTCTGCTTATATAGCTTGTTATCAGCTTCTAATGATAACCAGATTTACCTGTAAACTGAAAATTGCACTGCAGAAACTTACAACCCAGTGAGTTAAATGTATTTCATTTATAACTGCTCCTGAGCAAAGAAAGACCCAGGGGCATTTAGGAGTCAGAAAACCTGCCTTTCTCATGGATGTTGTAATTGTAACCACAGTACAAAGAATAAATGATAAATGAGACAATGATAGATAAGTATGGTATGAATTATATTTAGAAACTCAAATATAAACACATCATATTATTTTGTGCCAGGATTTTCCCCCCCAGCCCAGAGAAGGGAGCCTATTCTTATAAAGCAAATTGAAGAAGAAAAATTTGAGACACTCACAAATGAATAAAAATGCATGTGGAATTCATATATGCAAATGATAACGATTCCTTTTGTACACATTGTCGATGGAAGAACAGAGTACATGATCACAGCTGGAATTCACCCTGGGATCTTATACAATGTAATATTAGCAGCCACCTTCAGATCAGGCTCACCCCAGCTGTTCACTTTACAGAGGCTGCCTCTTCCTTTTCCTTTCTCTTCCCTTCCAGTAACCCTTTCTCCTAGCTTCCCTCATTAAAAAAAAAAAAAGCAGAAATGAAGCCAAAACCTTTTTTATAAAGTAAAAAAACAAAAAACAAAAAACTATAAAGCAGAAGGCAAACAATAAGCGGTTATTTTTTTAAAAGATTTTGCTTTAATAATTAGAAATTCTTTCCCTCCAAACCAGTACCACTTCAAAACACTTATTCTGCATTTCAAAGGCTGTCATTGTCTTCTGTGTGTGCTGGAGCAGTTGATATGACCCTACTGTTTAAGCAGATGAATAACAGGATAAAAACTTTTGCATTGTTTAATCTTTACTCTCTTGTGGTTGATTTTTGCCTTTTTGGGGGATAAATGTATATCTAATTATGCTGTCATATGAGTTCCATGTTCTGCACAATTTACAAAAATGTATCTGGTATAGAAAAACACTTCCACTTCCTAAAATGTAATTGATTTGTGACTATAAGTAAATTTTTTTCATGTTGTAGTGAGTGAATTATACCCTCCAAAAAGATACATCCAGTTTGTAATTCCTGGACTTGGTAATATTACCTTATATGGCAAAGGATGTGATCCAGTTAAGGATCTTGTGTGTGTGTGTGCTCAGTCATGTCTGACTCTTTGCAGCCCCATGGACTGTAGCCCACCAGGCTCCTCTGTCCATGGAACTTTCCTGGCAAGAATACTGAAATGGGCTGCAACTTCCTATTCAGGGTATCCTCCCAATCTAGGGATCGAATCTGCATCTCTTGAGTCTCCTGCATTGGCAGGAGGATTCATTACCACTCTCGCCACCTGGGAAGCCCCTTAAGGATCTTGTGTTAGTGGCTCACTCATGTCCGACTCTTTGCACCCCATGAACTATAGCCCACCAAGTTCGTCTGTCCATGGAATTCTCCAAGCAAGGATACTGGAGTGGGTTGCCATTTCCTTTTCCAGGGGCTCTTCCCAACCCAGGTATTGAAGCCAGGTCTCCTGCATTGCAGGCAGCTTCTTTACAGTCTGAGACATCAGGGAAGCCTGAAGACCTTGAGCAGAGCCTCATCTTGGTTTATGCAGGTGGGCTCTAAATGTGGTCACATGTATTTTACAAGAGAGAGGCAGAGGAGTTTTTGAACAGAAGGAGACATTGTGACCATGGAGGCAAAGATTAGAGTGATATGGCTACAATCCAAGGAACTCTTGCAGCCACCAAAATCTGGAAGAGGTAAGGAAGAGATTCTCTCCTAGACCCTTCAGAGGGAATGCAAACTTACTGATACATCAATTTTAGATTTCTGGCCTCCCAAGCTGTAAAAGAAAAATTTCTGGTTTTTAAGAAAAAAAAGAAAACACTCAATTTGTGATAATTTGTTAAAACAGCCATAGGAAACGAAATACATCTGGATTTCTAAAAATCAACGTTATTAGTTAGCTAAAGTTTTGTGTCTTAGATTGGATTCTCTAGAAAACAGATTGTAAGATGAAGATAAAAGTATGAATGCCCATGTAGGACAAACAAGCAGGGTAAAGAAAAAAAGAACATGTAACATGGAAGAATGTAAAGCAGTGTTGTATGATCTGCTACCATACCAGCTACTGCTTATGATTAACTACTGAGAGATATAATATGTAGCTTGGCAAGTGTATCAGCTCAACATTTAGACTTCTCTGGAAAGCGGCAAGGAGGGACCTAGAAGTACTTCATCAAAAAGGTGAAAAGGAAGAAACTTTATTTGCCCAAATTCATCCCATCTTCTCTTTCCAATAGTCAAAGTTCATTGACATCAACTCATTGTTGAACTGAGTGATGCAGCCCTCAGTGATGGCTCAGGAAAGCAGATCCTACACTAGGTGGTATGGTGTTTCCTGCATGTACACAAGCATAGGGGCATATTGGCATACATAGACCTTGTAAGGGAGCATGAAGGCTATTCAGGCTGGAGTTTCAATTTGGAGAGATGATGGATGGCTGTGGATGGCTGGTGGTTGTGGTGGCCTTGAACCTAGAGACAGAGAACAACATCTGAGGAACACACGAGGCTGCTGTCTGATATTCTCTCTGACACCTGGGACAAACTGCTGAGACTCATGATTACCACGGAAAGTAATAAACAAGTAATTTGGATGTACTCAACTTTAAACAGGGGTCTGAGAAAGGTATGGGCTTCCCTGATAGCTCACGGGTTAAAAAAAAAAAAATCCACCTGCCAATGCAGGAGATGTGGGTTCGGTTGGGAAGATCCCTGGAGGAGGAAATCGGAAATGGCAACCTGCTCCAGTATTCTAGCTTGGAAAATCCTATGCACAGAGGAGCCTGGTGGGTTACAGTCCATGGCATCACAAAGAGTCAGACATGACTTACTGGCTAAACAACAATAAACAATAACAACTGAGAAATGTATATACTTCAGGATGCTTTCCAGCATGACAGGGCATTGAATAAAAATAAAGCCATTAATTCATAGAGGTCATCACTCAACATAAATTGTTTTTCTGTTTATTTTTTCTGAGTGTTACCATATTACTGTCATTGTATGATGCTGGTGTGCCAATGAATTTTTAACACCTAACTCTTTTCCAAAATGTATGAATATCTATATATACCTGAATTTATAGTAAATATTACTGATATAAAGGATGCATAGCACATGATTTACAAGTAATAATTACATGTACTCTTTAGAATAAATTCCATACAGCCAATTGATTCTCACAGAATGATTTATTTGATTTTTGCCCACTCTTGTTAAAGTAGCCAAATTATGGTTGCAGTTGATGAATGAGTGTAGCGTTGACTTCAAATATTAGCTAATATTTTCATTCATGTCAATGAGTAAGACAAAAATGAAAACATATGTTAGGACTTTACTCATTTATCAATGACATGAGTGACTTCTTCACTGAGTGGGCTAATAGCTTCCAAATAGTGGAGGAATATTTTCTCAATGTCTAGTGCAATTCCTAGCATAATGGCTATAGACATGGCATCAGTTCAATTCAGTCGTTTAAGAGTGTCTGACTTTTTGCGACCACATGGACTGCAGCACGCCAGGATTCTCTATCTCCAACTCCCAGGGCTTGCTCAAATTCATGTCCAATGAGAAGGTGATGCCACCCACACATTGCATCCTCTGTTGTCACCTTCTCCTTCTGCCCTAAATATTTTCCAGCATCAGGATCTCTTCCAGTGACTCATTTCTTTGCATCAGGTGACCAAAATACTGGAGTTTCAGTTTCAGCATCAGTCCTTCCAATGAATATTCAGGACTGATTTCCTTTAGGATGGACTCTTTGGATCTTCTTGCAGTCCAAGGAACTCCCAAGAATCTTCTCCAATACCAAAGTTCAAAAGCATCAATTCTTCGGTGCTCAGCTTTCTTTAGAGTCCAAATCTCACATCCATACATGACTACTGGAAAAACCAAAGCTTTGATTAGACGGACCTTTGTTGACAAAGTAATGTCTCTACTTTTTAATATGCTGTTTAAGTTGGCCATAACTTTTCTTTCAAGGAGCAAGCATCTTTTAATTTCATGGCTGCAATCACCATCTGCAGTGATTTTGGAACCCCCCAAAATAAAGTCTCTCACTGTTTCCACTGTTTCACCATCTATTTGCTATGAAGTGATGGGACCAGATGTAATGATCTTAGTTTTCTGAATGTTGAGCTTTAAGCCAACTTTTTCACTCACCTCTTTCACTTTCATCAAGAGACTCTTAGTTCTTCACTTCCTGCCATAAGGGTGGTGTCATCTGCATATCTGAGGTGATTGATATTTCTCCCGGCAATCTTGATTCCAGTTTGTGCTTCATCCAGCCTGGCATTTCATATAATGTACTCTGCATATAAGTTAAATAAACAGGGTGAAAATATACAGCCTTGACGTATTCCTTTCCTGATTTGAAACCAGTCTGTTTTTCCTTGTCCAGTTCTAACTATTGCTTCTTGACCTGCATACAAATTTCTCAGGAGGTAGGTAAGGTGGTTTGGTATTCCCATCTCTTGAATAATTTTCCACAGTTTGTTGTGATCCACATAGTCATAGGCTATTGTCAAAGGCTAATGTTAGCTAATTGCCAACATTTGTTGGATCATCAAAAAAGCAAGAGAGTTCCAGAAAAACATCTACTTCTGCTTTATTGACTTTATGTTTTTCTGGAACTCTCTTGCTTTTTCAATGATCCAACAAATGTTGACAATTTGATTTCTGGTTTCTCTACCTTTTCTAAATCTAGCTTGAACATCTGGAAGTTCATGATTCACATACTGTTGACACCAGGCTTGGAGAATTTTGAGCATTACTCTGCTAGTATATGAGATGAGTGCAATTGTATGGTAGTTTGAACGTTCGTTGGCATTGCCTTTCTTTGGGATTGGAATGAAAACTGACCTTTTCCAGTCCTGTGGCCACTGCTGTGTTTTCCAAATTTTCTGGCATATTGAGTGCACCACTTTTACAGCATCATCTTTTAGGATTTGAAATAGCTCAGCTGGAATTCCATTGCTTCCACTAGCTTTGTTCGTAGCAATGCTTCCTGAGGCCCACTTGACTTTGCATTCCAGGATGTCTGGCTCTAGGTGAGTGATCACACCATCATAGTTATCTGGAGCATTAAGATCTTTTTTGTATAGTTCTTCTGTGTATATTTTGGAGAAGGAAATGGCAATCCACTCAAGCACTCTTGCCTGGAAAATCCCATGGACAGAGGAGCCTGATAGGCTACAGTCCATGGGGTCGCAAAGAGTCGGACAAGACTGAGCGACTTCACTTTCACTTTCTGTGTATTTTTGCCACCTCTTCTTAATATTTTCTGCTTGTGTTAGGTCCATACCATTTCTGTCCTTTATTGTGCCCATCTTTGCATGGAATGTTCCCTTGGTATCTCTAATTTTCTTGACACGATTTCTAGTCTTTCCCATTCTATTGTTTTCCTCCATTTCTTTGCATTGATCACTAAAGAAGGCTTTCTTATCTCTCCTTGCTATTCTTTGGAACTCTGTATTCAGATGGCTATATCTTTCCTTTTCTCCTTTGCCTTTAGCTTCTCTTCTTTTCATAGCTATTTGTAAGGCCTCCTCAGACAACCATTTTGCATTACTTTTTCTCAGGAATGGTCTTGATCCCTGCCTCCTGTACAATGTCATGGACCTCTGTCCATAGTTCATCAGGCACTCTGTCTATCAGATCTAATCCCTTGCATCCATTTGTCACTTCCACTGTATAATCATAAGGGATTTGATGCAGGTTATACCTGAATGGTCTATTGTTTCTCCCTACTTTCTTCAATTTAAGTCTGAATTTGGCAATAAGGAGTTCATGATCTGAGCAACAGTCCACTCCCGGTCTTGTTTTTGCTGACTGTATAGAGCTTTTCTATCTTTGGCTGCAAAGAATATAATCCATCTGATTTCTGTATTGACGATCTGGTGATATCTATGTGTAGAGTCTTCTCTTGTGTTGCTGGAAGAGGGTGTTTGCTATGACCAGTGCATTCTCTTGGCAAAACTCTGTTAGTCTTTGTCCTGCTTCATTCTGTACTCCAAGGCCAAATTTGCCTGTTACTCCACGTATCTCTTGACTTCCTACATTTGCATTCCAGTCCCCTGTAATGAAAAGGACATCTTTTTTGGGTGTTAGTTCTAGAAGGGCTTGTAGGTCTTCACAGAACTGTTAGACTTCAGCTTCTTCAGCCTTACTGGTGAGGGCATAGATTTGAATTACTATGATATTGAATGGTTTGTCTTGGAAATGAACAGAGATCATTCTGTCGTTTTTGAGATTGCATCCAAGTACTGTATTTTGGGCTCTTTTGTTACTCTGATGGCTACTCCATTTCTTCTAAGGGATTCTTGCCCACAGTAGTAGATATAATGGTCATCTGTTTTAAATTCACCCATTCCAGTCCATTTCAGTTCATTGATTCCTAGAATGTTGATGTTCATTCTTGCCATCTCCTGCTTGACCACTTTCAATTTACCTTGATTCATGGGCCTAACATCCCAGGTTCCTGTGTAATATTGTTCTTTACAGCATCAGACATTACTTCCATCACCAGTCACATCCACAAATGTGTGTTGTTTTTGCTTTGGCTCCATCTCTTCATTCTCTCTGGAGTTATTTCTCCACTCTTGTCCAGTAGCATATTGGGCACCTACTGACCTGCAGAGTTCATCTTTCAGTGTCATTTCTTCATCAGGAGAGACTGACTGAGGGAGAAACTGGGTCTTGTTCTGATAGTTGATCTTGTTGATTGACCTGAGGCCAAACTATGGTGGAGGTAATGAAGATAATGGAGACCTCCTTCAAAAGGTCCTGTGCATGCACTGCTGCACTCAGTGCCCCTGATCCTGCAGCAGGCCACCACCAACCCATGCCTCCACCAGAGACTCCTGGACACTCATGGGCAAGTCTGGATCAGTCTCTTGTGAGGTTAGTGCTTCTTTCTCCTGAGTCCTGTTGTGCACAAGGTTTTGTTGGTGCCCTCTAAGAGTCTGTTTCCCCAGTCTTGTGTAAGTTCTGGTGGCTCTATGGTGGGATTAATGGGGACCTTCTCCAAGAGGACTTATGCCATACCCAGGTCTGCTGCACCCAGAGCCCCTGCCTCTGTGGCAGGCCACTGCTGACCTGTACCTCTGCAGGAGACACTCAGATACTCAAAGGCAGGTCTAGTTCAGTCTCTGTGGGTTCTCCTGGTGTGCTTAAGGTTTTGTTTGAGCCCTCCAAGCATTTCTGGTGAGTATGGGGTTTGATTCTAAACACAATTTTGCCACTTTTAGTATCTTGTTGGGGTTTCTCTTTTACCCTTGAACGTGAGGTTTCTTTTTTTGGTGGGATCCAACATTCTCCTTTAGATGTTTGTTCAGCAGTGAGTTGTAATTTTGGAGTTATCACAGGAGGAGATGAGTGCATATCCTTCTATTCCACCATCTAGGATATGATACATATGGCATACGTCTAAGTTTAATCTTCATTAATAACATTTTTTCCACCATTTTCTTAAGCTTAGATATTCAACCCAACAATAAATCAGGTTATGATTTGTAATGTTTACCAATTTTAGTGGTGTAAGTACTCCCATTATGGCTGATTTCAAGCTACCAATGTGATGTCATTGAATGCAGATTTGGCAGCACATCATATTATATATATGCTACAGAGATTCAATAGGCCCAAATAACCTCAAGGGCATAATAGTAAGATGTAATAAAACAATTAGAAAGTGATGAATTTTAAGTATTTATGAAACTATTTAAATAAAATTTATTTTATTATATCTGTCATACACGCAATTAGGGCTTCCCAAGTGGCACTAGTGATAAAGGATGCACTTACCAATACAAAAGATGTAGGATTCCAGGTTTGATCCCTGGGTCAGGAAGATTACTTCAGGAAAACTGAAAATGTCTAATGTCTTTCCTGGGTTGGGAAGATCCCCTGGTAAAAGAAATTGCAACCTGCTACCACATTTTTGCCTGGAAAATTCCATGGACAGAGGAGCCTGGCAGGCTACAGTCCATAGCTTCACAAACAGTCAGACATGACTGAGCAGACACATACACACACACACACACATTGCTACATAAGCTTATAAAGCTTAGTTTTTAATGTTATCTGTGCTTATCAACCAGCTTGCAAAATCCTCCCCCCCACCAAAATTTACAGTTGGATCTTGCTAATTGTTATGAGTGGGTTCTAGTAGACTACTGGGGATCCCACTGAATTAAAGGAAAACTGCTAATGGCACCTCCCTGGGTGGTTGTGAGAATCAGACAAGATATTTTAAGTGAAAATATTTTGGCACATATAAAGGTGCTAAATAAATGCAATATATTCTTACTGAGAATAATGATCAAAAAGTCCAATATATGTGTATTAAGAAGCAAATATTTGGTTTTGGCACTTCAGGGGAATAAAATAGATCAAATTGATAAAAATTTTTTGAATGAATTCTACTTGCTCCATATACAGAGTGAAAATTTGATAGCTGGAATTTCCCTTATCTATTGAAAAACACAATATTAGACATTTTCATCTTTTCTGAAGTAAAGTTTTTATTCACTAAATTTACTGAGTGTTCATTTATTACAGAAGTGACAAAAAAGGATGGGAAGATCAAATCATAGTTTTCAGTTTTGGAGGCCCAAGTATGAATCACCTAGTTGTACCATACTTTCGCTTAAGTTTTAATATCTATTTATTATTATTTTGGTTAAAACTTTTAATAGTTGCTCATATTCCTACATATCTCTCTGACATATTAAAATACTCCATTTACTTAACTTGTATTGTTTGAACACTATTTCACTTAGGAATCACAATAACTTTTGTGGAATAGACAGAAATTGTTAATCTCCTTTACAACTGAGGAAACCAAGGCTCAAAGGGGCTAAGTGATTTTCTCCAAAGTCAGACCAGAATTTAAGAAGAGCACTGGTAACCAGTCTTCTTATCCTGTTATTCTAATAGCTGGAATTCAGTGTTATAGTAAGGTACGTTGCGTTGAATTGAAGAGAGTTTTTAATGATAATATGAAATTTTTCTTATTAAGTCTAACTGAATCATTTTTCTGATTAGGAAACCATATGTCATATATAGCCATGATATAGAATTTTATAAGTATAGAAGATATTACTAACATAAACAAAAACAAATCAACTTTTTAACCTATTATACGTAAGTAATCCATTGATAACTTTTTAATGTTTTGTTTCATACACATATATACATATAAGTTATGTAATCAACATCATTGTAAAAGTTATTTATCTACCACGTTATATAATCAATATAAAACATAAGTATTTTCTAACGTCAGCATCCATGCATGCTAAGTCACTTCAGTTGCATCTGACTCTTTGCGACCCCATGGACTGTATAGCCTACCAGGCTCCACTCTCCATGGGGATTCTCAAAGCAAGAATACTGGGGTGGGTTGCCATTTCCTACTCCAGGGGATCTTCCTGATCCAGGGATTGAACCCATGTCTCTTGTGTCTCCTGCATTAGAAGGCAGGCTCTTTACTCCTAGTGCCACCTGGGAAGCCCTAATGTCAGCATATATGCTTCAAAACCAGTTAATGTACTTGTATGCTATTTCATTGTGTCAGTTCAGTTCAGTCGCTCAGTCATGTCTGACTGTTTGCAATCCCATGAACAGTAGTACGCCAGGCCTCCCTGTCTATCACCAACTCCTGGAGTTCACCCAAACCTATTTCCATTGAGTTGGTGATGCCATCCAACCATCTCATCCACTGTCATCCCCGTCTCCTCCCACCCTCAATCTTTCCCAGCATCAGGGTCTTTTCAAATGAGTCAGCTCTTCGCATCAGGTGGCCAAAATATTGGAGTTTCAGCTTTAGCATCAGTCCTTCCAATGAACACCCAGGACTGATCCCCTTTAGGATGGACTAGTTAGACCTCCTTGCAGTCCAAGGGATTCTCAAGAGTCTTCTCCAACACCTCAATTCAAAAGCACTTCAGTGCTCAATTCTTCAGCGCTCAGTTTTCTTTATAGTCCAATTCTCATATCCATACATGACCACAGGAAAAACCATAGCCTTGACTAGATGGACCTTTGATGACAAAGTAATGTCTCTGCTTTTGAATATGCTATCTAGGTTGGTCATAACTTTCCTTCCAAAGAGTAAGTATCTTCTAATTTCATGGCTGCAGTCACCATCTGCAGTGATTTTGGAGCCCAGAAAAATAAAGTCTGACACTGTTTCCACTGTTTCCCCATCTATTTGCCATGAGGTGATAGGACCAGATGCCATGATCTTAGTTTTCTGAATGTTGAGCTTTAAGCCAACTTTTTCACTCTCCTCTTTCACTTTCATCAAGAGGCTCTTTCATTGTGTAGCTGTAACAAATTAATTTAGCTGAATATTAGATTATTTCTATTTCATTATTATAAGTAATACTATTATGAAAATCTGTATTAAAATTTTGTTGAGTTTTCTGATTATTGTCTTATACTATTGAAGCGAAAGAGATTTTAAGTCCATGAAGTATATAATTGTTAAAGGTTCTTGGTACCTATTTCTAATTTTGTTTCTTAGTATTTGAATCAATACTCAGCAGTGCTATGTAGAAATATGTATATCCTTGCATTCTTACCAACACTGAATACTCATTTTTCAATTCTGCTTTTTAAAAGCTGAAAGATTCACTTTGGATCTGATTTGATTTTCTTTAATTACTAATAAGCTTGATTTTTATGATTATTTGTTTTTTATAGGCATTTTCCAATTATTGTTTCATTACTTTTGTTCATTTTGCTTCTTTTGAGGGTCTGTTGAGATGTATCACTGTTTTCCCCCTACTCTGAGACCTATAGAAAAATTTTGAGCAAGGAGAAGATGTATAATCAGATCTGTTTTCTTTTTCTACTGTACAGTGTAAAACATTTTGAACAAAACATATGGGTATAGATTTAAGCAGATTTACATAGTACTAATCTCACACGTACTGCATTTCTCCCTTTTTAAATTCAATTAAATTAAAAATTTTCAAGCTGCCAAGTGGCACAGACTGGCAATATACATACTCCTTAAGTTACACAACAGTCAAGCATCTAAAGTCACGATTTATGTGTGTGTGCCCAATTAGAAAAGAGGCTAGTGCCAAGATAATCACAAATTTGCCATAAACTAAAGTTTATTATGGTTCCCTGAGAAGATATATTGGAAGAACTTCTTCTATTTGTTCCCGCTGTCCTTAAAAAAGAAAAAAAGATTATGAGAAATACATTCAGATAAATGACAGGTGACATTTATTGGATGTTGACCAGGCGTGAAAGCACTTCTAAATATTTTATGTGTATTAAGTAATTTAATCTTTACAACAACCTATGGGTTAGCCTATATCTTCAACTCCATTTTCTAGATCAGGAAACTGAGGCACAAGTTCAAGGGACTTCCCCGAGATTTTTCATTAAGCGTGTAGCAGTACTGAGATGTGATGCTGAGCAGTCCGTCCTTGGAGTTTATGTATGTAACCTTCTGTCAGAAGTGGAAAAAACTTTTTAATTCCATGTAACTACATTTACGTGCACTCTCCTAAATACTGTATACTCAATTTATGAAGATATATGGTGACATTCAATTTAGAGAAAAGAAAAATAAGGTATAGCTTCTGCCTTTTAAAAGTACAGAGATAAGTGATGGTAACTTGCCCATGAAGAGTGATAAACCTTGTGAAAAAGGCAAAGAATTCTATGGAAGCACAAGGGAAGTATATTTCATTCTGTCTCTTGGAGTTGTTGTTTGAACTTGGACTTCCAAAATGAGTAGAAGTTAACCAGGTGAAAAAAGAGGGAGGAGCCATCTGAGTTGATAGAACAGCTCCAACAAAGGTACAGAGGCATAAAATAGCTGCAGTTATTCCCTTTAGCATTTGGTGACATTATGAGATGTTTGGTATGACTGGGATACAAAGTACAAGGTGTACAGGGCCAGTAAATGAGCCTATAAACGTAGGTGACTAACATCTCATCAGCACCTCTTATGATTAGCTTTGTGCTGAAAGCTAGAAATACATCACTGAACAAATAAGAAAAGTTTTTTTGTACAAGACAGCAATGTATTAGCCATATGATGAGTAAGAAATGAGCAAAATATAGATTGTTAAAGATACTTGGAAGAAGCATATAAAGAAATTAGGTGCTGGAGAAAGAACAAAGGGCATGTGTTTTAAGTGGGGTGGTCAGGGAAGGACATTCTCAGAACTGGTCATATGAAGATTAGCAGAAAAATCTTCCAAGTGGAAAAACGGCAAGTACAAAAGCCCTGAGGTTGGAAGGAACCAAACGTATTCCAGAGGGTTAATGAAAACCAAAAAGGCTGCAACATAGTGAGCAAGAAGGAAAGTGGCAGACTGGAAGTTTGAGATGTTGGCAAAGTCAGATCTTAAAGCTCTTGCAGTCCATGATATGGGAATTGTATTTTTCCTGTGTGCAACAGAAAGTCAATAATGGGCTTTTAAATCAGAGTGAAGCATCTTTTCATTTCTCACTCAGGCAGTTTTGGAAAGAATGGTTTAAGAAGGGGATGGGAAGAAGATGGGAGACCCTTAAGGAGGATCTGGGCTTTCCAGGTGGCTCAGTGGTAAGGCCAGCCAATGCAGAAGACGTGGGTTTGATCCCTGAGTGAAAGGGATCCCCTGGAGGAGAAAATGACAACGTGCTCCATTATTCTTGCCTGGAAAATCCTGTGACAGAGGAGCCTGGTGTGCTACTATGTCAGATACAACTGAGGGACTAAGCACTCATGCATGCAAGGAGGCTCTGGCTAGTGATCTAGTGGAGAGATGAAGAGGGAATAGATACCACGGTAAGGACCTTGGGCTTTCTCCTCCAGCAAGTGGAAGAGGCTCTCAGAAAAGTATGTTAGCCAGAGAGTTGTGTGGTGAAATCTGGGACTTAAATGTATCATTTTATTAAAGTTACAGAAAACAGAGAAGCCAGATCACTTGTCAGGAATTTTTTTTTCAATATATTGTGTGTAAACGTAAATCTATATTTGATTGTAAATATGTATATGCTTTTCCTAAATGTAAATTTCTTCCTGGAAATACAGAGAACTTTCAAAAGACATTATAAACTGTTACATTCTTTGGCTTCTTTGTCTTTTTCATGAAGGTTCAGGGCTCCACACAATACTTCCAATAGGACTTTTGATCATCTTTACGTTTAACAACTAGATTTCTCCTTCAGATAGGAGCTACTGTGATCTCCGTAGGAGGAAAACAGTGAAGGATGGGTGTTCTATATTTGTTTTCTTCCCTGATTAATGGACAGTTGTCAATGATCCTCCTGGGCAGGGTTCATGAGGCCCTTGACAATCTGGTCACCATTATCTTTCACTTGGCAATTTGATTCCTATAACTGCCCTGCTATTCATGGAGCCCTGACTTAGACCCCTGTTTATAGGACTCCACATGTTAAATTTGTCAGAGCAATCCATGCAGATAGCACAAATGCAGTAGATTCTTCCGTTATAAAGTATTCTTTCCCAGGAGTTTCAAGCATCTGTTTTCCTGCTTCTCTTCGTGGCGCAGATTGTAATTCTCTAAGCACTCATCAGAAATAATGCTGTATTCAATACATTGTACATGGCAGTCAAAGAGCATTTTGCAAGGCTAAACAATTCACATTACCCTTACATTTGTTACAGTAGGTTTACATGTAGTATGCATGAAGCATGATGCTACTTTTTTGTATTGACAAACTGATGGATGTGGATACTAAAAATGTGGATAGTTTCATTTCTGTGAAAATATTTAATAAGAATTATTATTAAAATTGAATAGTATTTTTATACTTAAAATGATTAATTTCAATTAAAAGTCAATTTCAATTGATTTTAATTTGTATTTATTTTTGATTGACTATTCTTTAAATTAAGTAAAAATTTCAATTTTATTTAACTAGTTTGATTAAAAATTTGATATTTCAGGTGCACAACAAAGTGACTGAGCCTTACATATACATGTATCCTGTAACTTAAATATTTAGACTTATGAGATAGGCACCTCCCTCCGTACTCTTGCCTTAGGTCCTGCAAGTGTCAGAGGAGGACCTACTGATTCCCAAATATGTCCCTGCTCAGTGGAGACATCACAGTTGCCTGCACACCCTGTTGTCCTCTGCTTGGCTCAGTCCTTCTAGGTTTGGCCCTAATGTTAATATTAATATTCTCTGTTTCCTCTGTCTAGACTTAGTCACTTCCTCCTCAGGGTTCCTCTATACATTTTTTTTAAACCATAATTGTTCATCTAAATGGATCTATCTCTTCTACTGTAAGATCTCTGAAGCCAGGGATTCCTCATTTCTCTCAGTAATGTTTGTCATAAAGCCGGGTCCTAGCCCACACCATCTATAACTGTTTGAGGAGGAAATGAACACTCATCCGCACTCTGCATCTTCAGAGAAGTGCTTGTTTTCACACACTATGTTTTCTCACATGTGACAGGACATATGGGCACACACCCAAATTCACATGCTCTCTCACATATATAGATATTTTGGAACCTGCTTGCAGGATCATAATTTTAAACATCTCTATCACATAAATATGTGATCTTATATCTTTGTAAGTCAAATGTAAACTTTTCTCTTCCTACTTTTTGAGTGACAAATATGAAGCTAGCATTATCATATTTTTTGTCTTTTTAAAAAACTAATTTTTGTCCTCATTTTATTTTTTATTTTTCTTTTTAAGATATTTATTTATTTACTTTACTGCTTGGGGACCTAGCAGTACCCAGTACTTGTAGTACTCAGAATCTTTAGCTGTGGCATGTGGGATCTGACCAGGGACTGAACACAGGCCCCCTGCATTGGGAGCACAGAGTCTTAGCTATTGGGCCACCAGGGAAATTCCTTTATCATGCGTTCTTAAGGTTGAAAGCACTTGTCTCCTTTTTTTGCTATCTTTGTTATTATTATGATGATGATTTTAATAGCCTAAACACCCCCCCCCCCTTTTTTTTTTGGCTTGTGACTCAATTTGTTAATCCTATAAAATAAAAATGTAAAAAGAAGCAGTTGGCCATTTTGGTTAAATTTCATTGAAAGACATTTATCAAGAATGAATCTTCAAGTGTAAGTATTCCAGAATATCAGTGAATGTTAAGACCAAATCTACCTTGTTTCCCAGTGCTAAACAAGTCTTTGACCAAGCTTACTGTCCTGTTTTTCATGCCAAACAATACTGGGGTTAGACAAAAATAATTTAACTTATTGGTCAAGGATATACCTGATCCTGGAAGATAAGGCTTAAACCAACTGAAAGAGATTACTTATTAAGGCTAACAGCTTGCCCATCAGAACCTGTTTTAAAACTCTTACCTCATGTGCCCACCAATCCAACTCTATTATATCATAACATTTTCAAATTCCCAATTAATATGCCTCCTTGCAAAACTCCCCTTTAAATCATCCTAAAAGTCTTACAAATGTGCTTTTCTGATACCAACCTTCTCCGCTCAGACATTATTAAGACTCTATCAATAGCAAGGAGAGATAAGAAAGCCTTCTTAAATGAACAATGCAAAAAATTGAGGAAAACAATAGAATGGGAAAGACCAGAGGTCTCTTCAAGAAAAATGGAGGTATCAAAGGAACACTTCATGCAAGGATGGGCATATAATAAAGGACAATAAAGGACAATAAAGGACAGAAACTGTAAGGACCTAACAGAAGCAGAAGAGGTTAGGAAAGGTGGCAAGAATACACAAAAGAACAATACCAAAAAGGTCTTAATAACCCAGATAACCACAATGGTGTGGTCACTCACCTAGAGCCAGACATCCTGAAGTGTGAAGTTAAGTGGGCCTTAGAAAGCATTACTACAAACAAAGCTAATGGAGACGACAGACTTACAGCAGAGCTATTTAAAACCCCAGATGATGCTGGTAAAGTGCTGCACTTATGCCAGCAAATTTAGAAACTCAGTAGTTACAACAGGACTGGAAAAGGGCAATTTTCATTCCAATCCTAAAGAAGGGCAGTGATAAAGAATGTTCAAACTATCATACAATTGTGCACATTTCATATGCTAGTAAGGTTATGCTCAAAATCCTTCAAGCTAGGCTTCAGCAGTAGGTGAACTGAGAACTTCGAAATGTACAGGCTGGAAAAGGCAAAGGAACCAGAGATCACATTGCCAACATTTGCTGGATCATAGAAAACGCGGGGGAATTAAAAAAAAAAATCTACTTCTGCTTCATTGATTACAGTAAAGCCTTTCACTGTGTAGATTACAACAAACTGGAAAATTGTTAGAGATGGGAATACCAGACCACCTTACCTGCCTCCTGAAAAACCTGTATGCAGGTCAAGAAGCAACAGTTGGAACTGGAACAACTGACTGGTTCAAAACTGGGAAAAGAGTACAACAAGGCTAAATACTGTCACCCTGCTTATTAAGTTATATGCAGAGTACATCATGAGAAATGCCAGGCCAGATGAATCACAGACTGGAATCAAGATTGCTAGGAAAAATATCAACAACATCGGATGTGCAGATGATTCCACCCTTAATGGTGGAAAGTGAAGAGAGAGGATCTAAAGAGCCTCTTGATGATGATAAAAGAGGACAGTGAAAAAGCTGGCTTAAATCTAAACATTAACAAAGGTTATGGCATCTGGTCCCATCACTTCATGGCAAATAGAAAGGGAAAAAGTAGAAACATTAACAGATTTTCTTTTCTTGGCTCCAAAATCACTGCAGACAGTGACTGCAGCCATGGAATTAAAAGACTCTTGCTCCCTGGAAGAAAAAGCTAAGACAAACCTAGACAGCATATTAAAAAGCAGAGACATCACTTTGCTGACAAAGGTTCATATAGCCATAGCTATGATTTTCCCAGTATTCACATATAGAAGTGAGAGTTGGACCATAAAGAAGGCTGAGCATCAAAAATTGATGCTTTTGAACTGTGGTGTTGCAGGAGACTCTTGAGAGTCCCTTGGACTGCAGGGAGATCAAACCAGTCAATTCTAAAGGAAACCAATCCTGAAGGACTAGAAGGACTGATGCTGAATCTCCAATACTTTGGCCACCTGTTGCAAAGAGCCAACTCATTGTAAAAGACCCTGATGCTGGGAAAGATGGAAAGCAAAAGGTGAAGGAGGTGGCAGAGGATGAGATGGTTGGATAGCATCACCGACTCAATGGACATGAATTTGATCAAGCTCTGGGAGATGGTGAAGGACAGTGGAGCCTGGCATGCTGCAATCCATGGGGTTGAAAAGAGTGGGACACAACTAAAGGATGGGACAACAAAACAAAGCAAGGAGGTGGTCTTCACTACACTACATCCAGTAGATTTAGTTTTGCTCTATCAACAGGTTTTTCCACCTAAGCCACCAGGAAGCAGATGATCAGAGGAGCAAATTGACTCTAGGTCTGATATAACCATCTCTTGAGGAATTCAGAAGGTATTCTCATACTGGTCTCCTTATGGGACAAACTTCATCTTATGTCACCTGCCAAAGTTTATGAGTTCTCTTCTCAGCCTTATCCTGTTTTATCCATAAATGTATGGTTCAAGGCAAGCGCTTTAGTCCAAATCTTCCATCTGCATTCAGTTCAGCTTAGTTCAGTTGCTCAGTCATGTCTGACTCTTATGAGTCCATGAATTGCAGCACGCCAGGCCTCCCTGTCCATCACCAACTCCCGGAGTTCACCCAAACTCACGTCCATCAAGTTGGTGATGCCATCCAGCCATCTTATCCTCTGTCATTCCCTTCTCCTCCTGCCCCCAATCCCTTCCAGCATCAGAGTCTTTTCCAATGAGTCAACTCTTCACATGAGGTGGCCAAAGTATTGGAGTTTCAGCTTTAGCATCAGTCCTTCCAAAGAACACCCAGGACTGATCTCCTTTAGGATGGACTGGTTGGATCTCCTTGCAGTCCAAGGGACTCTTAAGAGTCTTCTCCAACACCACAGTTCAAAAGCATCAATTCTTTGGTGCTCAGTTTTCTTCACAGTCCAACTTTCATATCCATACATGATTCCTGGAAAAACCATAGCCTTGACCAAATGGACCTTTGTTGGCAAAGTAATGTCTCTGCTTTTTAATATGCTATATAGGTTGGTCATAACTTTCCTTTCAAGGAGTAAGCATGTTTTAATTTCATGGCTGCAATCACCATCTGCAGTGATTTTGGAGCCCCCCAAAATAAAGTCTGACACTGTTTCCACTATTTCCCCATCTATTTCCCATGAAGTGAAGCATTAGAGACAGCTAATGATTAGGTTGGGGGCTGCAATGGACTGAATGCTTGTGTCACTCCAAAATTGGTATGGCACCTTGATCTTGAACTTCCTATTCTCCGGAACTATGAGAAAATACATTTGTGTTGTTTAAGCTGCTGAGTCTGCAGTATTTTATTGTGGCAGCTTGAGCTGATTTATACAGGAGCCTAAGATAACAAAGGGCATAAGCAAGACCATCGCTTTTATCTCCTTCTAAGCTCACTTGGTCTAAGCTACAACATGGGAGACCCAGGTTCAATCCCTGGGTTGAGAAGATCCCCTGGAGAAGGAAATGACAACCCACTCCAGTACTCTTGCCTGGAGAATCTCATGGATGGAGGAGCCTAGTGGGCTACAGTCCATGGGGTTGCAAAGAGTCGGACACCACTGAGCGACTTCACTTTCACTTTCAAGCTCACTTGTGGTGAGACCTCAGAGTAACAGGACCATGTGACCTCAAAGGAGAATCCTATTCCAAGTCAAGGTCTTTGAACTCCAAAATCTCAGCAGAACTTTGGAAAGTTTGTTTCTAACATTTTTTGGGGGGGCTACAATTTATGTATTTATCTTAGTGGCATAAAAGTGGTTTTTTGGGGAAACTTTCAATCTGAAAAAAATCTTTCATTTAAGCAGCATTTTAGAAAGGAAATGGTCTGCATTTTTCATTTGTATAAGGAAATTTTCAAAGGAAATCTTGTTTTCAAAATTAATGCTTTCAAAAGATTCCTTACTCAGGGTAAGTGAGAAAAGTAAAAACAAACAAACAAACAAACAAAAACAAATCCCTTAAAACTATCTTTCTTTGATCTCGCAATCTGACTCTAACTGCCTCAGTTCCTTTATTGCTTCTCCTTCTGCCTAGGTTCTTATAATAGGGACACTTTCTGCTCTAGCCAAGGATAAACTCTAAAATCTCATTTATCTATTTATTTTTCTTTTTGGTTGAACTTACTCTTCTTTACTGTGGCATGCAGTCTTTCTCTGGTTGCAGTGAGCAAGGGCTGCTCGCTCATGGTGAGGAATCTAGAGCACCGCTCAGTAGTTGTGGTTCATGGACTTAGTCGCCCTGAAACATGTGGAATCCTCCTGGATTAGTGATTGAACCCATGTCCACTGTATTGGGAGGCAGGCTCTTAACTACTGGACCACCACAGAAGTCCCTCAAATGTTTTTCTTAAAGTTAAATCCACTTCAAAACAAATCACATTCTGTTGTGGTTGATTTTAAATCTGACCTTTGAATTGAGAGTCGCTTTCTAAAGCCTACACATACATTACAGACAGAAATTTGCAAAGACATTTAGAGTTGTTCTAGGAACAGATAATTTGGGGATCCCAGATTTTAATCAGTTGGCTCACATGTTGATAGCATACTCTGATGTAAAAGAAAAACTGGATGGAAAATTCAGAGTGAAAAGATTTTGAGAGTGATCTGATAGACCCTGAATTGCAGAGATTAGAGGAGTTAGAAAAGCTGTAGAAGTGGAGCAAGAGCTGTAAGATTCCATCTTCAAAGTCTGTTCTGTGAAAACAGATTGCCCTGTAATCTTGTCCTACAAGCAAAGAAAGGATCAGTGACTTCTGGAATAGGCTCTTTAACACCTTTTGACAGCATTCAGGGTTAGATCCTTAGGCAAGTGTGACCTCAACTCTTCACTTTCCTTTGAACAGCCATAAGCCTGAGCCAGGAGATTTAATATGAAGGCAAAACCAGGAATGAGAAATACCTCTGTTGCCAGGTCTCCAACTATTGTTTGAAAGTGTACGTGTTGGTTGCTTAGTCATGCCTGACTCTTTTCTACCCCATGGACTATAGCCTGTCAGGCTTCTCTGTCCATGGAATTTTCCAGGCAAGACTACTGGAGTGGGTTGCCATTCCCTTCTCCAGGAATTGAGCCTGGGTCTCCCACATTGCAGGCAGATTCTTTACTGTCTGAGCCACCAGGGAAGCCCCTAAAGATATTGAAATAGCCAAAAACAAAATTAGAAAAAAATCTAGAATAAATCAGTGGTCATTCAGTTAAAGCAATTAGAATTTCCCACCCTAATCATAAGAATTTGGGAAAGGAGTTTGTTGATAAAGACATCTATATTCAATGTAAGCAGAAAGGACCATGAAAAATTAATTGAACTCTGCTAGTAAAATAGGTAAAGGAAAAATTTAAGTGGGTAGGCAATGGCAAAGTTTCCAAAGGGAAATTCAGGTGTTTATTTTCTAATTTTCACCCTCAAATTCACATAGAAAAATCTCTGCAAATATTAAAGAGCAGTCTGCCAAGTTGTTTATTGATACCACAAATCCTGCCACCATGACACAACATTTCTCTGAGAGTCAAGAAATTAATAATCTGTAGACATTCTTTCATCGCAGTGTATAACTATCCATTGACTTTTAAGCAAAGAACGTTTGTTTCCCCTCTTTTGTGATATTATACCTATGACCTTAATAGGAGGGCAGCCTAGTGGGCTGCCGTCTATGGGGTCACACAGAGTCGGACACGACTGAAGCGACTTAGCAGCAGCAGCAGCAGTGGTCAAATGCATTTTTTAGATTAGATAGCCTATTGCTGGCCTCTTTCTTAAATCCTGAGGACTATCCTACTTATAATCAGATACAAATTTGGGTATTGATATATTGGTACTTTATCATCTTGAGCAAAGATCTAATAAAAATCTCAAGATGTAGGGTTACTTGTGTTAAAACAACAACAGCAACAAAAATCCTACATATGTTGTCAGACTTATTAATATCAAAGTCATTGAGGTTCATAGTGATTCATATAGATCTCTATTCAAACTAGCACAATACTGTTAAATGGGAAAATAAGAGATAAAAGTTGGAACACTATTAGAGAAAGGACTCATCATACCTGATACCAGTATTTGTAATTCTTCTAATCTCCCAGACAATAAACCCAACAGGAAAGAATATAGATTCAATCAGGGCTTCATGACAGTAAACAAAATAAACCTCCCCTCTTTTTTCCCTTGTGGTATAAAAACCATTTATTATATCTTACTATATATATGAGGCTACACTTTTTTTGTTTCTTTGTTTGCTTGTTTGTTTGTTTTTTACATTTGTAGATCTGTGTCCTGCTTACTTTATTGTCTTTAGCTCAAGATAGTTAATATTTGCTTGCCTTTTCCTGGAGAATAAAAGATACACTTGGACTTCTCCATTTTTGGTGAAGATAGGGTAGCTCCATTCCTCTCAGGTCTTTCTTACAACTGAAAAACCATGGACATTACAAAACAAACATAGGGAGACTCTGAAAGGTGGAAAGGAGATGGTGGATTGTGTAGGGACATCTGGGTTTGAGAAATGACATGGAGGCTGTTACCTGGGTTTCCTATCTCTCACATGGAAAGCTCCAAAAGCCTCCAACTGAGGACCATCCCCAGGCACAGACCAGACAACTCCAAGAAAAGCCCACTGCCCTGAGCCAAAGACCATGAAAAAGGTAGCCTAATCAAAAACCTTTTCGGTTATTCGTGTCCTAAACCAGACAAACACCAACAAGAAAAAAAATCACCTTCTTCCACCACAGTTTTACTAGGAATGAGCAGAGAGCTGATCTTTCAAGCCACCTTCCCACCAGATGTGATATTCAGATTCCTCTGTGAGGGTATAAGTAGACCAAGGGGAAGCAAATCTGTCCCTTTTCCAGTGAAAGTCAGTCATGGATTTTCAATTCCCCTGCCAGGACAGCATCAAAGGGACTGAGCAGGGAGCTGATCTTCTATCCCCTGTCTGGCAGAAGTAGGCAGTGCTCTGATTTCCAGAAGAGGTGGGGGGCTCCAGTGGTGAGCTGAGACATAATGAGAAGGTGCAAAGCAAGGCTCATTACCACTAGACTTCATCATCCACTCCCAGGGTCAGCGGGGTCCAGTGAGAAGCTGAGCCTCCACCCTGTCCTGGTATCTACAAGACTAAACAAAGTGGTGCATAGTGGGGCAAGTCTGGTCAGTCAGCCCTCTACTTTCACCCCACTTCAGGTGTCACTGGGGTATTGGGGAGCCCTAAACCTCCATATCCATCTGGAGGCAATGAGACTGAACCAGAGAGTGTGAAGATCCCTATGCTCTCCCTAGCAGGTCCCGGTTCTGCATCAAGGAGATTGAAAGAGGCAGTACTCATGGAGTGGAGTAGTCAGGCTCCCCCTCCCCTCCCCAGTGCACAGCTGAACATCCACAGCCACCCTGATCAAGGAAAAATGTGGTGGTGGAAGCAGGGCTTGTTAACATAAATAGATGTAGTTTGCACCAGTAACTTTTGGAATGGCTTATTATACAACAGCGAAAAACTGAAGTAGAATTTGAACACTGCCCAAAGTCCCATGAAGCCCCAGAAAGAAAAAAAAAAACAAGAATTTGAGACCCAGAAGAAGAGTGCTCCTACAATGAATCCTAAAATATGTGGCGCTGATTTTATGAATTGGGTCAGGCAAAAGGCTGGCGGTACTTAAGGAGGTTTCCAGTGAGGGCATGAAGGCATGAAGGTATTGGCAAGACACTTCTTCCTGCAGTAACATAGAAAGTAGGAAGTCTACCTACTGTACTCCACGGAGTAGGTAAGGAGACAGTCATGCAGTGTTGAAAGCGCTGTGGCTTTTTGAAGTTGCTTATCACAAAAATGTGACAGGAGAGAGATGATGATTCAACTATTGTTTCCAAGTGGGATTTAGAGGAAATAGAGAGGCTCCAACTCCAGTACTTTGGCCAACTGATGTGAAAAGCTGACTTATTTGAAAAGACCCTGATGCTGGGAAAGATTGAGGGCAGGAGGAGAAGGGGACAATAGAGGATGAGATGGTTGGATGGCATCACCGACTCAATGGACATGGGTTTGGGTGGACTCCAGGAGTTGGTGATGGACAGGGAGGTCTGGGGTGCTGCGGTTCATGGGGTCACAAAGAGTCAGACACGACTGAGCAACTGAACTGAACTGAGATATTCTTTAGAGCCAGCAGAAGGTTCTGAAAATAAGATATAGCCTATGGAAACCCTTGTGGCTCAGCTGGTGAAGAATCCGCCTGTAATGTGGGAGACCTGGGTTTGATCCCTGGGTTGGGAAGATCCCCTGGAGAAGGGAAACGCTACCCACTCCAGTATTCTGGCCTGGAGAATTCCATGGACTGTATAGTCCACGGGGTTGCAAAGAGTAGGACACAACTGAACAACTTTCACTTTCACGGAAAAGATTGATTTCAGCATGTTGTCAGGAAGAGATAAAGCCAAGAATGTGGCTAGCAAAACCCCTTGTTAGACCTCAGAAACCTTAAGTCAGCAAATCGAAGGCCCTTTCCACAAGACAACACGTCTTTTGAGGATCTTAAGCATATGCCTTGCACACCATCTGCATTAAACCGTGGGACTGCTAAGTGTCTCAAGGGCATTGTTCTGTAGGAATTTCAAAGACCTAGGGAGAGAAAATCTTTACTGAAAAGATTTGTGAGTGTGCTTTTATCAAATGGTGTGGTACATTGATAGGTAAGAAACCTACAAGAGTTTTTTGGGTTTTTTTTTTTTTTTTTGGTACTTATTTATTTATTTGGCTGCATTGGGCCTTAGTCGCAGCATGCAGAAGCTTTAGTTATGGCATGTGGAATCTAATTCCCTGGCCGGGGATGGAACCCAGGCACCCAGCACTGGGAGTCCTAGCTACTGGACCACCAGGGAACTCCCACCCACAGGGTTTAGTGGGTGGGCCTCAGGGTGCTGGCAGAGGCTTACATGGCCCAGCCTGACCACCTATCCCTCTAAGGTCCCCATCATCCACACTGTCCCCCCCATGCCCTGTTACTGAAGGTCAGGGGCTCAATGGACTTGCCAAAAGTAGTGCTCCTCAACAAGAAGCAGGATCTTTGCTTTTGTTGTTAAAAAACACAACCAGAAACCAATAAACACTTAGCTCTCTCTCTACTTGTATGTAGGTGGCTGACTCTCATTTCACTTGATTTATCCAATTTATTCATATCAATTAATAGGATAATGAGTCACCAGCAGTCTTTAGGTTTTGCAGAAACATTATGCTCATTTCCTAATTTATTTCCAGGGAAATGATGTATGTAAACATTTTCTTCAACTGTTAGAAATTGAAAATATCCATATTTCAGTACACATAAATGGTTACTTTTTCATTTCAACTACCTTCTCAAAGTACACAGAAATTCTTTGTGGATTTTTTGTGAAACTCTTTGAGGCCCTTTGTCTGTTTACAGTGCCCTTTCTCCCCATCTTTAGCACTGATTTGATGTGCTTTTTCTGAGAAGCAAATCTGATTCCCCGATTCCCACACTTAAAAGCCATCACAGCTTCTCTTTACCTTCAAGATAGGATCCAAAATGTCCTCCTTGCTCTAGACCCTGCCTAGGTTTGGCCACCGCTCAGAACCTAATCCCAAACTTCAGGATTCTTTCTGACCTGCATTTGCTCTTTCTGACTTGCCATTTGCATTAGCCAAGACCCTGTCTTGGCTATCACACAAACTGCTACCATTGTTTGGATGATTTTTTACCATGTGTTCTCCTGGCACAGTTTTCTCTCTAGACCCAGCTTCTCAGAAGCAGTTCCTGATAAACCCTTTTTCCATATTTCCTGGTATTCTAAGGGTCCCTCTGTGGTCCTCTCTCAGGATTGCCACACTCCTTGGCTGTGTGTGCTGCTGTGTGCTTGGTGCTTCAGTCACGTTCGGCTCTTTGAGACCCCATAGACTTTAACCTGCCACGCTCCTCTGTCCATTGGATTCTCTGGGCAAGAATACTGGAGTGGGTTGCCATTTCCTCCTCCAAGGGAATCTTCCAGATCCAGGGATCAAACCCATGTCTCTTGAGTCTCCTGCATTGCAGGTGGATTCTTTACCCACTGAGTCATGGGGGAAGCCTGCTTAATTGTCCCCTCTCTCCCGCTTCACAGGAGGCTCTTTGAGAACCAGGACTGCCTTTCACTTGTGAATGCTTAGCTCTCTGACCAGTACCAGGCATACAGGGGACTCTGTTACCTTGTTGAGGGAACAGAATGAATGTATGAAGGGTTCTAGAGAAGTGTGCAGAATTTCACAGTGATGTCCTAAGATAGAGGGGTGGAGTTGCCATCACTCTACTTTTAAGGAAACCCCCACGTCATCAAGCTTCAAATATTTCAAAGTCAGGGATTTTAGGAAAAAATACCCCAGTGGAGCCCTAAAGCCTGCAAGTGGTGATAGGACTGCATAAGAAAGATTGCCTTTTGGGGTGATCATCACTGACTCCTTGGTAAAGGGACACAAAATGACTGTCCCTTTAATTCTTTTTCAGTAAATGTTCATCAATTTAACAAATATATTTTGGGCAGTAACTATGTGCCTGGCACTGGGGATTTAATAATGAACAAAATATACGTAACAAAAGCTATTCTTATCAAACTGAAATGGATCATGGTAGACAAATATTAACCAAATTCACAAATGACTACTGAATTTGCGTCACTCATGACAAAGGCTATGAAGGATGATGGGAAATGCTTTGAGAGTCTGCAGATTTTAAATTTTGTAGAAACATTAGTGTTATACCTTCATTCCAAAAGAACACTCTATGTAATTTCACTTGATCTGTAGAGGTGGTAAAAACTTTCCCAAGAAAAGCCTAAGAGTTTAGGGATTACAAGAAGGGGCGTGGGGGTGGGGGTGGAGTACAGTTGGAAAAATGAATCAGAAACAGCTTGCACAGAAACTCTGCAAGAGAGATAAGGATGGAAAGAATGGCAATACCAGTGAAGTGTTGGGAGTAAGGAGCAGAGCAACATGGGACAATTTGGGAAGGGACCTTAGGTGGATGACATCCTTTGCAATTGCTTGAGTAACAAATCCTGGTCTTTTGTGCTTTTGATGCCTTTGCAACACTCTTGCAAATTTAATCCCCAGAGGAAATAGCAAGTCTCTGAAGATTGTAGGCAGGTGAGTTCCAAGTTCACATATCAAAGTATCATTCTGGCTATTGTGTGGAGAAGAGTTTGCGGTGGAGCAGCAGTGCATTCGGGCAACTCACATGGTAGAAAATGTATCTAGGCAGAACCTGTGAACACTGCTGTGACTGCTTGTCCATGGCAGGACACTTTGTCCAGGCTTCCTCAGGGATTTTCTATCTGGTTCTTGTGCTAGAGGCAATTCAATAGCTGAGTGACGAGTACAAAGAACTTTTAAGGGGAAGTGGACACATCTTACAGTTGAGTTTCCTGTTACTCAAGACTTCATCCTTCATCTGACAGCCCCAGCATTGTTCACCAGAAAGGGTCATAGGAAGAAGAGCCACATCACTGAGCCAACTCACTCACAATGAACAGCCATTTAGAGATTCTAGAATTCATGATATCAAGCTCTAAACAGTCAGCAAAAACAAGACCGGGAGCTGACTGTGGCTCAGAAATGAACTCCTTATTGCCACATTAAAACTTAAATTGAAGAAAGTAAGGAAACCCACTAGACCAGTCAGGTATGACCCAAATCAAATCCCTTATGATTATACAGTGGAAGTGAGAAATAGATTTAAGGGACTAGATCTGATAGACAGAGTGCTTGATGAACTATGGACAGAGGTTCGTGACATTGTACAGAAGACAGGAATCAAGACCATTCCCAAGAAAAAGAAATGCAAAAAAGCAAAATGGCTGTCTGGGGAGGCCTTGCAAATAGCTGTGAAAAGAAGAGAAGTAAAAAGCAAAGGAGAAAAGGAAAGATATAAGCATCTGAATGGAGAGTTCCAAAGAATAGCAAGGAGAGATAAGAAAGCCTTCCTCAGCAACCAATGCAAAGCAATAGAGGAAAACAACAGGATGGGAAAGACTAGAGATCTCTTCAAGAAAATTAGAGATACCAAGGGAAAATTTCATGCAAAGATGGGCTCAATAAAGGACAGAAATAGTATGGACCTCACAGAAGCAGAAGATATTAAGAAGAGGTGGCAAGAACACACAGAAGAACTGTACAAAAAAGATCTTCATGACCCAGAAAATCATGATGGTGTGATCACTGACCTAGAGCCAGACATCTTGGAATGTGAAGTCAAGTGGGCCTTAGAAAGGCTCACTATGAACAAAGCTAGTGCAGGTGATGGAATTCCAGTTGAGCTATTTCAAATCCTTGAAAGATGATGCTGTGAAAGTGCTGCACTAATATGCCAGCAAATTTGGAAAACTCAGCAGTGGCCATAAGACTGGAAAAGGTCAATTTTCATTCCAATCCCAAAGAAAGGCAATGCCAAAGAATGCTCAAACTACCACACAGTTGCACTCATCTCACACGCTAGTAAAGTAATGCTCAAAATTCTCCAAGCCAGACTTCAGCAATACATGAACCATAAACTTCCTGATGTTCAAGCTGGTTTTAGAAAAGGCAGAGGAACCAGAGATCAAATTGCCAACATCTGCTGGATCATGGAAAAACCAAGAGAGTTCCAGAAAAACATCTATTTCTGCTTTATTGACTATGCCAAAGCCTTTGACTGTGTGGATCACAATAAACTGTGGAAAATTCTGAAAGATATGGGAATACCAGATCACCTGACATGCCTCTTGAGAAACCTATATACAGGTCAGGAAGCAACAGTTAGAACTGGATATGGAACAACAGACTGGTTCCAAATAGGAAAAGGAGTACATCAAGGCTGTATATTGTCACCCTGCTTATTTAACTTATATACAGAGTACATCATGAGAAACGCTAGGCTGGAAGAAGGACAAGCTGGAATCAAGATTGCTGGGAGAAATATCAATAACCTCAGAAAGGCAGATGACACCACCCTTATGGCAGAAAGTGAAGAGGAACTAAAAAGCCTCTTGATGAAAGTGAAAGAGGAGAGTGAAAAAGTTGGCTTAAAGCTCAACATTCAGAAAACTAAGATCATGGCCTCTGGTCCTATCACTACATGGGAAATATATTGGGAAACAGTGGAAACAGTGGCTGACTTTCTTTTTTTGGGCTCCAAAATCACTGCAGATGGTGATTGCAGCCATGAAATTAAAAGACACTCCTTGGAAGGAAAGTTATGACCATCCTAGATAGCATATTCAAAAGCACAGCTATTACTTTGCCAACAAAGGTCCATCTAGTCAAGGCTATGGTTTTTCCAGTGGTCATGTATGGATGTGAGAGTTGGACTATAAGAAGGTTGAGCACCGAAGAATTGATGCTTTTGAACTGTGGTGTTGGAGAACACTCTTGAGAGTCCCTTGACTGCAAGGAGATTCAACCAGCCCATCCTAAAGGAAATCAGTCCTGAATAATCAAACTCCAGTACTTTGGCCACCTGATGCAAAGAACCGATTTATTGCAAAATCAACTCATCACTCATTGTGATGTTGGGAAAGATTGAAAGCAGGAGGAGAAGGGGATGACAGAGGATGAGATGGTTGGATAACATCACTGACTCGATGGACATGAGTATGAGTAGGCTTTGGGAGTTGGTGATGGACAGGTAAGCCTAGCGTGCTGCAGTCCATGGGGTTGCAAAGAGTTGAACACGACTGGGCACTTAAACTGAACTGAACTGTTCCAGTCAGGCAGGAAAGGGATTTAACCTGCATAGTGTAGGGGGTTGGGGAAGGTACTTACACATGTCTGCCTGAAATGCTTTGAGGAAGTATTTGAAGGGCAAATACAAAAATTGTACATAACTTATTTTCTACACTGGTATAGATACACAAATGAAGCAGTGAAACAATTTAACTTGAAGTCCCTGAAGAGAAAAGATGTCACTAAAATCTGAGATTATTACAGAATTCTTACATATGAATAATTCCTAAAGATGGATTTTGGTTAGAGCAACTGTGTACTTTGTGCTATCAATGTTTTGTATCTGCTTTTTCATAGGTTTCTAAAACCATACATTTACAAATTTTACAACCTAAAGTAAATAATATTAAATAAACATAACTCCATAATCTTAATATAATAACCCTAGCCAATATTAACATATGGTATATCCATTTAAAAAATTTTCTTTCTATCGATCCTTTTTATTTATTGTAGTCATTATCATAAAAGTTTTATTTTCTATCATTTTACTTATTTTTATTATAAAATTTTTCTCACACTATTTCATTGTAATCACAAACATCATTTTTTGTTATTCTTTTAAAAACTTATTCCCAGTAAAAATGCACATTGTGAAAAAATAGTTTTAGAGTTAAATCTTGTACAAACTTAAATCATAAGGTCAGCATACAAGTCAAAAATTACTTTTAGATAAAGACTTCTCTGGGGGTCCAGGGGCTAACACTTCACACTCCCGATGCAGGGGTCCAGGGTCAATCCTTGGTCAAGGGACTAGATCCCACATGCCACACAGTTCGCATGCCAAAAAGAAGATCCTGTGTGCCACAACTAAGAATTGGCACAGCCAAATAAATAAATAAAAATAAATATTTAAAAAATTCCTTCTAGATGAATTCATCTTGGGGCTTAATATTTCTCTATACAGTGAGCCTCTGAAACACCAGCTCCTCCCTGTGTGTGTGTATGCATGTGCCCTGTCGTGTCCAACTCTTTGTGACCCCACTGACTCTAGCTTGTCAGGCTCCTCTGTCCATGGGATTTCCAAGCAAGAAGACTGGAATGGGTTGTCATTTCCTCCTCCAGGGGATCTTCCCAGCCCAGGGATCGAACCCACATCTCCTGTGTCTCCTGCTCTGCAGGCAGATTCTTTACCTGCTGAGCCATCAGTATAGAGTGAGCATCTGAAACACCAACTCCTCCTTAGTGAATGTTTTTCTGTAACACTCAAGTAATCCTTCAATTTCTTCCCCAAGGATGTTGAAAAGTCATATCACTTATTTACCTGATTACAGAAATATTTTAAATTAAAGTCACAGAGAAAATCTTAAAAACATGCATATGTTTTTGACATGTTTCCATCAAGCAATTGGCTATTTCAGGCATGATTGCAACTACTGCCTAAAGCAAAGGATCGTTGAAAGTGATGACTGGTAGAATAGTCAGTATTATTTAAATCAATCTCTCTCTTTCTCTCTCCTCACTGCCTCATACCCGTAAAGTTGATTTTATATGAGTTACATTGAGTGCTATGCAACCCCCTCGCTGAAAATACTACCTATCTTTCTACCCTTTCTCTCTATCCAAATCCCAACTTTGAGTATTTTTTAGTATACAGGCCTGTCATTTAAAGCTCTGACATTCATTTCATAGATATTCAAGGGTCTAGCAAATAATTGAATAACTTGATATTCTCTTCATATAGTATTTTTGCATAAGAAATGAATGACTTCCAAAGATTAGCAATAATGACTATAACAGTAATGCACAGTTCCTAAGGACTTACTGTCAAGTTCTGGGTTAATCACTTTACATGCATTGTCTTTCATAATCTTCATAATCATGTACAGAGATAGATACCATCATGAGAGGTTGGTACCTTGTTTAACATCATGGAGATGAATCTATTTGAATCCCAGGTCTGCATGACTTTGAAGAGCTATGTACTAACCACTGTCATTAATGTCACTATACCCTTAATATGCTGATACCTTTATTTCTTTTTCAATTATTTTTGTTTATTTTATTTGTTTTAATTGAGATAAAATTGACATAGGACACTGTATCAGTTTTAGGCATATAACATAATGATCTAATAAATATGGTGAAATGGTTACACAAGAAACTTAGTTAACATCCATTATCAAACATAGTTACAAATTGCTTTTATTGTGATAAGAAATTTAAGATCAACTTTCAGCACCTTTTAAATATGCAGTACAGTAGTACTTTGGGATTCTCTGTTGGCTCAGATGGTAAAGTCTGCCTACAATGCGGGAGACCCACATTCAATCCCTGGGTCAGGAATATCCCCTGTAGAAGGAAATGGCAACCCGCTCCAGTATTCTTGCCTGGAAAATCCCATGGATGGAGGAGCCTGGCTGCTACAGTCCATGGGGCTGCAAAGAGTCGGACAGGACTGAGTAACATCACTTTCACTTTTCACAGTATTACCTTAGTAACCTTGTTGTCATTACATCCCCAGGACTTACTTTTCTTATAACTGGAAGTTCAAAACTTTTGCCCCCCTCCCCCAGCCCCCACATCTGGAAACCAGCAAGCTGTTCTTTGTATCTATGACGTTGGTTTTTCTTAGATTCCACATATAACTAAGATCATTGTCTTTCTCTGACTTGTTTTACTTAGCATAATACCCTCAAGGTCCATCCAATAGATACATGTATTTCTTGATTCTTGTATTTTCTATTGACTCCCCACTATTAAATCTGACAGATTTAGCTTGTTTATACTTCTAAGGTGAGCAACTTTCCCAAGTTTATCTGGGACTTTATCTGCAACCCAGAAAATCCACTGGTCTAGGGCAAACTGCCTCTTGGAATATCTGCTTCACATTCTAAGTCATTTCAATTCTGTTATGGTTCAGTTGCTAAATCATGTCCTAATCTTTGCAACCCCATGGACTACAACATGTCAGACTCCTCTCTCTTACACTGTCTTCCAGAGTTTGCTTAAATTCATGTCCATTGAATCGATGATGCTATATAATGATCTTGTTCTCTGCCACCCCCTTCTCGTTTTGCCTTCAATCTTTTCCAGCACCAGGGTCTTTCCCAATGAGCTGGCTCTTAGAATCAAGTGGCCAAAATGTTGGAGATTCAGTATCAGTCCTTCCAATGAATATTTGGGGTTGATTTCCTTTAAGATGGACTGGTTTAATCTCCTTGAAGTTGAAAGGACTCTCAAGAGTCTCCTCCAGCACCACAATTCAAAAGCATCAATTTTTTGGTGCTCAGCCTTCTTTATGGTCCAACTCTCACATCTGTACGTGAATACTGGAAAAAACATAACTATGACAATATTGACCTTTGTCAGCAAAGTGATGTCTTTGCTTTTTAATATGCTGTCTAGGTTTGAAATAGCATTTTCTTCCATGGAGGAGTTCAGTTCAGTTCAGTCAGTCATGTCCGACTCTTTGCGACCCCATGAATCGCAGCACACCAGGCCTCCCTGTCCATCACCAACTCCCGGAGTTCACCCAAACTCATGTCCATCGAGTCAGTGATGCCAC
>NW_011495027.1:13604395-13604848 GCF_000754665.1 Bison bison bison
TCACATCCATACATGACCACTGGAAAAACCATAGCCTTGACTAGACAGACCTTTGTTGCCAAAGAAATGTCTCTGCTTTTGAATATGCTTTCTAGGTTGGTCATAACTTTCCTTCCATGGAGCAAGCACCCTTTAATTTCATGCTGCAGTCCCTGTCCACAGTGATTTTGGAGCCTAGCTGTGTGTCCTGTACTTTCTGTTCTCATAGCTCAATATTCAGCCTTCTGTTCTTTGTTGAGCAGTTGATTCTAAAAGTGGGAAAACTTTAAATACTATTTGGTACCTTATGATTAAGTAAATACAAGAAGCCCATTGCACCATCAGGTCCCATGAACCTCTGATCTGACCAACTCTGGATCAATTGACAACCCAGGGTTGGTTGAAACCCAGGATGTGGAACCAGCTAGTAAGGAGATCCAAGGTACCACACCATAGCATATAAGGGGCTTGAGT
>NW_011495027.1:13604948-13608040 GCF_000754665.1 Bison bison bison
CTTCTGTTCTTTGTTGAGCAGTTGATTCTAAAAGTGGGAAAATTTTAAATAGCATTTGGTACCTTGCTGCTGCTGCTGCTAAGTTGCTTCAGTCGTGTCCGACTCTGTGCGACCCCATAGATGGCAGCCCACCAGGCCCTGCCGTCCCTGGGATTCTCCAGGCAAGGACATTGGAGTGGGTTGCCATTTCCTCCTCCAATGCATGAAAGTGAAAAGTGAAAGTGAAGGCGCTCAGTCGTGTCTGACTCTTATCGACCCCATGGACTGCAGCCTACCAGGCTCCTCCGTCCATGGGATTTTCCAGGCAAGAGTACTGGAGTGGGGTGCCATTGTCTTCTCCCATTTGGTACCTTATGATTAAGTAAATACAAGAAGCCCACTGCAGCATCAGGTCCCATCAACCTCTGATCTGATCAACTCTGGATCAATTGACGATCCAGGGTTGGTTGAAACCCAGGATGTGGAACCAGCCAGTAAGGAGATCCAAGGTACCACACCATAGCATATAAAGGGCTTGAGTATCCATGAATTTTGGTATTTTGAATGTTTGAATCTTGAGCATTACTTTGCTAGTGTGTGAGATGAGTGCAATTGTGTGGTAGTTTGAGCATGCTTTGGCATTGCCTTTCTTTGGGATTGGAATGAAAATTGACCTTTTCCAGTCCTGTGGCCACTGCTGTGTTTTCCAAATGCTAGCACAGTGAGTGCAGCAGGTTCACAGCATCATCTTTTAGGATTTGTAATAGCTCAGCTGGAATTCCATCACCTCCACTAGCTTTGTTCCTAGTGATGCTTCCTAAGGCCCACTTGACTTTACATTCCAGGATGTCTGGCACCAGGTGAGTGATCATACCATCATGGTTATCTGGGTTATGAAGATCTTTTTCGTACAGTTTTTCTGTGTATTGTTGCCACCTCTTTTTAATATCTTCTGCTTATGTTAGGTCCATACCGTTTATTGTGTGCATCTTTGCATGAAATGTTCTCTTAGTATCTCTAATTTCTTGAAGAGATCTCTAGATTTTCCCATTCTATTGTTTTCCTCTATTTCTTTGCACTGATCATTGAGGAAGGCTTTCTTATCTCTCCTTTCTATTTTTTGTAACTCTGCATTCAAATGGGTATATCTTTCCTTTTCTCCTTTGCCTTTCACTTCTCTTCTTTTCACAGCTATTTGTAAGGCCTCTTCAGACAACCATTATGCTTTTTTGCATTTCTTTTTCTTGGGGATGTTCTTGATCACTGCCTCCTGTACACCGTCATGTCTCCAGATGCTGACTCACACCCACCTCTGGACATCTAGACTACTACCCAAGTTGAAACCCTGCATTTCTCTGCCGTTCTAGGCTTCCTGGCCCTTGGACTTCTAAGTCTTGCTATAAATCATTTTACTAGGAAAAAAAAATATTTTTCTAACAAAATCCTCCTGTGAACTAATTGGGCAAACAGTGATCATTTGTAAATGACACAATAGTGTTCATGAGCTCAGGTGGTCCAATTTGAATCGCTGCTACATCACTTATTAACTGTAATCTTGGGCAAGTATGTTGAGGTCTCTAGATCATGTTTTCTCTGTAAGTGGAGACCATAATAATTATTAACCCCAAAATGTTATTGTAAGAATTCTTTAAAATAATATATGTATTTAGCATTACTGCTGGCACACAGAATTGTTCAGTGGAGTGAACCATTATTATTGCTATGATTATTATCACTATTAGTTACTGTTATTGTTATTTTTATTGTTTGATGTATCAGACTTCTCCTCATCTCAGGACAGCTTCTGTCATTGTTCCTGTCCTAGCCTCTTAGAGAAATTTCATGGATTTAGTATTAGCAGATGCCAATCTCCAATTCAAGTACAGAATTGGAGAACAGCCACAGCTCAAGTACACAGTCTCCTGACTGTGAGAAAGCCCTGTACTCTCTCAGAGCGTCTAGCTCAAACATATCTTTGGAGAGGGATTATCACTTGCCTGGCTCTTCAAAGACCAACGCCTGTGGCAGCCTCATGCCCACCAGGGCAGTGTTCAGGGAATAAGAAGAAAGGGAATCAAAAAAGAAGACTGTCTTCTCTCAAAGTCCCCGACACCTTTTCTTTAATACCTTTCAGTTTATGAGATTTGACAAGGAAATACAGGCTTTGCTTCGGGCCATTCCAATCTCACAATGTAAGTATTCTCTTAAAATTACCACATCTAGGAGTGCCTTTATATCCATGTCATTACTCAAGGAAAAATTGTGAGGATACAGGCATGAGAGTGGGAAAGATCTTAATAAAACATTCACACACACATACAAAAATAACCCCCTACCTCTCAATTTGAAAGACATCTCTTTCTACTTACTTTATATCACTCATCAAAAAATGTCATAAGAAGCTGAAGGATTAGTATCCTTCCAAATGCTTTGAACAAGCATGGCACATAAAGGGAAGGAAAATAGAGCACCTTGCCAGTTGTAGTGTTATAGTCATGAAATATATATTGAAGTATGAGTGTATGATAAACCCACAAGGGTATGTAGATGAAAGAATAGAAGATGAAGGCATACATTTGATTTAGAATAGCATCTGAAGCCAAGAATGGGAACAGTCTTCTGGAACTAGATCTCACTAAAAGAAAACTTTACTGAACATTTTATGCTAGTTGACAAAAAATCATGTGTGTGAAAGCATGAGGGTCTGTGTATGAATATATGTATATATACTCTTCAAGCTCTTTAGGTAAAATGATGCTTAAAAATACAAAAAACATAAACATCTTGAAAGATCAAACAAAAATTACATTAAATGAAAATAATACCAAAGTGGAAGGGTGACAAGTTAAGAGAAACAAAGCTATTTAAAAAAGAATCATTATATTTGGGATCTTATCAGCAATGATGAATTAATAGCTTCAAAGTTCTAGAGGAAAATATTGTTAAATTTAGATTTCACTCTTATTCATACTGTCAGTTAAGGAGGGAGAGGGGTGGTGAAAACAAACTTTTTAAGCTATCCAAGGAATAAGAGATTTTTCTCCCAGTGTACATGTTCTAAAATATTACCTCAAGACAGCCTCTAGCAAAATGAAAAAAAAAAAAAAAAGATG
>NW_011495027.1:13608140-13628994 GCF_000754665.1 Bison bison bison
AAAAAAAAAAAAAAAAAAAAAAAAAGATGAAGTGTAGAGGCAAAAGTAAAATGAATAAATAAGCAAATAGTGAACAGATCCAGAACTTCAAAACACAATTCGAGGAGAGCTGCACAGCATACCCAGAACACGATTGGCACAACAGGACCGGAAGGTAGTGGGGATTATGTAACCATAATCTCCTCCTGAAGCCCATAATAGATTCCATTCAGCAGGCTGTCTGTTTAAAAAGTGGCAAGATCTTAAGGATAGCTTGAGAAAGGTATATGTTTCTCTTTGGCAACAAAGAAGAAGAAAGACAATTAGAAATGCAAGAGAAAAAAAAAAGTTTGAGCAATAAAATTATTTTCCAAATATGAAAAATGTGGAAATATAGCATGAATTGAAAAAAATCAATGCTGCAGAGAAAATCAGCTTCACTTGACTTTGATGCTTTAGGAAACACATTTGTTGATGAACACACTCCCACTGAGTGACACAGACCTAACAACAGCGACACTTCATTAGCGAGGGGTCCAATCAATTACTTGAATAAAAAGGAATATTATAATCATCCCTTGGTATTCCCAGAGATATTCACTCCTGGACCTTAGGAAATACCAAAATTCATGGACACTCAAGCCCCTTATATGCTATGGTGTGGTACCTTGGATCTCCTTACTAGCTGGTTCCACATCCTGGGTTTCAACCAACCCTGGGTTGTCAATTGATCCAGAGTTGGTCAGATCAGAGGTTCATGGGACCTGATGGTGCAATGGGCTTCTTGTATTTACTTAATCATAAGGTACCAAATAGTATTTAAAGTTTTCCCACTTTTAGAATCAACTGCTCAACAAAGAACAGAAGGCTGAATATTGAGCTATGAGAACAGAAAGTACAGGACACACAGCTAGGCTCCAAAATCACTGTGGACAGGGACTGCAGCATGAAATTAAAGGATGCTTACTCCATGGAAGGAAAGTTATGACCAACCTAGAAAGCATATTCAAAAGCAGAGACATTACTTTGGCAACAAAGGTCCGTCTAGTCAAGGCTATGGTTTTTCCAGTGGTCATGTATGGATGTGAAAGTTGGACTGTGAAGAAAGCTGAGCACCGAAGAATTGATGCTTTTGAACTGTGGTGTTGGAGAAGACTCTTGAGAGTCCCTTGGACTGCAAGGAGATCCAAACTGTCAGTCCTAAAGGAAGTCAGTCCTGAATACTCATTGGAAGGACTGATGCTGAAGCTGAAACTCCAATACTTTGGCCACCTGATGTGAAGAGTTGACTCATTGGAAAAGACCCTGATGCTGGAAGGGATTGAGGGCAGGAGGAGAAGGGGACGACAGAGAATGAGATGGTTGGATGGCATCACCAACATGATGGACATGAGTTTGAGCAGGCTCCAGGAGTTGTTGATGGACAGGGAAGCCTGGCATGCTGACATCCATGGGGTCGCAAAGAGTTGGACATGATTGAGTGACTGAATTGAACTGAACTTAGAAATCCAAGCCATCAGATTTTGATCGCTTCACTCTAAAAGCAGCCCCTCAACCCCGCCCTCAATTTTCCTCAGAGCTATTTTGATGTAAAATCTAGCAACCACTGTTATTCCTCCAACCTTTGAGTATCTTAACAGGCAAGTGGTTCTAGGCATTTTTACTTTTGAAACTTGTCTCTGTTCCTAACCATATCAAATGTATTTTGATCAAATGTACTCACATCCCAGGCTTAATTTAATTTCTCTATATAAAATAAGATGAGTTGAGGAGCAGTTGAACAACGAGATGAGTGAGTAGTTGACATGCTACATTTCTTAGATCTTTTATTAGATTAATTTTCATTTTGCTCAGGGATTTTTTTAAGCTAAAATTTCTAAGCAATACATCTTTTTCAGAATAGAATACTTTCAGCTATTCATAGGATCAAGGCTTTAGAAGAGATACAAGCAGGCACTTTGGTAGAGGATGCCGTTGAGTGCTGGGGGTGACAACCTGCTATAGTTGCAAGAGCACTAGCTCTTCTAGCTGGAGCTGTAGGGAAATCAATTTAACATCTCTAGGCCTCAGTTCCTCTGCTTAAAATGAAAGGCAGACACTAATACTATTAGAGTGATAGTTATATTTATAACTTAAAACTATTTTTCTGTTTAAAACAGTTTTTATGATGTACCAGATGCTACTTAAAGGCTGGGATGAAGGAGCTGTCAATGACGAGTGGCTGAGAACCACCAAGAGCCTGCTCTCTTGGATGTTATATTCAGGAAAGGAGGCATTAGTCATCATTGCAGGCTCACTCGGGTAGTAATGAGCCCCAAGAAGAAAAGTCAAGTCAGTGAAAGTGATAGAGTGGAAGGAGCCTTTTTCTCAGATAGATGGTCATGGGAGTTCTCTTGAAGGAGGTGACATTTGAGGAAAGACATTTAGTAAAACTGTGTGTGCCTAACATTTCCTAGAGGACCAGGAAAGATATAAATATTGGAAATAGTAGGAGAGGCATTACGGCAGCATGACCTAGACATGACACAGATGTTTCTAGAACTTCATGCCATTTTCCTGATGCCCCAGGCTGGCTCTGTTCTGAGTGTTTAGCAACTAAAATAGTACAGAATTCCATTTGGTGTCCATAGTCTCTGCAAAAAATGTGTTAGAAAATTACAGAATTGCAATCCTGTGCAGAAGTTTTATTTTTTTTTTAAAGTTTACCTGATGCAAATTTAAGTCTGTGAATTTACTGTAAATGCCAATCTAAGTTTATAAGAAATTATTATGGAAGACATAAAGTAATGCATGATAAGACTGAAAAAGACATGAAGTGATGATTTAATTTACCTCTGCTGTACAGTGGTGCAGTAGATAAAACGTCATCAATCCTATTTACATATGATGCCCCAGGTGGTGTGGATAATAAGTGAAAGACAATGAGTCCTTATCCTGGTCTCACCCCAGTACAGAGTGTTCAACCTTGCACCATAGCTGCTTTTCAAAACATATGCATTGGTCTTATATACAGCCTTTAAAAAAAAAACCTGAGCATCATTATGAATGTGGGTCGCTTACCCTCATAGAGGTAACTCCCTAAGGGTATCCAAACAATGTTTCAGCTAATAAATGCTTATGTGAGAGTTCCAGCCAATGAATAGAGACGGCAGAGAGATGGAAAGAAAAAGCTGAGGTCCTCAGGGAGCAAAGTAGTGAAGAAAAGTACAATGACAAAAATCACACACAAATAAATATCCAGAGTATGTTTCTCTTCTCATTCCCCCTAATGGAATTTCCAGCATTGAACACTGAAATTTCTCACTACCAGCTCCTGAATTTTGTCATGATCTTCAGTGTGGGAAGAAAGAGAGAGTCTAGAAGATTTACACTGGAGAAAGGATGACCAGTGGCTCTTAACCCTGGTTGGACATTAGAATCACTCAGGGAATTTTGAAAAACACCAATTCCTGGGCAACATGGAGTAGGTCCACAGCATCAGTATTTTTAAAGCACTTACATGTATTTTCAATTTGCATCTATGTTTGAGAACTAGAAAAAGAAAGGGAAAACAAAAATGTGAAAAGAGGGGGAAGGGTTGGACTCATGGAATAAAAACTTTGTAGTTTAGGCTCAAGGAACTCTGAAGATAGAAGGAATGCAATGGTAAAGAGAAAAAGCTTATGAGAGCATCTTTTATCCATAGGCATGATCTTGGGAATAGCAGAGCTGGAGAGAAAGGACTTTTAAGATATTTTGCTCTGCAGTAATAACATATTCCCTTTTGTAAATCCAAGTCCTCCAGTGGTTTTTCAAAAACCAAAGTAAAAAATCAGAATTCTTTTCAAGGTTTTTTTTTTTCCACCTGAAAGAGTGCTTTTTGTTGTTGTTGTTTATACCATGCAGAGGACCCATGGAGCCTCACTTATTTGGGAGTTACAGAAGTTTGACAGGGTGAGTAAAAATGAATTTCCTGATTATGAGAAGGTATTCATGATAATCATAGATACATAATTACTGAACAGTGAGCATATGCCAATGTTCTTCTACTAGATGTATTAAATTATGTAATTGTTCCAATCACATGAGGTGAGCACTATTATTATATCAGTTTTCTCTTCAAATGAGAAAATGAAGCATAGAGAGATTAAAGAAACATCTCCAGGTCATAATATTTAGAAAGTGTGCCTGTGTCTATGTGTGTGTGCTCAGCCATGTCTGACTCTTTGAAGCCCCATGGACTGTAGCCCACTAGGCTCCTCTGTCCATGGAATTTTCCAGGCAAGGATACTGGAATGGGTTGCCATTTTCTGTTCCAGTGGGTCTTCCCAACTCAGGAATTGAAGACACATCTCTTATATCTCCTGCATTGGCAGGCAGGTGTATTTTTACCACTGTGTCACCTGGGAAGCCATATTTAGAAAGTGGTAGAGCCTAAATTTAAGACCAGACAGTTTTATCCCCAGGATCTGATTTTTAAACACTAAGCTATCCTGCCATGAAGAAAGAGAACAGTAATAACTCAGGAAAAGAGAATTGTTGGAGAATAGATAGGAGACATTTAAGAGAAAGAATTTCAAAGGACTGCAAGGGAATGGACTTAAAGAGTGAGAGGATCAAGGGTTAGGAGGCAGCGAATGTCAGTAGAGAAGAGAAGAGCAATACAATGTAAGACTTCTGACAAGGGCTGAGACTCAGTGCTTTATACGTCAGGAGAGACTTCTGAACCAAACAGAGAAACTGAAAGTTGCTCTTTCCTCTGTCATGAGTCATTAATTCCATCCACTTTAATTACTGAAAACAGTAACCTTCGTTCCAAGGAGTTTAAGAATTAAAAGTATAGAACATAACATAATAAAGAAATTAAGTGAAAGAGAAATAATGGAGAATGATGCTCAGTCGGTTTTATTACAATGGACATCACTACAGAGATATTATTGATAACACTAAAAAGATGTGTCATAAATGTGTGTGTTACTCTTCCATCTATCGTTCAGGGGAGATAGGAGTGTGGAAATTTATCTGCTGTACTCAGAAATTTAACTGATATTAGAAAGAACTAAGCTATTTAATTATCAGTAATACTCGGTTTATTTTTTAAAAAGATAAATGCTTTATGACAACTTTGAAATTAATTTTAGTATAAAGAAAAGAGTGTGTTATGGTGAGTTCCTTTTCAAATTGACTTAGGATTCATCTTGTTTGCTTCCAAGTGGCATAAGTGGAAAAGACTTCTCCTGCCAAGGAAGGAGACTCAAAAGATGGCAGTTCAATCCCTGGGTTGGGCATATCCCCTGGAGTAGGAAGTGGCAACCCACTCCAGTATTCTTGCCTCTAAAATTCCATGGACAGAGGAGCCTGGCAGGCTACAGTCCATGGGGCAACAAAGAATCTCACATACACACATCATCTTGTTTACATTGTCTCTAAACAAAATGAATGAAACAAATGGATTCATGCCTACACCCCTTTGAGGTGATGAACTGAAGGCCCACGCTCCCTCCTGGACTGCCCCCCGAACCTCCTTCCATACCGAGCTTCCTACACTCCCCTCTGCTGGTGGAACTCCGCAATGCCCTCTGGAAATATGTCAACCACAACTTGCCTGCCCCTGACCCCCAAGCGCCCTTGCCCCCTTTACAAACTGGGGACATGGTCTACCTGTCTGATAATCCCCAGGGTGATCTAATCCGAAAACAGCAGGGACCATTCAAAATTATCCTCCTTACCCCGACTGCAGCCAAACTCCAGAAGGTACACCTCTGTCACCTAAAACGGACCTCCGATCCTGTGCTGCCCTCCTTAACTGACCCTTATCAGGTCTCCCTCACAGGACCCACCTCCTTAAAAATCACCCAGCGACTCTGTTGATCATCCAAGAAGGCACTGAATGACCTGGACACTCTGCAACCTGCAACTGTTCCTGACCCAACTACTACAAGACCTCTGGACCAGCGCCCCAACAGGAACCTCCTTTGAAGACCTGACCACGCTGGTGTCTCAACTGTGGCTTCAGGGAACCTTCTACAACCTGACTCCAGACGAAATTGATTTCTTTACTTTCATTCCCTATGTCATTCTTCATCCAAATGAACACTGTTCTTCCTCAGATTTAAGCAACCACCAACGTGGGGTCTTCCACCCCTCCCCTGACTGGCCTCTCCCTGTCTGTCTGACTATAACTGCACTCTTAATCTTAGTCCTTGCTGGAGGCCTAGTAACTATCTCCCCTCAGGGGAAAGGCCACCTATCCTTTGTCTTTTCATCAGTATCACCTACATTGTTAGCTGTGTTCTACTCCTAGGGTGCTATTTCCTCCACACTGTCTAACTGACAGACCCATGACTCCCCTGTTCCTTATCCTTGCTGCACTCTCCAGCTTTCTGGATAGTCCCTGCCCCTTCTCAGACATTTATTCCTATGTTCATTCCTCATGTTATGACACAGCTCCAAGACCTTGCACCATGAACCTCGGGGTGGAGGGGGGGAGTACAAATCCCTACTCACTGTTAAAGTACAAAAGACAGAGAGTTTTGTAAGCACCTGCCATAAGCCAAATGGAAGAAACATATGTTTCTATCCCATTACCCACTGGGGGTACTCAGACAGGAGTGGAGTACTAGATCAAAATTGGGAAAAGAAATAAGAGCAAGTTATAAAGAACATAATTTCCTGGTTACAGGTGACCACTGAGCCTTATAAACACCTAGACCTCCTTTCCCAATTACAGCCTTTCCTAAAACCTCACTCTGGCAACCAATACCTTACCCGCCTTCTCAACTTTTCTTTCCAATTCTTCCAGTACACACAACACACATCCCAGGGTTGGATATGCATGTCACTGTCTCCCTCATCACACAGAGCAATTCTCTTACCCTCAACCTGGCTGTCACAGGACAACTATACATCTTCTTCCCAACAAAAAACTATACAACTCATTGGGCCAGTCTCTAACAATGTCCTACTCTCAGCCTCTTCAAACCTAACCTGTATTAACTACTCTAGTCCCAACTACACTGGTCTTACAAACTCTGCTCCCTCCTTCTGCTCCACTTGGGTTCTCTGGAACAGCACAAATAATTGCACCAACCAAAAATCTTCATTCTCTGTGGGACCTATGCATATTCATGTCTCCCCCTTGACCCCCCTGGACCTTGCATCTTGGTCTTCCTGACCCCGGGCCTAACATTCCTCAAAGAAGAAGAGGTAGAACAAATAGTCTACCCACAAGGGGAACTTTCCCACAGAAAAAGACGAGCTGTCATAGCCCTCTCCTGATTGGGACAGGCATAGCGGCAGCCCTAGACACCAGGACCGGGAGCATCTCAACTCAGCCCATTTTTACTACAAGCTATCCCAAGGACTTAATGAGAATATGGAGCAGGTAGTGGAGTCCTTCATTTCAGTCCAAAGACAAATTAACTCATTAGCTCCTGTGGCCCTTCAAAATGCAGAACCTTCTCACTGCAGAAAAGGGAGGGACCTGCCTTTTCCTAGGAGAGGACTGCTGCTATTTTGTTAATGAAACGGACATACTCCAGCACAGAGTCAAAGAACCTAGAGACAAAATTGAACGCCACAAAAAAGAGTTACAAAACCTTTATACTCCCCCAAACCTGTTCCAACAGGCCCTCCCTTGGTAGGTCCCTTTCTTGGGACCATTGGTATTTATCATTTTATTCCTCTTATTTGGACCCTGTCTCTTCAATCTCTTTTAAAGTTTCCTCCAAGAACGGATTCGGGCCATCTCCCGAGACCAAGTCAAGACTGTTCTTTTGCTTGAGACCCTGACGGCTAGAATAGAAAATCAACACTACAGGCCTTAGACTTCCTTCCTCCCAGACCACAAACCTCTGACCCTCATTTATCAGCTCGAAGAAGCCCTGAACATTAACGGTGTCCACCTCTCTTTCTCTTTTTATATATATTCCTTAGGGTCTGGAATGAAGGAAAGTTACAATGGCTTAAAAATAGCCTGGAGTTAAAACTCCCCTCTAGGTCCTCCCCTCCATTCTGTGCAAAACAAAGAACTCTCTTACCCAAAGAAAAAAAAAAAGGACAGTAAAGTTGATTATGCACAGCCCCCAGCTGGTCCGGCCTCTGGCCAATCTCCAGAATTCCTTGCGCCAGCCATTTAAGAGATAACTACTCCGAACAACCTTGGAGAAGAACAGGCCCCCTTAAGACAGTAGCTCTCCACATATATGCCTATATATACTTACTCTTTTCTTGGATTAGTGCAGCAGCTCACTAATCTGACTGCTGCCCCTTCTCGCCTCATTAAAGATGATCTGTTCCTGAAAAGTGCCAGTCTTGTTCTTTTTCCGAACCTCACCTTCTCTAACTTTCTTACCCTACAATCTGTGTATCTGAAGTTATTGATATTTCTCCCAGCAAACTTGATTCCAGCTTGTGCTTCATCCAGCCCGGCATTTCGCATGATGTACTCTGCATGTAAGTTAAATAAGCAGGGTGACAATATACAGCCTTGACATACTCCTTTCCTGATATGGAACCAGTCTGTTGTTTCATGTACAGTTCTAACTGTTGCTTCTTGACCTGCATACATATTTCTCAGGATGCAGGTCAGGTGGTCTGGTATTTGCGTCTCTTTAAGAAATTTCCACAGTTTGTGGTGGTCCATAGTCAAAGGCTTTGGCATAGTCAATAAAGCAGAAGTAGGTGTTTTTCTGGAACTCTCTTGCTTTTTTGATGATCCAGCAGATGTTGGCAATTTGATCTCTGGTTCCTCTGCCTTTTTAAAATCCAGCTTGAGCATTTGGAAGTTCACAGTTCATGTATTGCTGAAGCCTGGCTTGGAGAATTTTGAGCACTACTTTGCTAGCATGTGAGGTGAGTGCAATTGTGCAGTAGTTTGAGCATTCTTTGGCATTGCCTTTCTTTGGGTTTGGAATGAAAACTGACCTTTTCCCATCCTGTGGCCACTGCTGAGTTTTCCAGATTTGCTGGCATATTGAGTGCCGCACTTTCACAGCATCATTGGAGAGTTATAGAAGTAGCGTCAAAGATCACTGATCACAAATCACCATGGCAAATACAAAAGTAAGGAAACAGGTTAAATGTTGAAGCTCTGTACAGAACTGAAAATTGAATTTGAAAGAATTCTCAAAATTAGCTGAGATACAGAGATGAAGTGTGTAAATGCTGTTGGAAAAAATGGCACCGACAGACTTGTTCTATGCAGGGTTGCCACAAACCTTCAATTTGTAAAATATGAGATATCTGCAAAATGCAGTAAAACAAAGCACAATTAAAGGAGGTATGCCTGTCGTTCTCTTTCTGGTCTAAAATGCTCTTATCTCATGGTTGGTTTATCAGTATCTTTTCCCTTTATTGTATACAACTGAAAATATCATGAGCCACATAAAAGCAATACACAAGTCAATATGTGATCAAATGATTTTTTATTTAAAGGAGGCAAATTTTGATTTTCCAATTTTATCTCAAGTGCTTCAAAGATTCTTCACATAATTTAATTTCCATTGTTTTAATACCTATTCTTTTAAAAAAATGCAACAAACTAACTTGTTGACCAGGTTAACCAACTTAAGACGGTTACACTTCTGCTTATCTGTGGCGCCTCACATAACACTGTCCACTAGAGGGCGCCAGACAGTCCTTGTTCCTCTGCTTTTGGAAATGCTCCCCAAGGCTCAGGTGCTTGACCTCCCTGCTGGTGCCTCTCCAGATGTGCGGGGCTTGGGAAGAGGGGAGGGGAATAAAAGTGAGCACTGACCATCTTAACACAATAACTATCCTATGGAGTGTGTCAGCGCTTGTGCTCAGTTTTGAGGGCTTTCTGTGTGATTTTTATGTTACTAAACATGAAACATGAGAATCCATGGAGAATCTTTGTGACTGGGCTTTAGAATCAGTCACACCTGGAATTGAACCCCAGTTTCTGGAAAATAGGTTCTGTGACCTCGGGGAATCTTATTTAACCTCTTCTACATAATATGGATAATAGCAGTGTTTTCATATTTTAAGAGGCAGAGATGTAGAAAATAAACTTATAGTTGACTAATAAGGACCTACTGTATAGCACAGGGAACTCTACTCAATACTTGGCAATGGTCTATATGGGAAAAGAATCTAAAAAGGAGTGGATATATGTATGTATACATACATATATATGTGTGTGTGTATGTATACATATTTCGCTGATTCACTTTGCTGCACACCTGAAACTAACACAACACTGTAAATCAACTATATTCTAATAAAAATTAAAGGAAAAAAGAAGCAAAGTGCATAGCACAGGGCTTGGCACACAGGGGCTGTTTGAGAAGTAGCTGTATTTGCTAGACTATGGCCTAGAAATTTAAACGGAGAAGCAGAACGTTAGGTACTATACCCCATGACCCAGTACTCAAGTCAGAAACAGCATTCGCCTCTAATGGTTAAGGAAGCTATGAGATCAAGACTATTTTCTTCTGTGAGGAGGAGCAGTCATGGGGAGCTACTTCTATGATCAGCATTCATCAGGATTTTATGGGTGTACAGGGTTCAATTTGAAGCCCTTTGTTTGAAGCAAGATGTAGAAAACTTGGAGAAAGCTCAAAAGAGAGTGACTAAAAATGATTAGTTTAGGAAATGGGTCCTTGGAGGAAAAGCTAAAGAAGTTTGGATTATTTCACACGAAGAAAAGTATTGTGGGAGGTGGGGAGACAGAGAGGGAAATGTGAACGTGATGGATTTTATTTAAATTTCAGTTTAAATCATTAGGCACAAAAATTGCACTTTAAGATGTGGTTCTTAGGAAAAGCCCACTTCTATAAGCTATGTTGTTTATAACATAGGTAGATACCTAGATGCTGGTTTGTTTTTTCCCCTCAGAAGTTATTTGCTATACATTTTAAACAGTAATTTATTTTTTTTCACATTATTGCTGCAGTTGCAGAAGAAAATGAGGGTGCTTTTTTTTTTTTGAGGAATTATTAAGATCAATTAGAGCAGAAACTTTTTAATTCTTTGGGAGGAAAGGTGAGTTAACTCTTAATTCAAAGATGACTTTCCCCTGATGTACTAAGACAACAACCATCTCCTGAAATAAGGCATGCAAAACATTTTATTTAACCAAAAATAGCAAGCTTTATATACAAGGTGTGCATTTGTTTTTGTCAGCAAATGACATCTTTAATTACTTTTTAGCAAAGTAAGCGAGCATATTTGTTATTTTAGCCACACCTGTGAACTGTGCTTTTTAAAAAACAAAATAGACATCATTTACTCAAGTCAGTGGAGAAAAAATTGAAATATTGAGCTTCATGGTCTAGTCTCCTTCTCCTTTTCCTTTTTATTCCTGTCCTGGGAAAACAAGAGCCTCTTAGTTTTTTTCAGTTCCTAAATGTTTTCTCAATTTAAAATAAATTAGTTCAATGGAAGTAAACATTCTTCCTACACCTGTGAAAGAGCTACTGTTGCTAAAAATTAGATCATTGCTTTAAAGATCTAGGGTGAATTCAGGTGTTTAAATACTTTTCTCTAATCTACTGTATACATTTCTTTCTAGTCTGATCAACAAATGCTGGTTTTGAGTGGTTTAACCTCTGTCTTTTAGCCACTTCTCCTTGGCTTGGAGGGATCTGGGCAGCTCTGCTTGGGAGCGAGCCTAGCAGGAAATCAGCAAGAAAGGAGCCAAAGGCCATGTGAGGTACCTTAAGACCTATTTACATATTTTTCTTAAAAGATACATGAATAAATTAGATTTTGTAATCCCAGTTCTGTGTTGCTGTTGTTCGGTTGCTCAGTAGTGTCCTACTCTTTGTGACACGGTATACAGCAACACACCAGGGTTCCCTGCCCTTCACCATCACCTGGAGTTTGCTCAAACTCATGTCCATTGAGTTGGTGATGCCATCTAACCATCTCATCCTCTGTCACCCACTTCTCCTCCTTCCCTCAATCCTTCCCAGCATCAAGGTCTTTTCCAATGAGTTGTATAGCTCTATGATAATAATCTAAATTTTGACCAACCTTAAATAAAAACTGATTTGGCATAGGTTTTATTTATTTACATCTTAAAAAACATTTTTATTAGTAAAGTAAATTAATATATTTTTGAAGAACAATAAAATAAAATCCAAAAAATTTCAAATCATTAAGTGATTTTTAAAAAATCAGTGATTTTAAAAAATTTTTAATTTATCCTGAGTTTTAATAATGTGAAAGGATGAAATTCATAATAAATATAATAAAGTTTTGGTTTAGTGGTCCCTAGTGAAGATAATAAAAATGAGCAGTTATACTCAAAAGCTTAATTAGTTCTTAGCTAGAGTCGGAGAAGGCAATGGCACCCCACTCCAGTACTTTTACCTGGAAAATCCCATGGATGGAGGAGCCTGGAAGGCTGCAATCCATGGGGTCGCTGAGGGTTGGACACAACTGAGCGACTTCACTTTCACTTTTCACTTTCATGCACTGGGGAAGGAAATGGCAACCCACTCCAGTGTTCTTGCCTGGAGAATCCCAGGGATGGGGGAGCCTGGTGGGCTGCCGTCTATGGGGTTGCTCGGAGTCGGACACGACTGAAGCGACTTAGCAGCTGCAGCAGAGTCATCCTATCACCCAGTTTAGTGTGTTAGAAGGAGAGAGTGCTCCATCTAAGTGCACTCTTTGAGCAGGTGACCCAGCAAAGGAAACGAATTCTCACAGGGCTTTTCAGCAAGTTAGAGGGAGGGCAGGGATGAGAACACAGAGTGGTGGGAATTCATCGGGGAATGTTTCCTGCTACTTAACACCATCACTCCAAGAGAAACAGGTTTTTTTTTTTTTTTTTAAAAAAACTCAAGATTCAAAAAACTAAGATCATAGCATCCAATCCCATCACTTCATGGCAAAAAGAAGGGGGAAAGTAGAAGCAGTGACAGATTTTTTCTTGAGCTCCAAAATCACTTTGGATGGTGACTGCAGCCATGAAATTAAAAGGCACTTGCTTCTTGGAAGGAAAGCTATGACAAACCTAGAGAGCTTATTAAAAAGCAGAGACATCACTTTGCTGACAAAGGTCCATACAGTCAAAGCTATGGTTTTTTCAGTAGTCCTGTAGAAATGTGAGAGTTAGACCATATAAAAGGTTGAGTGCCAAAGAACTGATGCTTTCTAATTGTAGTGCTGGAGAAGACTCTTGAGAGTCCCTTGGACTGCAAGGAGATCAAACCAGTCCATCCTAAAGGAAATAAAACCTGAATATTCATTGGAAGGCCTGATGCTGAAACTGAAACTCCAATACTTTGGCCACCTTATGCGAAGAGCTGATTCACTGGCAAAGACCCTGCTGGAAAAGATTGAAGGCAAAAGGAGAAGGGGGTGGCAGAGGATGTGATGGTTAAATAGCATCACTGACTCATTAGACATGAGTTTGAGCAAACTCTGGGAGATAGGAGAAGACAGAGGAACCTGGCGTGCTGCAGTCAGTGAGGTCACAAAGAGTGGGACGTGACTGAGCAACTGAACAACGAGGGTGGGGACAGGGATGAGAACTCAGAAGCGGTGGGAAGTCACTGGTGGTTGTTTCTGGCTAACCAACACCATCACGCCAAGAGCGATGGCTTTTCTCCAGGAGAGGAAAAATGTTTAATCTTTTTCTCACTAGATTTGAAAGAAAATGAGAGATGCTCTGTCTTACATGCTATCCTTAGAAAGAATTTTTGTGCTTGACCAAGACAAGGTCAGTGATACAAGCTTCTTGGTAATAACTTTTAAAAAGCTTAGGTGGTAGTTTCTCTAAAGGGCCCAGAATTGTACTCAACTGGCGCCTGAAGCTCCTGGAATTTTCCTCCCATTTCTGTGCTGGAAAATTGAGGCTGTTATTTAAAGAACAAGCTTTAACTTGTTAATGCTGCAAGGAATACCCTGTCCATGGAGTTCCAGAACTAGCTGCCACTATAACCGAGGGTTTTAGTGATTGAATTAGGGGTAAAAAAATGAATGATTTCTGGTATCCACCCATACTGTTTTGAGTTCACAGAAACATGAATTAAAATATCCCCTTGAAAGAAATAATTAAAGAAGGATTATGATCTGAAACCTCCAAAATCATACAGGTGGCACATTTGCAAATTGGTATATTGGGCTGACTTTGTTAAATTCTACTAAGTAAATGAGAACCAGATTTCCAATGAGGTGAGACTGTATAGTGCATTAGTCAGGATTCTCCAGAGAGACAGGAGATAGTTATACATACGTATGTATGTACGTATGTATGAAGAGAATAATTATGGGGACGTGGCTCTCACAATTATGGAGGCTGAGAAGTCCCACAATCTGCTGTCTGAATGTTGGAGACCCAAGAAAGCCAGGGCTATAATTTAGCTCAAATTCAGAGGCCTGAGAACTAGGAAAGGCAATGGTTTGAATCCCAGTACACGGACAGAAGAACAGACGTCCCAGCTCAACAAGTAAAGGTGCAAATTCCTTCTTCCTCTGTCTGTGTTGTATTCTATTCAGACCCTCTACAGACTGGAAGACACAGCCCACGTAGGGGAGGGCTGTCTACTGAGTTCATTGATTCAAATGCTAATCTGATCTGGAAGTACTCTGGCAAGCACTCCCAGAAATTAGAGAAATAATGTCTAATCTGGGCACCATTCTGACTAAAATTAACCATCTCCTGCAGCAAGAAAACCGATGTCAAGGATGGAATCTTCCTGGGGAGAAACAAAGATTTCTACCTTAAAGTTTTCATGTTAGCGATAAAAATGTAAAGAATCTTCAAATCAATTAAATGAACTTGAGTAAGTGTGATGAACATTAATTATATGTTTTGCCATGTTAAATATTGTTTTATTTTAAAATTAGAATGTTTATGGTTTAGGCTAACATTATTAGTCTTATTTAATTTCACAATCAGGCTTTCCCCTCCTCTAGTTTCTTTCCTCACATATACTATCCAATTAATAAGCCTATATTTTCGAATATTTGGACTTCCCAGGTCACCTAGTGATAAAGAATCTGCCTGCCAATGCAGGAGATGCAAGAGACTGGAGTTCTCGATCCCTGAGTTGGGAAGATCCCCTGGAGTAGGAAATGGCAACCCACTCCAGTGTATTTGCCTAGAAAATTGCATGGACAGAGTAGCCTGGTGGGCTACCGTCCATGGGGTTTCAAAGAGTCGGATACCACTGAGCACACGGCATGCTGAATATTTATATCCCCCATACTAAGAAATTTATCACTTAAATATTTGATTTAAGTCCATAAAAAGAGCATTAAAAGTTCACCAGTACTGTCTTCTATTTCTGAGGTATCTATTAGTATATATTGCAGGGTGCATTTTACCATTAGTATATACAAGTTTCCTCTCATCTTTCATTACCATAGCCACATAAAATGAAAAAGACCCTAAATTGTGTAGTTTTAGAAACTTTATCCTTTATCTCAAGTTAACAAAGATTGCTTTATAAGATGGAATCAAACTATCATAAGAGGCTGTTCATATTTTTATTTTAAACCTTTATATTTTTACTACAGTTTCAATTATTTAAGAAAAAAATACTCTCCTTTGAAATCTTTGCTTTCTTATTCAAAGTGAAAGACATTTTTTCATCATTGATTCTATTGTTTCAAGCCTGAAGCCATTTAAATTAATTTTTATATACTGTACTCAGTTTAGTAAAATATTTAGGGCTTTCATAATAGTGTAAATCATTAGACTGTAATTACACTAACTTGGTACAGAGACTAATAGTTCTGTTGGAATACAACAGTGATGCATGATGGCCTTATTAATATAATAGTCCTGAAACACCAAGAATATTAAAAAAAATTAATCATAGTTACAGTCTGTATTTAGTTACAGGTTATAAAGAAAACTACTTATAATTTTACTACTGTTCTTACAGCCTCTTGGAGAGGCCCTAAACAATTTCAATAAAGGTTTAGAAAGTTTCAAGCATGGTTTCAGTACTCCTTGATGATCTGCCTGTAATTTAGTGAATGTTAAAATAAGAGCCAGGCTACTTTAATTCCTTAAGATTGATCTATTTGTTCAAATCCATCCCTTCATGGTTACTAAATGCCCCCGGCAAAAAAGGCAGAGAGATGTCAGAGGAAGCTGGATTCTGTATCCTGCCTTGTTCACTTTCCTCACTAGATTGTAAGCTTGATGAATTCAGAGTGCTTTGTATATCTCTTCATCTTGAGCATGCGTTACATGGATGGGGCTTAATAAACATATGCTGTATGAATGAATGAAAAAATGAATGCCCAGAATCCAATACATTAATCAGGCCATATTTGATCACTATATGTTTAGTGTCTTCAGCTCTTTTTTGCTTTCTACCTCTTATGCTCTGCAGATCAGCCACCTTAAAAATCCTTTCTCTTAGCATTTTTCTCTCCAGTCAGAGAGTGAACATGGCAAAACTCCAAGATTTATATTTTGGATAATGAGGGAAGTATGTGCACTCATTTTAATTTATAAGAACTCTTTACTGGAATATCTAGCATTCTTGAAGCCAATAATAAAGTAGACTTTAATGATTAGTTTTAAGTTTGAGTACTCTTTGCAGAAAGCCAGGCTCCACTCGGCAGATCATCTATGATCTTGCTAAACCATCTGCCTGTTGCACAGTTTTTGGAGCCCCTAGCACCATCATATCAACACAGATGACCCACTTGCTTCTGTAAAAGTCTCTTTATCCAAGCACCATATCCTGCCTACTGTAGGAGAACAAAATTTGCCACTCCAAATATCTCTTTGACATAAGGACTATTTTGAGCTAAAACAATCAACGCCCTGAAGACCAGACAAAATACTTTGATTTTCCCCTTAACTGTCTAAAAAATGTACATGGAGGACCTGTTCAGGAAGGGCGCCATTACCATACATAACTATGTTATGAACCTGGTGGGAGGGACCTAGCAAAGTCTGTTAGTATTCCTCTGTGTCCCTTTGTCTCTGCACTGCCCAGCAAACATTTGTTTACCAAACATTTGCTTTTTCATCTCTATGTCAATCGCCTTTCTCCCCTTTGAAGTCTCAAGTCATTGCCCTCAACATCCTCTTTTGTCTTTAGCTGAAAATAATATTTAAGGTGACGGTTCTTTGGCCTTTGACAAGTTACTCAGTTTTTCTGAGTCTCTTCCATGTATGTGCTGTGCTGTTCTTAGTTACTCAGTCACATCCAACTCTTTGCAACCCCATGGACTATGGCCCGCCAGGCTCTTCCATTGGTGGGGATTCTCCAGGCAAGAATACTGGGGTGGGTTGCCATGCCCTCTTCAAGGGGATCTTCCCAACCCAGGAATTGAACCCAGGTCTCCCACATTGCAGGGGAATTTTTTACTATCTGAGCCATCAGGGAAGCCCAAGAACACTGGAGTGGGTAGCCTATCCCTTCTCCAGAAGATCTTCCCGACCCAGGAATCGAAACAGGGTCTCCTGCATTGCAGGTAGATTCTTACCAGATGAGTTGCCAAGGAAGCCCCTCTTCCATTCATATATGCTATTAAACTTTAGTTGATTTTTCTCCTACTAATCAATTTAATTCTTAGACCAGCCAGAAGGACCTGGGAAGGTAGAGGAAAATTTCTTCCTCCCAGACACTTTATATTTTTCACTAATCTCACTATGCTTTGGCTTTGGCAATTTTAACCCACAAGATTAGGGAGCCTCTATTTTTCTAGGGGGGCTTTACTGGTGGTTCAGTGGTAAAGAATCTTCCTGCCAATGTAGGAGACATGGGTTCCATCCCTGGGTCAGAAAGATTCCCCTGGAAAAGGAAATGGCAACCCACTCCAGTATTCTATCCTGGGAAATCTCATGGACAGAGAAGCCTGACAGTCTACAGTCCATGGAGTTGCAGAGTCAGATATGACTTAGCAATGAAACAACAACAGGAACAGTTCTTCTAGGGATGAGAACCAATGCTTATTTCCCTCTTTCTGCATTAGTGTATACAGTAAATAGTGTTTCTTTTTTTTCTTTTTTCTGATTTTAGCTTTTAGAAGTCAAGAAAAATCTTGAGAAAAGTTTCAATAATCTGGGTTCCACCAGTGGTTGTGCTGAGCGTCTATTGTTCTGAATTAACTTCTTTAAAATACATGTGTAAAATTTATCTACTAACTGCTAGTAGTAACTCATAAATATAAATATTAAATGGCATAAAATATAACCAGCCCATGATTACCTCAGGGACACCCGACATAAAGACTTGACTGGATAATTTTTGGAAAAGAACATACCAGTGAGTATAGAAATGCATGTTTAATTATTTAAACACAGCCTATGGAGCCCCTGCTGTGTGTAAGGGGTTAATTTGCTAAGAACAAGATAAATAATGATGGATCTGATAGTGATCTCACCATTAAGAGAAGGAAAGAGGTATATTTATTAATGTATAAAATGTGTACACTGTGAGAAATAAAAACCTATAGGTGTCAACAGTTACATTTAGGTATAATATAGACATTTATGATTAAAAAGAAATTTAAAATTCAGCACGTCAACTTTACCATTAACCTCCCCAACATGTGGCTATCTGGCCTAGACTTAAAAATCACAGGAGACAGGAAATACACTACACCCCCCAAGACAGCCTGTTTCAATTTTATGAATTAGAGCTTAAAGCTGTCTTCCTACAATTTCATCTCTCCATTGTCCAATTTTAGGAAGAATCCTATCCAGCCACTTTTGCTGTCCTTGATACCTGATTGGATTTCTCACCCTTCACCACCCTTGATCGTGTGTGATCAGCCTGACCTGCTAAAGCAAGAATCCTGCGAGGTTGCTTTAGCCAGAATGCCTCCTCACCCCTGATATTTTCTCTTAGCAATTCTCCATCCACCAACCCTCCCAACACCCACCCCGTAGCTATAAACCCTTACTTTTTTCTTGTGCTCAGAGTTGAATGATCACTTCACAATAGGTAATAGGTAGTCCCTTTATCTATTACAACAGTCCCCTGTTGAGTGATTCTTCAGTACTGTCTTTAATGAGTCATGAATTATTTTTAATCTAATAGCTAAAAAGAGGAAAATTTTTATTCCTGTGTTTCTTTTTATATATTCTTCAGATTGTCCCATCTTTCATAGCACAAATCATGGATAAATAAGCCTCATTTTGCTAACTGCATAGTTTAAAATCTAAGGACTAATCTTTACATGATTTGCCTTAGAAAGTTCCAAAGTGTGTTTAAAATACAAAAGCTTCTCTTTGAAGCTATGATTAACTACATACTATACCTTTGGATGAGGCTAGGGTTCTGATCAATATTTAATAATGATTTCATGGTAAATGGGTGGGTATGCTCATTAGAACAGTGAGAAAAGGGTGCATTTTAATGGAGAATTAACAAATGTAGCTCCAGGCAGGGGATATTTGCTTTAGAGATTTGTTGTAATTTAAAATAAGGTGTTTCAAATATAGCATTCCATGCATTTCTTTTAAATGACAAATTGTGTCCTAGATCTAAGAGTGTTAGCATTATTATGATGGATGTGATCTGAGATGAGGTCTGAACAGCTTAAATAAATTAACATTGTGAAAACATGGCTCAAAACAATTTGGAATGGCTTCAGCTTTTAATTCATTCTGACACAAGATGTATTTTCTAGGCTCTTAAATTCGGTAACATAAGTTAAAACTTTTTGTAAAGTCCTCTACTTATTTCCCCTTCCCTTGGGATATCAGTTGGTCCAAGATCTCTTTCCCTTGGGCTAAAAGGTTAAATTCAACCTTAAGAAAATCTTCTTAGGTCTAAAGAAGATTTCTAGAGTTCAAAAAAATTAATAACAATAGACAAATAAAGATTTAATAGCAACTATTGTAATTCTATTACTCCAGGTGTTTCTTGACTTCCTACTTTTGCATTCCAGTCCCCTATAATGAAAAGGAAATCTTTTTTGGGTGTAAGTTCTAAAAGGTCTTGTAGGTCTTCTTAGAACCGTTCAACTTCAGCTTCTTCAGCGTTATTCGTTGGGGCATAGACTTGGATTACTGTGATATTGAATGGTTTGCCTTGGAAACGAACAGAGATTATTCTGTCGTTTTTGAGATTGCATCCAAGTACTGCATTTCAGACTCTTTTGTTGACCATGATGGCTACTCCATTTCTTCTGAGGGATTCCTGCCTGCAGTAGTAGATATAATGGTCATCTGAGTTAAAATCACCCATTCTAGTCCATTTCAGTTCACTGATTCCTAGAATGTCGACATTCACTCTTGCCATCTCTTGTTTGACCACTTCCTGTACTCATCTCACACTCTAGTAAAGTAATGCTCAAAATTCTCCAAGCCAGGCTTCAGCAATATGTGAACCGTGAACTTCCTGATGTTCAAGCTGGTTTTAGAAAAGGCAGAGGAACCAGAGATCAAATTGCCAACATCCGTTGGATCATGGAAAAAGCAAGAGAGTTCCAGAAAAACATCTATTTCTGCTTTATTGACTATGCCAAAGCCTTTGACTGTGTGGATCATAATAAACTGGAAAATTCTGAAAGAGATGGGAATACCAGACCACCTGATCTGCCTCTTGAGAAATTTGTATGCAGGTCAGGAAGCAACAGTTAGAACTGGACATGGAACAACAGACTGGTTCCAAATAGGAAAAGGAGTACATCAAGGCTGTATATTGTCACCCTGTTTATTTAACTTATATGCAGAGTACATCATGAGAAACGCTGGACTGGAAGAAACACAAGCTGGAATCAAGATTGCCAGGAGAAATATCAATAACCTCAGATATGCAGATGACACCACACTTATGGCAGAAAGGGAAGAGGAACTAAAAACCTCTTGATGAAAGTGGAAGTGGAGAGTGAAAAAGTTGGCTTAAAGCTCAACATTCAGAAAACAAAGATCATGGCATCCGGTCCTACCACTCCATGGGAAATAGATGGGGAAACAGTGGAAACAGTGTCAGACTTTATTTTT
>NW_011495027.1:13629154-13645195 GCF_000754665.1 Bison bison bison
ACTTTGGCCACCTCATGCAAAGAGTTGACTCATTGGAAAAGACTCTGATGCTGGGAGAGATTGGGGGCAGGAGGAGAAGGGGACGACAGAGGATGAGATGGCTGGATGGCATCACTGACTCAATGGACGTGAGTCTGAGTGAACTCTGGGAGTTGGCGATGGACAGGGAGGCCTGGTGTGCTGCGATTCATGGGGTCGCAAAGAGTCGGACACGACTGAACGACTGATCTGATCTGATTGTAATACTGAGGCAAACTGAAAGAGGAAACATGACCAGTCATTTACTACATAACATAACAGCAGGTATAGAATATGCAACAGCAGATCTGAAAACAGAAAATTGCCATTTCATCACAAAGAGAATGAAAGGGAAGACAGCAGTTTATAATGACCATTGAGAACTTGAATTAGGATCTATTTATTAATATTTGCAGATAAGTAAGTGGTTAAAATGGAGATCTTTGAAGGTAAAAGCAATCTATTCCCCATATAGAGCTAATCAGTCTTGAGGGATAGCCAGAGACAATATAGATCTTCACCCCATGATGGAGACTATTTTAGGGGAGTCAGGCTTATTACTGAACTTTGAGTAGGCTTTCTTCTTTCCGCTGAGAATGATCTGGAGAATGGACTTTCTCATGGGATAGTCCAAACAAACCACTGCTGTAGCTGAGGTGGTATTTGCTACCAAGGCAATTGTCCCCAAATCATACCCTGGCCCTCCCTCAAGTGGAAACCAATTGCTCTTATCTAAATTTCCAGAGGAAGCTGCAAAGAGAAAAATAAGAACTATTCAGAACCAACTAGCCACAAGATGGCAGAAAGTTTTGACTTCTAGTAGACCTTGAATCTCATTATATGCTCACTGTAATGTATTAACATGGGTTTCCCAGGTGAGGCTAGTGGTAAAGAATCCACTTGCCAGTGCAGCAGATGTAACAGACCCAGGTTCAATTCCTGGGTTGGGAAGATCTCCAGAGAAGGAAATGGCAAACCACTCCAGTATTTTTGCCTGAAGAATCCCACAGACAGTGGAGCCTGGTGGGCTCACAGTCCATGGGTTCCAAAAAGAGTCAGATAGGACTGAGCACTTGTCAGCAGAATTCATTAGCATGATAAATGACACACCCATCATCTACATGACTGTTGACAGTTTCCATGACAACAAAAGGAAAAGTCCATACAAGGACTTAAAAGGATTTTTGTATCAAACACACACCAAGCCACACTCCTGTTATTGGATGTGAATATTCCTCCCACTCTTTCCAATTCCCTCCCTTTTACCTTGACCCTCTTATGTGTGGTATCTGTTCCAGAACTGAGTTGTGAAGTTGATTTGTGAACTATGTTCTCTAATCTCCATTCTTTGGTCATTGAATAAAGCTTGTGCTGTACCAGTCTCAACATCAGTTTTGTTATTGGCTGTATCTTACTGTGGGTGGAGAGATGGAAGAAGAACATCCTTGCCTGATTACAAGGGGTTTTGGTTGGACTAGAATCCTGGCATGGGTTTAGTCCATATATTGAGTGGGTCAAAAAGTTTGTTTGGGTTTTTCTATAACATCTGACAGAATACTTTCTTAGTAAGATTCGAGCTGGAGGATCTAAATAAATAATCATGTGTGTGGTTTGCATGTGTGCTAAGTCACTTTAGTCATGTCCAAGTCTTTGTGACCTCTTGACTGTAGCTCACCAGCCTCCACTGTCCATAGGATTCTCCAGGCAAGAATACTGGAGTGGGTTGCCATGCCCTCCTCCAGGGGATCTTCGCGACATAGGGATTGAACCCACATGTCTTTTGTCTCTTGCATTGATAGGCAGGTTCCTTATCACTAGTGCCACCTGGGGGTGTGTTGCAAGGTGTGTGATTAGCACCAGAGAATGTAAGTGTGTGATAATAATTCCATTGATAGTTGAAATTCTGTGTTCTTATTCACTTTGTTCCAGCATCCTTCTATATCTCATTTGTAGAAATAGTCTTCAACTCTTTGACAGATTTTCCTATAAGTATTTGGAGAGAATTGAGAGAACTGAAATAGTAACATAGCTGACTATCTCCAAGCCAGTAACTCAGTTTCTCCCCCGCCCCAAAATTAGTGATATTCCAAGAAAGATCAACAAAAAAACTATGCTGTCAATAAATTTTTCTATGACTTGTATACACATTTATACCAAATTGTTCTTATTATTATGCATTCATAATTGACCTTTAAGGAATGGTGTTTCCTATACCCAAAAGATCCAGGTAATGATGTGACCTGATGTGAAAATGCAGTCTCCATTCCATCTTCTACTTGGTGTGAATTCCATATTGGTGTTTTATGTTTATTTGATTATTGCTGATCCATGTCACATATTTTCTCATATTTTCAAAATGTATTTGTGATATTAAATATTTATAAAGAAGATAATTTTAAAACAGAATCTTGAAGTTTTTAATGCTATCTGAGTCAAATAAGTAGTATGTTTGGATATTGTTACAGCTTTTGGATTCTGAAGAAAAGAGGAAATAAGCTATCCAAGATGAAGTGATAAATGGTGTTTAGAGCATTATAATATGTTACAGGCTATGGCATATATACCCACTCCAGTGTTCTTGCCTGGAGAATCCCAGGGATGGGGGAGCCTGGTGGGCCATCGTCTATGGGGTCTCACAGAGTCGGACACGACTGAAGCGACTTAGCAGCAGTAGCAGCAGCAGCAAGCCATATATGCAGTTTGCATTCCTCTTATTGAAACTGAGTCCTCCTAAAACCCAGTTCCCATGCCAAGCTTATGATTAACTATCCAAAACTTTGTTCCATTTCTTGTCCTGCCCCCATTCCCTTCAGTATTGAAGAATATCAAAGAAAAGAGGGAATTGAAATTGAACAGGGCCCTGTGGGATCCCCCCAGTACAAAAGCTCCTCCATGTCACCTATTTCTTGTTTGTGGAGAAAAAGCTTTAGTCTCCTAGGTTTTCTCTGAGTTGCAAAGAGCAGATTCAAGCAGTTATTAATTAGGGAAATGAAGGAAGGCAGAGACAAAGGAAAAGCAGTTAAATAAGAAAAGTAATGAGAACAATTCAGTGATCGAGTCCTAGTTCCTCCTCAAGAGATGTACCTAACAAATTGACACATACCTTTGAGTCGTTTTTCAGGAACCAAGACCACCAACCAGGTGGAGGATGATGACTACATGCTGACCATGAGGAGCATGTAAAACCCAGACTGGACGGAACTAGAAGGTTGGTGATTAAGATTCCTGAAACATCAGCCCAGTACCACACCACCAACCAATCAGAAGAAAGTCATGCACCCTGTTATCTTCACTCTAAATGCTGCCTTTAAAAATATTTCCCTGAAAGCCATCTGGGAGTTCAGATCTTTTGAGCATGAACTGCCCATTTTCCTTGCTTAGAGCCTTGCAAATAAAGGCTGTATACAACTTCATCACAACCCAATGCCAGGAAACTAGCTTTACTATAAAGCAGGTGAGCAGACCCAAGTTCATTTTGGCAACATTATCATTGTAGAATAACTGATAAATTAGTTTTCCTACAAATGCCTTTTAACCATTTTGCAGAGAAGACAAAATACAAGAATGTACTCGGTGCTATACTTGATTAGAGGATCTGGTTCAGTCACATTGTTCCTCACTTTAAGAAAGAATTTGCAAAAGAACAAGTAGGAGGGAGAGGAAAAGTAAGAGTGGAAGGAAGTGCTTCTAGGAGAAGGCAGCAAAGTCGGAGTTGGAAAATAAGAGGGAAAGGGGGTAGTAGCCAAGTAAGGAGGGAATCCCAGGCCGAGTGCTGTGGAGGGTTACTTCTTCCTTATCCAGTGATGGCTTCTCTGAAGTGAAGTTATGCATCAGAGTTATACCTTTGTAGTACCAAGAAGCGGGAATTTCATCTGCCCTCTCAGGTCAGTTGCTAGCTAAGAACCTTTTCACGGTCATAAACTCGTAGTACTCCTGCTCCCCGAGCCTGTGAACAAAGCTACTCCAGTTGTATGAGAAGTCCTCTCAAGGAAAGAACAGAGGGAAGGCAAAAGGGAGGCTCCTGAAAATGGTGGAAAAGTTCAGAGATCTGGGAGCATCATTGACAGAGCTTTCTTCATCCTGAAGAAAGCACCTAGTGGTGAGGTTAATCAAAATGGGAGTGTCAGGTACTCTCCCTATGAAAAAATATTCATATAAGTGTTCAGACTCACTAGGTAATGGCTTCCTAGGAAAGTTAGCTTAAATTTTATGGCATGAATCACTGTCAATTTATAATAATTGCATTTTATATCATGCTTTTAATATGAATTTCACATTCCTATTTCTTTTCTTATATGTTGTTAATCATAATAACCATAACTTCTGTACTTCAGTGGGATTAGCATTCCCTTATGAACTAGAACTATTAAATCATTAATAGTCCCTCTATGATTTTTCTACTCGACTTGTTATGACACTTTAATAATTTCATCAGAGTTTAGGTATTGTAAAATGTTATAATTTATACTGCTGGGCTCCAAACACAATGCATTAATAAAGCAAAACCCTTCAGTTAAAATATTAAATAAGTTAATACTACATGGAAAACAACCACATGAATTACTCTCAATATTACTTATTTAGTTTTTAATTTTAATTTTCCTTTTACTTGATTATACAGAAATTGCAAAAATATCATAGATGCTTTTTGCAAAATTACTCATGAATCTTATATTTTATGAAGACACATTTTTGTGGCTCTGACCAGTACTTACTTGCATCAGATATTAGATAAGTTGAAAAATCTACAAGCCATGTGTCTTTCAGTGTTGACTCTGTCACTTGTAACAGTTTACACCTGGGAACAAAAAAAGTTGGCCTATACAGCCATACAACTTTCAGAATAGCCAGATTATAAATCTGCTACTTACTGAAGGCCATAGACAACAAGCACTTCTCTCTTTTTCCCAGATTTCTGTTCTTCTCCATCTCTACTTGCAGACTGAATAAGCCTGTATCTCTCTTTTATAGAACTTTGTTGAAAGTGAGAAGTAATTGTTGTACATCACCATTTGGAGTTTTCCCTACATTTCTTCCTATTGCTACACCTTTCAGGAAATTGCTTTCTAAATATGGGCTGAAGTGTAAACACTTGTTTAAAGAACAAAGCACTTATCGCCTTTCCAGATTCTGATATTTGAAATTCTGATTTTGATATTTGAATCTTCTGATCATCTTGTATTTTAAGGTTTATTATGGAAGCTACTTCAGTACAGGTATCAAATTTTATGACAGTTAGCATGTAGGTTTTGCAGAAAATAGAGACCCGAATCACAGTGGTATGGACAATATGTAAGTACATTTGTTTCTCTTTCTCTGATAACAATCTGGAGGTAGAAATTCCAGAGCTAATGTGACAGCTTTGTTCCACCAAGATGTACAAGGATCCAAAGTTCTCCCATCTTGTTGCCCTCTCTACCATATGGTGCAAAACTATTTGATACCAACTATCCTTTCAAACAACAGTGTGTTAGAAAGGAGGAAATAAAGATAGTGTTTCTCTTTAAAGAAAAAGTTATAGGCTTTGTTTGCATTCACACTCATTTGTCACTCCTTTATTAAATAGCCACGCCTGAAGCTGAAAAGAAGCTGAGAGATGTGTTCTTTATTCTGGGAAGCCATACACCAAGCTAAATATCCTGTTACAGTGGAAGAACTGAGGTATTGATCTTTAAGGACCTTTGTCAGGCCCTGCACACTGCAGCACACTGAATAATAATGTACAGTTCAATTAAACAGGAGTACCTAATAATTATCAACTGTGCAACGGACCACATGGCTTCTAAACATTCAATGGATAGTTTAAGGGAACTAGAATGATAGATGGAAGAATAAATGTCTTCATAATGGAGACAAATATACTCTCAAAATGGGAGCTGTTTTATTAGCAACTTTATTAAGGATTAATCTACATACAACAAATGGCACATTTAAAGTTTACAATTTGCTAAGTTTTGATACATACATATTCCATGAAAGCACCATCATTATCAAGATAATAAACATATCCATCACTGCCGATGTTTTCCTCATGTTCCTGCCCACCACTTCTCTTGTCTGTTACCTACTCACCCTAGTCCAAACAACAGCTGATCTGCTTGATGTCACTATAAATTAGCTTTTATTTCATAGACTTTTAAGTAATAAAATATACAATATCTATGACTATGAAACTGAAAAACTGTTTTCCAAGGTAGTTTTATACCATTTTAAAACAACAAGTGCTTCACTTCAGTTCAGTTCAGTCGCTCAGTCGTGCCTGACTCTTTGCAACCCCATGAATCGCAGCACGCCAGGCCTCCCTGTCCATCACCAACTCCCAAAGTTCACTCAGACTCACGTCCATCGAGTCAATGATGCCATCCAGCCATCTCATCCTCTGTCATCCCTTTCTCCTCCTGCCCCCAATCTCTCCCAGCATCAGAGTCTTTTCCAATGAGTCAACTCTTCGCATGAGGTGGCCAAAGTACTGGAGTTTCAGCTTTAGCATCATTCCTTCCAAAGAAATCCCAGGACTGATCTCCTTCAGAATGGACTGGTTGGATCTCCTTGCAGTCCAAGGGACTCTCAAGAGTCTTCTCCAACACCACAGTTCAAAAGCATCAATTCTTCGGCGCTTAGCTTTCTTCACAGTCCAACTCTCACGTGCATACATGACCACTGGAAAAACCATAGCCTTGACTAGTGCTTAGTGGTCATCATATACCTTCCCTATTGAAGTGTCTGTTCAAATGCTTTAACAATTTTTTTAGGTTGTTCTCTTTCTTCTTGAGTTTTGAAAAAATCTTATCTATTCCAGATAAAAGTTCTTTATTAGATATGTGATTTGTAAATATTTTCTCCAAAACTGTGTCTTGTATTTTCATTCTTTTAACAGAGTCTTTTGGAGAGTGCATTTAAAATTTGGTGAAATTCAGTTTATCAAAGTTCTCTTTTATATACTTGCTTTTTGAGTATATTTAAGAAATCTTTGCCTAATCCAATATCACAAAGATTGTCTAGATCTTTTTTTCTGGAAGGATTATGGTTTTAGTTTTTTCATCTTGGTCTAAAATTAATTTTGAGTTTATTTTTTTTAATATGCTGTGTGGTATGGATTAGGAGGACATGGCAGCCCACTCTAGTACTCTTGCTGGAAAATCGCATGGACAGAGGAGCCTAGCAGGTTGCAGTCCATGGGGTCGCACAGAGTCGGACACGACTGAGCGACTAAGCAGCAGCAGCAGAGGTGGGACCGAACTTCTTTTCCTATGGCAGATATCATTCTTCTCTCCCTCCCCTCCCCTCTTCTTCTCCTTCTTCTTCTTTTTCCATATGTATATTTAATATTTGTAGAACCAATTTTTGAAAAGATGCTTTTCCCGCTGATTTTCCTTTGATTGTGTTCAGAAATCAATTGGCTTGATTGTGATTTTTTTCTGGACTCTGCTTTGTCTCTTTGGTTTATTTGTTTATCTTGCCTCCAATGCTACTCCGTCTTTATTACTGTAGCTTTATAAGTAAGTAAGCTACAGTAAATAACCTTTATGTGTAAGTGTTTCAAGACTTTTAAAAAGCCCCTTTTTTTCAGCTTACTTAGGGTTTCATTACCCCTTTTAAAGAAGTCTTTTTAGGTAAAACTGAAATAGCTAAGTTTAGACTTTCCTTTTTGCTAGCATAGACATATAGTGGTATAAGTTTCCCTCTTGCTACTACTTTAACTGTATCTTACAAATTTTGATATGCTGTTTTCTCATTTTCATTGTTAAAAAACAATGCATTTAAAATTAGTTTATGGTATGTGTACTGTAAGGGTTAATGCTCATGTATTTTTTTTATAAAGTTAAAAAGTAAATTTAAAAATTCTAGAAATAGTTTTGGATACAATAGAACGATAGTGAAAAGAAAGCAAGGTAACAATACAGGTAACAATTAATCAGGATGGATGGTTATGTTGAAGTAAGAAGACTTCCTTAAAAAAAAAAAAAGTTAAGTTAAAAACATAGAGCATGACACCATTGATATGAAGTACTAAAATTTTCAGAAAAATAATATATATTCTTGAACAATGAATATTTATATTAAAAGGAAAATAAATTAATGATAAACACAAATTCAGGAGGGTAGTTTTATCTAGTGGAGCGAGGGGAAGGAGAAGAAGGAAACTCAGAAGGCATGAATCATTTAGTAATAATTTGTTTCTTAAACTTGGTGGTTCTTGCTTTATATGAACAAAGAGGACCTGGAAGATGACTCCTAAAACCACTTCCTCTTCCTGCCACTGCCCATTCGAGGCTGCAGTGGACTGCTCCCCAGCACTACTGCTGGGAATCTTTGACTTTCAATGACCTTATGAAGAGGAGCTCTTATCTCCTAGACATCCAGTGATCTAAGCCCTGTCTATTCCAATCCTGCTATTCTGGGTCTCTCAGTCTCCCCACTGATCTCCCTGCCTTCAGCTTGTCCAGTGTCCAGAATTGTCTCCATATTTCCTTCAGTGTTAGTGATTGTGTTATTTTTCTTTTTAAAATTTGAGCCTGCTTCTTTCTGTATAACCCAGTGCATGCTGTGCCGTGCTTAGTCGCTCAGTCGTGTCTGACTCTGCGATCCCATGGACAGTAGCCCACCAGGCTCCTCTGTTCATGGACGTTCTCCAGGCAAGAGTACTAGAATGAGTTGCCTTGCCCTTCTCCAGGGAATCAGAGTTCCCAACCTAGGGATTGAACCCAGTTCTCATGCATTGCAGGTGGATTCTTTACCATCTGAGCCACCAGGGAAGCCCAAGAATACTGGAGTGGGTAGCCTATCCCTTCTCCAGGGGATCTTCCCGACCCAGGAATTTAAGTGGTGTCCTGCATTGCAGGAGGATTCTTTACCAGCAGAGCTACCAGGGAGGCTCAATATAGTGCATACTTTTTATTATAACATACAGTGTGGCATTCACAAATTATACAGAATTTAACCTTTCCAATTTTATCTCTTACTCCTCAATGCCATGCACATTCCACTTTAGTCACTTCAAATTTCTTACCCATATACTTTCATGAATCCATATGCTTATATATACTGAGATGTATTTTTTTTCACATCTAATGAAGTCAAATTTGATTTTTTTATTTTTAATTTTTTACATATATAATTCTTTTTCATATTCTTTGTTTTTAAGTGTTATCAGCTTTTATTTATTTATTTAAAATTTTATTGGGGTATATAGTTGATTTACAATATTGCATTAGTTTCAACTGTACAACAAAGTGAATCTGTTATAAATATACTTATACCCACTCTTTTTTAGGTTCTTTTCTCGTATAAAGTCATTACAGAGTACTGAGTAGAGTTCCCTGAGCTATACAGTAGGTCCTTATTAGTTATCTATGTTATTTATAGTTGTGTGTATGTGCCAATCCCAGTCTTCCAATTTATCTCTCCCTTTCAACTCCCCAGTAACCATAAGCTTATTTTCTACATCTGTAATTTTCTGTTTTGTAGATGAGTTCATTTGGAGCCTTTTTTTCACTTAGTGCTGCCCTATATAACACATATTCATTATAGTGCTCTTTGTCTCAAAAATGTATGCTCACACATCTATGCTCTCTATCTATCCATCTATCTAATGTATTAACATAGTGTGATGGATCAGCCAGTTCAGTAGACTGACAATCAGTCTGGACTCTTGGCCGGTGAGCAGTAAGGAGCCTTTCAGGGGTTGCTTCAGTTTTCATGGTGCAGTACTTCATTTTTAATTCCACTTTTACTCTTCCTTGGCCTCTCTTGGTAAACAACTTTGACCCTTCATAGCTGACAAATGAATACAAGTAATGTTATTGGGGGTGCTGCAAAATTGCCAAGAAACTGCACCACGAAGTACATTCAGGGTAATAGTCAATGAATTAGAAAGTACAGATCCATAGTTAGATCAGAAGAAGTACTTTTATCTTATTTATGTCTTAAAGATCCTTACGGCTTGGTAAGATTGATCTGCTACTGTAGGAACTGCATGTGAATGAAATTATGTCTTGCCACTTGTCATGCTTGAGGGAATTTAAAGAGAATTCCACAGCTGGTTTAGTGTATGATGCTTGGTATGCAGTTCCATGGGGATTGTGCCACAAAGATAGCTCTTATTATTTAATCATCCGTTAGTTTGTGCATTTTCAGAAACATACACCCTGCACTAAACAGGGGTATGCCCATATAATCTTACTGCTTGTTCAAGGTCCTGTTAAAACTGCCCTTTCTTCCCTGCAACCTCCATTCCCAACTAGCCTGAGCAAAACCAATTATTTATCTTTTGTATTACCATAGCTTCTATACATACCTTTAGCATAGCACTTACCATATTGAAGTGTGTATTTGAGTCTCCCTAAATATATTTTGAATCCCCTGGGGGTAGGGATCATGGCTTATTCATCTTTGTGTCTGCAACTCCTAGCACAAAACTTGACACATAGCAGATGCTTGATAAATATTTGTTGAAACAAAATAAAATATTTACTATAGTTCTTCATTGAAACTCATAAAATTTGCACTTCCTTCCTCCCCAGATATTTAACCATCTATGTGAAGGGAAAACTTGACTCAGAATAATGAATAGACAACATTGTACTATACAGGGCTGGCCCTGAAATAAAAGGTTTTCTAGCTTCCACTTTTCTCACTCCTCTCAATGGCTCTAGTCCAAATCACCTATGACCTACATTCTAAATATAGTAACAAGGATTTTCCAGCCCTGGTCTTACCTTTCTGCTCTGCCATACTGACACAGTTAAGTGGTTTGTTCTTGTACTCTGCCTTTGGGAATTCTCTCATGGATTTCCATGATATTGCTCTGTTGCTTTTTTCCCTAATTCTGTGATTGTTCCTTAATCTCTTAGCAACTATCTTCTTCTTTCTTTGGCACTCTTATTTTCTCATTCTACATGTGGTTTTTGGGGGGAAATCATTCCTGCTCAGGTTTTAATTATTATCTATATATTGATCACCCCTAAATCTCTTTATTGAACTCAGAATTATATAATGCCATCCTCCTACATGTTCAAAGAGAACCTCAATATAACCTCCTCCCCAAGAAACAGAATAGCTTCCTATGGTACTTGTTATATCACAATTTTAGTTCTGGCAATCGCCCCAGCTAGAAATCTGGGAGGTGATGATGAATCCTTGTGTCTCCCAGATATGATCATTATTACTTGTTGAAAAACCCTCTCCTTTCTACACTCATATTCATCACCTTTATGCACCATAATAGCTTCTATTTGACCCTCCTCCCTCCCATGTTCCACAGTCTTGCCAGCCCAGTCCCTCCAAGATGTTAGTTGATGATGTCATTCTCATTCTTGAAATCTGTTAACAGATTGGTACTCTTCATAATGATAAGGAAATCTAAATTCCTTAGCACAATGTAAAGGCTCTTCATAATCCAGACCATTTCCTGTTCAGCCTTACGTCTTGGCCTCCTCAAATTTCAGCTCTAAGTTCCTTCCAAGCTTCCTTCCACCTTCCAAAACACTGGTGGCTCCTTAACATCCTGCCTCTTCAGATGTTGCTTGTCCACCTGGAGCATCCTTATCCCATTTACGTTTCATATGGCTAAAGTGCCCTTCAAAAGGTGGTAATCAATCATTCACATTGAATCAACACATATTTATTATGTGTTTGAGATGCTGTCTGGGCTCTGGACATAATTGCTGAACAGAGTTAGCCCTTTTTCTCCTGAAGGTTACATTTTAACAGAGGAGAGAGTAATTAAGCAGATAATTATACTAATAAATCTATGATTATAAGCTTAGGCAAAGGTCCTAAGGAAAAATAAAGAGTATACTGAAAAGTGTTGATTTGTCAAGCTCCCTAACTAGGCTGTGAGCTACCTTAAGGGCATGAACTTCTTCATTATTCCTCTTTATATTTTTAGTGCTCAAAAGGGATTTGATTTCCAGAAGGTGATGAGTGGATATTTCTGGACGAGTACAAGTTTTATTTCATTAGTTCAAGAAATGGTATATGTGAATAGCCTGTTGCTTATAATTCAGTGGAATAAATGATCATTTTTTAATTTTTTTAACTTTTAGAAAAAAATTAAATTTTGTTTATTTTTGACTGTACTGGGTCTTCATAGCCATGTGCAGGCTTCTCATTGCGGAGGCATCTCTTGTTGCAAAGCTTGGGCTCTAAAGCAGAGACTCAATAGTTTTGGCGCACAGGTTTAGTTGCTTAATGGCATGTGAGATCTTCCTGGACCAGGGACTGAATCTGTGTCCCTTGCATCAGCAGGTGGATTCTTAACCACTGGACCACCAGGGAAGTCCAATTCTCATCTTTTAGAAGTAAATCAATTAATCTCTAAGATTTTTTCCAACTCTAAATATTGATAGGTTAATGACTCATGGGATTAATGACTCATGGAAAGGAACTTGCCTTGTGTGTTATGCTGATATGATGTTTAGGACAATGCTTCCTTTGAATGAGCATTTACTGTGTAAGATAAGAGAATAGAGATGCCTAATTTTTTTTAAGATCCTCATTGTTAACTTCAGAATAATCCAGAATATAAGGAGACAGTCTAAAAATGGACTCATCAATGATTAGTTTAGCAAGCTAAATAATAGCTTAAGGACTCAACTTTTTAACATTTTATTTTTTTGCTTTGTTATTTGTAATATTTACTTAATTCATGAATCTCAACCACATATTAGGTGATACTTTACATGGTATAAAACATTAGAGCAATTTCTGTGCAGATACTTAAGCGCAAAAGTAGACAACATTTCATAAGCCAGCCCTTTTCTGCTTCCCTCACTATGGAATCAGAGGCCTCCTGTCTGAAATTGACAAGAACTGAAAACCCTTTGTTACAGCAAGCAATGCCTGATTCTATTCCAAGGTTTTTCTGTCTTGATGCCCATCATACCCACCCCTCTTTTCTTTGAATGGAGCTCAACACAAAGCATTCATGATGTACCATGTTCTGGCTTGAAAATGACTATTGCCTGGTGGAGGAAAAATTACTCTTCAGTGGTTTTTGTTTTTACTTGTTATGGCTCTGATTTTTCCTGCTTTGACATGACGGCTAAAATGTGCACAGCATTTCCGTGCCACCGGCAAACATATTTTCAGCATGCCTGTTTTCATGAAGAAAGTGAAGGAAGCATAAGCTTGGCACGACAGTGAGTATAGGGTGTGTACATGGAAACCATCTGTTCCACATAAACTCTGCTCTGACATGCAGGAGGAAAGGAATTTGGGAAATCAGAAGGTAGATTTCTTTTTTTTTTTAAGGTGTAGACTCCCAAGTAGCTTGGATAATGGATTTAGGGCCACCATCCTTGCTATTTATTGAGACTTCTTCCCAACCCCCATTTCAACTCCCATTTCAGTTGACATGATCAGACCAATATTTACTTATTAGGTCAATGCTTCATTAAAAAAATCTGTATCATTATTTTTATGTTGGGATTGGAAGAAGGAGGAATACAGTCAGCTGGCAACATTTCAATTGAAAAAGGTGTCTGTTAGCTGTGCCATTAGGGAGAGACGCTGCTGCTTTCCTGACACTTCTTGAGCCGGATGAGCTGGAGAAGGAGAAAACTGAGACTTCGGGGCCTGCCAGGCTGCAGAGCCATTTTCGTTAGTTTCTGATTAGAGACTGGAATTCTGGGGCCTGCTGCCAGACATCACTAGAAATGACCACTTTGTTTCACTAACCTCATCCTGTGGAGAATCCATGCTCAACCCATGAAACAATAGCGCTGGTCCCAGCTATGCCAAGGGAGGTTTGTTTCCTTAGGCATTTTCGCTCAGTCCTGTCTGACCCTTTGCAACCCCATGGTTTGTAGCCCGCCAGGCTCCGCTGTCCATGAAATTTTCCAGGCAAGAATACTGGAGTGTGTTATTACTTGCTCATATTAAACATGGTGAGGAGCCAAACACCAGATTTTCCTGACACTGGTTTTCCCAAGCATTGGCTTAATATTAGTCATCTTGATTTAATGTATTTGATTCAAATGAAAATACTTATTCTCCTGGGCTAATTCTTGATCCAGATGAAAAATAGAACTGATGCTCAATGAAAGAGAGAAAAAGAGAGAAAATTGCACCCCCATGAGGCTCTTGTATAATGTAAATGGAGGCATGATTAAAACCTTTTTTCCCTTTGTTTTCCACAGAAAGGAAACAGTGGAATGAAAATCAAACTGACCCCATCAGACTTCCTGGTCACAGAAACGATAATCTGATGGCGACCAGGCTGCATCACTTTCCCTGGGGGTCAGTGTTTAGGAGACTGAGAGCTGGCTGATTTGAAGGACCCTAGACTAAAGCAAGCATACATTGGACTGTCCTCTCTGGGGGGTCAGATCCACTGCTCTGGACTGGACATTGCAGAACAGACAATGACATTATTAACACCTCAAAGGCAGGACTCTGTGCTGTGTCTTCACTTGAAGGCTTTCTTTTTCTGTAGGAATGAGATTTTTGTTACATTCCTGATCCCACGCCATAGCTCTTTTATTGAGGAAAAATATGATTTAAATACAATGAGACAAATTGATAAGTCAGAGTCTGTCCCCAAAAACGCATCATCTGGAAAATTATCCTGAACTATTATCAAAAGCTATTTCTACAATCTTAACATAGGTAGAGAACTTACCAAGTTAAACATCAGAGGTGAAGAATGGGTTCTATCAACTGGATTTAATCAACAAGCTTTTTTTTTTTTAAGCTGAGAAGAGAGCTGATATCAACAATAACCTAAAAAGAGGGAAAAGTAACTCTTAGTTCTCTGAAGAGTGGATGTTTTGGAGTACCTATTATGTGTTTTTCATTCAGAATAAAAAGATGAACAGATAAAGTTTTTGTCTTCAAGTCGCTTATGGTCTTTTGAGAAAAAGACTAGAAAGCTGACCTGTGAAACTGCTCGAATCAATGCATTCTCAAAAGGCTAAAGACGCAGAGAGGAGAGTGCACCGCAATCTTCTTGTGTGCAGGGAGTTTTCTAGAATCTTCTCAGAAGTGTGGTGTGGCAGGATAGAGGGTGAGAGGCAGATTTTCTCAGAGGTCAGTAAATGCCCAAACAGAAGAGATAGAGTAGATTTCAGAGAAAAGCAAAGAGTTTGGTCTGCTGGAATTCCAGAGGCTAATGATGGAGAGAAAGATGAAACTGAATAAAGATACTGAGCGACCACATCATAACAAGCCTCTCCTGGCTATTCAAAGCTCAATTTTTCCTTTCAAAAGGAAAATAACAAAGATACATATACATGTGGAGACACTGGTCTGCCTACTAAGTACTTCTTGAGCCCGTGGCTTTTTCCTGCTTCATTCAAAGAGCTTAGATTGATACAAGAAAGCAGAAAGAAAAGGAGAGCTATACCCAGATTCCCCTTCCCTTCTCTTCTGAATGGTCCTCCCTGAGAACTAATTCTGGAATGGCCTTTTAATGCTCTGATTTTTACATAGTACTTCAATATCCATCAGACTTTACTGGGAAGAGGCAGGGATGGCATCTTTGGAGCAAACACCCTTAAGAATGTGAATCCACAGGAAGGAACAGCTCAGAAGGACCATCCTTGAGATTTGGTGACAAGGAATAACACAGAAGTGGCAGCTTTCCAGGTGGTGCTGGTGGTAAAGTCCCTGCCTGCCAATGCAGAAAATGTAAGACGTGGGTTTGATTCATGGGTTGGGAAGATCCCCTGGAGAAGGAAATGGCAACCCACTCCAGTATTCTTGCCTGGAGAATCCCATGGACAGAGGAGCCTGGTGGGCTACAGTCTATAAGGGTCACAAAGAGTCAGACACGACTGAACAGACTTAGCATGCTCCACAGCTTTCCACAAGCAGTGCAAAAAAGGCCTGGGAGAGTCTCTTATTATTCATACCACATCTCCTTCCCCTGCCTCGGTGTTTCATCATTCGGGGATTCCAGATAAAGTAAGTTTTTTGTTTCATTTTCCTAGTTGTTCCCTAACTGCCAATGGGGAGGCAGATCAAGCCAGGAGTGCCTCCTCTTCTGCCTCCTTCCTCTCCACCATCAGGCCCTGCTATTCT
>NW_011495027.1:13645295-13658546 GCF_000754665.1 Bison bison bison
CCCTGCTATTCTCTTTAAAGGAAAAACAAAAAAGACCTCTTTGACGAGGTACCCGTCTTGTATCTCTCTGGCACAGGACAAGTAAACCCTCTGTTTTTCTAGGAGATTAATGAAAAGGAAGCCTTGCGTTCAGCAGGCGTCCCGATTGGAGGCTGGTTCCCGAATGTGCTTATGCACATTTTCCCTGTGCTGGTGGGGCTGCCTGCTGGCCTCTCTTCTGTTTTTATCACTAGTTTCCTTCTGCTTTTGGCTCCTTCATTTGGCCTTATCTGTCTATTTTAGCTGTTATCTACTCCCCCTGGATCTCTAGTATAGATTGCAAATTATATTTGTGATGAAGAGAGTTTTCATTTTGATGGTTTTGATTTTATTTCACAGCAGAACTAAAGCAAAATAGGTTTTACTGTCTCTCCACCATCCTCTAGTTTTTGGATTATTGATTCAAACTAATTTCAGAAGTAACCTATTTGGTATGATCCAGCCACATCACACATTCTAGCTTATGAGGATTCAAGTCTCATTACTAAATGCAATAAAAATGTTCAAATATATCCAAACAGAGTTAGGTTTTGAATTTAGATGAAAACCTTATGGTATCAAACAAATATACATGATATATGTAACTTAAATTCTGAGCTATTTCAGTGACTTCAAGAAAAAAAATAAAGGATCAAGTTGGTTTATACTGGCCTATTCTTGAAGTGAGGTTTATAAGCCCTGTAATTGCATTGCTGCTGCTGCTGCTAAGTCACTTCAGTCGTGTCCGACTCTTCGTGACCCCATAGATGTCAGCCCACCAGGCTCTCCTGCCCCTGGGATTCTCCAGGCAAGAAAACTGGAGTGGGTTGCCATTTCCTTCTCCAATGCATGAAAGTGAAAAAGTGAAAGTGAAGTCGCTCAGTCGTGTCCAACTCTTAGCGACCCCATGGACTGCAGTCCACCAGGCTCCTCCATCCATGGGATTTTCCAGGCAAGAGTACTGGAGTGGGGTGCCATTACTCATGTTTATATCATGAAATGGAAGGACATAGTTTTCTGAACAAAGGCATTGCATCCATGATCTAGAATTATTTAGTAGGTTTCAATAGGCATAGAATATTTCCAGGGTTTCACATGGTTTCACATCATTTCTCTTTATATGTGAGGTGGGGTTAATCATGTGTTAATATTCAATGAAAATTCACTGGTGGAAAGAAATCTTTACCAATTAATGACTAAGCTAACGATTTCCTAATCTCTACTGTGAATATAAGAAAGGCATGGAAAACGTGCACAATTAGGCTTACAGGAGAACCTGTAATACTCTGAAGACAAGTTAATTGTATCTTACATATGCCTAAATTTTACTAACCACTTGATATTGATGTTTTGAGCTTTTGATATATGGATAACCTTTTCAAAAGCATTTCATCTTTAATTACTTTAGAAAATTTTCTTTTGTTCATTCACCAAGGGTATAGATCCTAATCTTAAAGCATCTTTTGTTTCTTTGAATACAGTAAAAATTTAGAATTTAATCAATTTAATTCAAGGATTAATGCCTTTATTTTTAGGTTTTAATAAAGGTTTTGGGGGATTTGGTAGTGATAGTTACTATATAATGATGATTTTGGTAACTGAGAATAACGACACTAATAAGCTTAACATGAGGACTCTAGGTCATAGTATATCTTGACTTTTCCTTTTGACTTATGTAAGTACAACAGAGAGACAAATACTGCAAGGAACAGAGGATTGACTTAAGGAAGAGGTTATTTTCCAGATATAAGTGGGAGCCAGGAAAACAGGGTGCTGCTTGCACTGGTTCAGAAACTCAGTGATGGCAGAATCAGTCTCTCTATACATTTCTTGGTTTTTCCTTCATATGTCAACTCAAGTCGCAAAAATGCCCACTGTACTTCTGTCCATCATAATGGTATTTATATTCTACGCAGGAAGGGAGTGGCTGAAGGGTCATACCATCTGAGTATTTTTATTTTAAAAATGTATCTTAACCTCCCTGCATCCAGATATTTCTACTTTTACATCTTTATTGGCCATAACTAGGTCTCAAGGATCCACTGAAATTACCTTAGAAGAAGGAGCTGTGTGGGTGGGGACCAGAATATGGTATCAACAGTGTCTCTCAAAGAATGCTCTGAGCCCAAGCACAGTGGTATGATTTATTGATTCATTTTTAATAGTGTATTAAACAAAAGTTATATGATAGAAAAGACAGCAGGAGTCATCTAGCTGGTTTTCCTATGTTTTTTCTCTTTTATGTACAATTTTTTCTATGATGTCACAGTTTCCTGTGATGGTTCTTTGGTATCTGGGTTGAACTTAATTAAATATTCAATAAATGAAGAATAGAAACCAACATAAGTTGTGCTACGTGGTGCGATGTGACACGGTGTGACTATTAAGTCAGTAACTGCTGTATGCCGAAGAATGCTGCACAGCAAACTATAAACGCTCAGTGGATTAAGACAATAATCACTATTCTCCAGAATCTATGGGCAGCTGATTGGCCTGGACGACCCTGGGACCTCTGCTGTGCTCCAACTCTTATCCTTCTGGGGCAGCGAACAGGCAATCCCGGGCATGTTCGTCCAGAGTAAATGCTGTATGTGACAGAGCAAGCCCCCAGTGAAAACTTGCTTCAAGCCTTTGCCCCTACTATGCCTTCCAACATGTCATAGCATTATCTTCACCACATGCTTGAAAACAATGATATAGAGATGGACACATATTTTAACCTTGTACTCTTAATATATATATATATATCTTTTAAATAATATATATCGATAATAATATACATAAATATATATCTTTATATATATTTAAAATATATATATATATTTTTTTAATACTGTGGGAGAAAAAGAAAATTTGCTCTTGTGCTCCAAGAAAAATTACAACGGAAACCTGCCCAATTGATATACACTGACTTCAGTGAGTCCCCTTTAAGGGAAAAGCCCCTAGAAATGCTACTTTTGAAAGTAAAAGTGAAAGTGTTAGTCATTCAGTCATGTCCGACTCTTTGTGACCCCATGGACACTCTCCAGGCTCCTCTGTCCCTGAGATTTTCCAGGCAAGCATATTGGAGTGGGTTACCATTTCCTTCTCAGAGGATCTTTCTGACTCAGGGGTCAAACTAGGATCTCCTTCATTACAGGCAGATTCTTTACCGTCTGAGCCACCAGGGAAGCCAGAAATGCTACTTTTAAGGCAGATGCACATTTACAAATCTTTATGCAGGAAAAATGTGCTGGGAAACTATAAATGTGCAAATGTCATGAGGAGACCCTGCTTTTTCCAAGGTAGGGCACATGTCTAAGGAGGGGATGGCCCCAAAACCTTGTGCTTGCTCTGCTGACAAGACCTATGACACACTGCGATCCCTTCATTACGAGCTTTGCCCTTGTGCTCTACAACTCTTACTTTCCCGTGTCATCAGCCTTGTGCACAGCCTGGGCCCATCATTGCAGATACAGTGACCGCTGAGCACCTGGTCTACAGCCTCCCCATTGTCTCCTCCCACAGAGCAAAGCTTGGTAGCACATTTCAGGCCATACAGAAATTGAGTGATAACAGTAAGAATAAGAATATAGGTAACCTTTATCCAAAGCTTCTGGCACCTTACTACATGGAATAAATGGCATTGTTTCACACTTAGACAAAGGAGTAGCCGCTTTGAACATTCCCTTGCCCAAGACCCTGTGTGTGTGTGTGCTTAGTCACTCAATCATCATCAGCTCTTTGTGACCCTATGCACTGTAGCCCACCAGGCTCTCTGTCCATAGAATTTCCCAGGCAAGACTACTGAAGTGGATTGCCATTCCCTTCTCCAAGGGATTTTCCTGACCCAAGGGTTGAACACAGGTCTCCTGCATTGCAGGCACCAGGGAAGCCTGCCTAAGACTCTACAGCAGGTTTTATCTACTTAAAAACTAAAGAGAATCTATACAGAGTTTTTAAGTTTAATATATAAATAAAAGATAATTAATGTGCTTGACTATGTATTGAATAGAACTGAGGATTAGCACTGAGGATGAGGGACATGTTCTTTATTACAAATAGATTAACTACCTTTTGTACATAATTGCACCTACAACACACAAATACAAGGGGGAAACATCATTGACGTTTGTGGTGCTTTGAGAGAAAGAGAAATGCCAGTGGAGAGGTCTCCACTGTGATCCTGAAAGAAGATGAACAATTTTAGAAAGGAAACGTAGCCCAGAAACACTTTGAAAAGGCTGCAATGCAAATTCACAGTACACGTTCCTATACTCCTTTGAGGAAGAGGTAGTCTCTGAAAGATGATAGGATTGACCTGTGGAATTATGACAGAAAGAGTTCATCACATTAAACTACTTCTGTAAGTGGAGGAGAGACAGAACTCCATATTCTAAAGGATGGATGTGCACAGTGAACTGAGTGAATATCATCCATAAAGTCAAGAGGAGCTGAGCTGGTTGAATGGATAGGGCACATATTAAATTGATAGTGATTAATTAGTTTTATGTCACGTTGGTGCTTTTAGACTTGTTCATGGTGTGGTTTTCAATTATTTTAGTATTATTGGAAGAGCCAAGATTAGACCATAGTTATTAGAATTAGATGAGTTACCTTATTTGCAGAGTAGGATAACCTTTGCTATTTTCCTCACACGTGACAAGTGCCATTTGCGAAGAAAAGAAAATGAGGCAGTGTGAATATCTATAAAGGCTTAGAGTAGGCTAGATATTTTTTTAAAATAGAATCAGATACACCATATGCCCAAGATTCAAAAAGATATTTGGATAGATTGTTTGAATTCTTATTGTCACTTACTGTCAGTTTTCAGTCAATCACACTAAGATGCAAAAAGACAAGAGGGAACTGGACTTCTCAACTTCTGAGAAACACTTAGAAAATGAAAATATTCTGAAATCCTCACATTTAATTCAGAAAATATTTTTCCTGGGGTGTCATACAAGAGAACATGCTTGCTGATCTATCTAAGTACCTATCTAGAGACTCTTAATGAAACTCTGAATTAAGTATGATTCTTTGGAAACCACAGAAATCAACGGGAGCACAAAGCTGTTTGCAGAATTTGTTACAAAGTTTTATTCTATTGCATTGTTAGACAAGAAATGGGTTCAGAAAGCTCAACAGTCCTTCAGATGTTATTAGCAGTTGTGGCAACATAATAACATAGTCTCTATAAGCAGAAGGTCCAAGTGATTCTGTGTGTGCCTGTGCATGCGTGTGCGTGTGTATGTGTGTGTGTATGAAAGTGAGAGAGATGAGAGATATCTGAAAAGTGACTACTATAAAAATTCTTTTTTCATATTAAACTCCTGGTGAGGGACAATTCAACTTTCTGTTAAGAATTCTAACCCCTTCTGGACACTAGTTCTTCTGATTGACCTATTCTGTTTTGTATATTCAAACTCTTACCCCTTTAGAATATAAACAAAAAACAATATCTCTTATTTTAGAGAAAACTGAAGACCTGTCATTGACCTCATGACTTGTATCTCCCTTTTTTTTACAGCCACTTTTCCTGAAAGAATATTCTCTGCTTCTGTGTTTTCATCCAGTGAAAACTGAGTATATGTTCCAGTTAATGTCATTGTCGATATTTAAATCTGTGGCTTAGATGGTAAAGCATCTGCCTGCAATATGGGAGGCCAGGGTTCCATCCCTGGGTCGGGAAGATCATCTGGAGAAGGAAATGGCAACCCACTCCAGTACCCTTGCCTGGAAAATCTCGTGGATGAAGGAGCCTGGTATGCTACATTCCATGTGGTCGCAAAGAGACGGACACGACTGAGCAACTTCACTTTCCTTTTAGAATCATATGTAATTTACTTACTGTGTATATTGTCTGCTTTTCTTTTGTTTCAATGTAAGCTCCAAGAGAGAAGCTGTCTTTATTTGTTTTGTTCACTGATGTATCCCCAGATTTTAGGATGGTAGCTGGCACTTATGGTACTCAAATCAAATCTACTGAATAAGTTAATGAGAAGGGGGGTGTGCCTGTTTAAACTGTTGATGCTGCTATTGTATCCCTTTTCCATCTGACGCCTTCTGAGTGGCAAATGTCTAACAATTAGTTCTTTCTCTCCTGAAATGCTTTTGAAGGATTTTATAGATCTCACCATCAGAAAGACTCTGAAATACTGAAATAGGCAAGAAACACCAGTCTTTGAAAGAAAGCTATATACAAATAAACCCATTATACCTCTTGTTACTGTGGTAAGTTATTGAAATTTTGGAATTTTTTTTGCAGCCCTTAGGCCAACCTAGATATGAAAATTTTTACCTCAAAGTGAAATATTAATGTAAAAAAAGCCTTAAGATTCATGACATCAGCTTAGCATTAGGCAGCAAAAACAGAGTTGGAAAAAGTTGGAAAGATGGCAATTCATGCCTTGCAATGGCAAAACATTTCATAATACTATCACCTATCATAAATCAGAAGATGGACTATATCTTCTGAGCCTGTATCTCTATATTAGGATCTCTCAGAAGAAGTACAATAGACATTTTAAGTTTATTTATTTCTGGCTGTGCTCTCGAGAAACCTATATGCAAGTTAGGAAGCAACAGAACTGGACATGGAACAACAGACTGGTTCCAAATAGGAAAAGGAGTACGTCAAGGCTGTATATTGTCATCCTGCTTATTTAACTTCTATGCAGAGTACATCATGAGAAACGCTGGGCTGGAAGAAGCACATGCTGGAGTCAAGATTGCCGGGAGAAATATCAATAACCTCAGATATGTAGATGATACCACCCTTATGGCAGATAGTGAAGAGAAACTAAAGAGCCTCTTGATGAAAGTGAAAGAGGAGAGTGAAAATGTTGGCTTAAAGCTCAACATTCAGAAAACTAAGATCATGGCATCTGGTCGCATCACTTCATGGCAAATAGATGGGGAAACCTTGGAAACTGTGTCAGACTTTATTTGTGGGGGCTCCAAAATCACTGCAGATGGTGACTGCAGCCATGAAATTAAAAGACACTTACTCCTTGGAAGGAAAGTTATGACCAACCTAGATAGCATATTCAAAAGGTCCATCTAGTCAAGGCTATGGTTTTTCCAATGGTCATGTATGGATGTGAGAGTTGGACTGTGAAGAAAGCTGAGCACCAAGGAATTGATGCTTTTGAACTGTGGTGTTGGAGAAGACTGTTGAGAGTCCCTTGAACTGCAAGGAGATCCAACCAGTCCATTCTAAAGGAGATCAGTCCTGGGATTTCTTTGGAAGGAATGATGCTAAAGCTGAAACTCCAGTACTTTGGCCACCTCATCCAAAGAGTTGGCTCATTGGAAAAGACTCTGATGCTGGGAGGATTGGGGGCAGTAGGAGAAGGGGACGACAGAGGATAAGATGGCTGGATGGCATCACTGACTCGATGGACGTGAGTCTGAGTGAACTCCGGGCGTTGGTGATGGACAGAGAGGCCTGGCGTTCTGCGATTCATGGGGTCGCAAAGAGTTGGACACGACTGAGAGACTGAAAACTGTGCTGGGTCTACTGCTCTGTGGGTTTTTCTCTAGTTGTGGCAAGTGGGGGATACCCTCTAGTTATGGTGTAAAGGCTGCTCATTGTGATACCTTCTCTTGCTGCAGAGCACGGGCTCTAGAGCAAAGGGGCTTCAGTAGTTTGGCTCGTGGGCACAGTGGTGAGGCTCCCGAGCTCTAGAGCACAGGCTCAGTAGTTGTGGAGCGTGAGCTTAGTTGCTCAGCAGCATATGGGATCTTCCCTGATCAGAGATGGAAACTGTGTCTCATGCATTATTGGCAAGTGAGTTCTTTATCACTGAGCCACCAAGGAAGCACAGTTGATATTTTAGACCAGATAATTCTTTCTTGTGGGAGGCTATCTGTGAATTGTGGTATGTTTAGCAGCATCCCTGCCAAATGCCTTTGCACTTTTGTAGTCACACCAATATAAAATGTTTTGAAACATTGTAACAATGCCTGCCCCCTGAGGGGGTAAATTGTCATCAGCTGAGAACCACTGCTTTAGAAAAAGTGGTGGAAAATAATAAGATTGTTTATATTGGCCACTATTGACTGCCTTTAACTAAGCATTAAAATAGATCAAACTCAAGGAAGAATTGACTGATTTAGAAGCAGAAATAAGAGGGAATAGAGAAAGGATATATTTGGCGGTTTCCAAAACTAGGAAAAGGTGAATCGTTCCTAGACTTCAGACAGTAAGAGATAAGTTTGAAACACACTTTGAGCATGAAAGTCTCAGTAAAACTTCTCAGAGAACAAAGAGATTCAGTCTACAAAAGAGATCAGATAGAGTGTGATCTTTCCACCTCTAGTTTCAGATAGCCTAAAGGTATTCATCATTATACTAAGAGAGGGGCAGGGAGCTAGAAGAAAATAAATCAATTTGATTTTCAGAATTATGTCTAAGCACAAATTTTGCTTATGCTTACTGGCACTTAAAGTTGATTAAAAGTGAATACATCAGACATCTACAAAGTTTTTTTTTTGGGGGGGTGGTTCTGGCTTTATGAAGATTATATTTTAGTGGAAGAAAATGGATAATTAGTTATCAAATAGTAACTAAATAATAAGTTATTATTAAAATAATAAGCCAATATTAAATGGCTTGTAATTAAATGGATGGTAATTTTACATCCATTTGTTTGGCAAATATGAAAATGTCTCATAAAACCATTAGAGATGATGAAGGCTGGAAGAATATCTTAAACCTGACTGATAGGTGTATAAATGGAAAGAAAATTTGGGTTTTTGCCTTGTAAAGTTGCACATAGCCTAAGACCCTTGCTAGCAAGTCTGTTCCTAGACTGGAGAGAAACTCTTCCATATTTGTACCAGAAGATACATACAGAAATATGTCTAGCAATATTGTTAACATTAGTAGAACCTATGATAGACTGGAAAGAAAGGAAAACTGATATATTTACACTATAAAACATTACATAGTATAGGAAACAAACAACTAAGGATACCTGTAACAATATGGTCAGATTGTCCTTGAGTATAAGAAGTGGGCCGCAGAAGTTTACAATCAGCATAAAGACCTTTAGAAAAATTAAAAACAGGTTTAATTTAAAAAAATCATTGTTTAAGTACATATATGTGTGCATGTATGTGTGTTTAGACAAGAAAGTAAAAAACACAGAATTTAGTATAGTGATTAACTGCCTCTGATTGAGACAAGAGGATGGATGGAGAAAGAGCATATTTGTGGAACTTAATTTTAATGTTTTAAATCTAGGAGTTAGATGTTAGGTTTAGAGATGCTCGTTATGTCATTGGAAGGACTGATGCTGAAGCTGAAGCTCCAATATTTTGGCCACCTGAGGCAAAGAGCTGACTCATTGGAAAAGGCCCTGATGCTGGGAAAGATTTAAAGCAGGAGGAGAAGGGGAAGATAAAGAATGAGATCGTTAGATAGCATCACTGACTCAACAGACATGAGTTTGAGCAAACTCCAGAAGACAGGAAAGGACAGGGAAGCCTGGTGTGCTGCAGTCCTTGGGGTTGTAAAGTTGGATATGACTTAGCAATTGAACAATATCATATCTTGAATGAATAAATGAATGAATAGAAACCTACTCAGTGTTGATTGAACTGAATTGTCAAAAACCCACAAGTCAAACTAAAACAAACTGCTGGCTCCCATGCTGTTTCCAGCAGAAAGCAGGTTGTGCCCAGAGAAGGCACACTCCCCACCATTCATTTAAGATATAACAAGAAGAATGCCAGGCAAGGAAGAATAACGATAATGACGGACACAGAAGAAGTTAGAGCCAGGAACAATGGAGAATCACAGACAAGAATGTCCAGATGGTGGAATCATTAATAGAGGATGGATTTCTTACTGCACTTTCATATAAAAAATTCCATTTCACATAAAAACATACTGATATTAGACACATGCACACATGTACATGTACACATATAAACACTGGCACATACATACTGACTTGTGTACTTCTATGCCTATGAATTTTAAATTTAGCAACTGTCAAAGATAATAGCAATTATTCTTTTTTTTTCCTTTTTTTTACAAAACTTTATGTATTTGGCTGTGCTGGGCCTTAATGGTGGCATGTGTGATCTGTAGATACAGCACATAAACTGTTAGTAAGGCATGCAGGATCCAGTTCCCTGATCAGGGATGGAACCTAGGCCCCCCGCATTAGGAGTGTGGAATCGTAGCCACTGGACTACCAGGAAAGCCCCAGTAACCATGATTCTTAAGAGTACGGGCACATAGCCCTACACAGATGGTTTCAGTGGTCATGGATTACACCTTTAAGTTCAGTCATGATGCCATTTGTTAGTCTGCGGCCTGTTTGTTCTGTTTAAAGCAGTTTTATTGTCAATTTAATTCTGATGAAAAGAAGAAAACTAAGATGAAAATAGTTTTGAAAAAGTTTTGAGAACTAATAGAAACAAGACAAATTATTACCACCAATGTTTACAGTTTTTGTGAAGTGTAATTTTATAGGCATGTTTAAATGGTAATTTGTATAATGCTGCTTTATTTCAGTGTGTGTTCATAAAATCCAATGGATACATGCACACCTAATCAAATGAAATCATATATAGAAGTTAAGATACATCTCTCCCCAACTTCTCTTAAAGACTAATGTTTCTTATTTAAGTCAATGTCAAGTATCTTGTATTATTCTCGTTATTTCTTCAGGTTCATAAAAACATAGTAAGACAATTGAAGAAATGAGTCGGAGAGGGCATGCATGAGAGAGACTTCTGGTGTTTCGTATTCTGCTTTGTTACTTTTGCGTGTTTGTGTTTTGACAGAGTGGTGTCTGGGCTGATAGTTTTATACTTGTCCCTGTGCTGCTCGCACATTCTTCAGTTTTATGCTCAGTGGCCTGGGAGGCCGATCTGCACTGATTACACTGATTGCTTTTCTAGGCTTTGGCTTGTGAGACACATTGGAAGACTATCAGAAGGAGAGAGAGGTTATGCCCCTCTGTTCCCCTTCTTCCAGCCCGCAGTCCGTTGCTGCCAGGGTGGGTAAGGTTGTTTCCCTGGTTTCCACGTTTTACAAGGAGGGCTGGCAGTGGCTTAGCATTGCTGCTGGCCCAGGTGCCTTAGCATTTTTTGCCGGCTCCCTTACCCCTGCCCCACCTGATCCCTCACTCCATGCTCATCAGTCAGGTCTCAGCAGTGTGCTCTTTCTTGTGTGGTCCCTAGCTAACAAGTGTAAACACTATATCCTGGGCCCCCCTTTTTTCCCACTTAACCTATCAGGGACATCTTTCTAAGTCACTATTTAAATGTTTAATTCATTCTTTACAGTAGCTTCATTTTGTTAATATTTGTCTTCTATGTGTTATTCTGGTTATTCCTTCAAACATTTCTAAATTGTCTGGTTTTGGAAATGTCAGTTTTAAATAGCATATCATGAATTGAAAAAAATTAACCTGACACTGTTTAATTTTTCATTGGAGCACCTAGTTAATTTACATTTCGTTTTTGAAATCGACTTCATTGAGGTATGGCGGTGGTGGTGGTTTAATCACTAAGTCGTGTCTGACTCTTGTGACCCCATGGACTATAGCCTGCCAGGCTCCTCTGTCCATGGGATTCTCCAGGCAAGAATACTGGAGTCGGTTGCCATTTCCTTCTCCATCATTGAGGTATAATTGATAATAAATAAAGTGGACATATTTTAAGTATCTAGTTCAACAAGAGCACACACCCATTTAATCACCACCGCAATCAGGATAAATCATTTCCATCATCCCCAAAGATTCCTTTGTGCTCTTGCCAGGTCAATCTTCACCCTGCTCCCAACCCAAACCCAGGAAACCACTGATCCATTGGCTTTCTCTCGCTGTATATTAGATTCTCCTTTCCTAGTATTTAGTATAAGTGAGATCATATATAGTATTCTCGTTTATGTCTGGTTTGCTTTTGTTTGGCATAATGCTTTTGAGATTCATTCATATTTGAAGATGTTTTAGCAGTTCATTCCTTTAATGGTAAGATTCCATTCTATAGATAGACTACGATTTATTTTTCTTTTCACCTACTGATGAAAAGCTAGGTTGCATTCGATTTGGGCTAACAGGAATAAACCTCTGTCTGACAGGAAGATCCAGCTATCAATAGCAGGTGAGGATTCCTGCCACATGAGGACAGCAGAGATGTAACCCTGCCTGCTGCAAGGAGTAGGAGCCCACAAACCTGACCTGATGCATAATTTTTTGGCATCACCCAGGAGGATTTTCATCCCAGACACTTGTTGGGTTATGGTTTACTCACAGATATGAGAAGAGAGGCAATATGATCAGCAACGGTAGTGTGCAGTGGTCTCCCATGGCCACTGGGTCCTTCCTGACAGCTGAATGCAGTCAAAGACCAGTTTCCTTCCTCATGGGACAGATGCGCTGTGTGGTTGGCCAGGAGCCATATGAGGTACATGCTTGAATAGCACAAGGACGTTCACTGCACACCCCAAGTAAGGGAAAGCTTTCTCCTAATAAGGCAGAAGAATCCAGGGCAAGCAGCACCTGGCGGGCCCAGGTCACTGATTTGGGCAATCGACAAGAAAGGCAACGGGTGGGGAATGGCTGCCTCCCCAGTACTGCCTCTGAACATTCTTGTGCAAGTCTTTGTGTGGACATATACTTTATCTTCAGTATATACCTCGGAGAGCTGCTGCCTCGTATGTGAAGTGTATATTCAACACCATCTGAACCTGCCAAATTGTTTTCCAAAGTATAGGTGTCATACTATTTACATTTCTACCAAAAGTGTCTGAGGAGTCTAGTTCCACTTCCTTATTGTAAGTGTTTTAAATTTTAGTCATTCTTCTGTGTGTGTGTGTAATTGTACCTAATTACAGTTTTAATTTGCTTTTGTATGAGTGCGTCCTAAGTCATTTCAGTTGCGTTTGACTCTATGCAACCCTGTGGACTGTAGCCCGCCAGGCTCCTCTGTCCATGGGGATTCTCCAGGTAAGAATACTGGACTGGGTTGCCATGCCCTACTCCAGGGGATCTTCCTGACCCAGGGATCAAATCCATGTCTCTTATATCTCCTGCATTGCCAGATGGGTTCTTTACCATGAGTACCAACTGGGCAGCCCAATTTGCTTTTGCCTAAAGATCCAACCAGTCCATTCTGAAGGAGATCAGTCCTGGGATTTCTTTGGAAGGAATGATGCTAAAGCTGAAACTCCAGTACTTTGGCCACCTCATGTGAAGAGTTGACTCGTTGGAAAAGACTCTGATGCTGGGA
>NW_011495027.1:13658646-13667838 GCF_000754665.1 Bison bison bison
GGGGATGACAGAGGATGAGATGGCTGGATGGCATCACTGACTCGATGGACGTGAGTCTGAGTGAACTCCGGGAGTTGGTGATGGACAGGGAGGCCTGGTGTTCTGCGATTCATGGGGTTGCAAAGAGTCAGGACACGCCTGAGCAACTGAACTGAACTGAATGATTAATAATGTTAGTCATCCTTTGGTGTTTTTATTGGCTTTTCATATATCTTATTTTGTATAGCATCTGTTCAAATCTGTTCATTTTAGGTAGATTTTTTAAATTATTAAATTATAAGAAGCATAGCATACTTAGAGCCAAGATCATTGTCATACATATGTATAGCAGATATAGTTTTCTTGCCTAATCTTTGCCTTTTCATTTCCTTAAGGAGACTTTTAAAGAACAGCAGTTTCAAATTTGATGATTCCATTAAATTTTTTTTCTTTTATAGTTCATACTTTTAAAATATCCAATTAAAATGTATTTCTTCTCTATGATTGCATATTGTTTCTTCTACATTTTCTTTTAGAAGCATTATAACTTATCTTTTCATTTAATTCAATGCTCTGAGAGTGACAGTGAAAGTCACTCAGCCATGTTTGACTCTGCGACCCCATAGACTATACAGTCCGTGGAATTCTTCAGGCCAGAATACTGGAGCAGGTAACCTTTCCCCTCTCCAGCTGATCTTCCTAACCCAGGGATTGAGCCCAGGTCACTTGCATTGCAGGCGTATTCTTTACCAGCTGAGCCACAAGGGAAACCCAAGAATAGTAGAACGTGTAGCCTATCCCTTCTCCAGTGGATCTTCCCCACCCAGGAATTGAACTAGGGTCTCCAGCATTGCAGGCAGATTCTTTACCAACTGAACTATCAATGCTCTATTTTGAGTTTATTTTGTGAATAAGATGAGGTAAATTTTATTTTTTTTTGTGTCTGGATATATGCTTGATCCAGCACCATATGTTAAAAGGACTTCCATTTCCTCATGGAATTACCTTAGCATCTTTGTCAAAAAATCGTCTCCATATTGAGCCCTAAAATGCCTGCAGACCTGGCCAACATCTAGCTAACAGTCTTCTAAGAAGCCATTGTAAGCCAGAAACACTCAGCTAAGCTTCTTTTGAATTCCTGACCCAGAGAAATTATGAAATAGTGTTTTTTTCCACACTTTAAATTTGGGGAAATTTGTTATGCAATGATAGACACCTAATATACTAACCTAATAAAATAAATAGATAAGTGTTTCCTCATTTTCTGTTTTCTAAAAGAGTCTGCATAGGATTAAATAACTGATAGAATTCACTGGTGAAGTCATTGGGCCTAGAATGTTCTTAATATAAAGGTTTTTAACAGCAAATTCAATTCATTTAATATATACAGCATTACCCAGGCTTTCTATTTTTTTCATGAATCAGACTTGGTAATTTGTGTCATGTAAAAAATTGGTGTACTTTAAATTTCCTGATACATTGACACAAATTTATTCATAATATTTCTATATTATTCATTTAATATATATAGCTTCTATATTGATAATATTATTTATAAGAAGAGAAATCAGAGAGTTGGCTAAGCATTCCTCTTTCCACCATGTGAGGACACAGTGAGCGGAGGCTGTCTCCAAGCTTGGAAGAATGTTCCTACCAGGAAACAAACCTGACCTCAGACTTCCCAGTCCCTACAGCTGTGAAAAAGAATCTCTCATTGTTTAAAGGAACTAGTTTATGATATTCTGTTATGCCAGCCCAAGCTAACTATACAGATTTCAGAATAACTGTGAAAGCCAATTCATTTTAATAGATCTCTTTATCTCTTTCTCTGTGTGTCTCTATCTTCCTCTCTCTATATATACATATACGTACATACCTTATGTATTTTTAGTTCTATTTCTCAGGAGAACTCCAGCTTATACAGATTTTGGTACTGAGAAGTAGGGTACTATAGTAACAAATATCTAAACACATGGAAGTGGCTTTGGAACTGGGTAATGGGTAGAGGCTGGAAGAGTTTTTCAGTGTGTGCTATTGATGTTAATAGTGATTCTGGTGTGAATTCTGAAAGAAACAAGGAGAGTTGGAGAAAAACCTCCACCTTATTAGAGAATACATAACCTATTGTGAACAGAATGTTGATAGGAATATGGAATTTAGAAGTCATTTTAGTGAAGTCTTAGACTGGTGGCCTGCAGTCCATAGGGTTGCAAAGAGTTGGACACGACTTGAAGCAAATTAGCATGCAGACTTTCACTTTAGGCTATAGAGTTGATGCTAGAATGAATTGACTTTGGGGCCTTTTGGGAAATGAGAAACATGTTATTGGAAACTGGAAGAAAGGCAATTCTTGTTATAAAGTGACAGAATTGGAAAATTTTCAGCTTGTCCATGTTGCAAGAAGTGATAAAGTATGCTTGAAAAAGGACAAGAAGCTTCTGGATGGACTATCACTTGATAAAGAGATTACATATAAGGTTTTATGAATATCGACATTGCCAGTTTGAACTGCAGAGGATGGAGGATTCATCTTGATGAAATAAAGAAAAGCTTGTTGGAATTCTTAGATCCTGCAGGACCAGGCCATGAAGTTATGCCACTGTGAACACGTGCTATTTTTCAAGAAGAGGCAAAAATGACCTTAGTGTAACTCAGAGATCTCAGGGCCACTGTCTTCTTTTCTCAGTCTCTTCAAACTTAGTTTTGTGGCCTTTTAGTGAGCTTTGTAATTTTTTGTTGAAAGGTGGAAATGATACATTGAATAAAAGGAACTGTGCTGAATAGGGCTTAGTAATATAATGCCGTCAAGTGAAGAGAAATATTCTATAGTCTTATCACTACTTTTCCATCTTTTAGTGAGTTTACGACCTTGGGCTGTGAATTTCACAAGTGGTTCTATGGTTTCTTTCTCTTCCCCCTTAGGTGGTACAGGATGGATGGAGACTGTTGGAGTTCGGGTATTTCCCTTTCTCCAGGTCAGGTAGACTCTGATAAAGCCCCAATAAGTTTGGTTTTGGTATAATACAGCTTCTTCAGATTAGACCTTGTGAAGTAGAACAGAATCTCTGTCATTCTAATGTCTAAAATTTACATTAGTATCCATTCTTTGTATTGTACATTCTGTGGATTTGGACAGATGTGCACCAACATGTACTGTGCACCATTACAGTATTATGTAGAAGAGTCTCACTGCCTTAAAGTCCCCTGTGCTCCATTACTTATTTCTCTCTCCCTCTCCTCAAGCCCCTGGCAACCATAGGTATTTTTATTGTCTCTGCAATTTTCTTTCTCCAGATTGTCTTATAGTTGGATTTATCCAGGATTATGGCTCTACAGATTTGCACATTTCACTTAGCAATATGTATTCAGGATTTCTCCATGTCTTATTATGGTTTGATATCTCATTTCTTTTTCTCACTGAATATTATTTCCCATGTATGGATGTACCAAAATGTGTTTATCAGCCCACCTATTGAAGGATATCTTGGTGCTTCCAAGTTTTGACAGTTATAAAGAAAGCTACTATAAACATTTATGAGCAGGTTTCTGTGTGAGCATAAGTTTCTTAATTCATGTGGGTAAATACCAAGGAGAATGATTGCTGGATTGCATGGCAAGAGTATATTTAATTTGGTAAGACACTGCCAAACTGTCTCCCAAAGTGGCTGTATCCTCTTGCACGCCCACCAGCAATAAATTAGAGCTTCTCTTGCTCCACATCCTTGACAGGACTTGGTGTTGTTGTTGCTTTGGATTTTATCAGTCTAAAAGGTGTGTAGTGATAGATCACTGTCATTTTAATTTGTAATTCCTTAATGACATATGATGATGAGCATATTTTTCTATGCTTATTTGCTCTTTGTGTATCTTCTTTGTTGGGTGTCTGTGTAGACCACTGTCTACTTTTTAATTATTCTTATTGGTGAGTTTAAAATAGTTCTTTGTTTATTTCAGTTACTAGTCTTTATCAAATTATCAGATACACGTTTTTCAAATATTTTCTCTCAGACTGTGGTTTGTACTATTTTCTTAATATAATGTATTTTTGATACATATTTCCAACTCTCCAAGAAAGAAAAGGTCTGAAAAAAATACTAAAATGAAGGAGAAATGGAACATAATTTCACGGAGTTAGCTCTGTAGCTGATTCTGCTGCTGCTACTGCTGAAATTAGTTCAGTTGTGTCCAACTCTTTGCAGCCCCATGGACTGTAATCCAGCAGGCTCCCCTGTCTGTGGAGTTTTCCAGGCAAGATACTGGAGCCAGTTGCCTTTTCTTTCTCCAGGGGATCTTCCTGACCCAGTGATCTGAGTCTCCAGCATTGGCATGAGCATTCTTTATCACTAGCACCTCCTGAGAATGTCAACTAATCAGAGAGAATCTGCAAACCAATGGTTCTTACCAAAGCTTTCTTCTGTTTCTCAGCAGTGTACAAAGCCAGGTGAAAATTGGTGATACATGTTTAGAGAGAAGTTGTTTGGAGTCAAAGTACTATAACTGCTCTCTTATCTAGCTAGTTCCCCTCAGACAGCTAAATAACTACACAAGTAATACAAATCAGAATATTTGACCATTAGAATATCCTAGTTCACCATGATGCAAAAGAAATAGATTCCATCTACACTTGATTGAAGCAAATAATAGACCAGGAAGATCTGTGGTCACTCAGAAATAAAGAACAAAAATGTATGCAAAATTCTGAAAAAAAATTAGTGCTGAAAAATAATACAGCATAGAAAATTTAGGGAACAAGAACATTTTAGGAAATGACATAAGAAATAGAAGACATTTAAGGAACTCCTTTCTACTCTTAATATGCATTCTCTGAAACAAGAGAAAAAGAGGAGATACACTATGTGAACAGAATATAATAGAAAGGGAGCTGCTAAAATTAAGGAAAAAAAAAACCTTAAGAGGGGAGTGATCACAAAGGTATAAATAGTCTTACTTGTGTCAGGTAAACTTTATACATTCTATCTGATATTATTCTTATAATAACCCTAAGAATTAGCTACTATTATTATCTCAATTTTACTAATTGAACAAGCTTACTAAATAAGTGACTTGCCAAAGGTCACATAAGTGGTAAATCTTAAAGCTGGGATATGAATCCAGGCAGCATTGCTCCAGAATCCATATGTTACCTAATATATCAGTAAGGTTAGGCTAAGTTATGCTATAGTAGCAAATAGCCCTACAAAGTATCAGTGGTGCAAAGCACAATCTCTCTCTCTCTCTCATACTACTTGTGCGGAGCAGATCAGCAGGGAGACCCAAGTCATCAGAGTCATTCAAGGCCTTAGGCTAAGAGAGGCTCCATGTGGATTCATGCTTCCATGATCACCAATACAAGGGTTAACAACCATGTGGAGTCCTATACCAGCAACAAAATGATCTTGACAACACATGATACATGCCACTCATGCTCAGATTTTTTGGCCAAATATTAAGGAGTGGGGTGGAGAAATGCAATCTTACCATATTCATGGACGTAAGAGAAAACTCAGAATATTTGTAAATAAACCTAATGACCACCATGACAGCTTTGCTATAGTGCCACTCCCTATGTTATCCTGCCTTTGTATTAGGTCACTACAGATGTAGGGAAGACCACCACTTCCTTGGTGGTCTGGTGGCTGAGTCTTTGCACTTCTAATGCAAGGGTCCAAGTTTCAATCCCTGGTCAGGGAGCTAAGTCCCACATGCCACAGTTAAATCCTGCATGCCACAACTGAAAGAAAATGATCTGGCAGGGCCAAATCAATAAATTTTTTAAAAAGGTAATGTGGGAAAAGTGTTTGAGTAAACATAAAAAATAGACTATGAGATAAAATATTGACAAAATATAGAAGACATATATGTAGAAAAATAGACATCTAAAATGCAGATAACTTGTTTACATAGGTTTCTAAAGGAAAGAACAAACTATTGAGGAAAGCTTTTTTGTTGAACTAAAAGAATACTGGAATCTTCAGATCTTAAGAACTCCGTATTCCAATAAATTCCATGGAGTTATGTGTTTAATTTCTTAATAGTCAAGGAAAAATAAATAATATATAAGAAGGAATCAACATAATCTGGAAATCCTCAGCAGTTTTAGAAGACATGGAGCTATGAAATTATCTATAGAGCTCTGAGGAGAGACAGAGTCAAGACAACTGTTCCCCACCAGAGTCCAGACAAATATAAAGGTAGCACGGAGGCATTGAAGGCCCCATAGGCCTTCCTGGTGATTTAACCTACCCACCCCCGTGCCAACTTTGTGTCCCCCGATTCTTGTTTGTAGGAAAAGTTTTGGTCTCCATGTCCTCCCCTGAGTTTCAAAGAGCAGGCTCAAGAAGTTAATAATTAGAGAAATGGAGGAAGAGAAAGGAAAGGCAGTCAAGCAAGAAGAGTAACAGTAACTTAAACCATAGACTCAATGTGCGTGTCCTCAATAGATGCATCTGAAGATATGGGAATAGAAATCAAGGAACAGACCAAAATATGGTGAGGAAATAGGTAGCGTGAATATGCTCATAATTTCCTCATAATTATTGGAATTTCCTCATAATTATTCACGTGAATTTCCTCATAATTATTCACGATAGTAACTATTGTCCTGCTGAGGAGTACAGAAGTAGAGGTATAATCTAAAATTATAAATGACGTTCCATTAAAAGCAAACTCAAAATATTTTTGATTGATTTAACAAAGAAAATGTATCCAAATCCAAAAGATTAACAACAAACAAAAGAGCAAGAAAAAGGACTTCCCTAGTAGTCCAGTGGTTAAGAATCCGCCTGCCAACGCAGGGGGCGCAGGTTCGATCCCTGGTTTGGGAGCATGCCATGTGCCATGGAGCAACCAGGCCCATGCGCCACAGCTACTGAAGCCCACGCCTAGAGCCTGTGCTCTGCAACACAGTCACCACAATGAGGAGCCCACACACTGCAATGAAGAGTTGTGCCACCTCACCCACGTGCACCAATGACCCAGTGCAGCCAAAAATAAACAAATAAGTAAATTTTAAAAAGCAGCAAGAAAACCTAGAAAAGCAAACCAAGCAATCATGAAAGAGAACGTATAAAAGAACAAAAGACCTAATGTATTTTCTATAAGGCTAATAAATAGAAATCATACAAAATAATGTATTAAAACTGAATGACTTTTGGGTCAAAATAAATAAGTAGAAAAAAGTATATATGTATGTATCATAAATTATAAACAATAGTCATCTTAAATAAAGAGAGACAAAAAATAATCACGGGCTTTCCTGGTTCCTCATTCTAGGATCATGTCTTACTGAGACCATTTTAATTTTTCAGGCATTTTTTTGGTCAAGTTCACCTTTAACACTGAAGTTAGCAATGTGTGCGTATTATAATTATACCAGGTAAAGACTATGACTTTTGCTAAGTCTGTAGCCATACCTTTTTGCAAAGCAATGGACTTAGATGCCTCAGGGTTTCGTTTGTTTGCTTTTCTTTAAAATTTAGAGAGTTTAGGATGATAATGTGTTCTTCTCTCGCTTACAGACAAAAGCTCATGATGGAGTGATGTTGAGGTTCACTGTCAAAGAAAGGGGCTCAGCTTGCCTTTGATGTAAGTAGAGTTCTTTTTGGAAAGGTATTGGTTCTCTTAATACATAGAAAAAGAGAGCATGAAGAAGCCAAGTTTCATTTCTAGAGCAGTGTAGTGCATTTAAGTTTCAAAGGGGAAATCTTAAACCCAGATGAGAAGAGAAGAGGCAGCAGGGAAGGTGAGTGGACCCAAGTGCTTAGATATGACAGCAGTCAGGGATAAATTGTTCAGTGCTCGGAAAAATTTTTCCTTATGATTTTTCTATATAAATGTTCAAACCACAGTCTGCAGTGTCTGATAGAAAATCAACTGGACTTTAAGTTAGAAGACTGAATTCTAAGAGTGGATTTGTGATGAACTGCGTGATATGAAGGAAGTCAATTAGCTTGAATGTGCCTCTAAAACAGAGATACTGACTGTTGCCCCATCTCTGCCCTACTGGTTAAATGAGAGCCTCAGACGCAAGATGCTGGTTCTTTTGAAGAAGGCAGTGTAGATGGTATAACATTTACAAACTGGACTTCTCAATAGAATAATCTTTTGAATATACCAAATAAACTCAGAGGTTTATTCCACATGAAATGTGACAATCATTTAAATCTTTGATTTGAGGAGTAAAGCAATGTCTGCCAAGTAATGTCCAGAAAATAATGTAGTACACTGGACTGTCAGGGAAACTTTAAGAAAAAACATTACCATGCCAATCCTGGCCTTTTTTAACTCCAGCAAACAGGCTATCATGTTGAAAGTGTTGCTGAGCAGAAATATTATATTAAAACAGTATCTAGACTGAATATTATCCTCTCAAAAATTGTATTTCCTCTCTTTGGATCTTTAGATTTCACTTCACTTTGCCTATTTACTGATTTCCTTTCATCTGGATTATCTCTTTTCTAAGTTATAAATGATCCAGAAAGTGTCACGGTAAATTTACTGAAATTAGAAAAAGAGATAGGAGAATTTTGCAACAGTTTTGCAAATGCACATTTATTCCATGTAATGAGAAGGTTTATCATATCAAATCTTTAATAGACCAATTTATTTAACTTTAATGTTGCAAAATGTAAGTAAAGCAGCAGAAGTTAGTTTAGTCTGTAGGCCTCCACCTCTACTCCCCCGATTTCCACACACCCAAGCCCTAGTCAGATATAAATTCCAGTCCCAGAGCAATCTCTTCCTCTAAACTACAGATCGCTCTCTAACCAAGCTAATCCTTAACCCCCCATGAGACTAATCTCTCATACAGCACTTGCTACTTTCTAACTTGTATTTCATTTATATCTTCCCTTCCTTGCCCAACTTTCAGAAAGCATGGAATTTTATCAATTTTTTCCCTTTAATCCCTTAAATTCAGTGTTTGGTGTATACTAGATGAGTAAGTATTCACTAAGTAATTTTTAATAAATAATTTAATCCATCTAATTTGATTTAACTGATGCCTGTTGGACTTCCCAGGTGATTTAGTTGGTAAAGAATCTGCAGTCAATGCAAGAGATGCAAGAGACATAGGTTTCATCCCTGGGTCAGAAGATCCCCTGAAGTAGGAAATGGTAACCCACTCCAGTATTCTTGCCTGGAAAATTCCATGGACAGAGGAGCCTGGTGGACTACAGTCCATAGGGTCACAGAGTCGAACATGACTGAGCAGCT
>NW_011495027.1:13667938-13680094 GCF_000754665.1 Bison bison bison
TCGAACATAACTGAGCAGGCACACTCATTTACTACAAAATAGCTGCACATGGCTAATGCATATAATTTGCTGAGTTTGGATATCTGCATATCTGTGTGATTCTATCACCATTATCAAGATAATAAAAATATCCAAACCTTTGAAAATTTCCTTATGTGTATGTATATGTGAGAGCACTTAAGATGAGATCTACCCTCTTAACACATTTTTAAATGTGTGATACCATGTTATTAACTATAGGAGCTGTATTGCACAGCAGGTCTCTAGAACTCATTCATCTTGTATGACAGAAACTTTATACCCACTGAACAGCAGCTCTTTATTTCTCCCTATCCCCAGGCCCTGGTAACCACTATCCTATTCAATTTGAGTTTGAATATTTTATATAGCTCAAAAAAGAAATCATACAGATTTGTCCTTTTGAGACTAGCTTATTTTTCTTAGCATAATGTCCTCCAGGTTCATCCATGTTGCCATAAACAGTAGGATTTTCTTTTTTAAGGTTGGCTAATATTCCTTCATATGTATATACCATTCTTTTTTTATCCCTTCACCTGTGGATGGACATTAGATTTGTTTCTGTATCTTGGTTATTGTGAATAATTCTGCAATGAAAAGAGGAATGCAGATATTTCTTCAAGATCTTGATTTCTTTTTTACAAATTTTTTAATTGGAGGATAATTGTTTTACAATATTGTATTGGATTCTGCTATACATCAACATGAATCACCCATGGGTATACATATGTTCCCTCCCTCTAGATCCTCCCTCCCACCTTGCACCCCATCCCACCCCTCTAGGTTGTCACAGAGCACCAACTTTGAGTTCCCTGCATCTTACAGCAAATTCTCACTAGTTGTCTATTTTACATATGGCAATGTAGGTGTTTCAGTGCTACTCTTTGAATTTGCCCACCCTCACCTTCCCTAATGTGTCCACATTTCTGTTCTCTTGGTCTGCATCTCTATGCTGCCCTGTGAATAGCTTTATTAGTACCATCGTTCTAGATTATATGTGTTAATATGTCGTATTTGTTTTTCTCTTTCTGACTTACTTCATTCCGTATAATAGGCTCTAGGTTCATCCACCTTATCAAATGTGTTCTTTTTATGGCTGAGTAATATTCCATTGTATATATGTACTGCAACTTCTATATCCATTTATCTTTTGGTGGACATCTATGTTGCTTCCATGTCCTAGCTATTATAAACAATGCTGCAGTAAATATCGGGGTGTATGTGTCTTTTTTGATTGTGGTTTCCTCAGATCCTGATTTCAATTCTTAGGAGTATATACCCAGGAGTAGAATTCTAGGATCATATGGTAGCTCAACGTGTAATGTTTCCCATACTATGTTCCATAGCAACATACCATTTTACATTCTTGCCAACAGTGTTCAAGGATATCAGTTTCTCCACATCGTCATCAATGTTTGTAAATTTTTTTGTTTTTAATAATAACCATTCCAACAAGTGTGAGATGATAAGTCATTGTGGTTTGAATTTGATTTCTCTGATGATTAGTGATGTTGAGCACATTTGCACATACCTGGTGACCATTTGCATTTCTGTTTTGAGAAGTAGCTATTCAGGTACTTTGCCTATTTTGAAATCTATTTATTTATTTAATTATTTATGCATCTTATTTACTCACTGTTGGCTTGTAGGAGTTTTTTCTTAATATATTTTGGATATTAACCTTTTATCAGATAAAGGTTTATAAATATTTCCTTCTAGTTCATAGGTTGCCTCCTCACTTCTTTAATTGTTTCCTTTGCTTTGCCTTTACTTTTTTCTAAAAAATGTTTCTGTGACATTTTCTCTTTTCAAAATCTGCAATATGTGATGCTTATTTATACTGTAGCAATTTATCTTATTTTTATTTTTTTATGTTCTTTCATTTTTAAAAATATATTTTAGTTTATAATTCTCTAGTTATCATTTTCAATAATAAAATAGTATCTTTCAGTCCTTCTGTACTGTCCACTCATATTTGCTGTCATCATTTACATATTTTCATTTATGTTTTTAATTTATATTTTTGACCCATTAACTTTTTGGTTAAAATGCATATAATCTGACATTTCATATTTCTATTTTTATTCTTATTAATTTTGTATTTTCCCAATTTACTTTTGAAGTTTTATTTACTTTTAATGTTTTATTCTTTGAAAAACAATAAAAATATTTTATACTTAAATTTTACACTTAAATGGCTACATGATGAGCCACCATTATCATAGTAATTCTTATTTTGTTTTTTACTTATTTATTTTGGTTAATCTCTTTATTGGCTGGAACATGTATTCAACAAGTTTTATTTTCCAGACAGAGCATAGTAGTTTCTGATCCTTTCCATATCTAGGAGTATATTTATACATGAGGACAATTTGACCTATTTTATATTAATTTATAATTGTTACTGCCTTCTCCGGTGGCACTAGTTGGGGCACTTTCTGCCAATGCAGGAGATGTAAGAGATGGGGGTTGGATCCCTTGGTCAGGAAGATCCCCTGGAAGAGGAAATAGCAACTTATTCCAGTATTCTTGCCTGAAAAATCTCATGGACAGAGGAGTGTGGAGGGCCATGGTCCATAGGGTCACAAAGAGTCAGACATGACTGAAATGGCTTAGCAAGCATGCCTTTTTAAATGTAAAGCTTTATAGATATTTCCCTTTCTGTTCAGGCCACCAGCATAAAAACTCCAGAGTACACAGAATTTCTCTAAGTGGTTTGATACTGAAACAGTATCTTTGTGGAGTATACTTAAAAATATCGATCTAATTAATGGTTTCAGCTTTAGTAAGTATTACATTTGAATGAATCATCAGCAGTTGTACATGCAAACTGATCTGATTTAAGTACCATTATGGTTGATTCAATCAAATGGACATAACTAGCAGTTTTGGACTGACTTCAGCAGTTGTTTCATCACCAATTCTTTGGGATCACCAAATAAACTTCAGAAAGCATTTTCTAATATTTATTCTGTTTTTGAGGGAGCTGGCAGTTGACTACAACTACAATATCTTAGAGAAATAAGAAAGCGCAAATTAAAAATTTCTTGTGGATTAGTACATGTATATAGAGAAGACTCTTGAGAGTCCCTTGGACTGCAAGGAGATCCAACTAGTCCATTCTAAAGGAGATCAGCCCTGGGATTTCTTTGGAAGGAATGATGCTAAAGCTGAAACTCCAGTACTTTGGCCACCTCATGCGAAGAGTTGACTCATTGGAAAAGACTCTGATGCTGGGAGGGACTGGGGGCAAGAGGAGAAGGGGACGACAGAGGATGACATGGCTGGATGGCATCACTGACTCGATGATGAACTCAACTGACTCAACTGAACTCCGGGAGTTGCTAATGGACAGGGAGGCCTGGCGTTCTGCGATTCATGGGGTCGCAAAGAGTCGGACATGACTGAGCGACTGATCTGATCTGATCTGATGCCCATACATATATACATATGTATATGTGTGTAGCAACTGCAAACCTTTCTCAAGGAGTTTTTAGAAATATCTGTCTTCAACTCAAGAAACATTAGCAGCCACTACCAAGGGTGTACCCACTTCCCTGGTGGCTCAGAGAGTAAAGCGTTTGTCCACAATGCAGGAGACCTGGGTTCGATCCCTGGGTTGGGAAGATCCCCTGGAGAAAGAAATGGCAATCCACACCAGTACTCCTGCCTGGAAAATTCCACGGACTGAGGAACCTGGTAGGCTACAGTCCATGGGATTGCAAAGAGTCGGACACGACAGTGACTTCACTTTCACTTTTCACCAAGGGTGTAGTGTCTATGTGAAATATCTGTTCCAGACATACCACTGTGTGTGAATATGACTAGAAATATTCATAGGATATTAAAATAAAAAAGAAAATGGAAGATGGTAGCATCTTAATAAAGTGTATTTTAGTGAATCATCATGTTTTTCAACTCTTAATTAATTTTCCTCTTTTTTCTGTGTTGAAAATGCACATTGCTGCACAAGTTACAAACCTCAGAGCCTTTTCTTTGCTTTTTTCCCTCATATTCTTGCTGAGCCACGAGCACTGAATCAATCCTTATCAAACAGTCAACCAATTTGGTAGTAAACACTCAGCTTCAAATTTGTAGATTTAATTATTTGGTTATTTTTCTTCCTTTCAGAAGGTATAAACAGATGGCAGCTTCTTATTGTATAGGACATATGTTTATTATGTAAAATGTATTTCTAAATGTAAAGAAATGAAATACATAATCCTAGGACAAAATAGGTAGCTCAGCTGATAAAGAATCTGCCTGTAATGCCAGAGACCTGGGTTCAATCCCTGGGTTGGGAATATTCCCCTGGAGAAGGAATCTAGCCTGGAGAATTCCATTGATAGAGGAACCTGGCAGGCTACAGTCCACGGGGTCACAAAGAGTTGGACATGACTGAGAGACTTTCACACAGGACAAAATACCTTATATTTTTTCTTCTTTGCAATTCCCTTCACTTTTTCTTTTGAATTTTATTTTTCTATGAATTTAATGATTTTCTCTCCCCACACCCAGTATTCTGCTTCCCCTTTCTTCTCTTTCTTACTTTCATTCTTTCTATTCTCCAGCCAGGTTCCCCTCCCTCTGGCGTTTTTTGCAATTGTTTGCTAAGTATGAAATAAGTTCTCTCTCCTGCTGCAGCTGCTGTTCCATCCCCTGCTGCACTAAATTGACACTTGGGCAAGCAATGGCTCTCGTCAGTCACTTCGAAGCTGCTACTTCCAGAAGTGTCGATTTAGTGCAGCGGGGGATGAGGTGCCAGCTGCAGAAGTAGGGCACAGAAAAACTCAACAGAAATCTCTGTCTCCCCTCACTCTATGTGATATTTAGTAGGAGGAAGGGGAGGAAAAGACCACCAGAACCAGGGATAAAAAATGTGAAATAATAAGAAAGCACCAGGACAAACCCTGGGATTGAAAAACAAGCAGTTTAGTGTAACTGGTAACAGATTTATGGATGAGCTAGAAGAAGACAAAGTGTAAATGGAGGTTAGCTTCTATTTACTTGGTTTTAAAACTAGCTGAAAATATTGAAAAATCTGAACATCTTATCCTTTTTGGATGATATGTATTTGTCGGCCATGGCGATTTCCTTAAACAAACCCCCTATTACATAAATATCCTACTGATTTGGGTGAGAAATCAACAATCTGCATAGGAAACATGTGTAAGCTCTCAACTTTCCTTGGCAAGTCTTGCATTTCCTTTCCTGTTGACATAAATACCTACTCTGCTTAATTAAAAGTCCTCTGCGTACATTAACACTCCAGGCATCCCAGTTAACTGTAAACTCCATAGGTAACACTTCCACACCTCCAATAAAAGTGTAGCTGTATATAAGTGTGCATATTCTAAAGAGAGGGAGGTTTATTTTTTCAGAATATTCCCACCTCTGTTCCCCTCTGTTAGTTCAGATAAGTTTCTCTATTTTTGTGAATATAGGATCTGTTCTACCATGACCAGAGATAGAATATAAAGGATGAACTCCAAAATGCTACGTGCAAGGTATTTTTATTGCATACATTGAGTTTTTTTTTTTAAAGTAACCATTTTCAACAAAGGTTTGTTTCAAAAGTGACACTGTAGAAGCAAAAAATGCAAGTGTTACTTATGCTGGATTTTGACCATTGTATTCACTATGCGCTCTTTGAGGTCAATTGCTATGGTAATTTGCTTTTCATATGAAATGTAAAATGGAAGTGTCTTTTGTGTCAGGGAGTTCTGATATAGCTCCTTTAGAAGAACCTAGTATCTAGGTCAGTTGGCTTTCTTAAACTTGAAATATATGAGATCTTTGATAGTGTAGTATCACGACTGCAGGACATAGATTAAAGGAGAAAGGGGCTTTTACTGAGACAACTGGAAAAGAAAAACTTAATATATTGATTTTATCTCCTAATACTAGGAAAGACCCAGGATATGATTTTACCTATGTGTTCCTTTTCTGCCAGGAGCCAGTGTGAGGAACTCTGCCTGTGGCAAAGGTCATGAGGAAGGAGGATCGACATACGCAAAGGTGGGATGGAGCCTCAGGAGTCCCCCTGGAAATTTTTGAGCATCTACCCCCAAAACCAGAGCCTGCCTACTTTACTACTTTGTGCTCTCACTTACACCTCTGACTTTACGGGGGGCTGTCCCCCACCATCTCTTTCAGAGAAGGAATTAACTTACAGCTCCAGTTAATGATAATTCCTGGGCGTGACAGGAGTGTTTCAATCTACAAACTCCTCTGAAGGTTCTCTAGCCTGCCTGACACGCTTGTCCGGCCACGTGATTGTTCACAGCCTCCCACCCGTGAGAGGCACGAGATGCTTTAAACCTTCTAAAAACAGGTTCTTTAGAGAAGTTAGAAAACTATTAGTATAGTATAGTAAGCTGATTAGAAATTGTGTTGGTGAAGGGTTTTTCATTTGTTGAGCCAATGTTTACTGCTAAGTCTCCACATCCCCTGCCCTTATACATATTAATGAATATATAGAAGAAATAAGTATTAACCTTTGATATTAATCACGTTAGACCTTAGGCTAAGCAAATTCTTTCCTTAATTAAAACCCACTGCACCCTCACCCTATAGGAATGTAACTTTATCTGGTACCTTCGGAAGGTGGTGTCTGTTTTAAGAATAATCACCCCTGGAGAAATAAGTGTTCTGGTTGACTGACCGCTGTCACAAGGAGAGGGTCATAAATTGTCAGCAGGCCCCCTGGCCAGAAGATGATGTAACACCCCAAAGACCTCTGTATACATTTGTATGAAGCACCTGACTTTAATAAAAGTCAGGACTGCTGACCCCACGTGACTTTTGTATAACATCTCAGTGTATAAAAACAGACCCTGGAAAAATAAAAAATGGAATCAGTTCCTCAAAAGACTGGTCTCCCCATGTTGTTCTTTCTCTCACCTTCTGGCTGAATCCCCATCTGGAACGTGAAGGCTTGTCAAGCCTACTAATTATGCCTGGGCTTCTAAGATCTGACCGGGGAGGCCTTAGTGTCTCCTCTCCTTCGGGAGAATGGGAGGATGCCTGCGGCCTATGTAGGTGAAGCAAATTCCTTGTCTTGGAATTTTATTAGCTTTCCACGTAAACCAAGTTATTCAGCCTCTTTTCTCCACTGAATTTTCCTACTGAGCTATCCTCATTCTATTACTCTTTATATCTCTAATTAATATTTAATTAAAGCTATCATATCCTGATCGCCGAAGCCGTCTCTCCTTCGAATTTCCCTGGATCCACCGGGGCTGGACCCTGGCACTTTTCCTCCTCTATGACTCTTTTGTTTATTAAATATACTTTAAAATATATCTTAGATACCTGTTAAGTGTTTATTTAAATCTATTTAAATAGACACTATTACTAGGGCCTAAGAGAATATAAAAGAAAGTGGTAATATGTCCATCAATTGAGGAAGGTATAATTATCTAATCAGTGAAGGGATAGTGTTAATTAGGAAATGCTTCTCGAAACAGGTGGACTCTGGAGTGTTTTAGATTTAAAAGAGAAAAAGTTAGATTCTGGAGAAAAAAAAAAATATGGGCCATGGAAATTCAAAATAAAGTGTGAGGGGATTGGCAAACTATCTAACTTCCCACAAATGGAGAGACAAGAAAGATGAAGATGATAGCTTCTGTGGGAATAAGAAAGGACTTAGACAAACTGATAAAGTCCTTAAAATTAGGTTGCATAGTTTGAAGAGGAAAAGTTAAAATTTAACTTCCTTCTCCTTCTGCCTCTGTAACTCAGCTTGCTCCTTGCAAAGTCTGGATCATGTAGGTCTCAGAAAGTGGGGACTCACAATACTAGGAACTGGCACTCACCCTTGTCCTGCTCTTTGCAATTTCCCTAGGCCCTGCAAACCCACAAACCCACTTAATCATGCCTGTCCATGTATAAAAACTCTGTAACCCCTTTGTTCGGGGCTCAGAGCTTGGAGTGTTAACTCTTCTGGGCCTGCCAGTGTAATAAACCTGAGTTCTCCAACTCTCCGAGTATGGTGTTTGGTTTCTCGAGTACTGATTTCTGCAACATTTCTGGAGGCCCTAGCAAGAATCCAACCATGCCAGCCCTTTGAGCCACCAGACTGGTGGCTTGGCCAGTTCGGAGCAGAGGAGCCCCAGGACGACCGAGGAGGTGCACCACCTGATGATATTCTGGGTTCTTTCGGACCAGCGTTCCCACTCTCTGGGCAGCTGAGCCCCGACTCATTAAAGGGACAGACCAACTCACCAGGAATGGCCACAGGATAAGGTAAGGCCCGGGGCTGGTCTGCAGTCAGGAAATCCTATCCCAACTGGATCCCTCCTTGCAAGGTTGGTCCAGCTTGGGGGTTTATACCGACCTGCCAATGCTGAGACATCTTAAATCTCTCTTGGGAGAGTGGCCAGGCAGATGAAAAATGAATGTGAATGAGTGTGTGGCCTGACTCACTTGTGCTTCAGGCTCAATTGTGTGGCTTCATGGCCTTCATGGCTATGGAGTCCGAGTGGGCCCTAGCTTGCAGTTCCGTGGTATCCTGATACAGCTCAAGGCAGTGTCTGCCTCTGGGGGACCCAGTCCCTCCCTGCAAGACAGATCCAGATCAGGGGTTTATATTGATCCACCAATGCTAGAAGCACCTAAGTTTCCCCCAGGGATGTGGTCAAACAGGCATCTGAATGGTCTCCTCTTTTGAGGGGGCACCCACCCTTGTTTGTCTTTGTGCCACTGACTCAGGGCGGGATACACAGGGAGGGAGAAATTATTGGTTACCAGTTATTCTTCTGTTGACTGACTTCTTGAGCTGACATCTAAGAGATTAGGTTTTCCTGCCAAGTAGATTACATTTGTCAACATGGGGGTAATTTCCTCTAAGCCAACAGCTTTAGATTGCATTATAAAGAACTTTAAGAAGGGCTTTGTAGGAGACTATGGAGTCAAGATGACCCACAGGAAGCTTCATGATTTATGTGAACTTGATTGGCCATCGTTTGACATTGGATGGCCACCAGATGCTGCCTACTGTCCAAGCAGTACACCAGGTAGACACTGGACTCCAGGACATCCAGATCAGTTTCCATACATAGACTCCTGGCTTCTAATAGCACAGACCCTGCCCCGTGGGCAAGATTTTGTACGAACGAACAGGACCAGAGTAGGATATTTGTGGCACAACCACTCAGATAAAAGAAAGAAGGGAAAAAAACCTATATTCCAGGGAGATGCAGTGGAAGACCCACTACTGCCCCTGAAATACGTTCCTCTGACTCCACAAGCCCCGGCACAGCCAGCACCAGACTCATTGCCAGACAGTCCACCTCCCTCCATGTCCCCCTCACCACCTCATGAGCAAGACTCCAGCCCTGAGCCAGTAGGGAAGTAGCTCCGCTAGGCCAAAAAAATCTAACCAGTTGGCCATGGCCCGTCAGATGCCAATGTGAAAAACTCAAGGTCCTCAACAAGTGAACAAGGATGGCAACACCATAACCCAGCGTACGCTGATAAATCACAGGCTATGATTGACCTCCCAGAGTTCATTTTCTACACCCACCAGCCGACGACTGGGATGACTGTCGCTAGCTCCTTATGTCTCTCTTCACCATTGAGGAAAGACAATGCATCTCGACAGAAACCCAAAAATGGCTCTGAAGACAAGCCCCTGCAGAGGTCTTAGATGTAGAGGGATGGGCACAAGAAGCAATGCCAGAGATGAGACCTAATTGGGATTTCAATAACAGAGAAGGACAAGAAATTCTGAGTTTCTACCATGATGCCCTTCTCCATGGACTTCGAGTGGGAGCCAAAAAGCCCTACCAATATGTCCAAAATTACAATAATAATAATAATAATAAAAACCAGATGAGACCCTCACCAATTTCTATGAAAGACTATGTGAAGCATTCTGGATATACATCCCGTTTGACCCAGAGACAGCCAAGAATCAACAGATGATTAACGTTGCCTTTGTGGCTCAATCCTGTGCAGACATCCAATGAAAGCTCCAAAAGCTGAAAGGCTTCCCTGGGATGAATACCACACAGCTCCGGGAGGTAGCAAATAAAGTCTTTGTGAACTGAGACTGTGAAGCCCAATGAGAAGCAGATTAAAAACTGAAACAGAAAGCAGCCCTGCTAGCAGCAGCATTGAGGAGCTCAGATCCAGTGAAACAGACGGTTCCCTCATGGAAAGTGGAAACTAAGAAGAGACCATCACTATGCTAGGACCAGTGCACCCATTGAAAAGAGACGGAACACTGGAGGAATGAGTGCCCCATTGCAGAGGGACATCTAAAGGGTCAAAGAAGTTCAGTCAACCCAACAAAGAAAGGTACCAGCCTGAGCTGGCTGTCCAAAACCTTATTGGCCTGGCTGGAACAGAATCAGACTAGGGAAGACCAGGCTCCCTGATCCTGGGCCTCCGGGAGCCCATGGTCACGATGAAAGTAGGGGGCCAATCAATGACTTTTATGGTGGATACTGGAGCTGAACACTCCATGGTAACCACACCTGTGGCTCCCCTCACAGGCCGAACAGCAACTACTGTTGGGATCGCAGGGGACATGGCAGGCTGCTCATTTTGCAAGGTCCATTTGTGTCAGCTAGGGGGCCATCTGGTGGCTCATGAATTTCTGTACTTAACGCAATGCCCCATTCCTGTGCTAGGTAGAGACTTACTGACAAAACTGGGGGCACAAATCACCTTTGCCCCCAGAAAGCCTGCGAGCCTCACCTGGGCAGCCAGTTGGCTCTGATGATGGCTGTGACAAGTGCCCAGAGAAGATGAATGACATCTCTATTCCTCAAGGAGGGAACAAATAAATCCCCCCAGACTGGTAAAAGAATTCCCTGATGTCTGGGCAGAGAAGGGGCACCCAGGTTTGGCCAAAACCCATGCCCCCTTTGTAGTGGACCTGAGGCCAGGAGCCATTCCTGTTAGACAAAAACAATATCCAGTACCACGGGAGGCATGCCTGGGAATTTGGGACCACATCCAGCACCTGCAAGATGCTAAGATTATAATTGACTGTCAGTCTCCCTGGAACACTCCGCTCTCCAGTCAAAAAGTCTGGAGGGAATGACTATCGCCCTATCTAGGACCTCCACGGTGTCAACAGTGCGGTGATCACCATCCATTCAGTGGTCCCAAAGTTGTACACTCTCCTGAGTCTCTTACCTGCTCAGGCAAGATGGTTCACCTGCCTTGATCTCAAGGACACATTCTTCTGCCTCCAGCTGTCATCAGCCAGCCAGCCTTTGTTTGCCTTTGAATGGGAAGACCGATAAAGACACAGCTGATTTGGACTCGACTGTCACAAGGCTTCAAAAACTCACCTACCCTGTCTGGTGAAGCCCTGGATGCGGACCTTGCTGCCTTTTCCAGAGAAACTTTAAACTGCACCCTACTCTAGTACGTGGATGACCTGTTACTAGCCAGTACTACCGAAGGGGACTGCTGGAGAGGCACCAAAGCCCTGTTGGCTCTACTCTCCAACACAGGGTAAGAGGTGTCATGGAAAAAGGCTCAGCTCTGCAGACAGGAGGTCAAATACCTGGGGTTTGTCAACTTAAAAGAGCATCAGGTGCTTGGAAATGAGAGGAAGCAAGCCATCTGTTGAATATCTCAGCCGAATGCCAAGAAAGAAGTCCGTGAGTTCCTCAGGGCTGCTGGATGCTGTCGGATCTGGATACCAGGTTTCTCTGCAATTGCCAAGTCTTTGTTTAAAGGCACATCAGGGTCTGATAAGGACCCCCTAGAGTGGGAACCTGAACAGGAAAAGGCCTTTGAGGAGATAAAGAGACTTTTGACGAGCGCTCCAGCATTAGGGCTGCCACATGTGACATGGGACTTTAACCTGCTTGTACATGAGAAAAATCACACTGCATTGGGGGTCCTCACACGCAAAAAAGTGACTGAACTGAGTGTCCAGTCACATACCTGTCCACATGACTAGATCCAGTGGCACAGGATGGCCACCATGCCTCCGGGCATTAGCTGCCACTGTGGTTTTGGTCAGAGAAGCAGATAAGCTTACTCTAGGACAAAATATAAATGCACAGGTTCCCCATGCTGTTACTGCCCTGATGAACAGTATAAGCAGCTGACCAACTCCAGGATGACTCACTATCAAGGACTGCTTTGCAAAGACCCATGGGTCCAACTCGA
>NW_011495027.1:13680346-13681603 GCF_000754665.1 Bison bison bison
AAGATGGGCAGTGCAAAGCAGGCTCTGCCATAGCAACAAATGATTAGATAGTGAAGGCTGAGGCCTTGTCACAAGTGTGGTCAGCACAACAGGCTGAGCTACGGGCACTCACCCAGGCCCTAAGGCATGCCGAAGGAAAATGAGTCAACATCTATACTGATTCAAATTATGCCATTGCTACTTTCCATGTACATGGAGCCACTTATAAAGAAAGGGGACTATTGACAGTGGGTTGGTGGGAGATTAAAAACAAAAAAGAAATCCTTCAGCTGTTGCAAGCAGTCTGGAATCCTTCCCAAGTAAAGGTGAGGAACTGATCCAATCAGCAAAGGAAATCGGTTGGCTGACCAGGCAGTCAAGGAGGCAGCAACCCAACCAAGCCCCACAGTGGGCCCTAAGTCAATCTTTAAGGTCCTCTTGGCACCAGAATTGCCTCTGTCCCTGAGATAACCAAGGAAGAAGATCAGTGGGCTCTAAATGAGGGAGGAATAAAAGAAAAGGAGGGCTGGTGGAAGCTCCCAGACCAGAGACTCTTTATCCCCAGCAATATAGCAATCCAGCTGGTAAAACAACATCATGAGACAATTCTTTTAGGAAAAACTGGTCTCGAGAATTTACTGAGCCACTACTATCTCATTCGTAAGCTCTCAACCTCGTGTGCCCAGATCAGGGCTAGATGTGTGACTTGTGTGCAAAACAATGCCAGCCAAGGACCAAGACCCAACCCAGGGGTGCAGACAGCTGGGACACTGCTCTTTGAAGATCTTGTAATGGACTTTACTGAAGTCAAGCCCTATAGGGGCTATAGCCTCAAGCTATAGGGGCTATAATTATTTACTTGTGGCAGCCTGCATCTACTCGGGATGGGCTGAAGCCTACCCCCCACACACTGAACAGGCACAAGAAGTGGCCAAGGCCTTACTAAGAGACATACTCCCGAGATATGGGCTGCCGCTCTCTATAGGGTCTGACAATGGGCCAGCTTTTATGTCTGAGATAATCCAAACACTGGATCAAGCTTCACACTGCTTACAGGCCACAGAGCTCAGGGAAAGTTGAATGCATGAATTGGGGCCTCAAGACTACATTAGCTAAACTCTGCCAGGAGACCCAGTTATCTTGGGTCAACATGTTACCCCTAGCCTTACTCTAAGCCTGATGCACCCCGAGGTCCTCAGGCTATTCTCCCTTTGAGGCCTTATATGGGAGAATGTCCCCAGTGATAGGTAAACTCAAGGGAACCCCCCCCCCCCCCCC
>NW_011495027.1:13681703-13700760 GCF_000754665.1 Bison bison bison
CTGACACCTCCAGGCCCTGGGAAAAGTCTTCCACTGTATCTCCTGAGAAACCCTAGAAAGGACACCGATTCCTTTGGGCAATTGGGTTCATCCCTATCAGCCAGGAGATGAGGTATGGGTTAAAGATTAGAAAAAAGAACCACTTTAGCCAGTTTGGACAGGCCCTCACATGGTCGTCCTGGCAAGCCCTATTAACTATTAACTATTAGAGTTACAGGCATCATCCCTTGGATGCACCATGCCAGAGTCAAGAAGGCAGTGGCTTCCTATAATGAGGATACCTGGAAAACAGTTTGGGACTCCAAAAACCCCCTCAAGTTCTGGTTCCAAAAGCAACGGCCCTCACCCACGGAAGATACTGAGCCCTGCTCTAGTCACTCTGGAAGCTGACTAGTCCATGCACGGCAGAAGCTTGAGTATTCTTCAGTCTTGCTCCAGCCACACTCTGGCAGCTGGCTGGTCAATGCACAGTGGAAGCTTGAGGATCCGGCTATCAAAATATCAGTGGATTTTCACTGTCAACCTTGAACTCTACCCTGATTGGTATTGGTATTATTACTGTGCTCTTTGCTATAGGACTAGCTTCAGTCACAACCCAGGACTGGGATTTGGGTCAGAAGCTGCGGTTAGCTGTCTGTTATCTCACTGTAGTGGGAAGCCTCATTCTTATTAGGTGTCTCTTACAATCAATTCTCCCTATTAACTAAATTGCTCCACAGTATAACTGACCCCCCTTCGCGATAGGCTCACTTGCTATAGCCATGACAACCCAAAGATGGGGAGAAAACCTTTTGCTAGTGTTCAGTTATCTGCTATGTGCAGGCTGCTTTGCAGCCTTTTGGTGTCCTTTGCTCTAACAGGTGGTGCCATTCCTTATCCATCATGCACCTGTCAACATTACAGTCAACCCTTAGAAAATCGCTTACTTAACTATCAGCTAGAACAATGTATAGATAGCCAATCCTGTAGGCTGATCACCTACTGCCTTCATGACCATGAGATGCATATCCAGGGGCCTGAGTGACAAAGATGTTTTCCAGTCATTCCCCTGCTGCCCTTACCTTTCCCCCACCAGAGGATCCAAAGCCCAGGTGGTATCCTGACACGATGGCATTGCCATCATGCCCCCGTACTTCTGTTTACATGCCATGCATATGTTATAACCCAGAACAGGTGTCTGTCTGTCAAGTAAATGGAGAAACCTACAAGAAAGGGACAATAATACAGACAAACAAAATTATGGACCACCTTTGCCCTAAAAAATCAGGCTCTGCCTGTTGGCAGTATGACCCAGGTTACAGAGCTACTCCTCCTTAGACCCTCATCTGTACCAGGTTCTCAACACAACTCATCACCTTCTTAATGACACCAACCCCCAGCTGGCTAGGAATTGCTGGTTTTGCTTATCGTTAGGAGCTCCATGGTACTTAGCTACATCAGTGCCATTAAATAATGCAACAGCCATGGGAACTCCTATAGACCCACCCTTACAAGGGCCAGTCTTAAGGGCAATCGAGTTAACTCAAAAGGCTCCAGAATGCTTTACAAATAATGGAGGAACTGAACCTGTAGGCAATTTAGCCAGGGACCAAAGTTATCAAACTTTAAAAGGTGAGTGGCCCACTTATCCTCCCACAAGCACAGTATGGTGCCACCCCCATCAAGGCCTTTTCTTTGTTTGTGGGACTGATGCTTGCTTATGTCTACCAGTCAGTTGGATGGGTATCTGTACCTTAGCTCTCCTCACTCCCCAAATGAATATTGTCCCTAATAACCAGACTCTCACTGTACCTCCAGCAGGACATATACAGTCAAAAAGTCATGCAGTTTATACTCCTACTAGTTGGTCTAGGAATCATAGGCATGGGAATAGGAGGAACTGCTTCATCAACCACTTTTTACCATACACTATCCAAAGACTTCACAGATGACATTGAGAAAGTCGCCAATTCTTTAGTGGCCTTACAAGACCAACTAGACTGCCTGGCTGAGGTGATTTTATAGAATATGAGAGGTCTAGACCTACTGATAGCTGAAAAGGGAGGACTCTGCCTCTTCTTAAATGAAGAATGTTGCTATTACGCAAATCAATCAGGAATAGTCAGAGACGTGGCCCAACAGCTAAGGGAACGAATCATAAAAAGGAGAGAGGAACTAGCAAATTCCTAGGGTAACTAGGAGAATATCTGGAGCCGGGCATCGTGGCTTCTCCCTTTAACTGGTCCTTTCTTTGTGGTGCTCTTATTTGGCCCTTGTATTCTCAATGCAGTTATCAAGTTCATAACCTCTCGGGTTGAATCCATAAAGTTACAAATGGTAATAGCTCAACATAGCCCCCTAAATAATGGGGACAAAACGTGGTCCACTGGAAAAGGGAATGGCAAACCACTTCAGTATTCTTGCCTTGAAAACCCTAAGAACAGTATGAAAAGGCAAAAAGATAGGACACTGAAAGATGAACTCCCCAGGTTGGTAGGTGCCCAATATGCTACTGGAGATCAGTGGAGAAATAACTCCAGAAGGAATGAAGGGATGGAGCCAAAGCAAAAACAACACCCAGTTGTGGATGTGACTGGTGATGGAAGTAATGTCTGATGCTGTAAAGAACAATATTGCACAGGAACCTGGGATATTAGGTCCATGAATCAAGGCAAATTGGAAGTGGTCAAATGGGAGATGGCAAGAGTGAACACTGACATTTTAGGAATCAATGAACTCAAATGGACTGGAATGGGTGAATTTAACTCAGATGACCATTATATCTACCACTGTGGGCAAGAATCCCTTAGAAGAAGTGGAGTAGCCCTCATAGTCATCAAAAGAGTCTGAAATTCAGTACTTGGATGCAATCTCAAAAAGCACAGAATTATCTCTGTTCATTTCCAAGACAAACCATTCAATATCACAGTAATCCAAGTCTATGCCCAGGCCAGTAATACTGAAGAAGCTGAAGTCGAACAGTTCTATGAAGATATACAACTTTCTAGAACTAACACCCAATAAAAGATGTCCTTTTTGTTATAGGGGACTGGAATGCAAATGTAGGAAGTCAAGTAATACCAGGAGTAATAGGCAAATTTGGCGTTGGAGTACAGAATGAAGCAGGTCAAATCAAAGGCTAATAGAGTTTTGCCAAGTGACTGCACTGGTCGTAGCAAACACCCTCTTCAAACAACACAAGAGAAGATTCTACATGGACATGTAGATTCTAGATGGACATGGACATCACCAGATGGTCAATAGCAAAACCAGATGGGTTATATTCTTTGCAGACAAAGTTGGAAAGGCTCTAAACAGTCACTAAAAACAAGACTGGGAGCTGACTGGGGCCCAGATCATGAACTCCTTATTGCCAAATTCAGACCTAAATTGATGAAAATAAGGAAAACCACTAGACCATTCAGGTATGACCTAACTCAAATCCCTTACGATTATACAGTGGAAGTGAGTAATAGATTCAAGGGATTAGATGTGATAGAGTGACTGAAGAACTATGGACAGAGATTCATGACATTGTACAGGAAGCAAGGATCAAGATAATCCCCCAAGAAAATGAAATGCAAAAAGGAACTGGTTGTCTAAGGAGGCCTTACAAATAGCTATGAAAAGAAGAAAAGCAAAAGCCAAAGGAGAAAAGAAAAGATATACCCATTTGAATGCAGAGTTCCAAAGAATATCAAGAAGAGATAAGAAAGCCTTCCTCAGTGATCAATGCAAAGAAATAGAGGAAAACAATAGAATGGGAAAGACTAGAAACCTCTCCAAGAAAATTAAAGATATCAAGGGAACATTTCATGCAAAGATGCGCACAATAAAAGACAGAAATCGTATGGACCTAACAGAAGCAGAAGAGATTAAGAAGAGGTAGCAAGACTACACAGAAGAACTATAAAAAAAAAATCTTCATGACCCAGATAATCACAATGGTATGATCATTCACCTAGAGTCTGACATCCTGGAATGCGAAGTCAACTGGGCCTTAGGAAGCATCACTATGAACAAAGCGTTTGGAGGTGATGGAATTCCAGCTGAGTTATTTCAAATCCTAAAAGATGATGCTATGAAAATGTTGCAATCAATATGCCAGCAATTTTGGAAAACTAGCCATAGGACTGGAAAAGGTTAGTTTTTATTCCAACCCAAAAGAAAGCCATGTCAAAGAATGCTTAAACTACCACACAATTGCACTCATCTCACATGCTAGTAAAGTAATGCTGAAAATTCTCCAAGCCAGGCTTCAACAGTACATGAGCCATGAACTTCTAGATGTTCAAGCTGGATTTAGAAAAGACAGAGGAATCAGAGATCAAGTTGCCAACATTCTTTGGATCATCAAAAAAGCAAGAGAGTTCCAGAAAAACATCTGCTTTATTGACTATGCCAAAGCCTTTGACTCTGTGGATCACAACAAACTGTGGAAAATTCTGGAAGAGATAGGAATACCAGACCACCTGACCTGCCTCTTGAGAAATATGTATGCAGGTCAGGAAGCAACAGTTAGAACTGGACATGGAACAACAGACTGGTTCCAGATCGGGAAAGGAGTACGTCAAGGCTGAATATTGTCACTCTGCTTATTTAACTTATGTGCAGGGTACATTATGAGAAATGCTGGGCTGGATGAAGCACAAGCTGGAATCAAGATTGCCAGGAGAAATATCAATAACCTCAGATATGCAGATGACACCATCCTTATAGAAGAAAGTGAAGAAGAACTAAAGAGCCTCTTGATGAAAGTGAAAGAGGAGAGTGAAAAAGTTGGCTTAAAGCTCAACATTCAGAAAACTAAGATCATGGCATTTGGTCCCATCACTTCATGGGAAATAGATGGGGAAACAATGGAAACAGGACAGACTTCATTTCTTTGGGTTCCAAAATCACTGCAGATGTTGATTGCAGCCATGAAATTAAAAGACGTTTGCTCCTTGGAAGAAAAGTTATGATCAACCTAGACAGCATATTAAAAAGCAGAGACATTACTTTGCCAACAAAGATCCATCTAGTGAAAGCTATGGCTTTTCCAGTAGTCATGTATGGATGTGACAGTTGGACTATAAAGAAAGCTGAGCTCTGAAGAACTGATGCTTTTGAACTGCGATGTTGAAGAAGACTCTTGAGAGTCCCTTGAACTGCAAGGAGATATAACCAGTCCATCCTAAAGGAAATCAGTCCTGAGTATTCATTGGAAGGACTGATGCTGAGGCTGAAACTCCAACACTTTGGCCACCTGATGAGAACAACTGACTCATTTGAAAGACCCTGATGCTGGCTGGGGAAGATTGAAGGTGGGAGGAGAAGGGGACGACAGAGGATGAGATGGTTGGATGGCATCACTGACTCAATGGACATGAGTTTGAGTAGGCTCCAGAAGTTGGTGATGGACAGGGAGGCCTGACGTGTAGCAATCCATGGGGTCACAAAAATTTGGACACGACTGAATGACTGAACTAAACCGAACTGAAATGATGGGGAGCTCTGAATGTCCTAATAAAACATAAGATGATGTTCTATCTACAATGAGGGATAGAAGCATCAAGATGGGGGAATAGGAGGAAAAGTTAAAATTTTACCTCCTTCTCCTTCTGCCTCTGTAACTCAACTTGCTCCTTGCAAAGTCTAGATCATGTAGGTCTCAGAAAGTGGGGACTCAAAATACTAGAAACTGGAGCTTATCTCACTCACCCTTATGCTGCTCTTTGCAATCACCCTAGCCCTTGCAAACCCGCAAACCTGCTTAATCATGCCTGTCCATGTATAAAGGCTCTGTAAGCCCTTTGTTCTGGGCTCAGAGCTTGGAGGTTAACTCCTCTGGGCCCGCTGGAGTAATAAACCTGAGTTCTCCAACTCTCCGAGCATGGTGCTTGGTTTCTCGAGTACTGGTTTCTGCAACAAGTTGACATGTTTAGGCAACAATAAACTCTATAGAGGTATATGGATAAAACCAAAGGAAATCATCATCCAAGAGCACCGTCTTAATTTTTCTGCTTATTCAGTAATTTGGGGTTTCTATGGGATTCCATTGGTTCCCTTCTTGGCCTTGTTTTCTCCTTCCTCTACATTAAGAACATTTAACTTGGTTCCATGGGTAGGCTCCTGGAGATTTATCAGCCTCTTAACTACTCTTGAATTGTGTATGAGTTACCTCATGGGAGAAAGTAAATGGTCTGCTTCAGGTTAAACAGAATTTAGTCATAATACTTAAGTGCTTCTAAGACAGGAGGTAGATGGGCCCCCCTCCAGGGTAAAGAAATTGGAGATTCATTCCCTGTGGACTGAAACTCCAAGCCCAGAATAGCAGGAAAATTAAGGGAGGACACTTAATTTTAAGTCTGCAGACTCTGCCCAGACTACATATTTCTCATTCCTGAATCCAGGAGACCTCCCTGGCCATATATGTGCAGAACAGCTCCTTGGAGTTCAAAGGGGGAGGAATGTCAAAGGATGCTCTATCCATATGCCTCTTCAAGAATTAGTCAAGAATTCATCTTGACTAAGAGATGCCTGTGAAAACATGGAAAGATCCTGAAATATATCAAATACAGACTGTGAACCAACCAATACAAATGATTGGCCAAAGGAAAACTGGGAGAAATGCCCCATATAAGTGATTTTAAACCGCCTGAGGGCACATCTCAGGGACTGTCCCTCTGAGTCTGCCTGTGTGTCTATTCACATGTACTGTACTCTTTTTCTTCTTAATAAATACTTTGCTTCTTTACTTTCTGTTTTTGTGGAAATTCTTTTTCACAAAGCTGAATGGTCAGGGCCTTTGTTCACTGACCAGTGGTCTGGTGGCTAGGATCTTGTGCTTCCACTGCTGTGACCAGCCTCATCTCTGGCTGGGAAGCCAAGCCCTGCTCCAAGCCACTGCAAGTGGAGGCCACCAGAGATCATATCTATAGGAAAGGAAAAGTTCTAAGTGATCTGCATGTATTAACTCACTAAATCTCAAGAATGATGCATATTAGGCACCATTGTTTTATCATTTATAGATAAGACAATGGAGGCAAAAACAGGCTCTTTATGCCTGGAGTCAGAAGCTAATAATAGGTAGCTGCATGTTTAGCTGTGTCCAACTCTTGTCACCCCATGGAGTGTAGCCCCACAAGCTTTCTCTGTCCATGGATTTCCCAGCAAGAATACTGGAGTTGGTTGCCATTTCCTTCTCCAGGGGATCTTCCTGACCCAGGGATCAAACTCATGTCTCCTGCATTGGCAGGAGGATTCTTTACCTCTGAGACACCTGGAAAGCCCAAATAATAGGTCAAGTTAAGCACAAACACTATGATTGGAGACGTATACTGGGTCATATCATATTAGTTTGGTTTGACAAGATTGTAGTCGCTTTATATTTCTCCTTGGGTATGAAAATGAAAGTGTTAGTCTCTCAGTCATGTCTGACTTTTCACTACGCCATGGATGTAGCTCTCCAGGCTCTTCTGTCCATGTGATTTCCCAGCAAGCATACTGGAATGGGTTGCCATTTCCTTCTTCAGGGGATCTTCCTGACCCAGTGATCAAATCCTGGTCTCCTGTATTGCAGGCAGATTCTTTACCAACTGAGCCACCAGAGAAGCCCAAAATCAGGGTACTAGGAGTCATTTCTCTAAACAGCCTTCCTAGAAAATCTCATCCAGAGTTAGAGTTGCAGGTATGTCTGATAATTCTCACTTTTGTAACATCAATGTTACTTCATTAATGTTAGAACATTAGTTCCAACATTAGTTCCACATTAGTTCCACTTGTGGAAGGTTCTACCTGGTCATTGCACAGGTACATCAAACTCAGCATGATTAACTTGTCTGTTCTCTTATCTTCTTCATAAATGGCCACTTTTTCTGTCTTCCCGAGAGGCTAAAATCATGGCAAAAACACATGGACCAATAGTCTCATTAAAATTTCTCTCTTTGCACTTCCATGCAAAAGGTTACTAAATCCTATTGAAGCTACATGTTTAATAATTCCTTCACTCCATCTTCATTTTCACTGTGTCAGTTAAAATATTTAGATCTTTCTTTTCTCCTACTATCCCACTCTCCTTCTTTCCTTCCTTCTTCCTTTCCCTCTTGCTTTCTTTCCTTCCTTCCTCTTTTCCTGTCTCCCTTCCTCCTTGTATTTCTTCTCTTTTGTTCTTTCACCTTTTGAGACTTGAAAAATACAAAAAACCCAAAGAAAAAATAACAGTAACCTATAACTTTACCTCAGAAGTAACCATTGTTAATATTTAGATATATTTGCTTCCATTTTTAATTTTTTTGTACATAGTCTCAGATGTCTATACAAAGAGGAAACACCTTAACCTCAATTCAAAGAAATAGGAAAACAATAGAATGGCAAAGACTAGAAATCTCTTCAAGAAAATTGAACATATCAGAGAAGTATTTCATGCAAAGATTGACATGATAAAGGAGAGAAAGGGTAAGGAGCTAATAGAAGCAGAAGACACTAAGAAGGGGTGGTAAGAATACACAGAAGAACTATACAAAAAAGTCTTAAGGATCCAGACAACCACGATCATGTGATCACTTACCTAGAGGCAGACATCCTGGAATGTGAAATCAAGTGGGCCTTAGGAAGCAAAACTACAAGCAAACCTAGTGGAGGTGATGAAATTCCAGCTGAGCTTCTTAAAATCCTAAAAGATGATGCTGTTAAAGTGCTGAACTCACTATGTTAGCAAATTTGGAAAACTCAGCAGTGGCACCAGGATTGGAAAAGGTCAGATTTCATTCTAATCCCAAAGAAGGGCAATGCCAAAGAATGTCCAAAATACTGAATAATTGCACTCATTTCTCATGCTAGCAAGGTTATTCTCAAAATCTCTCAAGCTGGGCTTCAGCAGAATGTGAACTGAGAACTTCCAGCTGTACAAGCTGGGTTTAGAAAAGGCAGAGGAACCAGAGACCAAATTGCCAACATTTCTTGGGTCTTATAGAAAGCAAAGGAATTCCAGAAAAACTTCTGCTTCATTGACTACACTAAAACCCTTGACTGTGTGGATCACAAAAAACTGAATACCAGACCACTTTACCTGTCTCCTAAGAATCCTATATACTGGTCAAGAAGCAACAGTTAAAACCAGACATAGAAAGACAGACTGGCTAAAAAGGGAAAGGAGTACAAGTCATTATATTGTCATCTGTTTATTTCACTTATATGTGGAGTAGATCATGTGAAATGCTGGGCTGGATGAATCACAAGCTGGAATCAAGATTGCCAGAAGAAATATCAACAACCTCAGATACCCATGATACAACTTTAATTGCAGAAAGTGAAGAGAAACTAAAGAGCCTCTTGATAAGGGTGAAAGGAGAGTGAAATAGCTGGCTTAAAACTCAGCATTCAAAAAACTAAGGTCATGGCATCCAGTCCCATCACTTTAGAGCAAATAGAATGGGGAAAAGTGGAAGCACTGACAGATTTTATTTTCTTGGGTTCCAAAATCACTACAGACAGTGAGTGCAGCCATGAAATTAAAAGATGCTTGCTCCTTGGAGGAAAAACTATGACAAACCTAGACAACATATTAAAAAACAGACATCACTTTGCTGACAAAAGTCTGTATAGTCAAAATTATGGTTTTCCAGTAGTCATGTACATATGTGAGCGTTGGACCTTAAAGAAGGTTGATCACCAAAGAATTGATGCTTTTGAATTGTGGTGCTGGAGAATACTGAGAGTCCCTTGGACTGTAAGGAGATCAAACCAGTCAATACTAAAGGAAATCAATCCTGAATATTCATTGGAAAGACTGATGCTGAAACTCAAGCTCCAATAGCTTGGCCAGCTCATGTGAAGAGCTGACACTTTGGAAAAGACTCTGATGCTGGGAAAGATGGAAGGCAAAATGAGAAGAGGGTTGCCAGAAGATGAGAGAGTTAGAGAATATCACCGACTCAGTGGACATGAATTTGAGCAAACTCTGGAAGACAGTGAAGGACAAGGAAGCCTGGTACGCTGCAGTCCATGGGGGTCACAAAGAGTGGGACACGATTTAGCAGCTGAGCAACAATAGCCTCAGATAGCCTTCTCCATGACATGGTCTCCTGCCATTGGTAGAGTTCTGGCTGTCACCAGTTTTTCTCCAAACTTTGTCTGCTTTTAAAATTTCCCTTCTAAATCTCTTCTTGGTAACACACTCATTGTTTAACGGAATATTTTCAAAAAATTTCCAGTGCATGGATAGTTGTTTATTTTTGTTGTTGCTGTTTTGTATTATCTCTATGGGTATTAACTGGTATATTTGTAAAGGAAATTGTAAGTCACATGATGAAGAAAATAATTATTTAAATGTATTATAAAGTAAATGTGAAATTTAAAGAAGAGAGAATTTTAAAAAACATCTGAGAATGGAGTAATTGCAATGACAATTATGGGGAAGGTGTAAGGAGTAGTCAGAAGGAAGAGAAGAATGAGGGGCATGTTAAATCAAGTCTTAACTCTTCAAAACATAGTGGCTATAGATAAAATACTTGAGAAATTATGAATATGTTGGAGAAAATATGAAAAAACTTATAGATATTGGAGGTGAGAGATTGAGATGTGTTTACTAGATATGAATCTATTGTGATACATATTTAGCAAATATCAGAAATTACATATGCAAACATATCCCCTCTGTGTTGAATTTTAATTTTAATTTATCTTTTCAAAAGCTTGATTCTTCTACTCACCTGAGTTCTTCAATGCCTGGAATAGTATCAAAATATTTTCATTGGCACCTAAACTAATGCTCAAATATTATTCAGTAAAGACAGAGAGAGAAAATAAGGGAGGGAGTGAAGAAGAAAGGAGGGAATTGGGATCATACTTTTTAAAGAATTATACTGTGGGTTTACACAGGCATTTGAATGTTGCTGTGTTGTTCAGAACATTTGGGGGACTTTCTTTGGAGATTTCCTTAAAAACTTAAGGGTTTCTAAAAATTCTTAGTGGCAGTACAATTTTATCTTTTGAGTCTGGATTTACTTTTGTAAAACTCAGAATTTAACTGTAGTGAAGTGTCTAGAAAAAGTAGGACCCTTTTTTCAGTAATAAGATGGAATTAGAATATTTGGGCTTCCCTGATGGTTCAGTTGGTAAAGAATCTGCCTGCAATGCAGGAGACCTGAGTTCAATCCCTGAATTGGGAAGATCCTCTGGAGAAGGGAATGGCTAACCACTCCAGTATTCTGGCCTAGAGAATTCCATGTACTGTGTAGTCTATGGGGTCCCAAAGAGTAGCAAATGACTGAGTGACTTTCATTTGAATATTCAGTTCAGTTCAATTCAGTCACTCAGTCATGTCTGACTCTTTGCAACCTATGAATTGCAGCACGCCAGGCCTCCCTGTCCATCACCAACTCCCAGAGTTCACTCAGACTCACGTCCATTGAGCCAGTGATGCCATCCAGCCATCTCATCCTCTGTCGTCCCCTTCTCCTCCTGCCCCTGATCCCTCCCAGCATCAGAGTCTTCTCCAATGAGTCAACTCTTCGCGTGAGATGGCCAAAGTACTGGAGTTTCAGCTTTAACATCATTCCTTCCAAAGAAATCCCAGGGCTGATCTCCTTCAGAATGGACTGGTTGGATCTCCTTGCAGTCCAAGGGACTCTCAAGAGTCTTCTCCAACACCACAGTTCAAAAGCATCAATTCTTCGGCGCTCAGCCTTCTTCACAGTCCAACTCTCACATCCATACATGACCACAGGAAAAACCATAGCCTTGACTAGACGGACCTTTGTTGCCAAAGTAATGTCTCTGCTTTTGAATATGCTATCTAGGTTGGTCATAACTTTCCTTCCAAGGAGTAAGCGTCTTTTAATTTCATGGTTGCACTCACCATCTGCAGTGATTCTGGAGCCCAAAAAAATGAAGTCTGACACTGTTTCCCCATCTATTTCCCATGAAGTGATGAGACTGGATGCCATGATCTTCGTTTTCTGAATGTTGAGCTTTAAGCCAACTTTTTCACTCTCCACTTTCACTTTCATCAAGAATATTAGGTGTGACTAAAAGATAAGAATGCTGATTTTCCTCTCTGGTTTATAAGTTGTGTCCTGAAGGCAAAACTAAAAGTAGAGTCACGAACAAATTATTTATTTATTTAATTTAGCACATGACATAAAATTGGAGTAAAACGTAGATTCTCAGGGCCACTATTTCAGAGATAAACACTTATTCATAGACATGAATTTTGGCATGTTTTAAGTTATTCTTCTCATTTATTTTTGGGATTTTATTACGAAAAATTTTAAGCACACAGAAAATGTAAAAGAATTGAATGTGATATTCTTCACCTAGATTCTATCATTAACATTTATTTTGTATACTTGTCACATATCTATTCATGTAATAGTCCATGTGTCTACAAATCCACTTTATTTTTTGACATATTTCACAGTAACTTTCAGGCATCAGTACAGGTCCTCCAAAATACTTCAACGTGCATGTGATTAATTTCAACATTTTCAGTTTTTTCTTCTGGTGTAAAATTTACATTAAATGAAATTACAAATAGTGTATTTCATATAGTGTAAAATCGCTATTTTGACAAAATGTATACATTTGTGAAAGCCAAATCACTCCAAAGAATATATCAACAACCCCCAAAAGTTTTCTAATGTTAGCTGCAAATCTGCACACTCAACCCTAGCCCCTGCACCCTGAAGCACTTCTGATTTTTTCCTACCATAGATTACTTCAGGCTTTGGGCTTGCAGGAAGAATCCACCTGCAATGCAGGAGACATGGAGACACATATTCTATCCTAGGTCAGAAAGATACCCTAAAGGAGGGGATGGCAACCTGCTCGAGTATGCTCGCTTGGAGAATTCCATGGACAGAGGAGCCTGGTGGGCTATGGTCCAAGAGATCTCAAAGAGATGGACACCACTGAGTGACTAAACATGGGTTACTTTTACTTGTTTTAGAATTTCATATAAATGAAATGATAAACATTTTATTTTTTGTGTAAGTTTTCTTTCACTTGCCATATTTTTGAGACTTATGCTATAAGTTGTGTGAACAGTAATTTTTTTTCTTACAAATTGTTCAGTATCATTCCATTCTATAATTATGTAGCAATTTATTGATTCAGTTTATAAACACCTGTCTTATTTTAAGTTCTGCCCATTATGAATAGAGCTGTTACATGAAGATTTGTATCTCTTGACTAACTACCTAGAAGTGGAATTTCTAGGTTATTGTAGAGGTATGTTGAGTTTTGTGTGTGTGTGTGATAGTACAATTTTCTTAATTGTATCATTTTATATTACCACTAAAACGCATGAATTCTAGTTACGTCGGCCACCTTATTTTTGTTGTCCACTCCATCACATTATTTTTGATATCAGGCTTTTCAATTTTTGTTATTTTGATTTGGTCTACAGTAATTTTTTCATTATAATTTTATTTGTTTTTCCCTGATGAAAAATGCTATTGAGCACACTTTCATGTGCTTCTAATTATTTCATATATAGTCAATTCTTGTTACAAGTGGTCATTGTGTTCTATAACATCACTCCAAACACTAAATTAGTGAATACTGAGCCATTGCTCCTAGAAGAAATAAAGTACTAGATTCCTGCAAGCCTCTGGTCACATTTTCACCTGCTAATCAATAAACTCTATTTTTATGTTTCTGTTAAAAGACATTTTATTTAATAAATATTGCTGGCTAATTAACATTGAATCTTGCCAACAGTACTATAATTCACATTCGAATGAAGTTTATCTAAAACATCTATTTTTTTCCATAAAGCACCATAATCAATATTACATGAATACACACACACCATGTGTAATTGAAAATTATCTGCATTTTCCAGTTGTAATCTACAGTGTTATATAAATATTAAATAAATCAGGGTGGTAGATAAGTATTTTTCAGATCATTTATGGCTTTATTAAATTTTTGTTTAGTTGTACAATTAATTGTCAATAGAAAATGTTAAAATCTTCAATTATATTGGCATTTTCTATTTTTCTCTTTAAAGCTGTCAATTTTTGATTCATTTATTTTGATTTATGATTGTACATCCTCTCAATAAATTCATACTTTATCATTTTGAAGTAATCATTATGTCTGTGTTGGGGCCCAGAGAAGGCTACCCTAAAATATGCCTCAATGGTGTATCGATTATTTTGAATCAAAGTCACTTGAATAGCAGCCAATACAAGGACACCTTGACCCTCCTTTGTCTCCTTGAATGGAGGAAATAAATCTCCTGCATGAAGAGTACCCTCACTGCACCATGAGACTATTGAGAGGATTCATCACCAGAGACAGGCTTCATGGCTTAGAAGCCTGTATAAATAAACAAACCTTGTTACTTCTTTACTAGTTTACTACCCAAGGTCACAGTTTCCTTAAATTGTTTACTAATTAAGCACCTAATCTCAAGTCCCTTTGCCCTCTCAACTTCTCACAAATTTGTTGTTTTTTATGTAAAAAGATACAAAAGTTCCCCTCTTTGGGTCCTTCTCTGAGCATCATTTTCATGGTTTCTGGTACGTACAAAATTAAATTTTTGATCTTTAACAAGATCTTTCTCTTATTAATCTGTTTCATGTCCATGTAATTCTTAGGTCAGTCAGAAGAATTTAGGAAAGTAGAGGAAAAATTTTCCTCTCCAACATATACTATTCTTCATTTTTAAGTCTTATTTCTTCTGATATTTATATAGCCATTTCAGCTATTTTAGGGTTACTATTTGCATGGCATATCTTTTTCTGACCCTTTTCCTTTCAACTATCTATGTCTTTATATTCTAAATGCATTTCCTTTTGACAGTATTTAGTTAGGTTTTATATTTTCATTCATTCTGACAATCTGCAACTTAATTAGAATATATATTCCATTAACATTATTGTAATTTATACTATAAACAAATTTATATACTTATTATTTATAGTAATGCTTTATATTTATAGTACTATTAGTATCTATTTGTCTATTGTGTTTCCTCAGCACTCATAAAATCTATTTTAGTGGGACATGTGCTTTATGGGACATAAGCATTATGTGCTTAAGGCTTTACAGTTTCTTTACTATCCAAATCAGATGTCACTCTCTCCAAGATTTCCTTTGCTGCTCCCATCACTTCATGCTCTGCTCCCATGTGACATTATGAGTATATGTCATAGTATTCATCTGTCCATGCTCAGTCTCTAAATCATGTCTGACTCTTTGTGACCCCATGGACTGTAGCCCACCAGGCTCCTCTATCCATGGAATTCTCCAGGCAAGCATACTGGAGTGGGTTGCCATTTCCTTCTCCAGGGGATCTTCTTAACCCAGGGACTGAGCCCACATCTTCTGCATTCCAGGCTGAATTTTTATCACGTGGGAAGACCATTTTATAGTATACTCCTTCACTTACAAGCGAGTATATACATTAATTTACTGCAGGGTGTTACATTGATGAAGTTATGCGGCATTTCCTCCACTAGTCTGAGAAGTCCTTGAGGAAGAGTGCTATGTCTCTATTGCCAGGGTGCTGCCAGGCATAATGAATGCATGTTGGAGTGTGCTTTGCAGTTTAAATGGCATCCAGTATCTTTCCCACCAGAACTCTGACCATGCAGGGTGCATGTTATCATCTTTATTTACAGATGAGGATAAAGAGACTTTAGCCATTTAGGGATTTGATCAAGGTCATACAGCCAGAAAGTGGCAGAGCTAAATCTCCCTGTTTTGTGCTCAGAGATCAAAATAAGTCATTCTCATTTAACTCTAACTCATACAAAAGATTTTTCTTGCTTCCTAAGGAATTTATCATTAAAAATTAAATATTAATATAACTAGAGCTAAACATTAACACATATATGTGTTAATTGATCTAAATATAGACTGTTTGCCTTAAGTAAAAATAAATGTATGTGTGCTTTTCAAACATTTGATTATTCTTCCTATATCTTGTTGGATGAAGCACAAGCTTCGAGATTAAATAAATGTGTTAAAACGATGCTATAGATTGCATATGTATCATCTAATTTTTTCCTGGGGCTTTGTTTATTTCTGCCTCTAAATATTCAGAGTCCAGTTTTTCATTTCTACTAATACTGAAGAGAATGAGTCCACCCAGGAATACTCTATCCATCTGTTCCTAACATATGTTATTAAATGGGAGGCAACTAGAAGGTAGGTGAGCACTTACCAGATGCAAACTAAATTCTCCAGAGCTTTATCTATACATTTTCTAGGGTTCATTGCCAGTTTTTGACTGTAGGGAATTTTAGGCTTGGGATATTTTTGTGTTGAAAAGTTGCATCGAAATTCACAACCCTTTCATTATCCTCAGTTTGTAATCTTTGGATACAGTTTCCGAAATCCCTGGAGTTTTATAAACCACATGGAATTTTCGTTTTGTATTCAATCTTTCTAGCTCTACTTGTTTTCTGACAAACAAATAAGCCACTTTACCTGTGAACAGGACAATGGGGTCCTGACGAGTATCCTTGCATGTATTTTTGGAGCCCACAGGAATTAGTTTGACTATTTACAGATTATAACAGTTGGTGGTTGAGTGCTTTATTTTCATTCCCAGTTGGTACAATATGTTCACAGCCGATGCAATGGCTGGCCCACTTGATTCACATATGGTGCACTACTGGGGGCCCTCTAAGGCTTTCTGATGTAGTTTGTCTTCTCTAAAGCTATCATGTCTTTAGCTTTGCTTTTGTCTGCTGGTCAAATGAAGGGGAAAAAACCTCTGAACTCTGGCAGCTGCAGAGGGTATCAGCAACTCAGTTGTTAAAGATTCAAAGAACTAGGTCAAAATGTCCCAGGAAAAAGATTTTTGTTAACCACTGCAAACAAACAAAACGCTTCTCTACATAGCATGAGCAGAGAACACACACGCACAGACAGGGTTCTCTTTTGTTTTACTTTCACTTTGAAGCTATGCCTACACTGTTCTTGAGTGTTTTCAGCACAGTTAAGTGCCAGAGAGACCACAGTGTCCCAGGCATCCATTTACATTGAAAAACATTGTACCACAAGTCCTTTAGATAATATTTCCTTTTCTACAACTTCATTTTTTTGTGCTAAAAGTCACTAAGGAAGATAGTATTAAAAGTGAGCTGGAGTCTCTTTGCCAAGGCTGATTTCACAAAGACTATCAGACAAGAAGAACAGAATTGCAGAATTAATAACATTGAAAACCCAAACGCAAGCACCCTCCAGCAGTCATTATACCGCGATACATAATCAGTGTTTATCCTGACTCTAAACTATAACTGATAAAGCCACAATCTCATAAAAAGATTATTTTCAAAACTATTGCATTACCCTCTGAGAGCTAAAATACTCATTTATTCATAGTAGCAGATTGTAATAGCTCTAATTCCCCAAGAAGTGGGCATTGTATGATAATTGAGTGGGCTGGGATGTTAATTGTCTTCCACTTCACCTCTAGATGTTTAACTGCTTATCTCTTCAACCAGCAAACAGTAATGCTCACTTATTTGTGCGTTACTGTTCAGATAATTTTGTGAGCTAAATTATTTGTAATAAAGAGGAAAAAGTATCTGTGCAGGCAAAATATTTAAATTGTGGCACGTTTACATATTAAAACCAATTGAAGGCAATGTTGTATTCTTATGGAGCTTTCCAACAGAGTTGCTTTTGCAGTACTTAGGGAGTAATTGGAAGTGCAGGAATATGACCAACAAACAGAACACCGTTAATAGGCATCACTAAATCAATACTACTTGGTGAGTTTACCACGCTATTTTCTATTAAGAGCAACTTGTCTCAAACCACACGGCAAAGGTAGCCGCTTACTCTTCAGGGAGTCATGCTGGTGTTCCATGCTGCTTCTGTCAGCTATTGCGGGGTGGATGACTGAGCCTACAGCCCATTTTGTATTCTACTTGATCTTCCTACACTGCTGCTGTTTTCACAAGCCAAAGTCTAATTCAATCCTTATATTTTGTTAATTGTGGACAAAAAAAAATTGTTGCCTGCCATCCCAGTAAATAGAAAATCTTGCCTACCCTGAAGCCATCAGCTACTGCAGTCTTAGGACAATTCAGTGTGGAGGAAAAAAAAAAAAAAAAAGGATACCTACCATAGATGATTAAGATGCGTGCGTGAATGTGCCTAGGAATTTCAGTCGTGTCCAACTCTTTGTGACCCCATGGACGGTAGACCACCAGGCTCCTCTGTCCATGGGGTTCTCCAGGCAAGTATACTAGAGTGGGTATCCATTTCCTTCTCCAGGGAATCTTCCTGATCCAGGGATTGAACCTGTGTTTCTTGCACCTCCTGAATTGGAGAGTGTATCCTTTATGACTGTGCCACTTACATATCTAAGGAATAATTTCCATGAGCCCAGACTCTTGCATCTTCCCATACATAGAAAAGTACTAAAATCATTACCTTGAGGTGTCTATTTTTTGTGATGAGAAATAATCTTTTGTTTGACTTTTTTTTTTTTCTTTTTCAGCAAAAAGGCATATATATCCTAAATCCTTTCTTACTTCTTTGGAGCAGTTCCTCAGAGTTATCTGAGAGTGGTCTCCCAGCCTGCAGTCCTCAATAAAGCCTCTGAATAAAATATAACTTGCAACTTTTAAGTCTGCATTTTCCTCAGTCAACAGTTTTGATGATCAACAAGAGGCAACCAGAACAGACTTCTCTCCTTTGCCTGGACTCTGTGAAGTTTTAGAGCCTTCATACCAGCAGAGGCCCCTTGTGCCCACTTGCCTCCTAGGAAAGTCCAGTTGAATTTAGATAAGTCTCTTCCGGGTCTTCAATTTCCCATTATTGGTGGATGGTCTAAGTTTTGTTTGGTATGTTAAACTCCTTGCTGGAGTTTAACAAGTCCATATTTTCTTGAACTTAGTTTCAAGAAGAGGTGCCTGGGTTGTCCTCAGTTAAAAGACAGTGGTAAGATTTTATTATGTAGGTAGAGAATTTATAAGTACTCACTTATTTTGCCTGGAGAAATATCAATAACCTTAGATATACAGATGACACCACCCTTATGGCAGAAAGTGAAGAACTAAAGAGCCTCTTGATGAAAGTGAAAGAGGAGAGTGAAAAAGTTGGCTTAAAGCTCAACATTAAGAAA
>NW_011495027.1:13700961-13706093 GCF_000754665.1 Bison bison bison
GAATAGATGGGGAAACAGTGGAAACAGTGTCAGACTTTATTTTTCTGGGCTCCAAAATCACTGCAGATGGTGATTGCAGCCATGAAATTAAAAGATGCTTACTCCTTGGAAGGAAAGTTATGACCAACCTAGATAGCATATTCAAAAGCAGAGACATTACTTTGCCAACAAAGGTCCATCTAGTCAAGGCAATGGTTTTCCAGTAGTCATGTATGGATGTGAGAGTTGGACTACAAAGGAAGCTGAGCATTGAAGAATTGATGCTTTTGAACTGTGGTGTTGGAGAAGACTCTTGAGAGTCCCTTGGACTTCAAGGAGATCCAACCAGTCCATCCTAAAGGAGATCAGCCCTGGGTGTTCTTTGGAAGGAATGATGCGAAAGCTGAAACTCCAGTACTTTGGCCACCTCATGCGAAGAGTTGACTCATTGGAAAAGACTCTGATGCTGAGAGCGATTGGGGGCAGGAGGAAAAGGGGATGACAGAGGATGAGATGGCTGGATGGCATCACCGACTCGATGGACGTGAGTTTGAGTGAACTCCAGGAGATGCTGATGGACAGGGAGGCCTGGTGTGCTGTGATTCATGGTATTGCAAAGAGTCAGACATGACTGAGCGACTGAACTGAACTGAAAGGAAATTTTGCTGTAAAAATGGCCAAAATGGGATTCTTTGACATTCCAAAATTATTTTTTTTGCATGTGCAGATAAAAAAGCCAGTCTGATAAAACATTTGTACAGAAGTCTGACTTTAAAGGAACAAATGCCCTTCTAAAGGCAACTTGAATTTCTCTCCCTGTGTCTTTGAAATGTGAATATTCTACCTGAACTTCTTGATTCGTTTTTTCCCAGTGTTTTGAAAGCTTGGTGTGCCATCAGGAAGGTACACGTATGGTGTGCATTTGACAGCCAGTTAAATAGCCTGGATTTCTAAGCAGTCTTTTTCTGATCATGCCAACTCCCAGAGAATTTTTTGTAAGGGGTCTCAGTTCATAAGAATCTTTTGTCATCTTAACCTTTGTTGCATCTGTCTGTCCAATGAAGGACTTTCCTTTCTTAGACTGTTTTTAGGACTACATTTTCTAGATCTTTTGAAGGCTACGTTCTTGCACTCTTGTGGAGACCTGTTGCATCCTGTCATTTTGGGTCTCTATGAAACTACTACTCAAAAATGGTGATGGATCCTTTACACTGGAGAAAGCTCTAAACTTGTGAAATTTTAGAGTTCTCTCATTATATGTTTGTTCTCCTAAATATAGTCTAAGAAAGAAAAGTCCTTCATTGAACAGACAGATGCAACAAAGGTTAAGATAGCTTAACAATCCATGGGGTTGCAAAGAGTCGGACATGACTGACTTATTATTACTATCTTACTGGTACCTATATTAGAAAAAAGTTAGAGGGTGGATAAAAAATATATAATGTCTAACCTAAGAACTCCCTTACTTAAAAACAAACACAGAGTTTCCAAACGCTTATTTGTGGTCTCAGCTTTCCTTCAGTGAGTCCCCCAGATGCTAATGAAACATTAGATTAATTAACAGGGAAATAAGATGAAGCTGAGGGAAAGTCCAAAGACTTCTTCCCAAGAAGGTGGAAATTTTAAAGGGACTCATGCCAAAAGGATAGAAAGCTTAGATGATTATTAACAAATGGGAAAAATAAAATGAATATTAATGGATTAAAACAAAGATTTTGACACAAGATATCTAAGATCAGATGGGGCAAAGAGACCCTTTCTGATCCCCAACTTAAAGTGCCCCAAACACATCCATCCTATTTATCTCAGTATATATATATATATACACACACACACACACACACACACACACACAAATATAAAAACAAAACCAACAAAAAAAAGTAGTTTTTGGCTTTATTCTATCTTTATTTCTATTGGTATTTTGGGGGTTCACAAGTAGCAAACTATTGCAGAAAAGAGGAATTGATATTAAAGATTTATATGTGAGTCAAAAAAATATATATATACACACACATATATTTACATATGAAATGCAAGAATTTTATACATTTTATAAAATTTATATATAAAATATATGTATTTATAAATGTATAATTTTCACTTATGTATATACATTATATAAATGTATATATATTTATATAAATCTCTATATAAATATATATTTACATATATTTGTATAAAAGATTGGAAGAAAATTACACTGAGATACTTGACCAAATAATTGCTTGGGGCAATGGTTAAGTCAATTAATCAAGTTTAAAAGGTCTGAGTCCCTGGGCTCAAACTGTCACTGGGATACCATAGCTTTTATAAAGGAAAGTTTCTGGGACTCCTTGTAAGACCTAGGCTTGTTGATGAGGTCCTAATTGAGACTAAAGTTAAAAGTATCAGAGTTTGTAGAACTGAGATGAAAGTTTATAGTAATTGATATATTTAAATGGGCTTTATATAAGATGGTCAGATTTATTTTGTCCAATTTTATTGTGGGATAGATATTATATCTCACTGGGGAATGTTTCCCCTTCATGGCATTATACAATAGGGCATATATATCTGCCCTTCAGGCAATACTAATTAAACATATGAAGAATAGGCTTACCTGAGCCCACTCAATATAAAGTAAAAATGTGGGCCTAATTTCAGAGGCTAATAAAAAGTGAATTAAAAATATATATGATAAAAACAATGTTTTAATATAGTTTAGGCAGCAGACTAGTTCTTTGAAGAAATAAATGCGACAATCTTTTTCTTGCAAATTTCTACAAATCAGAAATATAAATGCAGCCCACAATGACCTGAGTCTGAGCCTAATTAGCTCATTCAAGTAGAAACTGAAACCAAAAAAAATAAATAAAAGTGTGGGGGAAAGTGTGTGTGTGTGTGTGTGTGTATGTGTGTGTGTATGTGTGTGTGTGTGCTTAGTTGTTCAATTATGGGGAGAGGTTTTTTTGAAACTCAAACTGCTGGAAAGGCTCCCTCACCCAGAAGCTAATTTAGACTCCTTAAGAATTTATCAAGGATGAATACAAATCTTAAAAGTCTTTTCTATAAATAATAAAATGCTTTAGTCATCTGAGCAAATAAATATTACTATTCTGTTATTTACGAGCTAGTAAACTTATAGTGTAATACTTGATTCATGATTAAGTTTTGAAATGAAGCCATAAGATCTCTAGTTATGTTTGTTTTTATGTTTATGTATACATTATACTTGGAGAAGGCAATGGCACCCCACTCCAGTACTCTTGCCTGGAAAATCCCATGGACAGAGGAGCCTGGAAGGCTGCAGTGCATGGGGTCGCTGAGGGTCAGACACGACTGAGCGACTTCACTTTCACTTTTCACTTTCATACATTGGAGAAGGAAATGGCAACCCACTCCGGTGTTCTTGCCTGGAGAATCCCAGGGATGGGGGAGCCTGGTGGGCTGCCATCTATGGGGTCACACAGAGTCAGACACGACTGAAGCGACTTAGCAGCAGCAGCAGCAGCATACATTATACTGTGATATTGAATGGTTTGCCTTGGAAACGAACAGAGATCATTCTGTCGTTTTTGAGATTGCATCCAAGTACTGCATTTTGGACTGTTTTGTTGACCAGATGGCTACTCCATTTCTTCTGAGGGATTCCTTCCCACAGTAGTAGATATAGTGGTCATCTGAGGTAAATTCACCCATTCCAGTCCATTTTAGTTCGCTGATTCCTAGAATGTCAGCATTCACTCTTGCCATCTCTTGTTTGACCACTTCCAATTTGCCTTGATTCATGGATCTGACAGTCCAGGTTCCTATGCAATATTGCTCTTTACAGCATCGGACCTTGCTTCTATCACCAGTCACATCCACAACTGCGTATTGTTTTTGCTTTGGCTTTTGCTTCTTTCTGGAGTTATTTTTGCACTGATCTCCAGTAGCATATTGGGTACCTATTGACCTGGGGAGTTCCTCTTTCAGTATCTTATCATTTTGCCTTTTCATACTGTTCATGGGGTTCTGAAGGCAAGAATTCTGAAGTGGTATGCCATTCCCTTCTCCAGTAGACCATATTCTGTCAGCCTTCTCCACCATGACCGTCTTGGGTGGTCCCATGGGCATGGCTTAATTTCATTGAGTTAGACAAGACTGTGGTCCTAGTGTGATTAGATTGACTAGTTTTTTGTGAGTATGGTTTCAGTGTGTTTGCCCTCTGATGCCCTCTTGCAACACCTACCATCTTACTTGGGTTTCTCTTACCTTGGGCGTAGGGTATCTCTTCACGGCTGCTCCAGCAAAGTGAAGCCGCTGCTCCTTACCTTGGACCAGGGGTATCTCCTCACCGCCACCCCTTCTGACCTTGAACGTGGAATAGCTCCTCTAGGCCCTCCAGAATTATCTCTGTTCATTTCCAAGCAAACCATTCAATATCACAGTAATCCAAGTCTATGCCCCAACCAGTAATGCTGAAGAAGCTGAAGTTGAATGGCTCTATGAAGACTACAAGACCTTTTAGAACTAACACCCAAAAAAGATGTCCTTTTCATTATAGGGGACTGGAATGCAAAAGTAGGAAGTCAAGAAACACCTGGAATAACAGGCAAATTTGGCCTTGGAATACGGAATGAAGCAGGGCAAAGGCTAATAGAGTTTTGCCAAGAAAATGCACTGGCCATAGCAAACACCCTCTTCCAACAACACAAGAGAAGACTCTACACATGGACATCACCAGAGGGTCAACACCAAAATCAGATTGATTATATTTGCAGCCAAAGATGGAGAAGTTCTATAAAGTCAACAAAAACAGGACCAGGAGCTGACTGTGGCTCAGATCATGAACTCCTTATTGCCAAATTCAGACTTAAATTGAAGAAAGTAGGGAAAACCACTAGACCATTCAGATATAACCTAAATCAAATCCCTTATGATTATACAGTGGAAGTGAGAAATAGATTTAAGGGACTAGATCTGATATAGAGTGCCTGATGAACTATGGACGGAGGTTCATGACATTGTACAGGAGACGGGGATCAAGACCATCCCCATGGAAAAGAAAAGCAAAAAAGCAAAATGGCTGTCTGGGGAGGCCTTACAAATAGCTATGAAAAGAAGAGAAGTGAAAAGCAAAGGAGAAAAGGAAAGATATAAGCATCTGAATGCAGAGTTCCAAAGAATAG
>NW_011495027.1:13706236-13714462 GCF_000754665.1 Bison bison bison
AATAAATAGAGGAAAACAACAGAATGGGAAAGACTAGAGATCTCTTCAAGAAAATTAGAGATACCAAGGGAACATTTCATGCAAAGATGGGTTCAATAAAGGACAGAAATGATATGGATCTAACAGAAGCAGAAGATATTAGGAAGAGGTCGCAAGAATACAAAAAAAACTGTACAAAAAGATCTTCATGACCCAGATAATCACGATGGTGTGATCACTGACCTAGAGCTAGACATCCTGGAATGTGAATTCAAGTGGGCCTTAGAAAGCATCATATGAACAAAGCTAGTGGAGGTGATGGAATTCCAGTTGAGCTATTTCAAATCCTAAAAGATGATGCTGTGAAAGTACTGCACTCAATATGTCAGCAAATTTGAAAAACTCAGCAGTGGCCACAGGACTGGAAAAGGTCAGTTTTCATTCCAATCCCAAAGAAAGGCAATGCCAAAGAATGCTCAAACTACCACACAATTGCACTCATCTCACACGCTAGTAAAGTAATGCTCAAAATTCTCCAAGCCATGGTTCAGCAATACATGAACTGTGAACTTCCAGTTGTTCAAGCTGGTTTTAGAAAAGGCAGAGGAACCAGAGACCAAATTGCAAACATCTGCTGGATCATCAAAAAAGCAAGAGAGTTCCAGAAAAACATCTATTTCTGCTTTAATGACTATGCCAAAGCCTTTGACTATGTGGATCACAATAAACTGTGGAAAATTCTGAAAGAGATGGGAATACCAGACCACCTGACCTGCCTCTTGAGAAATTTGTATGCAGGTCAAGAAGTAACAGTTAGAACTGGACATGGAACAATAGACTGGTTCCAAATAGGAAAAGGAGTATGTCAAGGCTGTATATTGTCAAGGCTGCGTATTTAACTTATATGCAGAGTACATCATGAGAAATGCTGGGCTCGAAGAAGCACAAGCTGGAATCAAGATTGCTGGGAGAAATATCAATAACCTCAGATATGCAGATGATACCATCCTTATGGCAGAAAGTGAAGAGGAACTAAAAAACCTCTTGATGAAGGTGAAAGAGGAGAGTGAAAAAGTTGGCTTAAAACTCAGCATTCAGAAAACGAAGATCATGGCATCCGGTCCCATCACTTCATGGGAAATAGATGGGGAAACAGTGGAAACAGTGTCAGACTTCATTTTTTTGGGCTCCAGAATCACTGCAGATGGTGACTGCAGCCATGAAATTAAAAGACGCTTACTCCTCGGAAGGAAAGTTATGACCAACCTAGATAGCATATTGAAAAGCAGAGACATTACTTTGCCAACAAAGGTTCGTCTAGTCAAGGCTATGGTTTTTCCTGTGGTCATGAATGGATGTGAGAGTTGGACTGTGAAGAAAGCTGAGCGCCGAAGAATTGATGCCTTTGAACTGTGGTGTTGGAGAAGACTCTTGAGAGTCCCTTGGACTGCAAGGAGATCCAACCAGTCCATTCTGAAGGAGATCAGCCCTGGGATTTCTTTGGAAGGAATGATGCTAAAGCTGAAACTCCAGTACTTTGGCCACCTCATGGGAAGAGTTGACTCATTGGAAAAGACTCTGATGCTGGGAGGGAATGGGGGCAGGAGGGAAACGGGATGACAGAGGATGAGATGGCTGAATGGCATCGCTGATTCGATGGATGTGAGTCTGAGTGAACTCAGGGAGTTGGTGAAGGACAGGGAGGCCTGGCGTGCTGCAATTCATGGGGTCGCAAAGATCGGACACAACTGAGCGTCTGAACTGATACATTATACATATAACATGACTCTTTTTTGAATAATATTTTCAAAATTAAATTTATGAAAGCTCTGACTTAAAAATAAGTGCTGGGAAATATTCACTCTTAAATGAATATTTCATATTAAAGTTACCTTAGGCTTGTTGGTTTAATTATTTCAGACTTGTCTTTGACGTCTTCAGTATTGAATACGGTACTCTTATTGAGCCTAAGTTCACTGAAAGTCAGTTGTTGTTCAGCTGTTTAGTTGTGTCAGACTATTTGTAACCCAAAGGACCGCAACTTGCCAGGCTTCCCTGTCCTTCACTATCTTCCAGAGTTTGCTCAAATTCATGTCCATTGAGTCGGTGATGCTATCTAAACTTCTCATCCTCTGCCACCCTCTTCATCTTCTGCTTTCAATCTTTCCCAACAACAGGGTTTTTTCCAATGAGTACACTCTTCACATCAGGTGGCCAAAGTATTGGAGCTTCTGTTTCAGCACTAGTCCTTCCAATGAATACTCAGGGTTGATTTCTTTAGGATTGACTGGTTTGATCTCCTTATGGTCAAAGGACTCTCAAGCATCTTCTCCAGCACCACATTCAAAAGCATCAGTTCTTCAGTGCTCAGCCTTTTTTATGGTCCAACTCTCATATCTGTACATGACTACTGGATAAACCATAGTTTTTACTATACGGACCTTTGTCGGCAAAGTAATGTCTCTGCTTTTCAATATGTTGTCTAGGTTTGTCATAGCTGCAGGAATGATTTCATGCCTGCAGTCACTGTCCACAGTGATCTTGGAGCCCAAGAAAATAAAATCTGCTACAGCTTCCACTTTTCCCCCTTCTATTTGGCTCAAAGTGATGGGACTGGATGCCATGTTCTTAGTTCACTGAAAGTCAGTAAGTTCATGTTATTTCTTTTGCAGAGTTTGTCAGCAAGAAAAAATAGTTTCCATGATATTTTCATAAGTTATAAAATAGAGTTTATGAGATAAGAGTTTTCAGGTGAATTCTTTGGGAGTAATTGTGCTTTGTGTATGTCTATCTAAAATGGATTTTCCAGACTGCTTCGTACCTCGAAACTTTAGAACTTTGTTAAAATAAGTTAAATCATGGAAATTCACTAAATATTTAGATCATTTCAAATAAAATAAAGTACTTGAACACTGATTGCTAAACAGGTCTAAGTTTACCTACTTTTGTCTTCTTATGAGAGAAAAACTTAAAAAAGTTTGAGTTTATTAGCTAAACATTTTATACCACACTGAAGAAAGTATGCTATGAGAAAATGTGTGATTCTCGAGGCTATGAAATATGTTCATAGTTTGCCAATCAGAAAATGTTTGTGTGACAAGCAGTTCAAAATTACTTGCTTCTTGAATTTACACTAGAGATAAAGGTTTTTAAGGGTTAAAATTGAAGTACATGTAATTAAAACTTACTGCAACATTTCAGTGTGCAAGGCATTAGGATGTGTGTTTTCAGTTTGAAATAAAAGAGCATAAAGAATGGAAATGCATTTTGTTAGGGATAAAGAAAGTGATTTTGTCCTTGAAAGAGAGAAAGAAAGAAAAATAATGGAACAAAATCTAAAAGTAAAAAGAAAGCTATAGAAGATTTGTGAAAAAAGAACCCTGAGAAAAGAGTTTTATACATTATCAAGACTGATTAAAATAAAATGTAATTGAGTATATAACTTTTAATATTAAAAGGAGCTGTCATAAAACTAGAATTTGATTTTCTCTCCTGTGATAAGAAAATAAAATTTTCTTAGAGTATTGAACTACTTTTAATAACAGATTGTAAAATTTCTTTTCCTCTTTTTAAAATTTCTTTACCTCCTTAATCTGTTGCAACTTTTTGTATTTGTCATAAAAAATTTATTGTCATTTTGGTTAAATGAATAAGTATTGTTTCACATGGGCTGTGATCCTATTTGACCAAGTTATAAAGTTTTTAAAGCTTTTTTATATCTTTGATAAACTTCCCCAAGTCAAATTTTAAATGAAGTACTTTTGACTGCTAGCTAACTTTGGGATGCTTTAAGCAGCCCCTAAAACATCCCACAGAGTGGTATTAAACTAGTTTTATTTGGTGTGTTAGATTATATAATAAATATTGTCAAACAAATGGTGGTAGAACCTTCTTGGGTTCTACTGTATGGGTAAAAGTTATTAACACAGATATTCCAAAATTTACATGAAATTCCTAAAAATCCAGTATGTTCTGGCAGAATGTTATTAGTCACAATTCTAGTTATTATCTTAAAAATGTATGTTGTAGAAATAAGTTTCTTGTCAATTACTTTGTAATCAGATCTTACATCATTTTAAATTTTTGTCATTTATAGACAGTCATTTTATTCTGAAGACGATTCATTAAAAAAAACTTTTTGAAAATATATGTTTCTGATGAATTTTAGGTCATACCACTGAATGGGGTAAGAAATTATAAAACTCTAATGGAAAAACTGATCATTTCATCCAGATCAACAGGAATTAATTACATGGATGAACTAATAAATATGACATAATTTGAGACATTTTTTTCTGAAATATTACTAGATTTTAATTTTCTTCCAGAAAAACTTTCCTCTTTTGCTATGACCTATAACAATTTGATGAAGTATAACTTTGTAAATAAAAATAAAACATTTTCCTTCTTTCTCTCTACTTGATCCCTCCAGAATTTGACTTCTCCAGCTGGCTCCCTTTTGACTTGATGTCTTATTGTGGCCAGATTAAAACTAGTTATGTTTATCATTATTCTAATTTCTCCTTTCTTTGTTGTTTTCAAAGTGTGTATGTCTTATGTCTCTCTCTACTATAGCCTTATTAATGTTACTAGCTATATTACTTATATCATGCCTATTTTTATAAGATTTTTGTCTCTTGTATTACCCAATGTATAACCAGGCTTCTGACAAAATTAATTATAGCTAAACATCTTGAGGCGATTAATCAAATATATATGTGTGTATATATATATATATATATATATAATTGTCTGTAAAATAATCCTAGTAATACAACTCTAGATATAGGAAGAAGTAACAAGCTAAAGCATTTCCTGGTTGTTTTAGACTAGTAAGACAGATGATCCAGAGAATTTCAGGTTATAAACAGAGCCTGATCCAAAAAATTGCACATTGAGTGACCTATCAACAAAATCCTCATCTGACCTAGGAATGAGAATTCCTAGTGGAGTGGGACAGATAGTCATGAAATGCCACTCAAACTTTGGTCAAATTTATGATTAAGAGAGGGTGTTGAGAACAAAAAATGTTGCCTGCCATTTTAATAAACAAGGCAATTCATGTGCAAGACAGAAAAGTATATGTTTTATAAACAAATGTTTTCTGGGCCACGCAGAGACAATGGGACAGAGGATGGTCTCTGATCTTTAGGCTCTGCCATGCCTAGCCCAGATGTTTCTGGTGATAGCTCTCTCCCAGTAACAGGTTCTCTATCTAAGCTCTTTTAAGAATTTGGGGAGAAGGTCAAAGTGTTTCCCTGAGTTTGGGGGGGTCTTGACTGTTTTTGGTTCAAAATAATCTGCATGCCAAAAAGACATTTTGGGATGGCAAGTTTTCAACACACATTACCTTCGCACTTTCTGGAGCAACTTTGCCTTACACACACAAAGGCAATTTCCTCCTCCTTTTTCTGGATATTGTATATTTTTTACTTATTAACATTGAACTCATAGCCAAGAGTCCTATAGCTCATGCCTGAATAAAGTCTATCTAGCACATGTATGTTCTCTGAAAAGGCACATTACAACTATCTTCCACTTGGGGACACCAGGCAACACTTCATCAATATTACACTTGGACACCATCTTAAACATCAAATTACTACTAACAAAAATCACAAAATGTGAAAAACATGGCACTGAGTATACAGGAAAAATGACACTTCTTTATGAAGACTGAAAGAAGAAGGCAGACTTTAGCTAGGAATGTGTGTCAATAACTTAAATTTTTTGCAACTCTATGCCTGTTCATGAATGACCATGAGAAAAAAGAAAGAAATTATTTGGACTTTACAAGTAAATTTTAGGGAATAAGTGAATTCACAAAAATTGGATCTTTGAATAATTCAGGTCTACTTAATGAGCTCTTAAATGTATTGTAGTGCATTGTTTTGAAGAAGAGGAATAATTAAAGAAAAGTCTGAAGTTCCTAGAAAAACCAGCTGCTGTTATTATAAATTAGAGCAATAAATTTTAGATAAAAAAGCAAAAAATGTTCTCTTAAAGAGTGTTTCTTAAATTTTAGTGACTGAAAATTAACAAGGTATCTTAGTGCAACACATATTTTGCTTCAATAGGTTTCCAAAGGCTTGAATTCTGATTTCTCATAAACTTTCAAACAATGCCAAGGCTGCTAGACCGTGAGCATGCTGCATAGCAAGGCTTGTTCGCTATTTACTAACTTCCTATCTTAGACAATACACTTAATCTTTTTGTCTCATTTGCTACATCTATATAATGAATATGTTAATAATATTTCCACTGGTTCATTTTAAGACTAAATAAAACAATATGTATAAAGCTCTTAAAACTGTGTATATCACATAGTAAGCCTCCAATAAAGATTACTAATGATAATGGTGATGCAAATATATGTTTCCATTTCTCACGTTCTAAAAAACAAGTATACACTCATACCACTAAACTAATCATTTAATTTTGCTTCCTCTTCTTTTGGTATCTAGTCTTAAGAGAGTAATTTAATACTATTCTCTCAGTTTCTGATTCTGCTCTTTATTCCTTAGCTTCTATCCTTACCACTCTTGAAAATGTGCTCCCATGAGCATTGCCATCAATGATCCTTTCAGATCAATGTGTTGGAGTCTATTTACTTTTTATGTTATCAAACATCTTTGTAAAACAACTGCCCCTGTTGATCTCTTGCTCCTTCTTAAAACTGTCTATCTCCTTGACGTGGTAGATTAGATCATTACTACTAATTATTCCTTCCTCACTTGAATTGGAAGCATACATCTGAGCCTTATATCATGTGACTTTGCAGAACCTCCTTCTAGAATGGGAAGAATATACTTCCCATCCATTGATATTGGGCTGGATCAACTTGATTTTGCTAGTGGAATATCAGTGGAGTGAGAATTTGCCACTTCTAAGTCAAGGTCTTAAGAGGAAACAAATATTTCTAGTCACTCCTTTGAGTCCTCTGCTGTTAGAAAGTATTGTAGAGGCAGCTGCTGAAACTTCATCCTGGGCCCCAGAATTAAGACACTTGGATTAACCAACAAGAAGTCTGGGGTCCAGCCTAGAGCTTGCATTGCCTCAATGAACTGAGGTACAGTCAACCTACAGACCCATCAGCATAAAAGTAAATTCCGTTTTAAGATTTTGCTATCGCTGTACACGAAAACAACATCAGCAACAAAAACTGATAACAACACTTGACTTCTGTTGGCTTGCTCTTACTTAATCCTTAGATTTTCTTCCCAGTCTCTTTTGGATGTGCTTCCCTCTAAAAATACTAAAAATATTTCTGACCCTTAAAGTTTATTGTTAGGCCAAGTCTTTTCACTCTTTAAATTATCCTGGACAATCTCAGTCATTCTTATATTCAAAATCTCTACCTACAGTGTGATAAGTTAAGGTTTTTAATCTCTTGCCTACCAATGCCTGTCTTCAGGGACTTCAGACTCCTGCCTGGTATTTTTAAATGGATATCTCCCCCTCAATATCTTATGGAGATCACAAATTAAAGACTTCCACAGCCACACATGTGTTTCCCACCACTTCTTTAACACTCTTCCTTTTAAGAATGAACCTCAGAAGTGAAAACCAAGCTCTGTTCTGCCTTGAGGACTTTTTGTCATCACTATTTCTTTTTGCTATAGAACACTGCCTCTCCCTTAAGCAACTCGTTCTTATCCATCAGGCTTCAGTCCAGATACTTTCTAAAAGAGTCCTTGACTGATCCCACAGTGTACAGGACCCACTATTCCATTCAGTTCAGTCAGTTCAGTAGCTCAGTCCTGTCTGACTCTTTGCGACCCCATGAATCGCAGCATGCCAGGCCTCCCTGTCCATCACCAACTCCCGGAGTTCACCCAGACTCACGTCCATCGAGTCAGTGATGCCATCCAGCCATCTCATCCTCTGTCGTCCCCTTCTCCTCCTGCCCCCAATCCCTCCCAGCATCAGAGTCTTTTCCAGTGAGTCAACTCTTCCCATGAGGTGGCCAAAGTACTGGACTTTCAGCTTTAGCATCAGTCCTTCCAAAGAAATCCCAGGGCTGATCTCCTTCAGAATGGACTGGTTGGATCTCCTTGCAGTCCAAGGGACTCTCAAGAGTCTTCTCCAACACCACAGTTCAAAAGCATCAATTCTTTGGCACTCAGCCTTCTTCACAGTCCAACTCTCACACCCACACATGACCACAGGAAAAACCATAGCCTTGACTAGACGAACCTTTGTTGGCAAAGTAATGTCTCTGCTTTTCAATATGCTATCTAGGTTAGT
>NW_011495027.1:13714562-13718785 GCF_000754665.1 Bison bison bison
GGGTGGTGTCATCGGCATATCTGAGGTTATTGATATTTCTCCCAGCAATCTTGATTCCAGCTTGTGTTTCTTCCAGTCCAGCGTTTCTTATGATGTACTCTGCATATAAGTTAAATACGCAGGTGACAATATACAGCCTTGACGTACTCCTTTTCCTATTTGGAACCAGTCTGTTGTTCCATGTCCAGTTCTAACTGTTGCTTCCTGACCTGCATACAAATTTCTCAAGAGGCAGATCAGGTGGTCTGGTATTCCCATCTCTTTCAGAATTTTCCACAGTCTATTGTGATCCACACAGTCAAATAGTGTGTTGGAGTATTTGGAATAGCTATTTCAAATAGCTTTGGAATAGTCAATAAAGCAGAAATAGATGTTTTCCTGGAACTCTCTTGCTTTTTTGATGATCCAGCGGATGTTTGCAATTTGATCTCTGGTTCCTCTGCCTTTTCTAAAACCAGCTTGAACATCTGGAAGTTCACGGTTCACGTATTGCTGAAGCCTGGCTTGGAGAATTTTGAGCACTACATTACTAGCATGTGAGATGAGTGCAATTGTGCGGTAGTTTGAGCATTCTTTGGCATTGCCTTTCTTTGGGATTGGAATGAAAACTGACCTTTTCCAGTCCTGTGGCCACTGCTGGGTTTTCCAAATTTGCTGGCCTATTGAGTACAGTACTTTCACAGCATCATCTTTCAGGATTTGAAACAGCTCAACTGGAATTCCATCACCTCCACTAGCTTTGTTTGTAGTGATGCTTTCTAAGGCCCACTTGACTTCACATTCCAGGATGTCTGGCTCTCGGTGAGTGATCACACCATCGTGATTATCTGGGTCGTGAAGATCTTTTTTGTACAGTTCTTCTGTGTATTCTTGCCATCTCTCTTAATATCTTCTATTCCATTAGCTTCTTTAAAAATTACATCTGTATCATTTGTCTAATTATCCATTTCAGAAATTTGAGAGCCATCGTTGACTCTTTCTCATTGCTGCCCTATCAGTCAATCATCATGCATAGGCTCCTAACCTAATATATTTATTATCTTTGTCTCTCTCCTCTTTCTCCTCATCTCTACTCTTACTGCTAAGTTCTAGCCTTGCTTGTCTTTTTCCTAAGCTGTAGCCTCCACCTCTTGATTGATCATTCTTTGTTTTGTTTTGTTTTCTCCTTTCATTAATCTGATTTTACTTGTTAAAATAATGTTGCATAACAAATAACCTCTAAATCTCAGTGATTTGAGTAACAGATATGTATTTCATGCTTATTAATCTGTAGGTCTGCTGCAGTTCAGCAGGGCTTGGGTTGATTTCAGGCTTTGGATCAGTTCCAAATCTGAGTTCAGAAATCTGGAACTCAGATTTAAGGAAGAATGGCTGACTGGTACCTGTTCTCAAATCAGAGGAGAAAATCTAAAAAGCGCTAGAGAAAACTTGGAAAACTTCATAGACTCAGATGGAAATTGAAACACTGTAATTCCTGGCAATAATCCATTGGTCAAACCCATGTCCAACGTCAATGGGTTGGGAAAACTACCCTATGGACTCTAGTAGGAGGCATTGCAATTCTCACAGCAAAAGGTATGAGTATATAATCCTATTAAGGGGAATGAAGGGAGAGTTAATAATAATAGTCCAATCAATCATACTCAGTATCTTTCCTGTATATGATTCCCCAGGAGACCTTGGAAAAAAGCAAAACTTCATGTTACTCCTTTTCCTAAAACCCTTTAATTATCTCATACTGGAAGATACAATCCAAACCTTCTACGTCCTGCTCAGGACTCCTTTCCTCTTCACATTTTATGCTCCAGCAACAGCAAACTGCTTGTAGTTCTCGGCTATTCACACCGAACTGTTTCATGCCTCTCTGCCTTTGCTCATGACATTTCTGCATTGAAATGCTTTTCTCACCCTTCATTCCTTTTCTTGCTGGTAATTCCTTCTCATTCTTCAAGACTCAGCTCGTGCATGACTTGCTGGATAAGTCTTTCCTGACCCCACGCCCACCTCATTATATCCATAACACCTTGCACAGGTTCTATCATAGCATTTATCAAGTTGAATACAATTATCCATTTGTGTATGTCTTCTCTTAGGTAATAATTTTTCTAAGGGTGAGAAGAAATTTTTTTAATAGAGAATAACGTTTATGTTTCCAGCATCTAGAACCAATAAAGGACATGCAATTGGCACTCTATATGCTTTGTAGAATGCTGTTGTTGTTTAGTTACTAAGTCCTGTCTGACTCTTTGTGACCCCATGGACTGTAGCCTGCCGGGCTCCTCTGTCCATGGAATTTTCCTGGCAAGAATACTGGTGTGGGTTGTCATTTCCTTCTCCAGGGGATATTCCTGACCCTGGGATTGAACCCATGTCACTTGTATAGCAGGTGAATTCTTTACTGCTGAGCCATCAGGAAGCTTTGTAGAAGCTTTCTACTTTGTAGAATCAGTTCAGTTCAGTTCAGTCACTCAGTCATGTTTGACTCTTTGTGACCCCATGTACTGCAGCATGCCAGGCTTCCCTGTCCATCACCAACTCCCAAAGCCTACCCAAATTCATATCCATTGAGTTGGTGATGTCATCCAACCATCTCATCCTCTGTCATCCCCTTCTCCTCCTGCCTTCAATCTTTCCCAGCATCAGAGTCTTTTCAAATGAGTCAGTTCTTTGCATCAGGTGGCCAAAGTATTGGAGTTTCAGCTTCAACATCAGTCCTTCCAATAAATACTCAGGACTGATCTCTTTTAGGATGGAGTGATTGGATCTCCTTGCTGTCCAAGGGACTCTCAAGAGTCTTCTCCAACACCACAGTTCAAAAGCATCAATTCTGCAGCGCTTAGCTTTCTTTATAGTCCAACTCTCACATCCACACATGACTACTGGAAAAACCATAGCTTTGATTAGATGGACCTTTGTTGCTAAAGTAATGTCTCTGCTTTTTAATATGCTGTCTAGGTTAATCATAACTTTTCTTCCAAGGAGTAAGTGTCTTTTAATTTCATGGCTGCAATCACCATCTGCGGTGATTTTGGAGCCTCCAAAAATAAAGTCTGTCACTGTTTCCATTGTTTCCCCATCTATTTGCCATGAAGTAATGAGACCAGATGCCAAGATCTTAGTTTTCGGAATGTCGAATTTTAAGCCAACTTTTTCACTCTCCACTTTCACTTTCATTAAGAGACTCTTTAGCTTTGTAGAATAGGGCTACTGTAATTCCTCTTTTGTTGCATCAAAGTTATTTTCCTAAGCTTAAAAAAAAATTCCATTTCATGTTGAACAAATCTGTGTTGACCTAGATTGTACACTTTATAATTGCAAAGAATTAAACTATGCTTCTCTTAGGTTTCAACCTCTCAAACATCCTCATCAATACAAGACCTGCCAATCAATATGTCTTAGGTCCTAGAATATTATATTTACCTCAGTGAATTACAGAAAGTACCTTTTTGCTTGATTTTCTTTTGGCTGAACTTTGAGCATTAACAGTCAATAAAGTTGTGAGAGATGGGATGCCTTACCCCTTTTGAAGGGGTCAACTAAAAAAGACAAATGTGGCTTTTAGGTAGGAAAGAGGAAAATGAGGAATAGGAAAGAGAAGGGAAACCCCTTTGTTTCCAGGAAACTGATCATGTTGCAATAGTTGAAGGATGAAAGGACCTTGTCTTTTGTTTTGTTTTACATTCTTTCTTTCTAGGATGAGACATGGCAGGCAGAATTTAAACTAAAGACTGATAGCAGCTGCCATGGCATACTGATGACTTCAAGTAATCATTGGAAAGGCAGCCTTGAGGAAAAGTCTAATCATTTTATGGGTGGGAGTCATGAGTGAGAATAAAGAACACTTCCTTAATTGACATTATTACATTCAGTCAGTCAGTTCAGTCGCTCAGTCATGTCTGACTCTGCAACCTCATGGCCTGCAGCACACCAGGCCTCCCTGTCCATCACCAACTCAAGGAGTTTACTTAAACTCGTGTCCATTGAGTCAGTGATACCATCCAACCACCTCATCCTCTGTCCATCCCCCTTTTCTCCCACCTTCAAGCTTTCCCAGCATCAGAGTCTTTTCCAATGAGTCAACTCTTCACATGAGGTGGCCAAAGTATTGGAGTTTCAGCTTCAGCATCAGTCCTTCCAATGAATATTCAGGACTGATTTCCTTTAGGATGGACTGGTTGGATCTCTTTGCAGTCCAAGGGACTCTGAAGAGTCTTCTCCAACAC
>NW_011495027.1:13718885-13725371 GCF_000754665.1 Bison bison bison
TTATAGTCCAACTCTCACATCCATACACGACTACTGGAAAAACCATAGCTTTGACTAGATGAACCTTTATTACATTACCCACTTTCATAAGGCAACAGGTAAGCAAGCCTTACGTTGTTGCTTTCTTTTTTTTAATTGTTATTTGTTAATTTCTTTGGTTCATAACTTATCCAGTAGCAGTAAAGAGAATAACTGTTTTATTTGGTTTAATAAATAACTGTTTTATTTATTTAAAAAATAAATTTTATTTATTTAAAAAATAACTGTTTTATTTGGTTTAATCCAAAACTGACATTTCCTGATGAAGACTATTGTAACAGCCAATGTGTTCTTATTTTTGGAGACATTCTCTTATTAAGGCTGGGGGAAAATTGCTACTTGCGCCTGTAGAGTTTTTTTGAGTTGTTCTCATTTTGCGTTACAAAGTGATAATTGATTTTTTAACTTCTTGAGCTATTATTGTTAAGGTAGTAATACTGGTTCTCTAATATTGTGACTGTTATTATAGATATATTATTCTTTTAAGTTTTTCCTACCTATATCCTTGAAAAGTGAAAGTGAAAGTTGCTCAGTCGTGTCTGACTCTTTGCAACCCCATGGACTGTCCATGGAATTCTCCAGGCCAGAATACTGGAGTAGGTAGCCTTTCTCTTCTCCAGAGGATCTTCCCAACCCAGGGATTGAACCCAGGTCTCCTACATTGCAGGTGGATTCTTTACCAGCTGAGCCACAAGGGAAGCCCAAGAATACTGGAGTGGGTGCTTGGTCACTTCAGTTGTGTCCAACTCTCTGTGACCCCATGGACCATGGCCCTCCAGGCTCCTCTGTCCATGGGATTCTCCAGGCAAGAGTACTGGAGTGGGTTGCCATTTCCTTCTCCAGTGATAAAGTGTGAAGTGAATGAAGTGAAGTTGCTCAGTCATGTCTGAATCTTTGTGACTCCATGGTTTGTAGCCTACCAGGCTCCTCTGTCCATGGGATTTTCCAGGCAAGAGTACTGGAGTGGGTTGCCATTTCCTTCTCTGCTGCAGTGGGTAGCCCATCCCTTTTCCAGGGGATCTTCCCTACCCAGGAGTCAAACTGGGGTCTCCTGCATTGCAGCTGGATTCTTTACCAACTGAGCTATCAGGGAAGCCCAATCAACCTATGTCCTTACTGTTTATTTATAACATATGTTCTCTAATAGTTCTTTTTTTCTTTTTTTAATTCCATATTTGCCAGATGTCCCACTGGTTTGTGGGGAGTTTTCAGTCAAATGCAAGCTGGTGTTCAGGTCACATCAAGTTTTTACTACAGTTTTTCTTATCATTTCCTAAATCTGCCCTACCCTAATCTATCATGCTCATTCTCTCTTCTAATTTCTAAGACACTTTCTTAAGATTCTTCCATCTTACCTAGTGACATTCTAAGCCAATTCCCACCAAGTTACCAGAAACACTTGGCTCCCATGTTTGCCTCCTTTTTCTTATCAATATTTCTCCTCACCCTGTTACATTCTCACAAATATCCCTCTTGTCACCACCCCTCATCTTTGGATCTTACTTCTTGCCACCTCTTACTTCTTGTGGAGCATTTCCTCAATATGGTAAGTACCCTTCCTGTTCTTATCCAAGTGTCTCAATTCTCCTTCCTCTTGACCCTGAGACTATATTATTTTCAGAAGCAATATCTCTGAGATTCATTCTTTTTAAACTTTCCATCTGGCAAAGAGGTTAATTAACTCTCTGTGACAATGCAACAAAACATTGAGGCATAGAAGTTATAATGGTTATTATTTATTAGGCCTTTACCACGAGTTAGGTGCTGATCTCAGAACATTATCTCATTTAATCCCCATAACAGTTCTGGACAGTGGGTATTGTATTATCCCCATTTGTCTGATGACAAAACTGAGACATAATGAAGTTAAGTAACTCAGTCAATGACATCTAATAAAGGGTGGAGCCAAAATAACAATTTTACTTTTAAAAAGTTAGTTTTAGTGCAGAAAGAATATGGGGAATGGCTATTCACTAAAATCAAATTTCTAAGACATCATTTGAACTACCCAGAGGATTTATGTGGGAGATAGGAAGGGGAACATAGCCCTCAGCTTAGAGATGAGTGAAAAAATATGCCAGCTTCTAGGGCAGACTTGACCCAGCTACACAAGCAAATTGAACAGAACTTTAAAAACTGTGAAGAAGAGTCAGATCATGATGTGATGTCCAAATACTGCTAAGATACCTGTCATAGTTCATATAGGCTATAATATAAATAATATAGACTGAGTGCCTCAGAAACAACATTTATTTCTCACAGTTCTATAGCACATGAAGTCCAGATTCAAGGTGCCAGCAGATTCAGTCTGGTGAATGCTCATTTCTTAGTTCAGAGACAACTGTCTTTTTATTATAATCTTACATGGAAGAAAAATTGAGGAATCTCTCTGGGGTTTCTTTTATAATGGGATTAACCCATTCATGAGGGTTCTGCCCTCATCACCAAGTACTCTTCCAAATTCCTACACCAAATACCATCATTTTGTGGATAAGAATTCACCTAATGAATTTGGGAGGGACCAATTCAGTTTATAGCAATGCTTCTGGGATCAGGGTTCATTTTACCATAAAACCTAAGCACTGAAGAGATTATTATACATATTTCCTTATGTGGTTAGTGTTTTTAAATAATAGTTCTGAATTAAGTCTTAGGAATTTAACAAGTTTCTCCTCTTTTTCACAATGATTATTGGTTTCTTTTTAGGAAATATCTGATTCTTATTTTTAAAAAGTCTATTGTTTGGTACCCCTGCATTGGATAATACCCTAAATGTATGCTTATTCAGACTATTAAGTAAGATGTTACTTTACCAGAAGTATGAAAAATATCGATGAGTAGCCACATTGTTATTACTAATAAGTCATTGAGCTCAAAATCAAGGTGGTTTCCTGGAAAAGTGCGAGCCACAGATCTTTAGCCAAAATAGAAGGGAAAAAGTGGAAACAGTGACAGATTTTATTTTCTTGGGATCCAAAATCACAGTAGACAGTGACTTCAGGGATGAAATTAAAAGATGCTTGCTCCTTGGGAAAAAAAAAAAAAACTGACAAGCTTACCTTATTAAAAAGCAGAGACATCACTTTGCCAACAAAGGTCCATTTAGTCAAAGCTATGGTTTTTTCCTCGTAGCTTGGTCGGTGAAGAATCTGCCTGAAGTGCAGGAGATCCAGGTTAAATTTCTGGGTCAGGAAGATCCCCTGGAGAAGGATATAGCAACCCACTACAGTATTCTTGTCTGGAGAATCCCATGGACAGAGGAGCCTGGCAGGTTACAGTCCATGGGATCTTAAGAGTCAGACATGACTTAATGACTAAACCTCCACCACTGTGGTTTTTCCTGTAGTCATGTATTGATGTGAAAGTTGAACCTTAAAAAAGACTGAGCACTGAAGAATTGATGCATTTAAACTGTGGTATTGAAGAAGACTCTTGAGAGTCACTTGGACTGCAAGGAGATCAAACCAGTCAATCCTAAAGGAGATCAACCCTGAATATTAATTGGAGGGACTAATGCTGAAACTGAAGCTCCAATACTTGGGCCACCTGATGAGAAAAGCTGACTCATTAGAAAAGGCCCTGATACTGGGAAAGATTAAGGGCAGGAGGAGATGGGAGCAACAGAGGATGAGATGGTTTGATGGCATCACCGATTCAATGAACATGAACTTGGGCAGGCTCCGGGAGATGATGAAGGACAGGGAATACTGGCAGTTCCAGAAAGAAGGTGATGCTTCTCTCTTGGACCTAATTTTGGTCTACTGACTTTCCCCAGAGCAAGGAGTTCTTCAAAACAGTAGTAGTCCCTTATCTCCTTTAAAGTACCAATCTCAGGTTTCATAGAGCCAGTTCAGGAAAGAGTGTGGTCCAAGATACAAACCAAGGAGCACACTCAAAAGACATTCTTTCAAATAGACTCACAACAGCTCTCAGATATCTGCCTAGTCATGCAAGGGTTTATGATAATACAAGTGAAGTGGTTTGCCATTACCTTCTCCAATGGACCACATTCTGTCAGATCTCTCCACCATGACCTGCCCGTCTTGGTGGCCTCACACGGCATGGCTTAGTTTCATTGAGTTAGACAAGGCTGTGGTCCGAGTGATTAGATTGACTAATTTTCTGTGATTGTGGTTTCAGTGTGTCTGCCCTCTGATGCCCTCTTGCAACACCTACCGTCTTACTTGGATTTCTCTTACCTTGGACATGGGGTATCTCTTCACGGCTGCTTCAGCAAAGCGCAGCCACTGCCGCCGTCCCTGACCTCAGACATGGGATAGATCCTCCCAGCCGCTTCCTCTGACCATGGATGTGGGGTAGTTCCTCTCAGCCACTCCTGCTTGCTAAAAGTATTTTCTCCACGTCCAAGGAGCGGTAGCTGCACAGGCGCAGGAGGGCCGAGAGGAGCTACTCCATGTTCAAGGTCAGGAGGGGCGGCAGTGAGGATATACCCCTTGTCCAAGGTAAGGAGCATTGGCTGTGCTTTGCTGGAGCAGCCATGAAGACACCCTACATCCAAGGTAAGAGAAGCCCAAGTAAGACGGTAGGTGCTGCAAGAGGGCATCAGAGGGCAGACACTGAAACCATACTCACAAAAAACTAGTCAATCTAATCACACAGACCACAGCCTTGTCTAACTCAGTGAAACTGAGCCATGCCCTGTGGGGCCACCCAAGACGGGCAGGTCATGATGAAGAGGTCTGACAGAATGTGGTCCACTGGAGAAGGGAATGGCAAACCACTTCAGTATTCTTGCCTTCAGAACCCCATGAACAGTATGAAAAGGCAAAATGATAGGATATTGAAAGAAGAACTCCCCAGGTCAGTAGGTGCCCAATATGCTACTGGAGATCAGTGGAGAAATAACTCCAGAAAGAATGAAGGGATGGAGCCAAAGATAAAGAATACCCAGCTGTGGATGTGACTGGTGATAGAAGCAAGGTCCGATGCTGTAAAGAGCAGTATTGCATAGGAACCTGGACTGTCAGGTCCATGAATCAAGGCAAATTGGAAGTGGTCAAACAGGAGATGGCAAGAGTGAATGTCGACATTCTAGGAATCAGCGAACTGAAATGGACTGGAATGGGTGAATTTAACTCAGATGACCATTATATCTACTACTGCGGGCAGGAATCCCTTAGAAGAAGTGGAGTCGCCATCATGGTCAACAAGAGAGTCCAAAATGCAGTACTTGGACACAATCACAAAAATGACAGAATAATCTCTGTTCGTTTCCAAGGCAAACCATTCAGTATCACGGTAATCCAAGTCTATGCCCCAACCAATAATGCTAAAGAAGCTGAAGTTGAATAGTTCTATGAAGACCTACAAGACCTTTTAGAACTAACACCCAAAAAAGATGTCCTTTTCATTATAGGGGACTGGAATGCAAAAGTAGAAAGTCAAGAAACACCTGGAGTAACAGGCAAGTTTGGCCTTGGAATATGGAATGAAGCAGGGAAAAGGCTAATAGAGTTTGCCAAGAGAACGCACTGGTCATAGCAAACACCCTCTTCCAACAACACAAGAAGACTCTATACATGGACATCACCAGATGGTCAACACTGAAATCAGACTGATTATATTTGCACCCAAAGATGGAGAAGCTCCATACAGTCAGTAAAAACAAGACCAGAGTTGACTGTGGCTCAGATCATGAACTCCTTATTACCAAATGCAGACTTAAATTGAGGAAAGTAAGGAAAACCACTAGACCATTCAGTTCAGTTCAGTCGCTTAGTCGCGTCCAACTCTTTGTGACCCCATGAATCACAGCACGCCAGGCCTCCCTGTCCATCACCAACTCCCAGAGTTCATTCAAACCCTCGACCATCGAGTTGGTGATGCAATCCAGTCATCTCATCCTCTGTCATCCCATTTTCCTCCTGCCCCCAATCCCTCCCAGCATCAGAGTCTTTTCCAATGAGTCAACTCTTCACATGAGGTGGCCAAAGTACAGCAGATTCAGCTTTAGCATCATTCCTTCCAAGGAAATCCCAGGGCTGATCTCCTTCAGAATGGACTGGTTGGATCTCCTTGCAGTCCAAGGGACCCTCAAGAGTCTTCTCCACACCACAGTTCAAAAGCATCAATTCTTCGGCGCTCAGCCTTCTTCACAGTCCAACTCTCACATCCATACATGACCACAGGAAAAACCATAGCCTTGACTAGACGGACCTTGTTGCCAAAGTAATGTCTCTGCTTTTGAATTTGCTATCTAGGTTGGTCATAACTTTCCTTCCAAGGAGTAAGCGTCTTTTAATTTCATGGCTGCAGTCACCATCTGTAGTGATTTTGGAGCCCAGAAAAATAAAGTCTGACACTGTTTCCACTGTTTCCCCATCTATTTCCCATGAAGTAATGGGACCGGATGCCATAATCTTCCTTTTCTGAATGTTGAGCTTTAAGCCAACTTTTTCACTCTCCACTTTCACTTTCATCAAGAGG
>NW_011495027.1:13725471-13726897 GCF_000754665.1 Bison bison bison
TTCGCATGAGGTGGCCAAAGTACTGGAGTTTCAGCTTTAACATCATTCCTTCCAAAGAAATCCCAGGGCTGATCTCCTTCAGAATGGACTGGTTGGATCTCCTTGCAGTCCAAGGGACCCTCAAGAGTCTTCTCCACACCACAGTTCAAAAGCATCAATTCTTCAGCGCTCAGAAAAGAAATGCAAAAAGCAAAATTGCTGTCTGGGGAGGCCTTACAATAGTTGTGAAAAGAAGAGAAGTGAAAGGCAAAAGAGAAAAGGAAAGATGTAAGCATCTGAATGCAGAGTTCCAAAGAATAGCAAGAAGAGATAAAAGAGACTTCCTCAGTGATCAATGCAAAGAAATAGAGGAAAACAACAGAATGGTAAAGACTAGAGATCTCTTCAAGAAAATTAAAGATACCAAGGGAACATTTCATGCAAAGATGGGCTTGATAATGGACAGAAAAGGTATGGATCTAACAGAAGCAGAAGATATTAAGAAAAGGTGGCAAGAATACAAAGAAAAACTGTACAAAAAAGATCTTCATGACCCAGATAATCACGATGGTGTGATCACTGACCTAGAGCCAGACATCCTGGAATGCGAAGTCAAGTGGGCTTTAGAAAGCAGCACTATGAACAAAGCTAGTGGAGGTGATAGAATTCCATTTGAGCTATTTCAAAACCTGAAAGATGATGCTCTGAAAGTGCTCCACTCAATATGTCAGCAAATTTGGAAAACTCAGCAGTGGCCACAGGACTGGAAAAGGTCAGTTTTCATTCCAATCCCAAAGAAAGGCAATGCCAAAGAATGCTCAAACTACCGCACAATTGCACTCATCTCACATGCTAGTAATGCAATGCTCAAAATCCTCCAAGCCAGGCTTCAGCAATATGTGAATCACGAACTTCCAGATATTCAAGCTGGTTTTAGAAAAGGCAGAAGAACCAGAGATCAAATTGTCAGCATCTGCTGGATCATGGAAAAGGGAAGAGAGTTCGAGAAAAACATCTACTTCTGCTTTATTGACTATGCCAAAGCCTTTGACTATGTTGATCACAATCAGAACAGATCAGTTGCTCAGTCGTGCCCGACTCTTTGAGACCCCATGAATCACAGCACGCCAGGCCTCCCTGTCCATCATCAACTCCCAGAGTTCACTCAGACTCACGTCCATTGAGTTAGTGTTGCCATCCAGCCATCTCATCCTCTGTCATCCCCTTCTCCTCTTGCCCCCAATCCCTTCCAGCATCAGAATCTTTTCCAATGAGTAAACTCTTCGCATGAGGTGGCCAAAGTACTGGAGTTTCAGCTTTAGCATCATTCCTTCCAAAGAAATCCCAGGGCTGATCTCCTTCAGAATGGACTGGTTGGATCTCCTTGCAGTCCAAGGGACTCTCAAGAGTCTTCTCCAACACCACACCTCAAAAGCATCAATTCTTC
>NW_011495027.1:13726997-13727859 GCF_000754665.1 Bison bison bison
AATTCTTCGGCGCTCAGCCTTCTTCACAGTCCAACTCTCACATCCATACATGACCACAGGAAAAACCATAGCCTTGACTAGACGGACCTTTGTTAGCAAAGTAATGTCTCTGCTTTTGAATTTGCTATCTAGGTTGGTCATAACTTTCCTTCCAAGGAGTAAGCGTCTTTTAATTTCATGGCTGCAGTCACCATCTGTAGTGATTTTGGAGCCCAGAAAAATAAAGTCTGACACTGTTTCCACTGTTTCCCCATCTATTTCCCATGAAGTAATGGGACCGGATGCCATAATCTTCCTTTTCTGAATGTTGAGCTTTAAGCCAACTTTTTCACTCTCCACTTTCACTTTCATCAAGAGGCTTTTTAGTTCCTCTTCACTTTCTACCATAGGGTGGTGGCATCTGCATATCTGAGGTTATTGATATTTCTCCCGGCAATCTTGATTCCAGCTTGTGTTTTTTCCAGTTCAGCATTTCTCATGATGTACTCTGCATATAAGTTAAATAAGCAGGGTGACAATATACAGCCTTGACGTACTCCTTTTCCTATTTGCAACCAGTCTGTTGTTCCATGTCCAGTTCTAACTGTTGCTTCCTTACCTGCATACAGATTTCTCAGAGGCAGATCAGGTGGTCTGGTATTCCCATCTCTTTCAGAATTTTCCACAATTAATTGTGATCCACACAGTCAAAGGCTTTGGCATAGTCAATAAAGCAGAAATAGATGCTTTTCTGGAACTCTCTTGCTTTTTCCATGATCCAGTGGATGTTGGCAACTTGATCTCTGGTTCCTCTGGCTTTTCTAAAACCAGCTTGAACATCAGAAAGTTCATGGTTCACATATTGCTGAAGCCTGGCTTGGAG
>NW_011495027.1:13728093-13729208 GCF_000754665.1 Bison bison bison
CTTGACTTCACATTTCAGGATGTCTGGCTCTAGGTTAGTGATCACACCATTGTGATTATCTGGGTCATGAAGATCTTTTTTGTACAGTTCTTCTGTGTATTCTTGCCATACTTCTTAATATCTTCTGCTTCTGTTAGGTCCATACCATTTCTTTCCTTTATCGAGCTCATCTTTGCATGAAATATTCCTTTGGTATCTCTGATTTTCTTGAAGAGATCTCTAGTCTTTACCATTCTGTTGTTTTCCTCTATTGCTTTGCATTGATCGCTGAGGAAGGCTTTCTTATCTCTTCTTTGCTGTTCTTTGGAACTCTGCCTTCAGATGTTTATATCCTCCCTTTTCTCCTTTGCTTTTCCCTTCTCTTGTTTTCACAGCTATTTGTAAGGCCTCCCCAGACAGCCATTTTGCTTTTTTGCATTTCTTTTCCATGGGAATGGTCTTGATCCCTGTCTCCTGTACAATGTCACAAAACTCATTCCATAGTTCATCAGGCACTCTATCTATCAAATCTAGGCCCTTAAATCTATTTCTCACTTCCACTGTATAATCATAAGGGATTTCATTCAGAACATATACGAATGGTCTAGTGGTTTTCCCTGCTTTCTTCAATTTAAGTCTGAATTTGGCAATAAGGAGTTCATGGTCTGAGCCACAGTCAGCTCTTGGTCATGTTTTTCTTGACTGTATAGAACTTCTCCATCTTTGGCTACAAAGAATATAATCAATCTGATTTCGGTGTTGACCATCTGGTGATGTCCATTTATAGAGTCTTCTCTTGTGTTGTTGGAAGTGGGTGTTTGTTATGACCAGTGCATTTTCTTGGCAAACTTCTATTAGTCTTTGCCCTGCTTCATTCTGTATTCCAAGGCCAAATTTGCCTGTTACTCCAGGTGTTTCTTGACTTCTTACTTTTGCATTCCAGTCCCCTGTAATGAAAAGGACATCTTTTTGGGGAGTTAGTTCTAAAAAGTCTTGTACGTTTTCATAGAACTGTTCAACTTCAGCTTCTTCAGCATTACTGTTTGGGGCATAGACTTGGATTACCATGATATTTAATGGTTTGCCTTGGAAACGAACAGAGATTATTCTGTCATTTTTGTGATTGTGTCCAAGTA
>NW_011495027.1:13729427-13730234 GCF_000754665.1 Bison bison bison
TCATGGACCTGACAGTCCAGGTTCCTATGCAATACTGCTCTTTACAGCATCGGACCTTGCTTCTACCACCAGTCACATCCACAGCTGGGTATTCTTTTTCTTTGGCTCCATCCCTTCATTCTTTCTGGAGTTATTTCTCCACTGATCTCCAGTAGCATATTGGGCACCTATTGACCTGGGGAGTTCCTCTTTCAGTATCCTATCACTTTGCCTTTTCATACTGTTCATGGGGTTCTGAAGGCAAGAATACTGAAGTGGTTTGCCATTCCCTTCTCCAGTGGACCACATTCTGTCAGATCTCTCCACCATGACCCGCCCATCTTGGGTTGCCCCCACGATCATGGCTTAATTTCACTGAGTTAGACAAGGCTGTGGTCCTAGTGTGATTGGATTGACTAGTTTTCTGTGAGTATGGTTTCAGTGTGTTTGCCCTCTGATGCCCTCTTGCACCACCTGCCATCTTACTTGGGTTTCTCTTACCTTGAACGTGGGGTATCTCTTCACGGCTGCTCCAGCAAAGTGCAGCAATTGCTCCTTACCTTGGACGAGGGGTATCTCATCACCACCGCCCTTCCTGACCTTCAACTTGGGAAATTCTGGAAGAGATGGGAATACCAGACCACCTGACCTGCCTCTTGAGAAACCTGTATGCAGGTCAGGAAGCAACAGTTAGAACTGGACATGGAACAACAGACTGGTTCCAAATAGGAAAAGGAGTATGTCAAGGCTGTATATTGTCACCCTGCTTATTTAACTTATATGCAGAATATATCATGAGAAACGCTGGGCTGGAAGAAGCACAAGCTG
>NW_011495027.1:13730443-13735734 GCF_000754665.1 Bison bison bison
AAAGGTCCGTCTAGTCAAGGCTATGGTTTTTCCAGTGGTCATGTATGGATGTGAGGGTTGGACTGTGAAGAAAGCTGAACGCTGGAGAATTGATGCTTTTGAACTGTGGTGTTGAAGAATAGTGTTGAGAGTCCCTTGGACTGAAAGGAGATCCAACCAGTCCATTCTAAAGGAAATCAGTCCTGGGTGTTCTTTGCAAGGAATGATGCTAAAGCTGAAACTCCAGTACTTTGGCCACTTCATGGGAAGTTTTGACTCACTGGAAAAAACTCTGATGCTGGGAGGGATTGGGGGCAGGAGGAGAAGGGGACGACAGAGGATGAGATGACTGGATTGCGTCACTGACTTGATGGATGTGAGTTTGAGTGAACTGCGGGAGTTGGTGATGGACAGTGAGGCCTGGGGTGCTGCAATTCATGAGGTTGCAAAGAGTCAGACATGACTGAGCAACTGAACTGAACCGAAGTGTTAACTAACTACTAGTATCTTGACCTTGATCTTGACTCTGACCCACATGAATTTCCTATGGTTCAGAGGTGAAACATGCCCAATAGGACATCTTGAACCTCCTTTAGTTGCAATATGCATAATTTGGTTTTTGTGCTGTGTGTGTGCATGTAACTTTCTTAAAGGGAAAGAATCTCAAACCCAAAAGCATTTTAAGGCCATTGTTTTATTTTTCATCCATTTGTTCTAAAATATTGGATTAAAAACCCTCTCGTTCTAATTTTAATTTAGCTGGTGACATAGATTTCAGAAATTCTGTCTCTTATTTCTTATTCAGAATCTGTCCTGAAGGCTCAAAATAGAAACAAAAGTCAGGACTTCTGCATGGAGCATTTTATCAGCTAAGTTTTAATAAGAAGGAACTGTTTGTTTTCTTCCACCTGCAGTTTAGTATACTTAATTGTGTTTTCAGGGCGAATGGTTGTAAATTTGAGTAAATGATATCCCTAAATTGTCTGCCTTCCCCCTTTATAGTGCTTCAAAGAATCAGGTGAAGGAGTCTCTGTTAAGAAGTAGAATCAAATTTAGGATAACATACTGTTTTTTTCAGAAAAATCTAAACCTGTGTTTAATTTTATTAACAAGAGGCCTGAGAGAACCTTGATATGAAGCTCTTACGTACTATGAAGCAATTGCAATTTACACTAAATATGCTGATCATAAAAACCCAAGCTTCAATGATTTCTTCAAATCTTAGGTGCAATCAAATATTGTAAATGATGTTCATAAGCTTGGAACTCATTTAATGCTCTCAATTGAGCCTGTTCTTCATAGCCTGTAAGGTAGAAAATCTTTCACATGCAGTAAAATATCATTCGTTGATTGCTTTCATTCACTTAATAGGAACTCCACTCAATTCAACTAATATTATTTGTTCTAATATGTGATAAGTTAAAAATATATTGCTATAGGGATTTAAAGATTTGTAAAAAAAAGAACTTCATTATCAAAGAGCTTATATATAGTAGCAGCTTTAAGCAAGCACATAAATTCTTCTTTTAAAGGTTGACTGGAATAATATTTTTTAACACAAATAAGTCCTTTCAGGTTCAGAGTAATATGAGATTATCTTTGAATGGAGGCCCAGGAAGATTTCTTGGAGAATTGTCAATTTAAGCCAGATAAGATTTAGCCAAGTGGATATAGGGGAATAAAATAATTTTGTTCTATGTTAAAAGCCACTTTCATATATCTTTTCTTCATATGCAAGTATTCAGCTATATGTTTACATTATATATTCTCTTCTGTTTTTTTAAAACTTAACAACATACCTCAGAATTAGTTCAAAATAGGTACATAGAGATCCGGTTTATAAAAATTATGTATAATATGTACCATATTTCATTACTTTTTATCTTATTAAATTTATTTTCAATTAAAGCCATTTTATTATTGTGTTAAAATTTAGTTTCATAATTTATTTAACCAGTGCACAGTGAATGGACTTAGATTACTTCTGTTCTTTTGCTAGTTAAAAAAATTATTTAACCAGTTCCTCATTTGGAGAATTTAGGTTATTTCAAGTCATTGTTAATATAAGATTAGAGCCACAGATATTTCTTCTCACACGTAGGAACCTTTGTGTAGATTAATTTGTACATAGAAGAATAGCAGTGTCATGAGATAGGTGCATTTTAATTTTGATGCTATGCTATGCTATGCTAAGTCACTTCAGTCATGTCCAACTCTATGTGACCTCATAGATGGCAGCCACCAGGCTCCCCCGTCCCTGGGATTCTCCAGGCAAGAACACTGGAGTGGGTTGCCGTTTCCTTCTCCAACGCATGAAAGTGAAAAGTGAAAGTGAAGTTGCTCAGTCATGTCCGACTCTTAGCGACCCCATGGACTGCAGCCTACCAGGCTCCTCCATCCATGGGATTTTCCAGGCAAAAGTACTGCAGTGGGTGCCATCGCCTTCTCCATATAATTTTGATAGATATCATCAAATTGTACCATATAATGATCAGTTTTTATTCCTACAATAATGCATTAAATTATTGGTTACCCTAAACTATCTCTACACGAAGGATCACCAAATTTTGATTTTTATCTATTTGATATGTGAATGATGGTATTACAGTGCAGTTATAATCTACACTTTTTATTACAAGGGAGACTAAACATCTTTTTTGTACTTCAAAGTTGATGACTATGATTCCAGCAATGGCAGCAATGCTTATTGCAGATACCTCTTCCATGGACAGCAACTAGAAATACTGCTTTCACTCATTTCTCTTTCTTCACCTTTTCTCTTTTACTATCTCTATACAGTGAAAGAGAGAAAATGGGAAATTATGAAAAAAGTAAATTGAAAATATAGGACTGAAAAACCAAATAACTGAAAATAAGATCTCCTGGAAGGATTCAACAGAAGATTAGATAAATAACAGGGTAGAAAAAATAGTTAAGGAGATAGGGCCAAAATATTTGAAAATCAATGAAAGATACCAAGTTATAGATTGAAAAATTGATATAAACTTTAAAGCCATAAATCACAAAGAAAATCATATGAAGGAACAATAAAGTAAAACTGCTGAAAAGTAAAGACAAAGGAAATATAATGAGAGGCCAGAGAAAATAATCCATTGTCTTTATTAGACCAATAATGCAATTGACATCTGATTTCTTAAGAAAAGTAAAGAGGCAAGAAGACATTGGAATGATATTAAAAGTAGTGAATAAAAATAATTAACAGTCTAGAATTCAATACTCTAAAATATCTTTCATAAACATAGAAAAGTTAAGGATGTTTCAGATAATTGAAACAGAATATTTTCCACAAGCAAAAATATACTAAGGAATCATTCAAAGGAGCTATTCTAACAGAAGGAAAGTAATCTCAGGTAAAGCAGGAGGAAATAAAGGCCATTTGGAGGAGGAAATATGTTGGTAAATCTAGATGAGTATTGATTACATAGAAAAACAATAATAATAATGATAGCATGCAAGATTTTAAGATATATAGGATTAAAAATTTTAGTAACATCAAAAAAGAGGGAAAGAGTAAATGAATATAATTAAATTGTTCTAAGTTTACTTTATTCTTTTGAAAATGGGAAAAATTTCCCATTTATATTAATCTTTAACTAGTCAAAGATGTGTGTTTTCATTTCTAGGGTAACTACTAGAAGAGAAGTTAAAAATGTGTAATCACTGTGTGCTGTGCTTAGTTGCTCAGTCGTGTTTGACACTGTGATCCCATGGACTGTAGCCCACCAGGCTCCTCTGTCCATGGGGATTCTCCAGGCAAGAGTACTGGAGTGGGTTGCCTTGCCCTCTTCCAGGGGTTCTTCCCAACCCAAGGAATGAACACAGGTCTCCTGCATTATAAGTAGATTCTTTACCATTTGAACCACCAGGCTTCTGACAATTAAAAATGGAAGAGCAAAAAAATATTTTTTTCAAAAAGAAATCAGAGGAGAAGGAAAAAAGGTGGGCAAATAGAAAAATAAACAATAAGTGGTATATTTAAACCAAAATGTATCTCTAATTTTATTGAATGTGTATAACCAAATAGTTTAATTAAAAATAAAGCTTTCAAAATTATATTAAAGACTACTCCAATGTATATCACAGCAGGATCCTCTATGACCCACCTCCCAGAATTTTGGAAATAAAAGCAAAAATAAACAAATGGGACCTAATTAAACTTAAAAGGTTCTGCACCACAAAGGAAGCTATAAGCAAGGTGAAAAGGCAGCCTTCAGAATGGGAGAAAATAATAGCAAATGAAGCAACTGACAAACAACTAATCTCAAAAATATATAAGCAACTCCTGCAGCTCAGTTACAGAAAAATAAACGACCCAATCAAAAAATGGGCCAAAGAACTAAATAGACATTTCTCCAAAGAAGACATACAGATGGCTAACAAACACATGAAAAGATGCTCAACATCACTCATTATCAGAGAAATGCAAATCAAAACCACAATGAGGTACCATCTCACGCCAGTCAGAATGGCTGCGATCCAAAAGTCTACAAGCAATAAACGCTGGAGAGGGTGTGGAGAAAAGGGTATCCTCTTACACTGTTGGTGGGAATGCAAACTAGTACAGCCACTATGGAGAACAGTGTGGAGATTCTTTAAAAAACTGGAAATAGAACTGCCTTATGACCCAGCAATCCCACTGCTGGGCATACACACCAAAGAAACCAGAACCTGAAGGAGACACGTGTACCCCAGTGTTCATCGCAGCACTGTTTATAATAGCCAGGACATGGAAGCACCCTAGATGTCCATCAGCAGAGGAATGGATAAGAAAGCAGTGGTACATATACACAATGGAGTATTATTCAGCCATTAAAAAGAATACATTTGAATCAGTTCTAATGAGGTGGATGAAACTGGAACCTATTATACAGAGTGAAGTAAGCCAGAAAGAAAAACACCAATACAGTATGCTAAGTCGCTTCAGTTGTGTCCGACTCTGTGTGACCCCATGGACTGAAGCCCACCAGGCTCCCCCTTCCCTGGGATTCTCCAGGCAAGAACACTGGAGTGGGTTGCCATTTCCTTCTCCAATGCATGAAAGTGGAAAGTGAAAGTGAAGTCGCTCAATCCTGTCTGACTCTTAGCGACCCCATGGACTGGAGCCTACCAGCCTCCTCCATCCATGGGATTTTCCAGGCAACAGTATTGGAGTGGGGTGCCATTGCCTTCTCCCCCAGTACAGTATACTAACGCATATATATGGAATTTAGAAAGATGGTAATGATAACCCTGTATGCGAGATAGCAAAAGAGACACAGATGTATAGAACAGTCTTTTGGACTCTGTGGGAG
>NW_011495027.1:13735834-13736551 GCF_000754665.1 Bison bison bison
GAGAGGGTAGGATGATTTGGGAGAATGGCATTGAAACTTGTATAATATCATATATGAAACGAATTGCCAGTCCAGGTTCGATGCATGATACTGGATGCTTGGGGCTGGTGCACTGAGATGACCCAGAGGGAGGGTACGGGGAGGGAGGAGGGAGGGGGGCTCAGGATGGGGAACACGTGTACACCCGTGGTGGATTCATGTTGATGTATGGCAAAACCAATACAATATTGTAAAGTAATTAACCTCCAATTAAAATAAATAGATTTATATTAACAAGGATAAGTGAAAAAAATAAAAACTACTAACGTGATAAGCTAAAGAATATCTTAATTATACAATTGTTTAAAAAGTTGAAGTAAAAGCACAGAAACAATGTCCCATTCAAATATGAAGCAAATGAAGTTTGTGTACTTGTACCAATATGAGACAATGCCTAGTTTAAGGTAAGAAACACATTAAACAAAAATGAGGAATGTGTCATGACAATAATAAGAGAAAATTCACAATAAAAGCTCAATAATTCTTAATTTATATAAACCAAATTATAACTTTAATATATATGTGATTAAATATTGATAAAACTTTAAAGAGAAATAGACAAATCAAAAATGATAAAGTTTTAACTTGCCTCAGTTGGTAAGTTGGTAATGAGTTAAACAGGCTAACTGAAATCATTACTAAAGCTGTAGAACATTTAAACAGAATGACTAAAAAATA
>NW_011495027.1:13736651-13767656 GCF_000754665.1 Bison bison bison
AATAAGCTTTTATAAAATGCTTCACACAATATCTGCAGAATCTACATATTTTTTAGTGCACATTAACAACTTACCAAAGCTGTTTATTTGGTGAACTTTAAAACATTTCTCAATAAAATTGAAGTACTGAAATCATTCTGAAAATTGCAGTGTATTTAAGCTAGAAAAAAATAAAAGAATAAATTACATAAAATTAGAAAATCCCCAAATATGTGAATAAAATATGAGTTTCTGATATTTTATAGAAATACTTCTCTCTCTCTCTCTCTATATATATATATACTAAAAAAGATTAAAAATAGATTAAATTTATTCCAGGAATGCACTGTTGGTTTATCATTATAAAAATAAAGCCATTTTAATCCATTATATTAACCAAATAGAGAATTAAATCATATGATCTTGATACTTAGTTCTACTAAATATTTATTAGCTATCCTACTTAAGGCAACAAGGCAAGAAAAGGAAATAAAAGTTAAAGGGATTGAAAATATCACTGCAGATGACATGAATTGTATATTTAAAAATCAAAAGGAATTACACATTTACTATAATTAGGTTTAATTAGAATTAATGTGTGGATTCAACAACATGTCTAGAAATAATACAAAATTATTGCTATTTCTATATACAAGAAAAACAGCATGATTCTATGAATATTTCAAATGAAACCATTTTTAGTTGCAATACAAGCTCAAACACTTTGGGATACATATAATAAAAGCTAAACCAGAGCTCTACATGCAAAATTTTGAAAACTTAATGAGAAAATTAAAGGTAATATAAATAAATGTGGGATGTATTCTCTGCATCCACTGGAAAAAGCAACATTTTAAAGATAGCCGCTACTGCTGCTGCTAAGTCGCTTCAGTCGTGTCGGACTCTGTGCGACTCCATAGATGGCAGCCCACTAGGCTCCTCCATCCCTGGGATTCTCCAGGCAAGAACACTAGAGTGGGTTGCCATTTCCTTCTCCAATGCATGAAAGTGAAAAGTGAAAGTGAAGTCGCTCAGTCCTGTCCGACTCTAGCGACCCCATGGACTGCAGCGCACCAGGCTCCTCCGTCCATGGGATTTTCCAGGCAAGAGTACTGATCTATGCTTTCATTGCAATTCTGCCCATTCAATACACTATCAGTCAAAATTTTAACAACTTTTCTTTTTAGTGGAAATTAAAAAACTAATTCTAAATTTTATGTAACAATGTAAATAGTTAAGAAAAACCAAGACAGTATTGAAGAAAAAGAATAATATTGGAGGCTTTCCTACCAGATATCAAGACACTATGCTGCTACTGCTGCTGCTAAGTCGTTTCAGTCATGTCTGACTCTGTGCGACCCCATAGACGGCAGCCCACCAGGCTCCCCCATCCCTGGGATTCTCCAGGCAAGAACACTGGAGTGGGCTGCGATTTCCTTCTCCACTGCATGAGAGTGAAAAGTGGAAGTGAAGTCGCTGAGTCGTGTCCGACTCTTAGCGACCCCATGGACTGCAGCCCCCAGGCTCCTCCATCCATGGGATTTTCCAAGCAAAAGTACTGGAGTGGGGTGCCATTGCCTTCTCTGTCAAGACACTATAAAGCTACATAATGAGCTAGAGCGATATTGATCCAAGGATAGATAGATGTACTAAAAAGTACAAAGGCAGATCTCTACTTCACATGCTACTCAAAAATTGCATGAAAGTAAATTGTAGATTAAAATGTAAAAGATAAAATGATAAAGCTCCTATAATAAAATTTTAGAGAATATTTTCATGAATTTGGTATGGGTGATCATTTCTTAGATAAGACTAAAAGCCAATATGTCCATATTCTATGACCCAGAAATTTTACTGTTAGGTATGCACCCAATAAAGATGGTTGCATTTATATCCAAAAAGAATAGATAAGAATATTAATAGGATTATTGGTAATAGCCAAAACTTGGAATCAGTTCAATTGCTTATCAAGTGTAGAATGAAAATGATTTGTGGCATATTCATAAAATATATATAATTCTGGCAATGCAAATCCACACAATAGCGTGGATAGAGCTCTGTCACATGATGAGAATGGAAAAAAGCCAGATTTATCAGTATGCATACTATGTGATGCTATTCATATAAATTTAAAAATTAGGCAAAATTGATGAAAATCAGGGTGATTGCTGTAGGACATGATGGACAGCAGTCTTTCATTTTGCTGGTAATGTTCCATGTCCTCAACTGATTGCACAGGTATATTCACTTTTTGGCAATTCATGGAGCTGTTACACTTGTATGCACTTCTTAGTAAGCACACTGCAACTCAATAAACGTGTTTCCTTAGTCTTTCCCTCTCCTCCTTCCATTTTTCTTTCTTTTTTTTTCTTTTGAAATTGTTGACGCCAGAAGTAGCAAGTGGGACAGGTGGATGCCTAGAAAATAGAAGGTCTGGGTTATAGTCTTAGTATACATTGGTGCTAATTTACTGTTTTAATTTGGACAATTCATTTAACCTTGTGTTTTTCTTCTTCTATCTGTTAAAAATGAAAAAGTAATATATTTGCTTTGTTTACATTACAAGTTAATTATAGAATTAAATAAAGTAATAAATGTAAAAGTGTTAGAAAATCTAATAGCATGTATGTTAGATTGTTCTACCTATGTTATCTGTAACTTTATGTTTCTTTAGTTACAGTAGGCAAGAATTCGCCAGGATTTGTGAAGTTGGCTCAGATAGTAAAGAAAATGCTTCAGTGTGGGTTACCCAGATTGAATCCCTGGGTTGGGAAGATCCCCTGGAAAGGGAATGGCTACCCACTCAAGTAACCTTGGTTGGAGAACTTGAGGAACAGAAGAGCCTGGTGGGGTCATGAGGTTGCAAAGAGTTCGACACGACTGACTGACTAACACTTTCACTAGTTTCTCCTATTGAGTATTATTAGAATTAATCTCCTAATTTCTATCTCAAATATCTAACTTTAGGTGTTTGGAATGCATGGACTTGGAGGTCATTTTTTTATAATTTTAATCAATTAACTAATTTGATTTGTAAACTTAATCTGATAATTTGGTTCTACTCAACAGCCTGTGGTGACCTAAATGAGAAGGAAATTCAAAAAAGAGAGAATATATGTATACATATGGGCTTCCCCAATGGTTCAAAGATAAAGAATCCACCTACAATGCAGGAGACATGGCAGGAGCCATGGGTTCGATTCCTACCTCGGAATATCCCATGGAGAAGGAAATGGCAAGCTCTCTGGTAGTCTTGCCTGGAAAATCCCATGGACAGAGCAGCCTGGAAGACTACAGTCCACGGGGTCACAAAGGAATCGGACACAACTTAAAGACTAAACAATAACAACAAGGTATACATATGGCTGATTCATTTTGCTGTACAGTAGAAAATACAACAACATTGTAAAGCAACTATATTCCCATAAAATTTTTTAAAAATGAGGATAAAGAAGTTTTCCTGATATGTGGCATTTCTGTAAGTTTAAATTACACAATCTCTAAAATACTTAGCAAACTGCCTAAAAAAGTCTTTCATTCACCTATTCACTCATTAGAAAAATTTTAGCTGTCCAAAGTGCTAAAGATGATGTGCTGTCCTTACCTCCGTGAGTGTTATTATCTAGTGGCAAGTCATACATCAGTTTAGTTCAGTTCAGTCGCTCAATCGTGTCCGACTCTTTAAATCCCATGGACTGCAGCACGCCAGGCTTCCCTGTCTATCATGAACTCCCATAATCTGCTCAAACTCATGTCCATCGAGTCGGTGATGCCATCCAACCATCTCATACTCTCTCATCCCCTTCTCCTCCTGCCTTAAATCCTTCCCAGCATCAGACTCTTTTCCAATGAGTCAGTTCTTCACATCAGGTGGCCAAAGTATTGGAACTTCAGCTTCAGCATCAGTTCTTCCAGTGATTATTCAGGACTGATTTCCTTTAGGATAGACTGGCTTGTAGTCAGATGGATCTCCTTGCAGTCCTAGAGATTCTCAAGAATCTTCAACACCACAGTTCAAAAGCATCAATTTTTCAGTTCTCAGCTTTCTTTATAGTCCAACTCTCACATCCATACACGACTACTGGAAAATCCATAGCTTTGACTAGACAGACCTATGTCGGCAAAGTAATGTCTCTGCTTTTTAAAATGCTGTCTAGGTTGGTCATAACTTTCCTGCCAAGGTATAATAAGTGTCTTTTAATTTCATGGCTGCAGTCACCATCTAGAGTGATTTTGGAATCCAAGAAAATAAAGTCTGTCACTGTTTCCATTGTTTCCCCATCTATTTGCCATGAAGTGATGGAACCATATGCCATGATCTTCATTTTCTGAATGTTGACTTTTAAGCCAATTTTTCAGTCTCCTCTTTCACTTTCATCTTCAGTTCTTCTTTGCTTTCTGACAATGGTCACATCTGAGGTTATTGACATTTCTCCCGGTAATCTTGATTCCAGCTTGCGCTTCATCCAGCCTGGGATTTTTCATGACGTACTCTGCATATAAGTTAAATAAGCAGGGTGACAATATACAGCCTTGACATACTCATTTTCCTATTTGGAACCAGTCTGTTGTTCCATGTCCAGTTCTAACTGTTGCTTCCTGACCTGCATACAGGTTTCTCAGGAGGCAGGTAAGGTGGTATGTTATTCCCATCTCTTGAAGAATTTTCCACAGTTTATTGTAATCCACACAGTCAAAGGCTTTGGTATAGTCAATAAAGCAGAAATAGATGTTTTTCTGGAACTCTCTTGCTTTTTTGATGATCAAACAGATTTTGGCAATTTGATCTCTGGTTCTTCTGCCTTTTCTAAATCCAGCTTAAACATTTGGAGGTTCTTGGTTCATGTACTGTTGAATCTTCATTTGTAGAATATTGATCGTTACTTTGCTAGTGTGTGAGATGAGTGCAATTATGTAGTAGTTTGAACATTCTTTGGCATTGCCTTTATTTGGGATTGGAATGAAAATTGACCTTTTACAGTCTTGTGGCCACTACTGAGTTTTCCAAATTTTCTGGCATATTGAGTGCAGCACTTCCATAGCATCATCTTTTAGGATTTGAAATAGCTCAGCTGGAATTCCATCACCTCCACTAGCTTTGTTCATAGTGATGCTTCCTAAGTCATAGATACTAACACAAAACCAATTAATAATTAATTAAAATCAGTAAATATGTTATGTGCTGCATGCAGTTCATGGGGTCACAAAGTGTTGGAACAACTCAGCGACAGAACAACAAAATATTATGAATCAACAAAACTGGGTAATAGGCCTGGAGAATGACTAACTGGACCTAGTAGGTGATGTAATCAAAGAAGCCTTCACTATAAAAGAGGCCCTGGAACTGAGACCTAAATGATAAGAAGGAGTTCATCATGGGATTACCTTTCTGGTACATCAACTTTGGCTGCCTTTTAGCCATAATAGTGGAGCTGTGACAGAAACCATGTTTCCCACCAGCCTATGATGCTCCCCCTTGAGATGTCCTATAAGTATAAAATACACATTGAACTTCAAAGGCTTAATATAAAAAAAGTGTTAAGTATCTTAATATATATACTAACTACACATTGAAATGTTCTTCTCGATATAATGAGCTATACAAAATATTAATATTTTATATCATTTTCACTTTTATTTTTAATAATGTGACTGCTATAAAGTTTTAAATTACACATGTGACTCATAGTTTCTATTAGCCAATGTTGAACTAGAGGAGTATATCAGAGAAAGGAAACAAATAGCAGGTGCCAATGTCTAAGGTAGGAAAGTTGTTCTGAATACAATTATTTGGATCATATTAATTAACCCCTGACTTGACTGCATTGTCAATAGAAAGATTTAAGATTGTTCTCTGGACATTATAAAAGCACTTCTTTTTCTCTATATATTATCTCTAAATATTTGAAAAATTATGATTATATACCAATGTTCACAAATCAGTAAATTCGGTTTAATGGTTAACTGCAAAAAAAGAAACCTCAGGTTATCACTCAGTATAACATAGCAGTTGAAAACAAGAGTTTCCAAGTCAGAGAACCTGGTTTCAAATCCTGACTACTATATTCTAGGTAAGCTTGAATGTCTTACTTAACATCTCCCTGTGTGTGTGTGTGTGTGTGTGTGTGTGTGTGTGTGTACTCAGTTGCTTAGTCGTGTCCAACTCTTTGCCACCTCATGGACTGTATAGCCCATCAGGCTCCTCTGTCCCTGGGATTTTTCAGGCAAGAATACTGGAGTGGGTTGCCATTTCTTCCTCCAAGGGATCTTCCTGACCCAGGAAATCAAACACGCATTTCCTGCATTTCCTGCACTGAAGGCAGATTCTTCACCACTGAGCCACCTGGGAATCCCATCTCCCTACGTCAACCATTTCTTCTGTAAAACATAGATAACTTTACTGCTTATGACACTGTTATATAAGAACTGAACTGTATTTTAATTTCAATAGATATCCTTTGTTTAATACATCATAATTTAGTTCATTGTAATTTTCCTATGAAATCTTGTCCCTCTCCTTAATTTCACTGTTAAAGTCTTATCTACCTTCCTGGTTCTACCTTAAATACCTTCTCTTTAAAAAAATACATATTTGACATCCAAAATAATATTCTCAGGTATACAAAGAAGCAAGAAACTATTACCCATGAGATGGAGAAATACAAAGCAATGGAAACAGACACATGATAGAAATAATAGAATTATCAGAAAAAAAGAACATAGCTATTCATGTTTCATATTCTAAAAAATGTAGTGAAAGCATAACAAGATGAAATAAAAACACTTACATCTAATAAAGTATACACAAATCTTAATTATGTTGAATTTGTTCACAGTGCTTTTCAGGTCTTCTTTTCTATCTATTCATTCCATCAATTTTTGAGAGTTTGATATTGAAACTCCAAATAAAAATATTTATTTATCTACTTAAACAATAATTGTAATATATAGTGGAACTATATGTAACTTTTTTCTGTATTTTCCAAGTCTCCTGTATATTATCATATTTTCATAATTTAAAAAATAAAGAAAAAAATTAAATAAAAAGAAAGTATACACAAAAGTGAACATATTGTATGATCTAATTTATATGAAAATCCAAAAAGGTAAAACTAATCTATGGTGGGGGCTCAGTGGTAAAGAATCTGCCCTGCCAATGCAGCTGATGCACGTTCAATCCCTGGGTCAAGAAGAGCCTCTGAAGAAGGAATGGCAACCCAGACCAATACTCTTGTCTGGGAAATCCCATACACAGAGGAGCCTGAGGGCTACAGTCCATGGGGTCACAAAAGAGTCGAACACACTTAGTGACTAAAAAAACACAACAAGAATCTACGCTGACACAGGCAGTTATTTATTTACTGAATTTAGTAATAGGAATTCAATGACTGTAAATGTATAAACTCAATTTTTCTGTATGTGTATGTGTGAAGAAAATGATCCATTCCTTAACTAGAGTGGAATTTACATGGGAGTATGCATTTGCTAGGTCTCATTGCATTGTACTATTAAAATGGATGCACTGTCTGGTATATAATTTTTATCTCAAAAATTTGATATGAGGAAAAGAATACATTTTGCCCTAATGAAGTTTATTTTAAAAATAAAATTATGGTTAATGTTAGACAAACTATCCATTTCTCATAAAATATCATTAAACCAGAAATAGAAGAAAATGTCCTTATCAAGTGATAAAAATTAATAAAACAAATAATATGAAATATCATATAAACGAAGAAGCTCTAGAGGTGTTTTCCATAAAAGTAGGATCAAGACAAGTTTGCCCACTATTATTGATATTACTTAATGACATTAAAAGACGCTTACTCCTTGGAAGAAAAGTTATGACCAAGCTAGATAGCATATTCAAAAGCAGAGACATTCCTTTGCCAACAAAAGTCTGTCTAGTCAAGGCTATGGTTTTTCCAGTAGTCATGTATAGATGTGAGAGTTGGATTGTGAAGAAAGCTGAGTGCTGAAGAATTGATGCTTTTGAACTGTGGTGTTGGAGAAGACTCTTGAGAGTCCCTTGGAATGCAAGGAGATCCAACCAGTCCATTCTGAAGGAGATCAGCCCTGGGATTTCTTTGGAAGGAATGATGCTACAGCTGAAACTACAGTACTTTGGCCACCTCATGAGAAGAGTTGACTCATTGGAAAAGACTCTGATGCTGGGAGGGATTGGGGACAGGAGGAGAAGCGGACAACAGAGGATAAGATGGCTGGATGGCATCACTGACTCGATGGACGTGAGGCTGAGTGAACACCAGGAGATGGTGATGGACAGGGAGGCCTGGCATGCTGCGATTCATGGGGTCTCAAAGAGTTGGACACGACTGAGCAACTGAACTGAACTGAATGCATTGATGATCATAGCAATTTTCTAATTAGGGAAAAAGAAATAAAAGTTAAGTAATTGAAAACAAAGAGATAAATAGTCATTATTTACAGATAGTATGCTTATCAATATTTTAAAAACACTACATTTATTTATTCCAATTAGAGGATTCAGCAAATTTACTGCATAAATGATTAGTACTGCTTTTCTATAGCAAGAGATTGACAAACTATTGCCTGCTAGCCAAATCGGGGCATCACCTGTTTTGTAAATAGAATTTTATTGGAATGTAGCCATGGTCATTTGTTTATACATTGTCTCGGGCTTTCTTGCTAATATGGCAGAATTGAATATTTACAACAGAGACTGGCCCTCAAAGCCCAAATTATTTACTATCCGGTCTTTTACAGAAACAAATTTGCTGATCCCTGCTCTATAGAAGCAATAACCAAAGGAAAAACGCAACAGATTAAATAAGGTGCAGTTTACAAAAGTAACAATAATTGTTACATATCTACAAATTAACCTAACAAAGGATGAACACTGACTTGACGATATCAATAATTAATGCCCTTATTACAGGATTTAAAACTATATCTAACTGTATGGGAAGATTATCCATATTTACGGATGGAGCAACTTATCACTCTAAACAGGGGTCTGCAGCTCCCAGGCCACAGATTAGTACTGGTCTGTGGCCTGTGAGGAAAACAGCTGCACAGTAAAAGGTGAGCAAAGGGCAAAACTAAAACCATCCAAAACCATCTCCCCTCCCCACCCGGTCCCCTGTCCCTGGAAAAGGTATCTTCCATGAAACCAATGCCTAGTGGCAAAAATATTGGTGACTGCTGATTATAAGATGTAAATTTTATTTAAATGAATTTTTAAAATCAAGGCAATCAAATAAAAACAGAGGAATATTTTCAGGAACTGGTAAACTCCTTCTAGCCTTTATATGGTAAAATAATGATCCATAAAAGGGAGAGTGAAGAGGGAGTCTCTCTCCCAAATATTTAGATAAACTTCAAAACTATTTTGTAAAAATAGCGTGTTGTTTTCTGGGACATAAGTATACCAAAGGAATAGAAGTCACAATAAGATCCACTTATATGTGAGAAAAAATGATGATAAATATAGCACAAGTGCGTGTATGTGTTATTTAGAAATGTGTGTTTAGAAACTGCTTACTATTTATTAAAAAATAAATAAGCTTGGATCACTAATTTACATTGTATCCAAAAAAAAAAGTTGTGATGTTGTACATATCTATGTGCAAAAATAAACTATGAAACTATTGTACTAAAAGGAGGAATATTCCTATAACTTGGAGCATAGATAGGGATAGTCTTGGATAAAATTCCCAAAAGAAAAATCACGGTGCAAAACAATGATAGGATTTTACTGTATGGAATTAGCTATCACTATGCATGAAGAATGACATATTATGTATTATGTGATATAATATGCTGTATTTCTATATATTATATGATATATAACAATACATCTTTGAATGCTTGCCAAGTCACTTCGGAGGCTTCCCTGGTAGCTCAGATGGTAAAGTGTCCGCCTGCAATGCAGGAAACCCGGGTTCGGTCCCTGGGTCAGGAAGATCCCCTGGAGAAGGAAATGGCAACCCATGACAGTACTCTTGCCTGGAAAATTCCATGGACAGAGGAGCCTTATAAGATACAGTCCATGGGGTAGCAAAGAGTCGGACACGACTGAGCGACTTCATTTAAGTCACTTTAGTCATGTCCAACTCTTGGTGACCCTATTGACTATGGCCCCCCAGGCTCCTTTGTCCATGAGATTCTCCAGGCAAGAATACTGGAGTGAGTTGCCATGCTCTCTTCCAGGGGATTTTCTCAATCCAGGGATCAAACCCATGTCTCTTACATTTCCTGCATTGGCAGGAGGTTCTTTACCATTAGTGCCACTTGGGAAGCCCATAATAAAACATATACGGAAGGAATTCCTGAAATCACAATCAAAAAATGACAGAAATACAATTCAAATGTGCAAATGTTTTATACTTATAGTTCACAAGAAGGGAAGCCCAAACTGATTGCAAATATCATAAAAATACTCAAACTCATCAGAAATATGAGAAATACAATAAAAACAAAATAATGGTTTATCCATGTTAAAAGCAAAATGAAATTATCAGTACAGCAAAACTTGTAGCAATTATGAGGAGATAGGAACATGCGCTGCTGGTAAGATTATACCTACTCTAAACAACAATCTTACCAGCAATTACGTATATCTACACACTTAATTACATCTGTACACTCGGTCTTCTGTACCAAGTGTATACTTGATCATCTGTACTAAGTGTATATACATTCTGAGTGTATGTACTGTGTATTTGGCCATCTTGATTTAAGAGTGTGTTTATCACTGCCCATTCTTAGCATGTTCTTAACAAGCCCTCATTCTTCTTCTTCCTCATTCTTCTTAACATGTCTTCATTCTTCATTCTTCACACTCTTTGAAGTGTGGAGTCTTCACACTTCAAACTAAAGAAGTGTGTATTGCTGTGAATGCATACACACTTATGAGCGTGGATTCATCCTTAGTGCTATGTGTTCATTCTCGCTGAACATATGCACATGCTATCTGAGTGGGTCTCAGGAAGCTCACTTCTGCAATATAACCCAGAGAAATTCTTTCATAGGTTTATAAAAAGACTTATGAAGGTATTCATTATCTAGCATAGCAGGGAGTTGGAAGGAATCTATTTGGGGAATACTTAAGGAAATGTGGAAGCTGCAGTTAGAAGCCACAAACTCATGGTATAAGAGATAAATGGATGCTTATAAAAATTGTATTGAAGGAATAAAGTAAGAAACAGAGCAATATTGTTTACATAATCTCAAAACACATACATATACACAAAAACACTATATTTGAAAACGATGCATGCATAAAGATATATCTAAATACATCAAAACAGATATTTAGTAGGGATACAGGAACATCAATGAGAATCAGGATCTAGGGTGAAGGAAGAGGGGACTAAATAAGAGACGGACCTCATATCAACATGATGGCTTGTGCATATATATGAAAGAGACCTGCACAGGCAATAAGGGGGATTGTTGTCATTTATTTGCAAAGTCACGTCTGACTCTTTGTGACCCCATGTACTGTAGCCCACCAGGCTCCTCTCTCCATGAGATTTTCCAGGCAAGAATATTGGAGTTGTTTGCCATCTCCTTCTCCAGGAGGCCTTCCCAGCACAGGGGTCTAATCCAAGTGTCTCCCTCTGAAGGTGGATTCTTTACCACTGAGCCACCAAGGAAGCCCAGTAAGATGGAGGTACCCCCTCACTAAGTGTTATAGCTCTGATCGTGAGGAATATACTACTAACTCAACCTTTTATAGCTCTGATCATGAGGAATATACTACTAACTCAACCTTTTGTAACTTACTCAGAGTGAGAAGTGAAAATTAAAATGAATGAGAGAGCATCATACTGATTTGATAAAACATAGACATTCACAAGTAATATACATTGAGCATAGATGGCTGAGCATATAATTATAAAGCTTTCTGAAGGTATTTTAGCACATCTTCACCAAAAATTGTATGAGATAATTCATTCTATCCTGGCTAAATACTTTATTTGTATTTAGTTGGAATGATCTAATCATACTTTCTAATCTTATTTAAATATATTTTTTCCAAATTGCAGTAACTACACTTTGCAAAGTCATTGTTCCTAGATGGAATTAAATTACTTACCTTGGTAATGGAGAGTCACCAGAAGGACATAAATGAGTTGTTAACATGGCACTTCATTGCCACAATAATTTAGAGCCTCTAGTTAGCTTGATGTGTCTGCAATAAATGTTTTATTATTTAGGAAAAATACACTATACAAGTTGCAATGTGCCATGCTCATTCATGCTGTAAATCAACAAAGATCAGCAGACTGAATAGAAAAATGAAAAGCTTATTTAGAAACTGACATAAGCTTTTAGATGAGCAGGGATGGTTGAAGTTAACTACGTTCATTTTTCTTTGCTTGTCATAGTTGCCACTTGAATTTCACTGCTAAAGATAGAAGATAGTTTTGCTTTATGAAATTATATCCACAGAAACAGTGTTTGCATTTATAGAGATATAGTCATAATAAAGTGGAATATAAAGAAGCCACACTAAAGTAACAGTAGCCCCAAATTTATGAAGTGTGAAGTGGGATTTGCTTCCCCACATCTCTAAATTCAGTGAAATCATTCTATGGAGATCATCATGTTGGAAACCAAGGTGTGACTTTATGTCCCGGGACTGTATAGTAATTGCCAGATAATACAGTAAGACACCATACACTTTAGCATTTGTAAAAAATCTGGCAATTTTTTATTTATTTGCTTTGTTCTCATTTTGGCAAACTCAAGCCCTCAGAAAAAATGTTACTGCTCACATAATGCCAGGCACTGTGGCGAGATTGACATCAATGACTTAAGTGTGGATGCTGCTCTGCGTAACCGCTCAGTCGTGTAAGTTTGTGACCCATGGAATGGAGCCCATCAGGCTCCTCTGCCCACGGGATTCTCCAGGCAAGAATACTGGAGTGGGTAATCTCCTTCTCCAGGCCATCTCCCCCACCAGGGATGAACCCAGGTCTCCTGCATTGCAGGCATATTCTTTACCATCTGAGCCCCCAGGAACCTAGAAATTGCCAAAGTCGACTGCAGGTGACCTTCTTGGTACTGGAACAGTGAAGAGCAAACTCCTAGCTGTCACAGGAAGGCATTGTCCAGGGCTACAAATGACAAATTCTTTGGTGTAGAAGAGACACAGATAAATGGCATCCACCTGTCTTAGTGTTACCACCTTTATAACAGCATCATAGCTCACCAATTAAGTCCCTAATTCTCACACATTACTTTATAAAACACATACTATATGGTGACCCTTCTCTGCTTAACATCTATTGGGGGTGTAGGTAACCTACTAGCCATTATATTACTGTGAGGACATGTGCCCCGGCCCAGCACACACAGACCGACTTCATTCCTTTGCTCAGGCCCTCAGGTGCTCCATCTGGGCTTCCTGGTGGGCACCAGAATCTGGTCTGGGCTCTAGATTTACAAGACTTCTCTTTCAGAACCCTCGTGGGAGGGCTCTGGTGGCATTCAGCAGGCTTGAGCAGGCACAATCACACTCTCAGTTTCCCACGCCTGTGCTCACCATGCGTCTGTTCATCAGCACAGCCAGCTGCGTGGGACTGAGCGTGTGCCAGGTTCCTCACTAAAGGTCACTGGCAGGTAGCAAGAAAAGTAAGCTCTCAAATTGTGGACCAAGTGGCTCCAGAGCCTGGGTTCTCCACCCCAGCTCTGCTCTGCCTCTGTCTTCGGAGTCTGGCTCTCCTGAAGCTGAATTAAAAAGCCCACTGATGCTTAGCACAGTTGGTGTGACATCTATTGAAGGTGACCGCTTGTGAAGCAGACCCGCTTGGGGCCAGGCCTGCGGCCACACAGTGCAGAAACTGAGGGTGAGAGCCAGACACTTGAGCTGATGCGTGCAGTGCTGAGTGGGCTTCCCAGGTGGCACTAGCCAAAGCAGGAGACAGGAGACGCACGTTTGATTCCTATGTGGGGAAGATCTCCCGGAAGCGGGCAGGGCACCCCACTCCAGTGTCCCTTTTTTTTTTTTTTTTTTTGGAGGATAGATAATTGGTTTACAATATTGTGTTGGTCTCTGCCAGACTCCAGTATTCTTGCTTGGAGAATCCCATGGACAAAGGAGCCTGGTGGGCTACAGTTCATGAGGTGGGAAAGAGTCAAACACAACTGAAGCAACCACCATATTGAAATGTGCTCTTTTTGAAGGTAGACTTGTCACAGTTGTCAAGACCTGAAGCCTCAGCTGAAAAGAGAAAAACAAAGTTTTAATATGGATTTATTTATGATGGTGAAAAGAAATTAGAATCCCAGAAAGGGATCACTTAAGTTACAAGGGAAATGTAACTTGATGGGAGAGACATATGGGCAGTGCAAAGCTGTGAGGGGAGTTCACAGGAGGCTCTTATGGAAACCCTGGGAAAGGTTTCAGAGGTCAAGGTGAGGTGTGAGAGGGTGCAAGGAAACCCTAATGATAAGAGAATGCAGAAGCAGAATTGAAGCTATACTGGAGGCAGGGGTGTTGGTGTAATTTATATACAGTGAAATGCACAGGTCTTAAAAGTATATAGTTCAGCAAACATAGACAAATAATATTAATCCATATAACTTACACCTGCAACAAAACCTAGAACATTTCTAAAACCACAGGAAGTTCTCTGGACCTCTTTCCTAATAAAATCACTCTCTACCATAGGCAACCAATATTTGACTTCCATCACCAAAGGTTACTTTTGTATGTTTCTGAACTTTACATTGATAAAATCATACATTATGCATGTTCATGTCCAACTTTTTTTACTCAACTTAATGCTTTTGAGATTCATCTCTGGTGTTGGCTATATCAGTAGTCCATTCTTTTGTATACCAGAGAAGTATTATATTGTGTGTAAAGAGCAATAATTTGTTTGCTCTTTCTATAACTGATGAATACTTGACTTCATTTTTGGCTATTATGAATAAAACTGCTATGAACGTTCTTATACAGTTCTTTATGTGGACATGTGTTTTTATTCCTCTGAGTAAACCTCTAAGAATGTAACCAATGAACAAGTATATATGTTTAACTTTAACTGTCGAATTATTCCTAATTGGGTGCACCATATTATGCCACCATCAACAATGTATGAGAGTTCTGATTGCTTCAAATCCTCACCAGCATTTAGTATTGCTAAAGTTATACATTTTAACTTAAAGAAAATTGCAGACAGAAATCATTCGAGATGTAAAATTATGCACAAATATTCACATTGTGCTGGTAGGAATCAAAGCATTATTGCAAGGTATAAATGTAGAGGCATGCCCTACAAAATTAGTATTCATCATACAATAAAATGGATTTCATTGGCATTCATCCTTATCTTCCTTTGATAAATAAGTGTATATATTCCCATTACCTCAATGAAATATCATGAATTGATATTAGCTTGCTAAGATGAATACTAACATTTTTAGAATGCTTAACTATAAGTGGCTTTGGAATTAATATACAGCCTGGAAATATCCATCATTGTCTACTATTTGTTGTCGTCAATCCCTTAGATCTTGCAGGTCTGGAGACATGAAAAATAGAGATGCACATCTCTTCAGTGTGGAATAATTGTGAAAGAATTTATCCTTGATGCACTCTAGTTTTCCTTTTTAAAACTAGAAATAAAATTAAAAAGAGGAAAAGGGTAAGGGAGAGGGAAAGAGAAGGGGTGGAGAGTGAGACACAGAGAGAGAGAGATGAACCTGGGATTCATGGCACTCTAGGGAGTCTGTGTAGGGCAACTTGCACCTTGGCACTTTCTGGATGGGTCTGCTAAGAAAGGCTCCGCTTGCTCTCTGCAATTAACTGCTCTGGCTGAGTGAGTCCAGCTGCTGTGAAGCTATGCTACTGGAAGCAGCTCATGAGTGTGTAACCAACAGGCATTACTTTATTACTTTCATATGATTTTAGTAAAAAAAAATTGAAAATCTTTTTTTTGTGTGTGAACAGAATAGACTCAACTCTGGCAGCCCAAAGTGGATGAAGCTGTTGATACTTATTAGGAAGAAGGAAAAAGTGAAGTCTATCTTCACTTTGACAATAAAAGACAGAGTCTTCCTGCCACAACTATTTTGTGAAAATAAAGTTGAATGCCTAAACATACATCAGAGAACACTCTCAGGTAAGGTTTATGAACCATGACTAACCTTGTCTCTGTGAATTTTAGCACATCTTCCCAAGATGACCCAACATGCATGCTGCCCCAGTTTAATCTGAAATTAACCTTCACCATGCCTTTTCCTGTGTGGTGCCTGCCTTTGAGTGGTGTCATTGTCACACAGTGATTTGGTTCACTAGTTCACGGTGTTGATTTGGACAAGTTACCACTAATGTGTCTATGCTTCAGTATCCTCAACTGTGAAGGAGAAATGACCCTGTTAACAGCATGCTTCCCTGAGGTGCTGTGATGGACAGCCAATACAATTATTGTGGAGCATTTTACCTGATGCAAAAAAAAGGATTTTTATGGGAAAGTTATATGACCTTCTCTCTGGCATTACATAATGGTTCAGGGAGCCTGGTTATTGCTTTTTGAAAACATTTATTTAGAAAATGTCTTGACAAGCTTAAACAACCACTGCTTTACAGTATACAATATTAAGACTAGTTTTATTACTTTTGCTGTCATCAATTATTATTATTATTATTACCACTGGAAAAATGTGAAAGAATACCCACAATTATGGACAGAATAAGATCTTGAAAAGTACAACCAGATGAGCCATAATATATTATTACAGACCTCCAATTAGTTCAATCATCTAAAAACCCCTATAGATGCTTATGATAAATGTGGAAATAATACTTAAGAATCTCCATGACTTCATAAGAATAAAGGACAATTAAATAAAAGCTATGAATTTGATTTTAGCCTAAAATGCATTAGAGAACTGTTTTAGAGTCTAATAACCTTACTGAAACAGCAATGTGATGCTATTGTCCAAAGTATAATAAGACTTTGGCTAACTAGAAATGACTAAGACTGAAACCTCATTGGACTTCTCTGGTGGCTCAGACGGTAAAGCATCTGTCTACAATGTGGGAGACCCTTGTTCGATCCCTGGGTCGGGAAGATCCCCTGGAGAAGGAAATGGAAATCCACTCCAGTACTATTGCCTGGCAAATCCCATGGACAGAGGAGCCTGGTAGGCTACAGCCCATGGGGTCGCAAAGAGTCCGACATGACAAACCTCATTAATCAGCCTCCCCAACTCCCTTTTAGAGCAGAAGGTGTACATTAAAAAAAAAAAAAAAAGAATTCAAAGACAATTTAGGGGAAAATTAAATAAATAAGCAAATTCAAATTCTAGAATTTCTGGAAAGAAAGCCACACAAGGGTAATGATGATGATGATAAATTGATGCTAAATTAGAATTCTGGGGAATCTGCTGTCCATTTGGCACTATGTTAGATGCTTTATTGGAGAAGGCAATGGCACCTCACTCCAGTACTCTTGCCTGGAGAATCCCATGGACGGAGGAGCCTGGTGGGCTGCCGTCTATGGGGTCACACAGAGTCGGAAGTGACTTAGCAGTAGCAGTAGATGCTTTATAGACAATGCTTATAATTCTTTTAAGAACACGGGGTGACAAATCTGAGCCCTGGAAGATTAAGTATTAACGAAAACAAAATTTAAATACATTCTTTACCTTGTACTTAATTAGGAAAGAAAGATTCTTGTGTCTAAAAGTTTTTGATGAAACTAAACAAGTACTTTTCTAGTTAATTAGGCAATATAGTTAACTAAATGCATCATGCTTTGACTATTTGAACTAGCTTATCCTGAGAAAACTTGATGCCCCTAGTATATTAAGAATTATTCTGATTTATGTTTAAAATTTAGAGCAAACCTGTTGATTGAATTACTCAGTAGCCATTCCCAGTTCTCATCAGCTTGCCCCCTTCTATCACAGAGAATGAAACAAAATTCCACTTTTCATATTCATTTTCCTAGTCTTTGTTGAAACTAACGATAGCTGTATAGCACATATTGGATACTGAGGCCAAACTGCAAAGCTTGAAAATGAGTTCAGTGGAGGACTAAAGATACATAAATAAAAAGCCAACATTCAGAAAATGAAGATCATGGCATCCGGTCCCACCACTTCATGGGAAACAGATGGGGAAACAGTGGAAACAGTGTCAGACTTTATTTTTCTGGGCTCCAAAATCACTACAGATGGTGACTGCAGCCATGAAATTAAAAGACGCTTACTCCTTGGAAGGAAAGTTATGACCAACCTAGATAGCATATTCAAAAGCAGAGACATTCCTTTGCCAACAAAGGTTCGTCTAGTCAAGGCTATGGTTTTACCTGTGGTCATGTATGGATGTGAGAGTTGGACTGTGAACAAGGCTGAGCGCTGAAAAATTGATGCTTTTGAACTGTGGTGTTGGAGAAGACTCTTGAGAGTCCCTTAGACTGCAATGAGATCCAACCAGTCCATTCTGAAGGAGATCAGCCCTGGGATTTCTTTGGAAGGAATGATGCTAAAGCTGAAACTCCAGTACTTTGGCCACCTCATGCTAAGAGTTGACTCATTGGAAAAGACTCTGATGCTGGGAGGAATTGGGGGCAGGAGGAGAAGGGGTTGACAGAGGATGAGATGGCTGGATGGCATCACTGACTCAATGGACATGAGTCTGAGTGAACTCCGGGAGTTGGTGATGGACAAGGAGGCCTGTGGGGTCGCAAAGAGTAGGACACGACTGAGCGACTGATCTGATCTGATACTTTTTTGGACATATGGTCAGTTTTTTAAATAAACTATCAAATTATCATTAATATGCAATCAATTTCATCCATTTAGGTTAACACACAATTTGATGAACTTTGAAAAAATGTACATACTCAAATATAACCACCAAAACAAAGACAGAATGTTTATAACATCCCTCCAAATTCTCTTATGCAGAAAAACTTCTTTCCTCACCCTTAGCCATTTTCCAATACTGATCTACATTCTTTCACTGTACTTTGCCTTTTTAAAGAATCTTATATAAATGAAATTGTATAGAATGTAGTCTTTGGTTCTAGTGTCTTACCCCTCACATGATGTTTTTGAGATTCATACATGCCTTTTGTGTGTATATCCATAGTTGCTTTCTTATGTTTCTTTTTTGGCATGGTATTTCATTGTATGAATAGACCACAATTATTTCATCTATTCACCAGTTGATGGACATTGTTTGGTTGTATTGAATAAAGCTGCCATGACCATTCAAGAATGGATCTTTGTGTAGATGTGTGTTTTCATTTCTCTTTGGTAAACTATCTCATAGTTAAATTATCTGGGATCATTTTGAAACTTTCAAACAATATTTTAAAATCGATACTGCGCTAAGGACTCTGCCCAATGTCCTCGTGTATTATGAGGTCACTCCCTTTTGGCTGATGGAACTACAAACATTCCCAGCTTTGTGTGAACTCTAGTTGTGTTTTGGCATACCGTCTCCTAGAGGTTCTTTTCTCAGCTTTGTGGATGTTTCCACCCAATGTATAGATCCATGTTCAACTAAAGGTTGAAGGGGACTTATATGCAGTTCTCCAGGACAACCTTTCAGTTCAGCTCCCTTTTCACTCTTGTCCCACCTACCAACCTAAGTGACTTTGTGTTCATGAACTCAGATCTCTGTATCCTCAAGTCACTGAGAATGTCAACGCTTTGTGTGGGTCCCCTCACTCTCTGTTGTGGTCTGTAAACTGCTTCCAGGCAGCAAATTGTGTGGTTATGGGGGTCACTTTGTTTACTTTCTCTCAGGATCACAGTCCTGTGTTTCCTGTTGTTTAATGCCTTGCTATTTGCAGTGAGAGCATATTTTTTTTTAACAGTTAAGCATGCATGAAAGAAGTGTAAGTTCATCTGTCAGTTTTTAATTAACTTTGATAACATGGTAGAGAGGGGCTTCCCTGATAGCTTAGTTGGTAAAGAATCTGCCTGCAGTGTGGGAGACCTGGGTTTTATGCCTGGGTTGGGAAGATCCCCTGGAGAAGGGAAAGGCTACCCACTCCAGTATTCTGGCCTGGAGAATTCTATGGAGTGTATAGTCCATGAGGTTGCAAAGAGTTGGACACAACTGAGTAACTTTCACTTTACTTCAATGGAGTAGAGAAATGATGTATAATAAAAATATTATGTTTATAAAATATGCAACAGTATTGCATTTACTTCCTAATGATATTTCTGGATGCTGAGTGATTTGTAGGGAGAAGAGTTCCTAAAACATCCTGGGTAGAAATGAAATCAAAGTATCATAATTAATTAAAAATTGATGTTTTATGCATGTTAAAATAGTTCATAGTGTATATGTAATAATAACACCATATATTTTATCTGCATTATCTTGACTGCACTTCATCACAACCTCAGCTTCATCTCAGTCTTGAGCTCCACTTTGCATATATGGAGAATGATGTTCAAAGATAGGTGACTTACTAGGATTACACGCCAGCAGATAGTGGAAGCAGTTTAATTAACTCAATTAACACATAGTTACTAAGCATCTAGTATGTGCCAGACACTGGCTTAAGTTGAACATGCAGATTTGTAAAATTCCTGTGCTTAGTCGCTCAGTCGTGTCTGACTCTTTGCAATCCCATGGATTGTAGCCTGCCAGGTTCCCTGTCCATGTGGATTCTCCAGGCAAGAATACTGGAGTAGGTTGCCTTGCCCTCCTCCAGGGGATCTTCCCAACCCAGAGATGGAACCTAGGTCTCCTGCATTGCAGGCAGATTCTTTACCATCTGAGCCACCAGGGAAAATTCCTACTCTAAAGAAATCCTCATCTTGCAGAGAAACATTCAAATCCATACAGACTACTAACGGGTTCTTAGATGTTCCACACAGACCCGAAGGAGCCTAAGAGAAAGTAGCATCTGCATCATTTTGGGGGTTGAGGAGAATTAGATAAAGAAAAAGAGAAAAAGCATTTCAAGCAAAAAGAGTTCCATGTGTGGCTCCTCATTAGCTCTTTCCAACATAACTTTAAACGTGGTTCTCTCCTGCTTGCCACATAATGAGAATAAGAAATTCTCTATGTTCTAGTAAATGCCAACTCTGGATTAATACTAAAATTTAGTTCTTTTTTCCTTTCTCCTTTTTTTCTAAAATAGTATTCACTTTGCTTGACTTTTGATACTTAAATAACTAGATGTCATATTATATTTTGCTAATTTTTAAATTTATTGTTTATTGAAGTATAGTTGAATTACAGTATTGTGTCATGCTGATGTTTTTTTTTCCCAGAAATAATCTTACAGTTATTTCCAAGTCCCTGTCCAGGTTTAACAATTTTTATGATCCAATTTCATAAACATTCTTGAATTCTCTTTTGATACTAAACATTTTGCAAAGTGCTGCAGGGGATACAAATATGATTAAAATACATTTCCTCTCCATAAAGCACTGATAATCTACCAGTATGACTTAGACAAGTACATGACTGGATATACTACAAGTAAAGGTGAGTCTGCTAAGAAAAACACAATGTTTAAAAGGAAGTTCAAAAGAAAGAGATATTAAAACTGTTTAGTAAAGATTTAAAAAATCTTTAACAAGAAGGAAGCTTTACTGAGCTTTGAAGAATGGGCAGTCTTGATAGGGAGAGAAAGAGGGAGAACATTCCAAATGTGATAAATATGTAAAAGGAGCATAAATGTTATGGACTGAATGTTTGTGTCGCCCATGAGTTCATTTGTTGATGTCCCAACCCCCAAAGCGATATTATTTGAAGGTGGGGCCTTTGGAAGGTATTCAGGCTGAGATGAGAACATGAAGGTAGAGCTCCATGATGGGATTCATGTCCTTATATTAAAGTAATTGGGGGCTTCTCTAGTGGCTCAGATGGTCTCTGCATTGTAACCCAGGTTCAATCCCTGGATTGGGAAGATCCCCTGGAAGAAAGGAATGGCAATCTACTCCAGTATTCTTGTCTGGGAAATCCTATGGACAGAGGAATCTGGCAGGTTACAGTCCTTGGGGTTGCAAAGAGTTGGACATTACTGAGCAACGAATACTTTCACTCGTGAGAGACACTAGACAATTGTCTTTCCACTATGTAAGTCCGCAGTAGGAAGATGGCCTGCAAGCCAGAAAGAAGACTCTCACTGGGGAACTAAATTTGTCAGCAACAGTCCTACTCATCAGTCCTGCTCCTGCCCTCTCAATCTAATTTGATCTTGAACTTCCCAGCCTCCAAAACAGTGCTAAATTTGAGTATCTATTGTTTAAGATACCCAGTCTCTGGTATTTTGTTAAAGCAACCTGGTCCGACTACAACAATAGATTGTATGTGGAAGAGTGTTGGGAGATGAGGCCAGAAAATGTTACAACTATCTTTTTCTACTAGCGACAAAGTATATAAATGTAAATACTGTCACTAATTTTAACTGATTGTTAGTTCTTCTACGTTAAGAAAAAAAATACCCTGTTATTTTGTGGGTATTATAATAACTTAGGAGTATGAGATGATTTGGAAATTTTGGGTGATTATACTGCAAATGAAAGTTAAATATTTTACTACACTATTCCATCCATTTGGAGATATAGACCATGTGGAGAAATAGTTGTTTTGTCTTTAATCATGTGCCATTTATAAGACTGCATAACGTGCCTAACAATGTAAATTGAAATGTGTGTAAGGAAGTGGAAAGATAAGTACATATGTGTGTGTGTGTATATATATATATATATATATATATGTACAAATGGAAACTAAGTCTTAACTCACACATACAGAGCAATGCAAATGGTATTTTTCTGGAAGAAAATATCCTACTTAACATTATCCTCTTGAGTGCTGCTATTGTTGTCATAGGAAATTATTGAACATATAGTAGTATACTCTATGCTTGGGAGAATAAACATTAAATGTTCCCCAAAGGTATTCTCCAATTATCAATCAATATATTTAAAACAAGGACATAATCTTTTACATTCACACATAAGGTTTTGTTCAGAGGTTAAGGAAAAATGAAGTATATAACAACCAAAAGACAGGTTGCCTTCAAAAAGTGATTCATGACTTTGGAGAATGTATAATTGATGTGTGGTTGTCTGGATGGTAAAATAACAATGCCATCCATTAAAGATGGGAGCTCTAACAACTCAGGCAGGGAGGCAGGATGTATTTTATAGGTCACCTGGGTTCCATTTGGATCTACAGGTTGCTATTCCTTCTCCATACTTGAAAGCATTTAATGGATTATTATAAAAGGAAAAAGATGGTATGCAATAATGGTTTAAATTGAAGCTCTGTGTGTATATCACCACTATGTGACTCCTAAACGAGAGCTTCATTTTTAAAATCCTCATATGGCATGCTTGAGAGTTTGCCTGAGCATGGAGGAATCAAAACAATAAATTCAGCAGTGAGAAAGAAGGACATAGAGTGCTGGGGAGAAGCGGGGTTTTTTCCTTTCCTTCTATCTTTCTCCATTTTGGCATCCACGACTATAAATAGTGAAAATCTTATCAGAAAAAAAAATTGCAATTTTTTATGAACTCCAAATGAGCAGTAATTGGGTCATGTTTTTTAAAAAACACATTGATTTGGAAAATGGGGTATAAGATGAAGTGTAAAAATATCGTAAAAGAAGCTGGGGGGAAAATCTTGATAGTAATTGTGAGTGAAAATCAAATCAAACAGCAACTCATCTGGAAAATACCTCCTCCTTTCTGAAATTGAGATAAGCTGCAGGGTGGAGACTCTTTTCTGCATTGTTAGCCATGAGTATAAAAGTTTATTTCTGCTTTTAATGAGTAGTATTTTAGAAATGTAATGAAAGATAATTTTACTGAATTTCCCCAAGGAAAAGCCTTAGCCCAATTACATAGGCAGCCCCAGCCATTCTAGTATAATGCATACAATATACATGCATAGATGTGAGTATTTCCAGTTAAAATAAAATGCAATGGAATTTGAATAATCAAAGGCAGTGAATGCACAGAAGGTGGATCAGGAATGATGAAGTATTATTAAGATACTTTCAGCTAATGGTGATGTGTATTCTGAAATGAGTCTCTCTTCAGGTTAGTCTCAAAAAGGATTGGCATTTCTAAGAACAAACTTACCTTGCCAGGATTTAGAAGTGGATGGTGGGGTGTAGGAAGGAGAGAGTAGTGTCATTCTCAATTTCCTTAGTTCACATGTCTACTATGCTTCTTGCAAACTATCATCTATTAAATTGTGGTGTTGTCATATTCTGCATTTAACAATTATAGATTAGTAAGTTAATACTTAAGACCAAAACAGGGAAGACTAGTTACCAGTCTTCTAGGTAAGTTTCTGCCTTTCATAGGTAATTAATGATTCTTAAAAGATTCTTGGTTGAAGGGCTTATTTTTACTATTTCTATTGGGTGTGATATTTATGAATTTTTTTAATAAGTATTTAATGATCTCACATCCTGAAATAAGCACTGTAACCAGATACCGAAAATGGAAAAATGAAGAAGAGTTCTGTCTTATCCTCAAGGAGTTCGGAGCCTAGGAGAGACTGAGCCATTACCAAATGCATTAATATCTCTGCGGAGAAACACAAATGTGTGCTGGCTAAGTTGCTTCAGTTATGTCTGACTCTTTGCAACCCTATGGACTGTAGTGCACCAGACTTCTCTATCCATGGAATTCTCCAGACAGGAATACTGGAGTGGGTTGCCAGGGATCGAACCCACATTTCTTATGTCTTCTGCATTGGCAGGAGGGTTCTTTACCACTAGCGCCACATGGCAAACCCCAAAACATATGAATACTCATGTTAATTGGTGAAAATGAAAACTATGAATAGTCTCCTCTCAATTAAGATCAGGCTTTAAAGCCAAAATTTGAGCCAAATTCATTCAAAATCTTAGTTTGTAGAATTTTGGGGGATTCAGGAATTCAGAAAAAGAATTGTAGACCTTATTTCACTCTCCCATCTGGTTAGCCTAACAACTTTCAACTGGTGGAATAGAAAGTTACCAAAACAAAAGCAGTTCAGTATCTAGAAACTCCTTGGAGCTGGAAATTTTGATGGGGGTATTAGAACTACATATCTATCTGGAAATTCTCATTAACCAACGCCAGAAGTTTAAAAAAGCAAATATACTGGAACCTGGGTGTGAATTCTACGGCTATACTCTTACCCAGGAAGTTATAATTAACTGCATATGTGGACATTTTGCCTTGCACTTAAATTTTCTGAAATGTTCCTGGGTCAGAGGAATAATTGTGGCTAATCCACCCAAGCCCCTGGATAAAATTGTTGCAGGAGCTAAAGCAAGATCAGTTGTCATTTAGAAACAATTCTGTGGGAAGAAAAGAGCAATGAATATTGAAGAGGTAGAAATAATAGTAATATATAGCTAAGAATAGAAATGTTGGTGTAAAATAAACTGAGTGAAATAAGACTAAAGCAAGGATCATATTAGCCATATCTAAATTCATCTGGCATCTAGCATATTTGAGTATATGTGTATATGTACATGCATGTGTCCTCCTATGCTCATACATGCACTGCTGCTGCTGCTGCTAAGTCGCATCAGTCGTGTCCGACTCTGTGTGACCCCATAGACAGCAGCCCACCAGGCTCCCCCGTCCCTGGGATTCTCCAGGCAATAACACTGGAGTGGGTTGCCGTTTCCTTCTCCAATGCATGAAAGTGGAAAGTGAAAGTGAAGTCTCTCAGTCGTGTCCGACCCTCAGTGACCCCATGGGCTGCAGCCCACAAGGTTCCTCCATCCATGGGATTTTCCAGGCAAGAGAACTGGAGTGGTGCCATCGCCTTCTCCACATACATGCAGTTTTCCCAATTGTCACATATCAGATTTGCTAGTTCTTAAATTAACTCAGTGTTCTTGAACTTCAGATTCCAGAGGGAATGACAGATGTTATTCAAAATGAACCCAAGTTTTTGTGAAATACAATGTAGTCTGGTCACATGAATCTTTTCATGTATATGTGGACTTCTGAGTGTATTCCTTTCAAGTTTTCTTTGAAATAAATGGGTACATTGGGAACAAGACAGGCACCTACTAGATTTTTCCATAAGATGCAATCCAGTTGTCTCGTTTTTTTATTAGCCTAGTCTTAGAGAAAAACATTTCTATTGAGGATTCTATTCAGATCTGATATCAATGGAATGTACTGGAACATAAATCTCTGAGAGTCAGAGTACCCCCACCACTATGATGCATTTGAAAGTAATACAGAGAAGGTTGAAATACGGCATCTCCCTTCAGAATTCTCATGTGATCATATCACTTCCCTCTCACAGACTGGTGTCTACGTTCAGCAGGCATTGGTTAAAAGGAAACTGAGTTCTGTGTAATTTAAAAATATCCTTATCTCTAGATATTCCTAGAGATAGGCTGAACTGCTGAGAAGCTTTCACATTCCTCTTTCTCTGCAATACTGAATGGATGGCAAACAAAATGGAAATTCCCTTTTGATTTTTGGTCCAGTCCCAGTGATGAATTTGAACCCAGATATTCTACATGTTCATTTGATTCTAAGTCGGCTTTAGTACAGAAACCTGAACTCATGAAATCGTGGCAGGTGAAAGGAAAAAGGGAGTTGTTTCCAGAGCTTTCAGGAGGCAGTCTCGTGTCGGGAGAGGAGTCTTCCTGTTATGTGCCTGGTTTTCAGAACAGCTGCCTCATCAGATATCAGCTTTCCTGATGATGCAGATAGTGCTAGGATCCAGGGGACAGGACCCACTTGTCTTTAAGGAATCTGACTATTAGTTCTGTTTTCTTGGAAGGTAGGAGAACAATGGATGGAAAGACAGAAATGATTAAGAGAGAGCATAAATTCAAACACTGTATAACACAAAGATTCAACAACTGCTCCATTCTCTCACTATGGCTCAGTCCCTTGCTGCCTCTCAACCACACTTCCCAGTTTTACTCATTACCATCATTTACCATTTCTGGACCTCCTTAATTATCAATTTTCTCCTTTATACCTTAAAGGATTGAGTGTGTGTGCAAGCTCAGTTGTGTCTGACTCTTTGCCACCCTATGAACCATAGCCTGCTAGGCTCCTCTGTCCGTGGAATTTTCCAGGCAAGAATACTGGAGTGGGTTGGCATTTCCTTCTCCAGGGGATCTTCCGACCCAGGGATCGAATCTGTGTCTCCTGCATTGGCAGGCAGGTTCTTTACCACTGTGCCACCTGGGAATCCCCATAACTCATAGAAGTTTCAGGTGTTTGTCTCTTCTCTTTGTGCCTGAAGTAAAACTGAGTAAAGTTATTGATCTGAAAATGGCATATAATAGACCTTTGGCCCCGGACTTTCAGTGATACTACATGTGTATTTTATGAATATAGGCAATGTATTGCCAGATAATTACCACACCATTTCTTTTCTGCTGAAGTGTTTTTCAGAAGGCCCATTATAATATGTCTAAATCTTATTGTTTTAAAATACTTTGAAGTAATGGACACTGCTATCAATCTATTTCTGGATTAATATATATATATCTCATTATTTATCATCACCCATAAAATGGAAGTTTTGGAAAATCTGTAGATAATTCCTGATTATATTTCATGCAGTTTCAGCTTCTTCCTCTACCAAGCCAATGTTGGAGTTTTTCTTTTACTTCTTCCATACTCCCAGTGCCAGAGTTAGATTGGGGAAGAATTTACCAAGAGAAAACACTATGATTTGTGCCTAAGAGGATAAAAATCACAAGATCTTTTTGAACAGTCTTTGCATGCAGGAGGCACTTAATAAATGCAAGAGATAGCAACACATTCAGCAGGAGAGCTTAGATATTTTGACTTGGGGGAACTATTTTATGTGGTTTCTTTGCCCACATATTTTCAAATCAGCGCATTCTGGCTGAATCCATACCAAGTCACTTTATTTTATCTGTACAAGGATAATTGAATGTGGAATGGTAGGATTATACACAGACAATAGCAACAACACTTATACTGAGGATAGGAAGCCTTTTCTGAGATATATGCATTCTTCTTTCCCTGTGGCTGCCTGAATTCTATGAATTCTATGGCAGAATATGTAATATTTGTCATCTGTAAGGGTTAATAACTGTGCTTAATAGACGTGTACTTATTTGCACATGTCAGCTAGAGCTACAATTGGATCCCAAGACACATTTAGAACAAACTTTAATGTACACAAAAATAACCTGGTTTGCTTGCTAAAAACACCCTCAGGCCCTACCTAGGCACAAACTAGGACTTCGGCAGAAATTCTGATTCACTGGGTCTTCAGCCACCCCCAAATTTGCATTTTAATAGACATCTTCAGGTAATCTGATGTAGTTTGTCCTTGGATAATTCTCTGTGAAACGCTGCTTTAACACTCATATGCTGCAAATAATCATTTGATTCTTTATCCTTTCAAGTAGGCTTTTTATATTTGTATTTGAATCTTTACACATGTAAGTATGCATAACCAATATAAAGGCATCCCTGTACGATAGAGGTATGAGAGGGCTCTGGAACCTGAAGAAATAAATTAACTTTACCCAAACAGACATCCAACTCCAAACTTAACTTGAATGCTCACGTAGCTACTTTCAAGTCTAAACTGATATAAATGTTTGTTTTCAATATATTTTAACATGTTGAAATGAAGGACTGTTCACCCAACACTAGGAAATTTTAAACTACTGATAATCATTTTTAAAAAGTAAACAGCACTAGTCAGTGTCCACTGAAGAGAGAGACACTGTATTGGTTTTGCTTTCCTTGGAGGACAAGCCCTCCACTTTCCTACCCTTTGCTTGGGAATGGACAATAATCTCCTTTGTGATTTAATAAAAACTGCCCTCAATCAAAGCATTAGAGGATGTAATGGTGCATTTATTTGATTCACTCATTAGTTTTTCACCTGAGAGCCTCAGGTTCTGTCATTCCAAATGTGTAAGAGTAGTTTTCCCCCCTCCCTTGACCTAGAAAGCCTGGAGTTCTTTCAACTCACTTGGATTCCAAAAGAGTTCCTGTAAGATGTATCATGAGATTATCTTTCTAGCCTTGCTAAGTCCCTTAATTAGCCCTTATTCCCCTTTTCATTATGTCCTTCTCTGACTACTTCCTTCCTTTTTTCCCCATCATTCTCACTACAGAAGCTGTATTTGAAAGAAAGATAAAAAACAAACATCTTGTAAATTCAACGATAGATTCATTATCTCCCTCACAGTCAGGAATTTACATCAGACGGAGCCTAGCACCTCTGTGAATATTTCCTTCTTTCTGTCATGAGTAGAGATTTGCATATGCCTAGCTTTGACATGGGCGGAGAAGGCAATGGCACCCCATTCCAGTACTTTTGCCTGGAAAATCCCATGGAAGGAGGAGCCTGGTGGGCTGCTGTCTATGGGGTCACACAGAGTCGGACACGACTGAAGCCACTTAGCAGCAGCAGCAGCTTTGACATGGGAAGTACCACTGAACTTTTGCAGGCCTTCCTAGAGAGATGAAGCAAAGTCCCACCCTAAAAAAGTCTTCTCTCCAAGTGCAAACCAAAGAATCATTTTAAAATAAATCAAAGAGGAATGTGAAGTGGGTTAGAGAGGGAGTAAGCTTATTTAGTAATGACATCTTTTTTGTATAATTTTCAACAGTGGTATTAAAATTCAAAGTTTCTTCACAAGAGATTGTATTATTGTATGTGTATTATTGTATGATTTCTATTTCCAAAGGTAACAAAAAGCTGAGAAAGGATGGGAGAGATAGAAAATTCCTAAACAATAGAATTTTTTATCACAGAGTAAATATACAACATTTTTTAAGTTCAACTATTTTCTTTGTAATCATAAAAGTTTTGCATCCTAGGGAGAAAGGCTGCAAGATTTCCCACAGAAGTCAGACTGCAGTGAAAACAAACTTGAAGGCATTAAATTCCTCTGTATTTTGTTTTACTAATGGTACTTGCTCATGGATGCCTAGTTTGGCTACATATTATCATTATGTCTTTGGTCTTGAGAACAGTGCCTGAAATCAGGCATTTTTCTAGGAGCAGTAGGTTCCATCTCTGGGTCAGGAAGATCCCCTGTAGATGGAAATGGCAATCCGCTTCAGTATTCTTGCCTGGAAAATTCCAGGGACAGAGCAGCCTGGTGGGCTACATACAGTCCATTGGGTCTCAGAGTTGGACATGGCAGAACACACACAACATAGTAATCTAATGGCAATAAAGTAATGCTATTTTATGATTAAATTAGATCTTTTTTCAAGAAGCTCAAAAATTTCATCATCACATTTCATTTTACTTAAACTCATGTCTTTAATAAATTAGCTATCCTTCCATTTAGACAATCATCCTCAATTACGTCCTATAAATCTCTTATAGTTCTCAAAATAAGTTAAAGAGTTGGTTACTAATATTCCCATTATAGGTATGAGGTAACTAAGTTTCAAAATATGCAGGAAATGGAAAACTTGTCCCCTGCTCTCCTAAATTCCTATTGTTTTGGATGTTGCAAATTAAACAGATGAAAGAGAGATTAACAGAAGAAAAGCACTTTATTTGCTCATGCAACTTACACATGGAAGAACTGACAATGAGAAAGTCAGAGGGGTGGTTAAAATTTGAGGCATACAAACCACCTTAAAAGGTAAAAATGAGGAAGCAGAAAGATACTTAATGGGAAACCAAAACATTTTTTTGGCAAATAGATTTTCAGGAGAACAAACAGGAGATAAAAAAAGCTTGTGATACTGTTTTGTCTATAAAAATATGAGTTGCCCTTCTTTCTCCTTCAGGGCCATAAAATTCCCCTGGGGGAACAATTTGCTGCTCTTTGGCCTCTAAGTTGTGTCCAACTCTTTGGGACCCCATGGACTGTAACCCACCAAGCTACTCCATCCATGGGACTTCCCAGGCAAGAATGGATTGCCATTTCTTTCTCCAGAGAATCTTCCCAATCCAGGGACTGAACCCAAGTCTGCAGCTTGGCAGGCAGATTCTTTACCACTGAGCCATCTGAGAAGCAGAGGAAGGAGATTTGGGGGTAGGTTTTTTTTTTTTTTTTTCTTTCCCATGTCCTGTTCTCTCTTTGGGGAATCAGATCA
>NW_011495027.1:13768053-13788142 GCF_000754665.1 Bison bison bison
CTCTTCACTTTCTGCCATAAGGGTGGTGTCATCTGCATATCTGAGGTGATTGATATTTCTCCCGGCAATCTTGATTCCAGCTTGTGTTTTTTCCAGTTCACCATTTCTCATGATGTACTCTGCATATAAGTTAAATAAACAGGGTGACAATATACAGCCTTGACGAACTCCTTTTCCTATTCGGAACCAGTCTGTTGTTCCATGTCCAGTTCTAACTGTTGCTTCCTGACCTGCATACAAATTTCTCAAAAGGCCGAGCAGGTGGTCTGGTATTCCCATCTCTTTCAGAATTTTCCACAGTTTATTGTGATCCACACAGTCAAAGGCTTTGGTATAGTCAATAAAGCAGAAATAGATGTTTTTCTGGAACTCTTGCTTTTTCTATGATCCAGTGGATGTTGGCAATTTGATCTCTGGTTCCTCTGCCTTTTCTAAAACCAGAGATTTTTATGGCAGCTTTACTTTCCAGAAGTTGAAGCTTTCAGTCAGATAAGGGAAACTTTATCTGACTTTTAAAGGTTTTTCTTTCTTTCTTTCTTTCTTCCTTCCTTTCTTCCTCCATTCTTTCTTTCTTTATCCTTCTCTTTGTTTTGTTTCTGTTGAATTTTAAATATCTTCATCTTAAAATAATCTGTACCCAGTGGAATATTTTGGGGTGGCATATTCTGATGCCCTTTGGAAGTTAAGTGGTTTGTCTGAGATTAAAAATCTAATGTAAAACAAAATAAACCACAGGTGGGTCTACTGACTTCCCATCTAAAACCCTTTCTGTATCATAAACAGCAAGAAAAAAAGGAGTAAAGAGAAAGGACCAGAGTGTAGGTGGCAGCAATTTTTTTAGCATAGGAACAAACAAGAAAATATCCTCATAAGAATGAAAATTGCAGACAACCTCTCAGTTCATGAATGTACTTCTGAACATTTGTTCAAATATTGATGACTCAGATTTGAAAAATATTTATTCATGTTGTAAGGTGGTGTTCTTTTCCCAGAGAGACATAGCATAATGCACAAAGTTGCAATTATGAAATGTCTCCTTAGTTCCAAGCAACCAGACAGATTAGTAAAAGCTTTCAAGAGTTTCTGAGAACTATGATCGTACCTTCCGGTAGTTCCCTCATTGGACATGAAAAATCCAGAGAAGTTGTATCAGAAAAATTGGAGTACAACCACCATATTTAAAACTCTCCCCTAAGAGCCTTACTTACCTAGAAAATATGAGTAAGTAGACTTTTAAAATCCTTTCAGAGTGAACCAAAAGACTCCTCATACCTGCACAACTCCATTGTTGGCTTTCCCCCCAATTGCCTGCAGAGATACTGAACAAGAAAGACTGCAAAGTGGTTGGATCGGCAGAGTGGCTTTCACTGGTACTGAGGCTGTGCTTGGTAGGCAGGTTTGTGGAGCCCAGTTATCCAACGGCTTCTGGAAGAGTGGCACTCATGACCAAGGTCACACTGTGTGAGCAGTCACATTGCAAATGCTCTTCCAAGAGTGTAAGCCACAAAGTCACACCATGTTATAGATAAATATCATCACTGATAAGCTGGTGAAAAAGATATTCAATTTCATGCAGGAAGAATCCATCAGGGATGTTATTTCTCTTGCTCCATTCCATTCCTGACTTTTCCATCAGCCATTACTTCTGTCTAGAATGCTGTTCTCCCAGACGTCCACTTGAATAATTACATAACCTGTATCAAGGCTTTGTTCAGCTCTTACAGTGTCAGTGAGGTCTACCCAATCACTCTATTTAAAATTCTAATTCCCACCTAGCTACCTCAGAACTCTCAGTTATTTTTAACTTTATCTACTTTTTCTTTTTTTAATACTAACTTCCATGCTGCTGCTAAGTTGCTTCAGTTGTGTCCGACTCTGTGCGACCCCTTAGACAGCAGCCCACCAGGCTCCCCCGTCTCTAGTATTCTCCAGGCAAGAACACTGGAGTGGGTTGCCATTTCCTTATCCAATGCATAAAAGTGAAAAGTGAAAGTGAAGTCGCTCTGTAGTGTCCAACTCTTCGTGACCCCATGGACTGCAGCCTACCAGGCTCCTCATCCATGGGATTTTCCAGGCAAGAGTACTGGAGTGGGTTGCCATTGCCTTCTCTGACTAACCTCCATATAACATTCTATATATTGTTGTTGTTTAGTCTCTAAGTCATGTCTGAATCTTTTGTGACCCTATGAACTGTAGCCTGCCAGACTCCTCTGTCCATGGAATTCTCCAGGCAAGAATACTGGAGTGGGTTGGCATTTCCTTCTCCAGGGGATCTTCCTGATCTAGGGATTGCATCTGCATCTCTTGTTTGGTTTGTGAATTCTTTATCACTGAGCCACCAGGGAAGACTTTTATACCCTTTTTTTTAAGATTTTTTTTTCTTAATATCTGTATCCCCTAGGGAAACAGGAAATAAGCTAAATGAGAATAGGGATTGTTGCCTTTTACTGTTCATTGCTGCATTATAAGTACCATTAAGTGCTCAATGAGTATTTTGTTGAATTAGTCCATGAAAGAAGAAGTGAATTTGATTGTTCTAAGAAAAATTAAATGTTTGAAAGACTAAGATTACATGTATGCTACTGCTAAGTCGCTTCAGTCGTGTCCGACTCTATGTGACCCCATAGACGGCAGCCCACCAGGCTCCCCCGTCCCTGGGATTCTCCAGGCAAGAACACTGGAGTGGGTTGCCATTTCCTTCTCCGAGGTCACATGTATACAGTTACACAATAATAATTAATGTTTATAATGCTAATTCTAAATCATGTGAATGCTTCATAGGTTTGAACATTTATTTTTTCATGAAATGTCTAACATTTTATTTTATTTTTTAAATTTTATTTTATTTTTAAACTTTACAATAAAGTTAGCATTGCACTTTATCTGGAAAAACAACTTTCATATCATAATTGCAGCATATCCTTTGACAATTCTGTTGGCTTATAAAAACACACTGATAATGTGATATGTTGGAGTATGAACTGAAATTAAAGAAAGAACTATATTTAAATTTATCCTCTATTACTTTATAGATAGGGCTTCCCAGGTGGCGCTAGTGGTAAAAAATCCACCACCAATGCAGGAGACATAAGAGATAAGGGTTCTATCCGTGAGTCAAGAAGATCCCCTAGAAGAAGGCATGGCAACTCACTCCAGGATTCTCCCCTGAGCAATTCCATGGACAGAGGAGCCTGGCAGGCTACAATCCATAGACTTGCACAGAGTCAAATACAACTGAAGCAACTTAGCACTGACAGGCATTATAGATAACTAATTTTGGACAAATCTTTTCTCTTTTCTTCCCCTATCTTTTATGCCTCTCTTCCTTGTCCTTTTTAACCTATTTCATTTCTTTAAAAATTTATAGTTGCTTACAAAAATACATAGAATTTAATAAGGTTGTATCTCATTAGATCAATTATGAATAGTTAGACAAAATCAGTGCAAACATTTGTTTTAAAGAACAATGGAAAAATGAATTTAGGATAGTCCAGCAAAATAAGGCAGAAAATCACTGCACAGAGAGATAGGTTTATGGTCTCATTCTGACTGAGATTAGGCATCACAAAATTAGATTTGAGTTGCCAAATACTGGAAACATGATCAAATTTATATTGTGCATAGGCTAAGAGCAGACCATACTCTAACATTTGTGAATTCCAGGGCAAGACGACATATGGAAGCTCATACATGACCAACTGTTTTAAGGTTAAAATTAATCCCACACTTAAACTATATCCTAATTTGACAAAAATACTTTCAAAATGATAAAACAGAAAAATTTTATTGAATTATCTATATTGAAAAAATATTCCTGAGCCACCAGGTACAGCAGCTGTGAATACTCTACTAGTTCATGCATTTCTCCAGAGCTATGAATTGGAATATTCTTTAAGAAATTTAACTTCGTGTTGAGAAATGCAGGGCCCACTAGAGGGTAGGGCTCAGAGTCCAGGCCCCTCATGCTAGGTTTAATGAACATACTCACTTAAAAATATCAAAATGTCAAGAAAGAAAACTTCAGAAAAGAGAGAGATTTCTACCTTATGCCTTTAAAAGAACATCCTGAGTGATCCTGTCCAGTGATTCCCAGCCTAACCATTCACATAACCTAGGTGATTCAGATTCACTCAGTCTGAGGTAGGTGGGGTTGAGGAATCAGTGGTTTTAAACACCTTCAGGGATGATTCTGATAAATTGTTGAAACAGGAATGGACAATCTCCTTCAAGGTATTCCTGTATTGTGTAGTCAATAGTCACTCTTATTTTTTTCTCAATCAGAATTTAGGAATAATAATTCTACTTCTTATGTGTTAAGGCTTTAATAAATACATTCACAAAAGAAGTATAACCAAAAAAAGCAGGCATTCCACAAAAGCTAGTTGAATTTGTGTACCTCAAGCATATGAATCTCATCGAATTTTAGGATATGGATTATGTATATTTCACCTTTTCTTTCAGTGACTGTGAAAAATAATGTTAGACTTTTGTTTACATCTTCTGCTTACACGAAAAGTTTCTTCTTTTGAAAAGTTGAACTAGAACACCAAAATTCTAACTTAGAACACTTTACCTTTAGTTCTTTTATTGAATTATTGTTTAATCCTAGTTACTTGCTACAAAACCCACTGTATACATATAACTTTATAATTGAATCTGAAATTGAATTTGATTTTTAAATGTTCAATAAAATGTTTTTGTTATATCCTACTGATATTTGTTGTTGAAATTTAGATGATACAGATAATCAAAAAGAAGAAAGGACATATCATAAATAATCTTACTTTTCAGACATAGTCACTGAAATATTTGGGGAAATCATTCCAGGTACTTTTCTGTAAAATACATATCACATAGACATGTCTTTTTTAAAAAATGGATCATACTGAGCATATTTTTGAAAAATGTATTCTACTTTATAGTACATTAGGCCATATTCCTATTTGTATTCATGTAAATTGTTTTCATGATCATTTTTAATGCCTACATGATAATCTAAATGTATTCAACTCTAAATGCTCCAAAATGTATTCAACTAACACTTAACTGTTAGACATTTAGATATTTCTTTTACAAACATTGTTGGTTGAACATATGGATACATACACATTTGCCTATTTGTTAAATTATTTTAAACTAACAGCAAGATAAATTGCTGCTCTGAGTGTCCAATTGTTTACAAAAAGTCATGCTTACTTAAATTTGAAATGTATGAATTGGCCATTTGATTTTCATTTCCTTAATGACTAGTGAAGCAGTATTTTTCTAAATAAATAAACAATTCTTATATTTTTCCTTTCGTGAATTAACTAATTTTTTTGTTCATTAAACATTATTGTTCAACTTATTTTTTTAATTTCTATGTTAGTTTCACAATTAAAATACTTAACTTTTAAAATTAAAGTATGAAAATGAAAGTGAAAGTGAAGTCGCTCAGTCGTGCCCAACTCTTTGTGACCCCATGGACTATAGCCTTGCAGGCTTCTCAGTCTGTGGGATTTTCCAGGCAGGAGTATTGGAGTGGGTTGTCATTTCTTTCTCCAGGGTATCTTCCCGACCCAGGGATCGAACCTGGGTCTCCCTCATTGTAGGCAGACACTTTACCCTCTGAGCCACCAGGGATGTTACTTTTTGATATACAATAAAGTGATTCAACTATATATATATATATACATATACATATTCTTTTTTGTGTTCTTTTCTATTATGGTTTATTACAGAACATTAAATTTAGTTACCTGTGCTATAAAGTGGAGAAGGCAATGGCACCCCACTCCAGTACTCTTGCCTGGAAAATCCCATGGGCAAAGGAGCCTGGTAGGCTGCAGTCCATGGGGTCGCTAAGAGTCAGACACAACTGAACGACTTCACTTTCACTTTTCACTTTTTCACTTTCATGCATTGGAGAAGGAAATGGCAACCCACTCCAGTGCTCTTGCCTGGAGAATCCCAGGGATGGGGGAGCCTGGTGGGCTGCCATTTATGGGGTCACACAGAGTCGGACACGACTGAAGTGACTTAGTAGCAGCAGATATAAAGTAGGATCATTTTGTGTATCTGTTTTATATACAATAGTTTGTTTCTGCTAGTCCTAAATTCTTAATTTATTCCTTCCCCCACCCCCTTTCTCCTTTAGTAACCATAAACTTGTTTTCTGTGTCTGTGAGTCTATTTCTCTTTTATAAATAAATTAATTGATTTCATATTTAGATACTACATGTAAGTGGTATCCTGGTATTTGGCTTTCATTTTCTGACTTACTTCACTTAGTATGATAATCTCTAGGTTTATCCATGTTGCTGCCAATGTAAAGTGTGTACATTTTGATGAATGACAAACTCTAGGTAGATTTAAGTATCAGGAATCCATGCAATATGTTGCCTCAGGGCTTTTCTTCAATTAAGTAATCTCCCCCCAAACCCACCTATTGCTCACCTAGTTGCCCAAACCCTTGCATAGCAAGATCCGCTTATGTAGCCCTTAACTTGTGCTTGGTTGGTTTTCCTTTGGACTTTGCCTGTATTCCCCCACAGAGATTAGAATCTAAAATGAGCTCCCTACTGAACAGTTTACAGGTAAAAGTTTATATGTTAGTAAAACAAAATTTATGTTTCACTGGTATAGCTCCTGTTGTGATTAATAGACATGTTAAACCTGAGTCCACTTGACCAATGCTGAAAAATTTATTAGTTTTGATTGGTCAAGGATGGCCAGACATAACCACATCACCTGGGTGGTGGGTCCCCAGTGTTCCTACTGAATGATTTGGCCAGACAAATTTGACAAGACAAATTTCTCAGGAGTAATCCAATCTGACACAGACTCCAAGATTAAAATTCAAGATAAGAAAGCTTAAATTGGTTTTAAAACTAGACAATATTTTCAGTCTAGTAGATATTAACTGAATATGTCATCCAGACTTTACTTGCTATTTTTAATTCCAGTATTTACTATTAATTTTCATTCAAATACAGTAATTAGCCTTGCTAAGCCTTAGTTTCCTCATCTATAATATGAGGATGATAAAATTTAACTGATAGAAAATTTTGTGATATTACATTAAATTCCATATTTAAAGTATTTAAAAAACTGTGCCTAACATATTTTTATTTTTCAAAATGAAAATTGTCTCCATTGAATTTCAGGATCTGATTTTAGGCTCTAATATAAAATAAAAAGTATTTGATGTATTTTGACTGTGTGGATCACAGTAAACTGTGGAAAATTCTGAAAGAGATGGGAATACCAGACCACCTGACCTGCCTCTTGAGAAATCTGTATGCAGGTCAGGAAGCAACAGTTAGAACTGGATATGGAACAATAGACAGAACCTATATGGTTCCAAATAGGAAAAGGAGTGTGTCAAGGCTGTATATTGTCACCCTGCTTATTTAACTTATATGCAGAGTACATCATGAGAAACGCTGGACTGGAAGAAGCACAAGCTGGAATCAAGGTTGCCAGGAGAAATATCAATCACCTCAGATATGCAGATGACGCCACCTTTATGGCAGAAAGTGAAGAGGAACTCAAAAGCCTCTTGATGAAAGTGAAAGTGGAGAGTGAAAAAGTTGGCTTAAAGCTCAACATTCAAAAAACGAAGATCATGGCATCTGGTCCCATCACTTCATGGCAAATAGATGGGAAACAGTAGAAACAGTGTCAGACTTTATTTTTTGGGGCTCCAAAATCACTGCAGATGGTGACTGCAGCCATGAAATTAAAAGACGCTTACTCCTTGGAAGGAAAGTTATGACCAACCTAGATAGCCCATTGAAAAGCAGAGACATTCCTTTGCCAACAAAGGTTCGTCTAGTCAAGGCTATGGTTTTTCCTGTGGTCATGTATGAATGTGAGAGTTGGACTGTGAGGAAAGCTGAGCGCTGAAGAATTGATGCTTTTGAACTGTGGTGTTGGAGAAGACTCTTGAGAGTCCCTTGGACTGCAAGGAGATCCAACCAGTCCATTCTGAAGGAGATCAGCCCTGGGATTTCTTTGGAAGGAATGATGCTAAAGCTGAAACTCCAGTACTTTGGCCACCTCATGCGAAGAGTTGACTCATTGGAAAAGACTCTGATGCTGGAAGGGATTGGGGGCAGGAGGAGAAGGGGACGACAGAGGATGAGATGGCTGGATGGCATCACTGACTGGATGGACATGAGTCTGAGTGAACTCCGGGAGTTGGTGACGGACAAGGAGGCCTTGCGTGCTGTGATTCATGGGGTCGCAAAGAGTCGGACACAACTGAGCGACTGAACTGAACTGAACTGATGTATTTTTAAAACTTTCTCTGATTCTTTATTAGAGATTAGAGATTAGGGCACATATCAAAATTTCTTAACTACTTCTTCTAGCAGGGCTCCCCAGGTGGCTCATTGATAAAGTACCTGCTTACCGACGCAGGAGACATAGGAGATGTGGGTTCAATCCCTGGATTGAACAGGTACCTGGAGGAGGAAATGGCAACTCACTCCAGTATTCTGGTCTGTGAAATCCCATGTGCAGAGGAGCCTGAAGGGCTGCATCCTTAGGCTGGCAAAGAATTGGACATGACTGAGCACGCGTGTGCTCAAGAACTTCTTTTTGTTCATCACACACCTTTTTATACAAGAAATTTCTTTATGCCTTTGTTAAAGAAAACAATAGCCTTCTGTATAACCTATGTATAGATTAGGAAAATAGGTAAACAGGAAAATCTTGCCATTTAATCCCTACAAGTGGTGTCATATTTAATTGGCCATGAACTATGTGACATTGATAACATTGTTTCATCACCTGAATAACAAAAGGCTTTCAAAACAATTCTTTTCACTTAAATCTATCTTTTGAATGGTCTGCTCAAACATATGTTAGATTGTCATAAAATAAGATTAATATATATTGTATATGCAAACAATTTTAAAAATCTAAACTTGCACATTTAAGGTGGCATAGGGTTAAACTAATGACTGGCAACTTAATATGCAGCCATACTTTAAGTGGATGTTTTAAATTGAAACCTGTAGTTATGGATATCTAGAATTCAGAAAACTCAGCTTTAATCAATTACTTTCTTGTTATTCAGTTTAGTCCATTATTTCAGCTTCCTCTTTCTTTTACATTTAACATTCCCATAGCTTATTCATCCTGTGAGAGTTCTGCTGACTCAGTACCACCCTCAGCAGTTCTTGTTGTCAATCATTGACACTTTCAAAGAAAAGCTGACTTGGTGGAAGATAAAAATGCTTTCTTAGATGGTTAGATCTCACTACAATATAGGGAGACCAAAATCAATTAGAATATGTACACAAAATAAAATGGAAGTAGTGAAAATTAAATGAGTCATGAAAAAAGAAGATCTGCCATCTGAAGAGAAGGAAAATTAAGATGAGGAATAATTGTTAAATAGGAGAAAAATAAATTTGATTAAAACTAGAATAATGAAAGGAACAAACAACAGGAAAAAAGAAATCCTATTGTCAATACTGTAATGTAGAATGAGAGATTTTTAAGGTTTTGGGAGGGGACTGAGGTGAACCTGACCTTTATGAGGCTTTGTTTCTATGTAGAAATAAAGGCATTGCAACTCTTTGTTAAGTAAAAATAGCACCAAAAGCTTGTAACCTCTTTAATCAATAGAAAACAATTTTTCCTTAAAGCAGGATTTCTATTGATTGGTGACATCATTTTCATTAATGAATAAGCAGAATGTTTACTCAATGAGCATCAATGTATACTCTCAGTGGTTTCTTTTTTTTTGTATAGCCCCTGGGCAAAAGTGGAAGCATACTATATCTCATTCTCCTTTGCTTCAGTAAATTCCACAGGAAGACAGTTGTCCAGTAAAGCCCAAGAATCTTGTTAGTGCTTAAGAGTGCACATTTAGTAATTGTGATGCAGAATAAGATTTGTTTCTAATTTGCTCCAGAATAACTCACACTTAGGTGTAACATTTTCTGCCCTTTGGCTCTCAACCCAGAAGGTAGGAATAATTTTATAATAATTGACTGGATGGCATATCTGGGTTTAGTGTAAAAACAATCTTTTACATAATATGCGCTTGTGTTGACCATGCTTTTTGGTAACTGATACCAAGAACAATCATAATATGGATATTTGAGAATAGAAGAACAATCAATAATATGGATGTTTGGGAAAATAACAATTATTGGTGAAGTGACTTTGGTAGAAAACAAATGTAATATCGACATATCATTTCTCATTTATTAAAGCATAAAGCACAGTCATACATAATTTTCTTTGCAGCTTCCCACATCTAGTAGAAGTATGGAGCTTCCCACATCTAGTAGAAGTATGGAGCAAAACAGAAATTAAAGAAGTACTTTGATACAAAGCTTGATGTATGCATGCTTAAATGCTGCATGCTTTGTTTTTAAGTGGCAATTTATAATATATTGCTTATTCTTTTCTAAACTAGAAAGATCTCTGCTCTAGGATTACTTTGGATGGGGTGGACCAGATGCAAAAGTCTCCTGCTATGGGTTTTGCCTCAAATGCTACTGAACATATTGCATGGAACCATGCAAAGAGCTGGCAGCAAATATTTACCTACAAATTTAATAATATATTGTATGTACCCCATACTTTCATTACTAGAAAGCAGTTGGAGGAGAAATGGCTTCTAAGCAGTTTTCTAACATGACCTTAGATCCCAACTGCATTGCGGTGTCTTTATAAAATTCACATTGGTCTTGTTAGGCCTGTTGTTGACACCGTCCCTGATGTTTTCATTTTTAATCCTTGAGTAATGCTAACAAAACGAAAGTGAAAGTTGCTCAGTAGTGTCCGACTCTTTGTGACCCCATGAACTATACAGTCCATGGAATTCTCCAGGCCAGAATACTGGAATGGGTAACCATTCCCTTCTCTAGGGGATCTTCACAACCCAAGGATCAAACCCAGGTCTCCCGCATTGCAGGTAGATTCTTTACCAGCTAAGCTACCAGGGAAGCCCAATGCTAGTAAAGTAGTCCTAAAAGTAAATACCCCAGATATTGTTTGGTTAGTCAGTTATTTTCAAGTGTTATATTTCAGTCTCTTGGTGACATGAAAAATTTCATTATAGTGTTGATCTACATCTTTAAGGAACTCAACTTCCTCATGAATTTAAGTGGAATGACCAAGCAAGGAGCAGGTCGTCACCACTCCAGAGAGTTTGAGATATAGGCAACACCAGAGACAGAATAATTCACAGTCTACTAAATCTTAAGTTGTAGCCCTTTCACATACAAGGACCACTTACAAAGATTAAGAGTGTGGTCCTAGCAAAGTGTTATGTGATTATATATTGTAAAATTTGCAAAAGCAGATTTAAAAATTCTTTTTCATTTAAAAGAAGGAAAGTGAAAAGGTTAGTTGCTCAGTCGTGTCCGATTCTTTGAGACCCCATGGACTGTAGCCCACCAGGCTCCTCTGTCCATGGAATTCTCCAGGCAAGAATTCTGCAGTGGGTTGTCATTACCTTCTCCAGGGGATTTTCCTGACCAGGGATCAAATCCAGCTCTCCTGCCTTGTAGGCAGTCTCCAGGGAACCTCTAATAACTTGGAGATGCTGGGGACTTTTCCTTTAAAGTGTTCCCTAAATTGTATAAACTCCAAGCCTTACAAGACCTGTATCTACTGATAGGCTGAAGGCAGATTTTCTTCTCTGTCCCAGGGAAGGTAGGTTGCTTATATAGGTTTGTATCAGAGTTCTTCAGAGAAACAGAATCAGTAGCATCTATAAAAGGAGATTTATTATGAGAAATTGGCTCAAAGAGTTATGGAGGCTGAGAAGTTCCATGATCTGCCATCTGCCATCTGAAGACCCAGGAAAACTAATGGTGTGAACATAGCCTGAGTCCAAAGATCTGAGAACCAGGAGAGCTGACGGTGCAAATCCCAGCTCAAGCAGCAGGCACCAAGGAATAAATCCTCCCTCCCTCCACTTTTTGTTCTATTTGGGCCCTCAATGGATTGTGTGATGTGCACTCACACTGGGGAGAGCAAGACAGAGTCATCTGGAAACCCCTTCACAGACACATGCACAAATAACGTTTAAGTAGGCATCCCGTGGCCTACTCAACTTGATATACACAATTAATCATAACAAAAGCTGTAAAGGAAGTGAAAAAAAATATTAGCAAGGGTTAATAAACCTTTACAAATACTCAGGTTGTTTCCAGGAGGATTTTCAAGCTTCTGGAATTATCATTTTAATGGTTTGCTGAGGCTTCTGTTTTAAAACTTTTAGTTCCATTCATCATTCCCTGTTTTCAAGTGATTAATTTTGACTAAATTGAAATTTGTACTGTTTGTCTTGGTGATAGCCACACTGAGTTGAATAACTGAGAAATATCATTAATGATGAACTTGTACCAGATATTTGTATGCATGCTTCAAAGGCACTTCAAGTCACTTCAGTCATGTTCGACTCTGTGTGACCCTATGGACTGTAGCCCTCCAGGCTCCTCTGTTCATGGAATTCTTCAGGTAAGAATACTGGAGTGGGTTGCTGTGCCCTCCTCCAGGGGATGTTCCTGACCCGGGGATGGAACCAGCATTTCCTGCAGCTCCTGAATTGCAGGCATATTCTTTACCCCTGAGCCACTGGGGAAATCTGTCCTACCTTAATAATGTTCATTGTACCTTAATATCTGTGAAAGGCATTAATATCTATAAATAATTTAGGAGATTCATGCATCTACACTGGGGATTAATAATCAAATTGTTTGTACTGATGATCAAAGAGGCTGAAAACTGTTGAGCTACTGGATAAAGCCCAAATATTTTCCCATGATCAGTCATTTCCACCAGGCTCTGGCATTTGTCTGCCTCTTCAGTTTCATCTTTGGTCACTACATTTCTTTTTTTTTTTAATTTAATTTTATTTTTAAACTTTACAATATTGTATTGGTTTTGCCATATATCAAAATGAATCCGCCACAGGTATACATGTGTTCCCCATCCTGAACCCTCCTCCCTCCTCCCTCCCCATACCATCCTCTGGGTCGTCCCAGTGCACCAGCCCCAAGCATCCAGTATCGTGCATCAAACCTGGACTAGCGACTCATTTCATATATGATATTTTACATATTTAAATGCCATTCTCCCAAATCACCCCACCCTCCCCCTCTCCCACAGAGTCCAAAAGACTGTTCTATACATCAGTGTCTCTTTTGCTGTCTCGTATACAGGGTTATTGTTACCATCTTTATATGTTATGCATCAGTGATACCAAACAGCTTACATTTGCCTGAAAGTGCCAAGGCATTTTATTCCTTCATTGCTTTACCACTGTGGTGTTTTTCTTTGCCTCAAATCCCTTTTGCTTTCTATTTGTCTGGTAATCTTCCATTCATCTTGCTTTCAAAAATTTCTCTTACTGTTTCTTTAGCCCTCAGGACATCAGGACAGAGTTAATTACTCCCTATGCTCTTTATGTCCTTCGTATCTACTTCTGATGTTGCCAATATTTATATTATTTATTTATAGATGTACTCTCCACCTGTCGACTGAAAACTCCTTGAGGACAAGACCAGAGTCTTATTCATCAGCTTCACCTCAATCAGACGGACACTCTAATATATACTTATTGTATAAATCACTTTGATAAAGGTGTTCATAAAACAAACTGATCTCCTCTTTTTCTCTGTTTCTTCACTTCAAAAATTAGGATCTGAAGGCTTCAGTTTCTAGGAGTGGAATGAAGTGATTTTATCACCTTTTAGAGATGATCTGAATTTAAAGATTATCTGTTGGGTTCAGAGAAGCATCTTGGATGGTGTTAAAAAGAGTTTTTCACCATTATCTAAATAACTAGAACTGTTGCTAATATAAATTAAAAGTTTTTGTAGTAAAGTGATTCCTTTTTAAAAAATGTTTGGTTGCTGACAACTTTTAAGCCTCACTCTTCCTTTTTTCACCTTCTGTTCTACTCCTGGGCAAACTGATAAGAAAGTGCAAGTGTTCTTTCCTTTGGCACCTGTGGGAAGGCCAAACCCTCTGCTGGAACCCTCATCCTGGCTGCATATCCAAAACACCAAAAAACTCCAGATTTTTATAATGTTCAAGAGGTGCAGTCAGGTTGAACATTCTAGCACATGGATTTCCCCTGCTTTTTCAAGCTTATTTTTAGAGCTGCTTGGAAGCCACCTTGCTTTCTCCAGAAAGCCTCATGACGTGATAGGAAATCTTTTCACATCTTCTTGATGTGTATGTGGCATTATGTTTCAACATTCAAACCAAATCTTTGGTGGGAGTCCACCCTGATTCTGTGGGGAATTCACACAAAAGAATCTCTTTAAATTCTAATAAATTTCAAAGGCAAAAGCCCTGGTAAATGATACCCACCAATTATATGTATTAGTTCCTATCATTCTTTTCATTTCCTTCCTTTATGTGTCTGTTGAGCAGGGTAATAGGGTTGTGTGCTTTAGATGCGATTCCAAATAATGACATGGATTATAACAACTTCCTGTCTGTCAAGCAGGGTCACACAATTGACCATATGCTCTTGGATTAAGTCATGTGGTCATGTTGCCACACATGACAGTTTCCAATTATAGTTCTTAACTGTCTTTCATAATTATTTTTATTTCTGAGGGAGAAATATATTATCACTAAACAAGCCCCCAGTAAACATTTTTATGCTTGAATTTATTAGCCTTTATAAAATGATATGATTTTTGGTAAATCTAACTTTCTGGTACTATATATTAAGATAAATAAATCATTCTTCTCTCATTCTTGCTTTCAAAGGAGAGTAAAATACACTTTGAATATATTATCTAATGCTTGAAATATTTTTTCCTGAGGTTAATTTTTCCCTCAAATTACAATTCTTTATCTGATATTTCAATTGCTTGGATTTGATTCACAACTCATTTACATTTATTGAGTGCATATGTTTTGCTGTGCTCTATTATACATACACTATTTTATTAATTTCCTTGTTTGAAATTGAGTTCAATGCGATGTAGATATTAAGTAGTAATATTGATTAATCTCCACATCTATTTCCAATGTCCTCTCCTTTCCACCTCACTTTCTAGAAATGTGAATCCACAGTGGGATTTTTTTTTTTGATAATACATAATATCCTTAAGAGGGCAATCTTTTAAATTTAAATGATTCTTATGGCTAGAATGAGATCTCTTTAAGGTCAAAGAGTCCAGATAATTTGAGGAAAAAATGTAGCCAGGAAGCTGGCTTCAGCAGTCCAAATCTGCAGACTATCAGCCTGCCTTGTTTTAAATTAAGAGACAGTCCTTTTAGTTATAAGCTCTAATCAGGACCTGACATACAGCCAGAGCAACAAGCTCTATTTCCAAGTAGAAAATTATAAACCAGCAGCAGAGAGCAGTATGGAGCCATTTTTAAAACCAGAGAACTAGGAAGGTGCACCATAGAGCCCAGAAAGAGCTGGGGGAGGGGGAAGAAAAGGTCCAAAAGCTGTTCAAGGTCCTGATTACATTTTGCTCTTTATATATACTTTTTTTTCCTATACAAACAGCTGGTCCATGCTTCATATAAAGATATATATATATATATATATATACACACACATTTTTTTTTCTCCTCCTTCTCTTCCCCCTGGATGCTTTGGTTATGTGTCTTTTGAAGGAATATACATATATGAATATATATATATATATATCTCCACTTAAAAAATAGTCCTCAACCTTATTTAGGAAATATGTATTTCAAACTAAGTTGTAATGACTGCAGTGCAATTCCATGCAGGATATATTAATCTACATTTCATATGCAGCCTGAATATCCAAAGCTTTCATATTCTTAGACAAGCTTATAGATACAGTGTATCTACATGCTGATTTCCTCTAATATTTTCTCTTCAATTCCCCTTGGTAACTCTTTGAGTTAGAGAATGTTATTATATTGTTGATCTCAGTTTGGTTAAATTTCTATCCAATTTAAGTCAGGATCAAATGCAATGTTTGAAGAGAAAGCAGCTCATGTGAACACAGAAAGCGCTCTCCCAGGCCGTGTCATATTGTCTGAGCTGAATGTGCCTTCATTTAATTAAATGTTCTTTTTTTATATATAAACAGAAACATTTATTTATGCCAGTGCCCTGTCTGCAAATGACACAATCTGCCACTCTTGTTTCCCCGCCATCATCATGAAATGCCAACCTTTGAGTCACATTAGCCTTGGGCATTCAATATAGGTGATCTTTGCAAAAAGCCAGGGCTTTTCTTTCCTGTTTTCAAAGTCTGTCTGGGTGATTGCCTCTGTGAGCTGTGTGTGTGTGTGTACAGACAGGGAGGGTTCCTGTCAAAAGAAAGAGGGCCCTGGAGAAATTAGATTAAGCATTTTTCCTAATGGAGCTCGCCTGTCTGGCCTTCAGTTTAATGTACCCTAACTTACCGGGCATTGTTTGGTAAGGGATGGGTTGAGAGAGTTGTGGGGCTCCTCATTTCCACAGGAGAATCTTAAATAACGCTCAAATTTGTTAGTGATGGGAGTGAATTAAAAGGTTATGCCACTCCTTTAGGCCACCTTCTGATCTTGTAAGCACCGGACATCTTTTCTGACAACAAGTGAATTTTTAGAACAAAAACTGGTCATCTCCTCAGGCACATATACTTGGATTTTCAAAAAAAGATGCCCTGGCATTTTTCTATCAAGAAGGTTAAACTCACAGAATTATATGAAAACACTCATTTTTACCCCTGCTAACCTGTAAAGATTCCATTTTGCTTCATTTATCTTCTCTCTTACCCTATGCTAAACCATCCCTGGCTTCGATGAAAGAATCATGTCTCCGTTCATTTCCTATCTTGCTGAATTGCCTTCACATTTCCTATCATCTGCACATAATCCTATTCTCTCCATTATTGTCTTAATACCAAGAACAGCACAAGATAATGGATAGGCACTGTAATAACAGCGTGGCCTGTAGGAGCCCCTCGAGGGAAATATCTTTGATGCTGGTGGAATATTAATGCATCCTAGGTCCCAGATCTTCCTCTTTCACTTCATCTTCTGTTTTCTAAACTACATAATGACTTTCATATACATGACAAAAGCATTAGAACAGAAAAAGCCTCATTGATGAGCAGCAGGGCTGTGTGATATTAAGGAGTCCTATTCTTACTTCTTTGTACAATTTTTGACCACCACCTGAGACTGTATGTGCAGGTAATTTCTAATTTGAATAGATACCAGTGTAAAGAAGCATAATCATATTGTGTTAATGCAAATGCCCATCAAAAGCACGGCGTGAAGATAAATTAAAATATAATTCTTCAATAATGCATTTGTCCATAGGAAGATTTTGGACAGATTAAAAACAAACACCTTGATATCACTTAGACAAGTGAGTGGATTGTTTCCAGGGAGGCTAATCACCAGCAGATTATGAATGGGCCAGTAAATCAAAGCTGCCTACATTAAACCTTGTAGATTAGGTTATAGTTACAATTTGTTGTGCATTATTTTTCAATAAAAGCAAAAGAATTGATGTGTGTGTGTGTTTGTAAGCATAAAAAGAACTGCCTAGGAAAATGCAGTAGCAAGTAATAAAAATAGAGTGGGAGTGGGGCTTGCTAGCAGAGTGGCAATAGCCTTGATCAGTTTGGGTGAAGCATTGTCAACCACTTGTAAGAAACACTTAACTTTCAAAACTCTACCTTCTTTCCTATTTTGTTTACTCCTTCCCTTCTGTACTAGTGGTCATTGTATTTCCTGCAAACATTTTAAACATTTTTGAGTTAAGAAGCTTATACAAAAGTGTGTGCATCCAAGATATCTTGAAAAGGGATAAATGGAAAATATCCCTGACATTTCCTTGAACTTTCAAAAGAAAGATCATAGGTTTTCGTATGAAGAAAATGAAAAAAGTTATTATAGAAGCTTTTTCTTTTGTGGTTGATTTTCTTCCTACTTCTGTAGCATAATAAGGGCTAATATCTGAATTTCTGACTATTGAACATACTATTTTTAGTAATTCCTTAAAAAGGTCAGTTGATAGACTGCAAGTTTTTGATTTTTGAGTCAGCAGACATTTAAGAAGCATTATTTTGCTTCAGGTAGCTGGTTAAAAAGATGATCTATCTATCTATCTATCTATAGGCATGTTTCTCCTGTTCTCAGCTCAGTCTAGCATCTAATGGACGAAAGCTACATTTCCTGATTTATTGGAGGAGAAATGGACCACGTGGCAGAAACCTGTGTTAAACAGCAGTGAAAGACTTCAAGATAAGCAGGACATGGTCCCTATTCCCAAAAAATTTCAGTTGGTAAGAGGTACTTGTGTACAGCTACAGTCTTAATGAGATTAAATATGAGATGTGTTATAAAGAAAGGTACAAATAAAATGCTAGAAGGTTAAGAGGAGAAGAAAACAATACCAAGCTTAAGGAGTTGGTGGCAAGGAAAATTTTGTAGAAAAGATGTTACTAGAAGGATCTGTAGAATTTAAACAAAAGTCAGTCAGTGAGGAGATAGAAAGGGATTTAGGGAAAGGAAACAATATGAGCAATGAAATGAAGTTTCTGTTTCAGAAATTGATCTAAATGTGTAAGGAAGTAGAAGATAGTGGGAGATACCATTGTTTGATGCCAGATGATAGAACATCAAAGATTTGATATATTTTCAGACTGTGAAGGGAAATTACTGAAAAAAGAAAGATTTTGTCCTCTGGAATGTGATTAGCAGATGGTTGATCTGACTGTGCTGTGTAGTTTGCAGAGAGAAAGAGACCTGAGCTGGAATAACAAATTAGGAAGCCTCCAAAATGAAGCAGGCGGGAAACTTAAAAGGCTCGTCTAATAGCTGTGATCCAGTCGAAGATTTAAATAAAATAATGCCAAAATAATAATCATAAAAATTCTTCACTATTTTGTGATGCAATTGTGGTGAAAAAAAGTGAGAACACCAGACCTGAAGTTAAATGCTACTGAAGACAATAGTCCTGGACTTTGTTCACGAGTTGCTCCTGAAAGTGTGAAAATCAGCGTTGAGGTGAGCAGAGTTTGAGCCTTCAGAGAGTACTGCAGCATATTTTCTCACCAGCAGGTTATACATCTCTTGGCAAAAAGAAGAAACTTTTCTTGTTTCTTTTCCCAGGGGTGCTAGTCTCAGAAAAGCTGTGTCTTAATTCAGTTTACAAGACTGTATCAACCCAGTCTTGGTAGCCATGAAAGAAGCCCTGAGTCCAGGAAGCAGACTAGAACATTTATTCTAAAATGTTCAATTCCAAATAGAAAACTAACCCCAATGCAAGCCTAGCACATAGCACTCTGACCATTTTAACTTAATTTTAAAATAGTGCAGTGGTTGCTATTTACTAGGTTTGGTTTGTGGAAGAAGTTAATGATGAATTGGGCTAGTGAGGCTTCTTTAAAACCTGTTTTACAAAAGAAAAAATATTTAACATGCCAACTGCATGATGCTTAACTTTAGAAACTGGAGTCCACCTCATTAAAATCTATGAGGGACAATACTATTGCATTTACTTCATACTTTTTTTTTTCCCTGTACAAGTCCTGCTAGGCAAATATCATTTGTAATGCAATAATGGAGCTAAGTGCTTAATACTGTAGACATGGTATTGTCAACTAGTTTTAATGACAAAGTATTCTAAAATAGTTTCATTTTCAGTGTCAAATGCTTTGGTTTTCAGGTAGATTGGTTTCTCCTGATTTCTCAAAGTAAGAGTAATAAGGAGAGCTGGCCATTCCCTCTTGAGGGGAGAGGACACCAGCCTGTCTTCCCTTCTTCTTTTTCTCTTTCCTGCCTTGAGTCTGGGGAGGTGAGGCAGAGCCTGGAGCCTGCTGCCTGGAGAGAAGACTCATTCTTTCTTCTTTCTCTCCTCTTTTTTTGGAGTTATCCTCTTCTCCCATTGGGCAGTTGACATTGGAGAGTGCACTGTTCAAAATTCCTGTGTTAATCTTTCAGATCAGATCAGATCAGATCAGTCGCTCAGTCGTGTCCGACTCTTTGCAACCCCATGAATCGCAGCACGCCAGGCCTACCTGTCCATCACCAACTCCCGGAGTTCACTCAGACTCACGTCCATCGAGTCAGTGATGCCATCCAGCCATCTCATCCTCTGTCGTCCCCTTCTCCTCCTGCCCCCAAT
>NW_011495027.1:13788553-13788750 GCF_000754665.1 Bison bison bison
ATCCCGAACCCTCCTGGGCCGTCCCAGTGCACCAGCCCCAAGCATCCAGCATCGTGCATCGAACCTGGACTGGCAACTCATTTCCTACATGATATTTTACATGTTTCATTGCCATTCTCCCAAATCTTCCCACCCTCTCCCTCTCCCACAGAGTCCATAAGACTGTTCTATACATCAGTGTCTCTTTTGCTGTCTCG
>NW_011495027.1:13789119-13790443 GCF_000754665.1 Bison bison bison
CGTTAGTATACTGTATTTATGTTTTTCCTTCTGGCTTACTTCACTCTGTATAATAGGCTCCAGTTTCATCCACCTCATTAGAACTGATTCACATGTATTCTTTTTAATGGCTGAGTAATACTCCATTGTGTATATGTACTACAGCTTTCTTATCCATTCATCTGCTGATGGACATCTAGGTTGCTTCCATGTCTTGGCTATTATAAACAGTGCTGCGATGAACATTGGGGTACACGTGTCTCTTTCCCTTCTGGTTTCCTCAGTGTGTATGCCCAGCAGTGGGGTTGCTGGATCATAAGGCAGTTCTATTTCCAGTTTTTTAAAGAATCTCCACACTGTTCTCCATAGTGGCTGTACTAGTTTGCATTCCCACCAACAGTGTAAGAGGGTTCCCTTTTCTCCACACCCTCTCCAGCATTTATTATTTGTAGACTTTTGGATCGCAGCCATTCTGACTGGTGTGAAATGGTACCTCATAGTGGTTTTGATTTGCATTTCTCTGATAATGAGTGATGTTGAGCATCTTTTCATGTGTTTGTTAGCCATCTGTATGTCTTCTTTGGAGAAATGTCTATTTAGTTCTTTGGCCCATTTTTTGATTGGGTCATTTATTTTTCTGGAGTTGAGCTGTAGGAGTTGCTTGTATATTTTTGAGATTAGTTGTTTGTCGGTAGCTTCATTTGCTATTATTTTCCCCCATTCTGAAGGCTGTCTTTTCACCTTGCTAATAGTTTCCTTTGATGTGCAGAAGCTTTTAAGGTTATTTAGGTCCCATTTGTTTATTTTTGCTTTTATTTCCAATATTCTGGGAGGTGGGTCATAGAGGATCCTGCTGTGATGTATGTTGGAGAGTGTTTTGCCTATGTTCTCCTCTAGGAGTTTTATAGTTTCTGCTCTTACGTTTAGATCTTTAATCCATTTTGAGTTTATTTTTGTGTATGGTGTTAGAAAGTGGTCTAGTTTCATTCTTTTACAAGTGGTTGACCAGATTTCCCAGCACCACTTGCTGAAGAGATTGTCTTTAATCCATTGTATATTCTTGCCTCCTTTGTCAAAGATAAGGTGTCCATATGTGCGTGGATTTATCTCTGTGCTTTCTATTTTATTCCATTGATCAATATTTCTGTCTTTGTGCCAGTACCATACTGTCTTGATAACTGTGGCTTTGTAGTAGAGCCTGAAGTCAGGTAGGTTGATTCCTCCAGTTCCATTCTTCTTTCTCAAGATCGCTTTGGCTATTCGAGGTTTTTTGTATTTCCATACAAACTGTGAAATTATTTGTTCTAGCTCTGTGAAGAATACTGTTGGTAGCTTGATAGGGATT
>NW_011495027.1:13790543-13791378 GCF_000754665.1 Bison bison bison
TTTCTGTGTGTTGATTTTATATCCTGCAACTTTACTATAGTCATTGATTATTTCTAGTAATTTTCTGGTGGAATCTTTAGGGTTTTCTATGTAGAGGATCATGTCATCTGCAAATAGTGAGTTTTACTTCTTCTTTTCCAATTTGGATTCCTTTTATTTCTTTTTCTGCTCTGATTGCTGTGGCCAAAACTTCCAAAACTATGTTGAATAGTAATGGTGAAAGTGGGCACCCTTGTCTTGTTCCTGACTTTAGAGGAAATGCTTTCAATTTTTCACCATTGAGGATAATGTTTGCTGTGGGTTTGTCATATATAGCTTTTATTATGTTGAGGTATGTTCCTTCTATTCCTGCTTTCTGGAGAGTTCTTATCATAAATGGATGTTGAATTTTGTCAAAGGCTTTCTCTGCATCTATTGAGATAATCATATGGTTTTTATTTTTCAATTTGTTAATGTGGTGTATTACATTGATTGATTTGTGGATATTGAAGAATCCTTGCATCCCTGGGATAAAGCCCACTTGATCATGGTGTATGATCTTTTTAATGTGTTGTTTTGAGAAGATGCAAGAAAGGTTTAACAAGGACCTAGAAGAAATAAAAAAGAGTCAATATGTAATGAATAATGCAATAAGTGAAATTAAAAACACTCTGGAGGCAACAAATAGTAGAATAACAGAGGCAGAAGATAGGATTAGTGAATTAGAAGATAGAATGGTAGAAATAAATGAATCAGAGAGGATAAAAGAAAAACGAATTAAAAGAAATGAGGACAATCTCAGAGACCTCCAGGACAATATTAAACGCTACAACATTCGAATCATAGGGTCCCAGAA
>NW_011495027.1:13791590-13792426 GCF_000754665.1 Bison bison bison
ATGAGAAAATACTTGAGGAGATAATAGTGGAAAACTTCCCTAAACTGGGGAAGGAAATAATCACCCAAGTACAAGAAACCCAGAGAGTCCCAAACAGGATAAACCCAAGGAGAAACACCCCAAGACACATATTAATCAAATTAACAAAGATAAAACACAAAGAACAAATATTAAAAGCAGCAAGGGAAAAACAACAAATAACACACAAGGGAATTCCCATAAGGATAACAGCTGATCTTTCAATAGAAACTCTTCAAGCCAGGAGGGAATGGCAAGACATACTGAAAATGATGAAAGAAAATAACCTACAGCCCAGATTATTGTACCCAGCAAGGATCTCATTCAAGTATGAAGGAGAAATCAAAAGCTTTTCAGACAAGCAAAAGCTGAGAGAATTCTGCACCACCAAACCAGCTCTCCAACAAATACTAAAGGATATTCTCTAGACAGGAAACACAAAAACGGTGTATAAACTCGAACCCAAAACAATAAAGTAAATGGCAATGGGATCATACTTATCAGTAATTACCTTAAACGTAAATGGGTTGAATGCCCCAACCAAAAGACAAAGACTGGCTGAATGGATACAAAAACAAGACCCCTACATATGTTGTCTACAAGAGACCCACCTCAAAACAGGGGACACATACAGACTGAAAGTGAAGGGCTGGAAAAAGATTTTCCATGCAAATAGGGACCAAAAGAAAGCAGGAGTAGCAATATTCATAGCAGATAAAATAGACTTTAAAACAAAGGCTGTGAAAAGAGACAAAGAAGGTCACTACATAATGATCAAAGGATCAATCCAAGAAGAAGATATAACAATTATAAATATA
>NW_011495027.1:13793543-13828116 GCF_000754665.1 Bison bison bison
AAAATTAGAAACGAAAATGGAGGATCACAACAGACAACACAGAAATACAAAGGATCATAAGAGACTACTATCAACAATTATATGCCAATAAAATGGACAACGTGGAAGAAATGGACAAATTCTTAGAAAAGTACAACTTTCCAAAACTGGACCAGGAAGAAATAGAAAATCTTAACAGACCCATCACAAGCATGGAAATTGAAACTGTAATCAAAAATCTTCCAGCAAACAAAAGCCCCGGTCCAGACGGCTTCACAGCTGAATTCTACCAAAAATTTAGAGAAGAGCTAACACCTATCCTGCTCAAACTCTTCCAGAAAATTGCAGAGGAAGGTAAACTTTCAAACTCATTCTATGAGGCCACCATCACCCTAATACCAAAACCTGACAAAGATGCCACAAAAAAAGAAACTACAGGCCAATATCACTGATGAACATAGATGCAAAAATCCTTAACAAAATTCTAGCAATCAGAATCCAACAACACATTAAAAAGATCATACACCATGAATATTGAGCTTTAAGCCTACTTTTTGACTCTCCACTTTCACCTTCATCAAGAGGCTTTTGAGTTCCTCTTCACTTTCTGCCATAAGGGTGCTGTCATCGGCGTATCTGAGTTCATTGATATTTCTCCCGGCAATCTTGATTCCAGCTTGTGTTTCTTCCAGTCCAGCATTTCTCATAATGTACTCTGCATAGAAGTTAAATAAACAGGGTGACAATATACAGCCTTGATGAACTCCTTTTCCTATTTGGAACCAGTCTGTTGTTCCATGTCCAGTTCTAACTGTTGCTTCCTGACCTGCATACACATTTCTCAAGAGGCAGATCAGGTGGTCTGGTATTCCCATTTCTTGAAGAATTTTCCACAGGTGATTGTGAGCCACATAGTCAAAGGCTTTGGCATAGTCAATAAAGCAGAAATAGATGCTTTTCTGGAACTCTCTTGCTTTTTCCATGATCCAGCAGATGTTGGCAATTTGATCTCTGGTTCCTCTGCCTTTTCTAAAACCAGCTTGAACACCAGGAAGTTCACGGTTCACATATTGCTGAATGTTGTTAATCTTTAATCTGCACAATAATTCTATTAGGTAACTAATATTATCATTATTCTCTTTTTAAAGATGATAAACATGAGGTAAAAAAGGGTGAAGGCACTTGGCCGTTAACAAGTGACTGAACGTATATGATCCAGAATCATCTGGCATCACTGACCGTATGCTAAGCCCCAACACTTTACTAACTCCCCAGATTGAACCATATTTATTCGATAAACCACTCTACAGTCATGACCTTCAGTTTTAAAAATAATGAAACAGAATATATCCAAGGGAGAGTGACAGAAAAGATGTGTGAAGTGACTAGAATCCACGTCATTTGGAGACTGACTAAAGGAAGCGATGACTTTAACTGACGAGTGATTTGCATTTTTTTCAAATGTTTGAAGGATTGTTTGGGTGAGAGGGGATGTTTAGAATTGTTCTCTGTGACTTAGAAGGCAGGACCAGGTCTATAGATCTATAGGTAGAAAATGTCCATACAAGGCAGCAAGTTTTAGCTTAGCATTATAAATAAAGTTCTAATCATCATTGTTTAGTCGCTAAGTCATGTCTGACTCTTTGTGACCCCATGGACTGTGGCCCACCAGGTTCCTCTATCCATGGGATTTCTCTGGCAAAAACACTGGAGTGGGTTACCATTTCCTGACCTAGGGATTGAACCTATATCTCCTGCATTGGCAGGCAGGTTCTTTACTGCTGAGCCACCAGGGGAGCCCGTTCTAAATGTTATACCTATCTAAAAGGACAGATAGATTCAAATAAGAGGTTATGAGTTCTCCTTTCATTCAATCAGTAATTATTGGACATCAAATCTGATAGGAGTCATTTTTCTAGGATACAGCCATGGGTAAACAGACTAGACAAATCTTGTGCCCTCATGGAATTTCCATTCTAGTGGAGTGAGACAGATAATAAATATAATTAAGTATAAGTATATAAATATTATTGCTACACTGTGATAAAATGCCATGAAGAACGCTAAAGAAACACCCAGTGAAAGTGTTCAAGAGGAGTGGGAATTTATGGCGAGTTTAATAAAAACTTCTTGTTAAGATGACATTTGAGCAGAATCCTTATAAAAGTGAGGACAGAATCTTGTGTTAATAGGGAGGAGTGTATTACAGGCAAAGGGAACAGCAAGTATAAAAGATTTGGACTACATGCGCTTGTAGATTTGAAGACTAGTAAGTGGCCAGTAGCTAGGTTGGCATGAGGAAGACGAAAAGTTGTAGAAGGTGAAGTCTGAGAAGTTGGAACTGGGAAAGGAGGGAGGCATGGCAGATTGCGTAGGGACTTCTAGGGAAGGAGTCAAGATTACTTGAGTAAGAAGAGAAGGAGTTTGGGCAGCGGAATGACTTGATTTAACTAGATTTTTGGAAGAATCACCCTGTCGTGTAGAAACCTGTAGAGCAGCAGGCTAATGAGGATGTATTGTTATACTACACATATGCAGAACATCCTTGGATCACTACCTATCTGGGATGTGCAGGAAGCGATCCACTGCTTCGTATGGTATAGATTAGATTGGAGCCCCCATAAGGTCTCGTCTGACTATAGGGCTTGTGATTCTGTATTTTATTTTACTTTTCAAATTCTCTCTGGTGCTTAAAGGTCATGTATATAATATTTAACCATGTTAGAAAGATATCTTAAAGCTAAGTTCTGCACCTTGTAATCCAGTGTGTGTAAATGGATTTGGAATGATTGGTCACTACTATGTAATTCAAAAGTAGTCAAGTCTCTGGAAGCATTTAGATCCACCTCTTTATTCATCATTATTAAGTTACATCCCTACTCTGTCTTGAGTGAGAAACAAGGTTACATTCTTCTGAGATTGTTACTGCTGCTGCTGCTAAGTCACTTCAGTCGTGTTCAACTCTGTGTGACCCCACAGATGTCAGCCCACCAGGCTCCCCCGTCCCTGGGATTCTCCAGGCAAGAACACTGGAGTGGGTTGCCATTTCCTTCTCCAATGCATGAAAGTGAAAAGTGAAAGTGAAGTCGCTCAGTCATGTCTGATTCTTAGTGACCCCATGGACTGCAGCCTACCAGGCTTCTCCATCCATAGGATTTTCCAGGCAAGAGTACTGGAGTGGGGTGTATGCGAGGTTTAAAAGAATATTTTAAGTTAACTGAAAACATTTTCAGAGCTTTTTGTAAAAAATAAAATTAAGCAAATTTGTATACTCTGATTTGGTCATTTTCAGCTTACTCTTCAGGTCTTTAATTTCTGTGATGGCATTTATAAAAGTCTATATCTATTTGAAGTAATAGGAATTCTGTATATTTATTTTATAAAAATATGACATGACACCAGAAATTATTTGCAAATGTGTAGTTTATAACTTTATGATTTTAATTGTTTTCTTGTTTTTCCAATTTTCAGAGCAATATCATAAATTAGGCAGAGCAGCTAACAATTTTCCCATTTTTTAGAAGAAAATTTGGACATTCTATCTTAAAATTATTTACCATATCTTTATTCACATTTTGACTAAGTGATCTCCTACAGATAAGGTCCATATCCAAATACATCTAGTATAGCTGTCTCAGAACTAGCCATCATATACTAAATATTTTGATAGAAGCCTAGGAAGAATGAGTTTCTTTCCCGTTGCCAGCCTGTTCTCCCATTATATTAAAAACTCACTATTCCATACTTGTTATTTTGTAATTTCCTGGCTTGAATTCTGAGTACTCAATGGCAAATATATAAAGAAGAAAGAATAGTGACTTTTTCTACCCAAGAAAGGGCCAACTGGCAGTCTGCAACAGGCCAGATGTCCCACGTCAAAGAGGAGTTCATGGAAATGAAAGGTGATATGCTTATTATAGTAGGTGTGTAGATTCAGTTGGGCTCTTAAAGGTCATTAAGAATTTAATTCACTAACTTCTTCTTTTATTTTTCAGTGTATAGTGGTATGGTGGGGGTGGGGTTTTCTTTCTCTCCCCTCCTGGTTCTTTTGCTGCTGCTGCTGCTAAGGCGCTTCAGTCATGTCCAACTCTGTGAGACCCCATAGACGGCAGCCCACCAGGCTCCCCAATCCCTGGGATTCTCCAGGCAAGAACACTGGAGTGGGTTGCCATTTCCTTCTCCAATGCATGAAAGTGAAACGTGAAAGTGAAGTCGCTCAGTCGTGTCCGACTCTTAGCGACCCCACAGACTGCAGCCCACCAGGCTCCTCCATCCATGGGATATTCTAGGCAAGAGTACTGGAGTGGGGAGCCATTGCCTTCTCCCTGGTTCTTTTGGCTAGTAATTAAAATGACATAAGGCAGATGGACAGGAGGGAATCAAATTTACTACTTGTGCATAAAGAATCCACATGAGTGTGAAGAATTTCAAAAACATCAAGGCAAAATGAGGTATATTGTGGCACTAGTGGTAAGGAAGCTGCCTCTCAATGCCTGAGACTTAAGAGACTCGGATATGATCCCCGGGTCAGGAAGATCCTCTGGAGGAGGGTATGGCAACCCATTACATCATTCTTGCTTGGAGAATCCCATGAACAGAGGAGCCTGACAGACTATGTTCCATAGAGTTATAAACAGTCGGACATGGCTCAAGAGACTTGCACAACAGCACCAAGGAGGAGGCAGAGGTCTGAGGCTTTAAAGGGAGGTGAAGTAATTCACAGGAAGATGAAATGAGTCAATGCTTAGTAAACAAATGTGTACTAGGTCACTCAAAGACAAAAAGACACAGAGAGGACTTTGATCAAATGGGCTTTGCTGGGTTCCTTACTGTCTATCATACCTACTATTTCACTGAGGTAATCTATGGTCACAGCTCCTTCCTGGGACAGGGCTTCTATCTTAAATTCTTATAGGTAGTAAGAGAGGACAAAGGTTCCTCCCGAGTCTTTTGGGCCTTGACTGTTTCAGCTCAAAAGTAATTTGAGTGTCTGAGTCCCATCAGTGTAAGGAAACCAAAAAAGTACATGATACAGTTTTTTCCTACAAAAAAACTTTCATGTTAGATGGGAAGACAAAGTACGAACACATGAATGGTGTGAAAACAGCTTCAGCAGTGTGAGGCAGAAAGAAGCCAGTTGCTTTCCAAAACGTGAGTTGTGGGCATGAGCTGTGTAGAGGTTGATCATTCCTTCAAGATCTTTTGACAGGAAACAAATGACCAAGAAGTTTTTCAGGGTTAGGAATTAGGTACAGGCTTTTGTAAGACTGGAAATGAGCATTTTGGAAGCAGAGGGAAAACAGTAAGGAAGTACTGGAGAAGAATATTAATATAGGAGCAAAAGAGCTCCAAAATTGAAAAGCACCTGGATCTACATGCCACCTTGCAGAAAAGGAGGGCATGTTTTCTTCTGAGAAGAAAAAGTGTGCTGCAGAGAGCATGCATTTTTTTCTCAAATGAAAACTGTCTCTTGCTCCCTGAAAACACAATGCAAATGTATGACTTTCTAATATATGAAAAGTACTCATCCCTTTTGAAGTCGGAAATGGCAGTCCATTCCAGTATTCTTGTCTGGAAAATTCCATGGACAGAGGAGCCTGATGGGCTACAGTCCATGGGGTCACAAAGAATCTGACATGACTGAGCAACTAAGCATATACACACTCATTCCTTTATCATTCATATTCTCTTATAACTTTAAAGATATTGCCAATTTGACAGCAAAACAATTGTATTTACAATCCGTGCTTCTCATATGTATTGTCTTACCAAAAAACCTGTACAATAGGTGACTCTTCTATTTCACTCTTTAGTGTTAGAGTAGTCTCAGTTCAGTTCAGTCGCTCAGTCGTGTCTGACTCTTTGTGACCCCATGAATCACAGCACACCAGGCCTCCCTGTCCATCACCAACTCCTGGAGCTCACTCAAACTCATGTCCATCGAGTTGGTGATGCCATCCAGCCATCTCATCCTCTGTCATCCCCTTCTCCTCCTGCCCTTAATCCCTCCCAGCATCAGGGTCTTTTCCAATGAGTCAACTCTTCACATGAGGTGGCCAAAGTATTGGAGTTTCAGCTTCAGCATCAGTCCTTCCAATGAACACCCAGGACTGATCTCCTTCAGAATGGACTGGTTGGATCTCCTTGCAGTCCAGGGGACTCTCAAGAGTCTTCTCCAACACCATGGTTCAAAAGCATCCGTTCTTTGGCATTCAGCCTTCTTCACAGTCCAACTCTCACATCCATACATGACCACAGGAAAAACCATAGCCTTGACTAGATGGACCTTTGTTGGCAAACTAATGTCTCTGCTTTTGAATATGCTATCTAGGTTGGTCATAACTTTCCTTCCAAGGAGTAAACATCTACTGCAAATATTTTCAAGAGATACAAACTTGTTTACTATTTTTCAAAAATAAATGTGACTTTTGTAGTGTGATTTGGTGGAGGCAGGTATGATGAGAGGAAAAAGGCTCACAGGTTAAAGCATTACTTCTCACTCACATTTTCCCTTCATCATTTTTCTTTCCTTAATGAATCCCCAGAGCCCCTGCTGCATTCAAGAAAACTTTAAAAAATAACATATGTTTCTGATAACCCTGCTGGATTCCTTAGTACTTTTAGCATATTTTCCTTGTAACTATTGCTGCAACATTTGAAATTCACTGATATGCTACTTAGCTGATGCTTCCAGTGTCTATTCACAGTCACAACATCACAGTTCATCCTCAATGAAGAACCTTATGAAAAAAAACCCTGATTATGTAATTGTCTTATCAGGACCAAGGAAGGAGCTAACTGTGGAGTAGAATTTTTCTCCTAATACATACATTTACCATCAGAATGGACAAGAAAAGACAAAAAGTTATACAAACACTAGCTAAATAAGAATGTGGTTTGAAAGTTCCCCATCTTCCAAAGGCTGCCTTAAAATGATTTTCTGCTATTTCTGTAGGTAGGTCACACATTAACTCATTTTACTTTCAGATGTGTAAAAGAATTATGCATTCTAGGTTATGGATAATATAACATAACTATTGAAAGATAGTGTATTTTTAACTGATAATGAAAGTCTTTCTTTTCAAACAAACTCTTCAACCATCCAGTTTTACATTGCTGAAAGAGGGCAGCTCAGAGTAGAGAATATCCAAGTGCACAGTGATAAGCCTTTTCTTGGCCTCCAATATTCTTTCAGTGAACAGTCATCCCATCAAGAAGTGTTTTTTAGAACATCGAGTTAACACCCAGCACTGTGCTAAGTGACAGAAAGTATATCTAGGGCACGTAAAATCTAACTAAGAAGACTACTGAATAATTCAAAATGGTATATAACCAAGTAATTGATGAGTGACATAAAAATCATGGATTTTCTAGAATTTAGAAATTTTCTGTTCTCCTCCATTTCCTTGAATTATGGAAGAAGAAACTAAACTTCCATGAGCTGGTAGGACCTTCCCGCATTCACACCTTATTGGAGGTAAATTCTGAATTAGAATTCATTACTTTTTAATCCATTGTACAGTGCTTACCTCTAAAATTCAAAGACAGGAAATATAGGTGTTGCTAAAGTTAGCTGTAAATATACATATATGAGCTAAAAGCTAAAACCAAATACTTGTATTGAATACTCCAAACTGGAAATGGCATTTTATTTATGAATGCTCTCCAAGTTTTGACGACTACATGATGCAAGGTATGGTATTTGACAATTAATGCATTTACATATATGCTGCATTCACCCGGGTTTATAAGAAAATGAGTGAGGAAACAGCTCTGTTGCTCTAGAGTGCTTTCATCTATCATCTTACAGATTTATCTCTTTGTTTCTGTTTCTTTCTACTTTTAGAAAAATAATCTTCCGTACCACATCATCTATGTTCTAAGAACATTTGCTCTTCTTTGATTATTTTGTCCTTTCATTTCTACAGGGCATACTCAACTTCAGAGTGATCAGATATGTCTCTGATAATATTCTTATAGATTCTGATGCTTGGTTTTAAAATTTCACATGGGAATATAATTTCAAAATTATTTTCATGTAAAATGCTGTCCTTTGAATTATCACATGTTAATTTTAGCAGCCACCTTTAAATACAAGATGCTTTCTGCTACATGTTTTTTATCTTTTTCCAGCCAACATTCTAATTTAACACTCATTAATTTACTTTAAAACATAATAAACCGAGATTTATTTAGAACAACCCCCATACATATTTTAATTTATTACTGTTTGCTTTGCCAAAATACACTGAAAGATCCTCTTTATAAAGTCTTTCATGTTCAGTCTTATACCATGTTATTGTGAATAATATTTAAGCTATAAACATGTCTGTAAACATAGAACTCTTGGTAATGTCTATTTTATTGTCCATAAGAGTTTTCCACGAGCCTGTTCTTATGTTTCTTTTAGACATATGACTTCATTTAAATGACCCCAACAATATTTTTTAACAAATTATCTGAAGACACTGTGTGACACTTCTCTGTTCCTGCAGCCTCTAACCTTGCAATTAAATTTACCTTTTGTCTTCAACATTGTCTTGCTTCTCTCCCTAAATTCTCTACTTAGCCAATTCAATTAGATGTTTTTCCTTCCAGAAAGGTTTGCTCCACACTCAAAGAAGAAGAGGATGAGACTCATTTAAGGTCAAGTTTAAACCCCAGGATAGGACTTTGGTATCATGTTAGTGTCTCCAATGAGATATTGGAACTGTTACTTTCTTTGGTTTCTGTTTTTGATTTCTTGTCACAAAAATTTCAGTCATGCCAAATGCTCTACATGGTACTGAAATTATCCTCTGAGAGAAGCATGGCATTTGGAATCAGGGATTTCCACATGTAAGTCTTGCTTGAGTGCCCTGAAGGTCCTGAATTAAGATGTCCCCTTTTATCCCCTAGAAAGTAATTGTAAATAAAAAGGGCTTTGTGACTATTATGGTTCTTATTTGTTGACACAGTTTATGCAAAAAATAGAAAATAATTTTACCAACACTACCAATAGTTTTGATGCTATTTTGCAACAGTAACTAGAACAAAAAAAAAAGTCGTTCAAATATCCAAATAGTGCACAAGGGTCCTAACTTAGCTAAAGAACAGAATATTGTTGTTGTTTGGTTGTTAAGTCATGTCTAACTCTTTTGTGACACCATGGACTGTAGCCCGCCAGGTTCCATGGGGTTTCCTAGCCAAGAATACTGGAGTGGGTTGTTATTTCCTTTTCCAGGGGATCTTTTCTACCCAGGGATGGAACCTGCATCTCCTGCATTGGCAGGGATTCTTTACCACTGAACTACCAGGGAAGCCCAAATAAAGAATGTAATATCCATACACAATAGCCATTGTATCTGGCTTCTTTCCTCCCCAAATGCTGAATACCTACTCTAATTGAGTACTTATGTGAGAATTTTAATACTCAGTTTGAAATTTCTGCAAGCTTCACATGACTGCTTAGCCCTTTCAGTAATTAAGGTCAACTTTTAAAATCTTGTTACGGACTTTTGTGGCCCTGACCCCACACACCCCATTTGCTTTGGCAAAGGTCTTGATGAGTCATCTCCCTTTGTGAACATTCTCAGTGACTTGGGCCCTATCAAATTATATGGAAAGGAAATAGAGTGTTCATAAAAATTTTAAATACTTTGTTTTTGTCTCAATCAAGTATTTAAATTTATTTCTGAGGATAAAAGCAGAGCTTGTCTCAATTATGTATTTCCATTTATTTTTGAAGAGAAAAAATATGAAAGCAGAGCCAGAATATTACCATTTAGAAACAGTCTCTAAATTTCAGTACTTTATTAATATTTGGAAAGGAAACTAATTCTAAAAAAATCCTAACTGGGCAAAAGTGCAGACATTGTTTTTTAAAAAGCCAAACATTATATACTGAATATATACCTCTTAAGAATCCAAGCCCTCCTTTCTGTTTCATATCCTGCTGTTTGAGGTCTCAGATCTTCTTGTAAACACATACTTGTGAGTTTTACCCTCAAGCCCTTTAAATCTCATTCCTATTTTCTTCTGGCACAAACTTTTCTCCTGTTTCCTCCTTAGTGTCTTCTTACCTTAAACTGAACTTTTTTTCCCCCTCTCAGATAAGTACTGGCACTGAGAAGGATTCAAATATTAATCTTCTTTCACTGAGCTTCAGCAAAATCTTTTTCCATCCATCACAAATTTCTTTTTCTTCTCAGAATAAAATGCAGCCAAGGAGCACTTGTCAGTGACCCCTCTAGACCGTGGTTATAGTATTATTATTTTTAAGAAGAAAAAGTGACATAAAATTTATCTGGTCCACTGGGTTTAAAATAACAGAACATACTTGCGTTCTTATGGTTTCTTCCATATGACGTGTATCAATATATGTCCCATTTGAGTATTAGTTGTGTCCCTCCTTTTTATTTTGTTTTTATTGATTTTTAGCATGTATTTATTGGAAAAAAAAATTTTCAACACTAAGAAGAACATTCCTTCAGCAGTTAGTTTTGATGTTACATTCCAATTTTAGTATATGTACTGCTGAAGTGAGCATGATGCTACATTCCTAAATTGTGCAATTGTAAAAAACAGATTGACAAGAGTATTAGAGTGTAAGACAGAAAACAAACCTATAGACCTGTGAAGTGAATTACAAGATAAGCTTTCTGAATTCCCAAAGGCAAATGATACAGAGGAATTTTTCTCAGATCGAAATTACCCTTAAATAATTCACATTATCTGCTTTTAGGGGAATACAGCTCAGGTATAAAAGTATTAATTTTTGATGCTTTCAGTTGTATCTCTATGTATCATATTGTGACATAAACTGTTGTTTTCTAGCCTTTGAGGTGGATTCATAACTGTTTTTAAATATTAGGTTGAGTGGAGAAATTTCTTTAGTGATTTCTCACTTTATAATAATAAAACTGAATTTCTTTATTGCCGATGAAAAACTTTCACCAAGAAATTTGTGTTATCATTGCCAAGTACATGGCTTTCAAAATAGCTATTTATGCCCTTATTCTAGGTTAGATAATGACCTTTATGACTGTCAATGATATGTTTGAGGCAAAATTGCAATATAGAAAAATCATTGAATCCGCCTCATAAAGCCAGAGTTTTATTCTAGATTCTCTTATTCATTTGAGAAACCAAAATCAAGTTGTTTAACATGTTTTTTTCTTCATTTTCAGTTCAGTTCAGTTCAGTAGCTCACGCATGTCTGACTCTTTGCAACCCCATGGACTGCAGCACACCAGGCTTCCCTGTCCATCACCAACTTCCAGGCTTGCTCAAACTTATGTCCATCAAATCATTGATGCCATTCAGGCATCTCATCCTCTGTCAACCCCTTCTCCTTTCTTCAATATTTCCCAGCATCAGGGTCTTTTCCAGTGAGTCAGTACTTCGCATCAGGTGGCCAAAGTATTGGAGTTTCGGCTTCAGCTTCAGCAACAGTCCTTCCAATGAATATTCAGGACTGAATCCCTTTAGGATGGACTGGTTGGATCTTCTTGCAGTCCAAGGGACTCTCAAGTCTTCTCCAATACCACATTCAAAACCATCATTTCTTCGGCGCTCAGCTTTCTTTATAGTCCAACTCTCACATTCATACATGACTACTGGAAAAACTATAGCTTTGACCAGATGGACCTTTGTTGCAAAGTAATGTCTCTGTTTTTTAATATGCTGTCCAGGTTTGTTATAGCTTTTCTTCCAAGGAGTAAGCATCTTTTAATTTCATGGCTGCAGTCACCATCTGCAGTGACTTTGGAGCCCAAGAAAATAAAGTCTGTCAGTTTCCATTGTTTCCCCATCTATTTGCCATGAACTGATGGGACCAGATGTCATGATCTTCATTTTTTTTAATTTATTTTATTTATTTTTTATTTTTAAACTTTACAAAATTGTATTAGTTTTGCCAAATATCAAAATGAATCCACCACAGGTATACATGTGTTCCCCATCCTGAACCTTCCTCCCTCCTCCCTCCCTATACCATCCCTCTGGGTCGTCCCAGTGCACTAGCCCCAAGCATCCAGTATCATGCATTGAACCTGGACTGGCAACTCATTTCATACATGATATTTTACATGTTTCAATGCCATTCTCCCAAATCTTCCCACCCTCTCCCTCTCCCACAGAGTCCATAAGTGCTGAGTTTTAAGCCAGCTTTTTCACTCTCCTCTTTCACTTTTATCAATAGGCTCTTTCCTTCCCCTTTGCTTTCTGCCCTAAGGGTGGTGTTATCTGCATGTCTGAGGTTATTAATATTTCTTTCTGCAATCTTGATTCCAGTTTGTGCTTCATCCATTCTGGGATTTTGCATGATGTACTCTGCATATAAGTTAAATAAGCAGGGTGACAATATACAGCCTTGATATACTCCTTTCCCAATTTGGACCAGTCCATTTTCCATGTCCAATTCTAAGCGTTGCTTCTTGACCTGCATACAGATTTCTCAGGAGGCAGGTAAGGTGGTCTGGTATTCCCATCTCTTGAAGAATTTTCCACAGTTTGTTGTGATCCACACGGTCAAAGGCTTTGCTGCTGCTGCTGCTGCTGCTGCTGCTAAGGTGCTTCAGTAGTGTCCAACTGTGTGCAACCCCATAGATGGCAGCCCACCAGGCTCCCCCATCCCTGGGATTCTCCAGGCAAGAACACGAGTGGGTTGCCATTTCCTTCTCCAATGCATGAAAATGAAAAGTCAAAGTGGAGTCGCTCAGTCACGTCTGACTCTTTGTGACCCCAGGGACTGTAGCCTACCAGGCTCCTCCGTCCATAGGATTTTCCAGGCAAGCGTACTGGAGTAGGTTGCCATTTCCTTCTCCAGCAATGCAGGAGACATGAGTTCAATCCCTTGGTTGGGAAGATTCCCTGGAGAAGGGTGTTTTTCTGGAGCTATCTTGCTTTTTCTATGAGCCAACAGATGTTGGCAATTTGATTCAATGGGTGTTCTTCATTTTATCATCTGAAATAAGAGAATTGGGTCAGATATGTGGAAATATTATTTTGAATTTTAAAATAATACAATTCAAAGAGTATTCCTCATCTCACCTGACCTAAAAATATAGCAAAATCATCTCAACCAGCTTTGCTATCTTTTTACATGTCATCAATTATATCAACTTAAATTCCAGATAATATAATATTCTCTAAAGCATCATATATCAAATGTTGACCACCCCAAATTTCTCCTGCCAGATTTTTATCCCTGCTGCCAAATCCTTCTTCACTTCTTTCCAAAGGCAGAGGGTTGGGTTTTGTACCAAGTATTAACTGCTTCCCAGGGACTAAGTTTAATTTCGGTTTTGTGACTGATCCAAATGTTCATCTCATATTAACTATTGAATTCAATTAAGGGATAATGTCCTGAGCTCTTTCTGTGAACCTGATCCTACACCTTACATTTACATCATTTTTTGTTTTATAGCACAATCACATCTGTTTTGTTGTATTCACATATTTATCTTCACTTTTTTCATGATGAAACTTCACAAATCTAGATAACTAGGACATAGATTACTATGTATCTTTTAGATGTGGAAATTATAAATTGTAAAATATTGCCAATTTTCATTGGAAAAGGAAAGAGGAAGCAGAAAGTACTGGGAAGTTGGCTATTTTCCAAGCAATTAATGAGGAACATGTCAGTAGCATTAAGCAAAAATTTCATAAACCTCATATGCATTCTTATCCATTCTGCAGACTAAGAAATTTCTTCCAGTAACTAAGGAAGATGCCCACTTAGCCTGTTCATGTTCCATTTCCTTTTAATCAATTTCATTGATATATAGTTAAAAAAAAATTAGGCCCATTGTATGTGTACTGTTTGCTGAGTTTTGACAAATAGACATTCTTATGTATTTACCGCCGCAATCAAATAAAAAAACAACTTTCTCATCACTCCCTAAAATTCACTTTTGCCTCTATCTACCCAGTCAGTCCCTTCTCCCTACCCTGATGCAGGCAACCAGTTCCAATTAAGAACTTCATTTGCCTTTCTTAGACTTTGTTATAAATAGAGTGAGACAGTGTATAATTTTTGTGTGTCTAGATTCTTTTGCTCAGCATAATGTTTTGAGATTCATACATGCTGTTGCATTTATTAATAATTTATTTCTTTCAGTGCTAAGTAGCATCCCATTGTATAGACATACCACAACATGTTGATACATTTACCAATTGATGCACACAAAAGTTGTTTCCAGTATTAATACTATTGTGAAAAAAGCTTCTGTGAACGTTCATGCACAAGTCCTTGTATGAACACTCTTTCATTTATCTTGGGTTAATAACTTAGGGCAGGATTGCCAGATTATAAGCAAGCATGCATTTAACTTTATAAGAAAATGCCAAAATGCCAACTGGTTTTCAAAAATATCTAGTACCATTAACACCCACCAGCAATATTTAAAAGTTACAATTGTCCCACATCCTCATTAACACTTGGTATTATCCATCTTTTTATTTGCAGCCATTCCAATAGGTGTAGTTTAAATTTGCATTTAAGTCCCTTGGACTGCAAGGAGATCCAACCAGTCTCTGAAGATCGGTCCTGGGTATTCTTTGGAAGGAATGATGCTAAAGCTGAAACTCCAGTATTTTGGCCACCTCATGTGAAGAGTTGACTCATTGGAAAAGACTCTGGAGCTGGGAGGGATTGGTGGCAAGAGGAGAAGGGAACGACAGAGGATGAGATGGCTGGATGGCATCACTGACTTGACGGACGTGAGTATGAGTGAACTCTGGGAGTTGGTGATGGACAGGGAGGCCTGGCATGCTGCAATTCATGGGGTCGCAAAGAGTCAGACACGACTGAGCGACTGAACTGAACTGAACTGAAGGACAGATAATGTTGAGCATCTTATGATGTACTTATTGGGTCTTTGTATATCTTCTTTTGTGAATTATCTGTTCAAATATGTCATCCATTTTCCATTAGATTATTGGTCTTCTTGTTATTGAATTGTAAGAATCCTCTTTTTATTCTGGAAAAAGTCAAAGTCCTTTTTCATATCTATATATTATGAATATTTTATCCCTGTCTATGGCTTGCCATTTCATCTTTTTAAATACTGGCATTCAAAGAGCTTCCCAGGTGACAGGTAGTAAAGAATCCACCTGTCAATGCAGGAGGCGCAAGAGATCCAGGTTTGATCCCAGGATCTGGAAGATCCCCTGGTGTAGGAAATGGCAACTCACTCCAGTATTCTTGCTGGGAAATTTCCTGGACAGTGGAGTCTGGTGAGCTACAGTCCATGGGGCCGCAAAGAGTCAGACACGAATAAGCACTCACTCAAAAAGCAGGAAGTTTTCATTTGATGAAATAGATTTCATAAGATTTCTAAATGCTTGACTTTTTGCATTTATTTAGGGAGTGTTTAATTTCCTTAAGATTGCAAGTGTTTTATTCCACGTTCTCTTGTAGAGTTTTTATTGTGGTACTTTTTTTAACATCACTGTCAATGTTCTGATTTAATTTTGTGTGTGCTGTGAGGTAAGGGGAGACATTTCTCTGTGTTTTGCTTTGTTTCAGTTTATTTAGCGGAGGCTGATTCTGCTCACTCCTTCTTCCTCTTCCTCCTGTGCCTCTTTCTCCTTCTCCTCCTCTTTCTTCTTTGGTGTTTAGATGCCCAATTGTTCCGGTGCTACTTGTGGCAAAAAAAAATCTATTACTTATTGGATTATCTTGCGATCTAAGTTAAAAAAAAATCAATTGACACTGTATGTGTAAGTTTATTATTCTCATTACTGTTCCATTGTCTGCTGCTGTTGTTTAGTCACTAAGTTGTATCTGACTTTCTGTGACTCCATGAATTGTAGCCCACCAGGCTCCTCTCTCCATAGATTTTCCCATGCAAGAATATTGGAGTGGGGTGCTACTTCCTTCTCCAGGCAAACTTCCTGACCCAGGGATGGCACTTACATTTCCTGCTTGGCCTGTGGATTCTTTAGTACTGAGTCACCTGGAGGTCCAATTTCATTGTTTATATTTATGTCAATACTAAAATGTCTTGATTGCTTTACTTTATAATAAGTGTTAAAATCAAATTGTCCTGCAGCTTTATTTTTACTTCTCAAAATTGTTTTGGCTGTTCTAATTCTTTACCAATAATAAACTTTAGAATTAACTCATCAATTTCTATATAATATCGTGATATGATTTTGATTGAGACTGCATTGAATATACAGATCATTTAGGGGAAAATTGCCATCTTAATGTCTTACTGTCTTCTGATCCATCAATGAAAATCCGTCTATTCCTTTATATTGTCTTTAATTTATCTAAGCATTGTTCTATAGTTCTCATTATACAGATATTGAATATACTTTAAATTTATCCCTAAGTAGTTCTTGGCTTTTGCAGTTTCTGTAAATAACATTTAAAGATTTTTAAATTTCCACTTTTTTGTCAATATATAGATCAAATACAATGGACTTTTGCATATGGCTCTGTGTCCTGTGACCTAACTTAATTCCCTTTATAATTCTACTAGCTTCTCCCTGTGACTTTGTATATAACCAGTTACTTGCAAATAGAAGCGGTTTTACTTCTTCTTTTGTAAATATGTATGCTTTATATTTATTTTTCTTGGCTCTTTCCATGGCTGCTTCCACTTTAATGGGAGTGGTAAGAACAAACTTTTTTGCTATATCCTCAATTCTTTTCCAGGAAGCATAGTATGAGATGTAGGTTTTGCACTAGTGTCCATTATGGAGTTGAGAAGTTCCCTTCAGGTTTGCTAAGGATTTGCTTTTTCAGTTTACGAGTATATGCTAAAATTATCAATTGCTTTTCAGCATTTATTGAAATGATCATTTTTTTATTTTGCTTTGGTCTATTGATATGGTGAATTGCATTCATTGTTTTTTTGTAATTGAGATACAATTGACATACAACATTATGTTAATTTCAAGTGTACAACAAATAGTAATCTGATACTTGTATATATTGCAAAATGGTCATCACAGTAAGTCTCGTCAACATTCATTACCGACCATGGTGAAAGTGGGAAAGGACATCAGCATAGAACTTACAAATATCGAAAGCTTAATGAGGAAATATTATAAATATCTTATATCAGTAAATTTGATAAATGAAATATACCAATTTATTGAATGACACAAATATACACACTACATACATGAAGCAATCTTACATGGTCATGATGTACTTTTCATTTTACATATTACTAGATTTAAATTGCTAATATTTTGTTCAAGATTTTTGCATCTGTGTTAAGGATATTAAAAAAGATATTGATCTATACTTAGATATTTAATAGAACTCACCAGTAAATTCACCTTGTCTTGGAATTTGAGTTTGAATGTGTATGTCTGTGTTTAGAAAGTATTTAACTATAAATCTAAGTTAATTAATATAGGTTACTTAGGTTATTTGTTTCTTTTTAAAGTGGACTTTGGCAATTTGTGTCATTCAAGAAGTTGTTCTATTATATTTGTTATAAAATTTATTAAAGTAAAATATTTATAGTATTTCCTTATTAAACTTTCAGTATTTTTAAGTTTTGTAGTGATTTCTCCCCTTCCCATTTATTCCTGATATTAGTTATTTGTCTTCTTTTTTTCTCATGATCATTCCAACTAGTTGTTTATCAATTTTGCTTATCTTGTTGATGAGCTATCATTTGGTTGTGTAGAGTTTTCTCAGTGTTTTCTCTGTATTCAATTGGATGTCTGCATTTAATATTTTTTTCTTTCTGCACACTTTGGATTAATTTTCTCTTTGTTTCTTCTAACAGTGGAGAGTTAGATCACTGATTTGAGAACTTTCTTCTTTTCTCATATGAGAATTTTAATACTCTAATATTTTCCTCTAATCATTGTTTTGTTTGCATCCTAAATTTTTTGTTATGTTGCTTTCATTTCCATTCAGTTAAAAGTATTTTTCAATTTTTCTTGTGATTTTTTTTTCTTTGAATCTTTGGTTACTTGAAAGTGTGCTATTTAATTTCTAAATTTTTGTGTAAAGAGGACAGAGTTTGTATTATTTTAGTCTTTTTAATTTTAATAAGATTTATTTTCATTGATTCAGAATGTGTTTTATACTGGTGAATGTTCCATGCACATTTGAAAGAATCTATATTCTTGTATAGTCGAGTGGAGAAGTTCTATAAATATCATGTTGGTTATGTTGGTTGACAGTGGTTCCCAAGTTCTTCTCATTATGAAGATATTTATAACTTTAGATTTGTCTTTTTATCCTTTTAGTTCTATTAGCTAGTCTCTGTATAGAAAATACATAAACAAAGTAAACGATATTATAAAGCTCATAATGACTTCATATTTGCTACAAAATAAAAGATAAATACAAAATACACACACTTTTTCCACAAGTGTTTTGAAAAAAATACTTTCCCATTAGTCAAGAAATTACACGCTTCTTAATATGTGATCCATCAGTTCAGTTCAGTTCAGCTGCTCAGTTGTGTCTGACTCTTTGCGACCCCATGAATCACAGCACACCAGGCCTCCCTGTCCATCACCAACTCCCAGAGTTTACTCAAACTCATGTCCATTGAGTCGGTGATGCAAACCAGCCATCTCATCCTCTGTCATCCCCTTCTCCTCCTGCCGTCAATCTTTCCCAGCATCAGGGTCTTTTCCAATGAGTCAATGCTTCACATGAGATGGCCAAAGTACTGGAGTTTCAGCCTTAGCATCATTCCTTCCAAAGAAATCCCAGGGCTGATCTCCTTCAGAATGGACTGGCTGGATCTCCTTGCAGTCCAAGGGACTCTCAAGAGTCTTCTCCAACACCACAGTTCAAAAGCATCAGTTCTTCAGCACTCAGGTTTCTTTGTAGTCCAACTCTCACAGCCATAAATGACCACTGGAAAAACCATAGCCTTGACTAGACGGACTTTTGTTGGCAAAGTAATGTCTTTGCTTTTTAATATGCTGTCCCGGTTGGTCATAACTTTCCTTCCAAGGAGTAAGTGTCTTTTAATTTCATGGCTGCAATCACCATCTGCAGTGATTTTGGAGCCCAGAAAAATAAAGTCTGACACTGTTTCCACTGTTTCCTCATCTATTTCCCATGAAGTGATGGGACCAGATGCCATGATCTTTGTTTTCTGAATGTTGAACTTTAAGCCAACTTTTTCACTCTCCACTTTCACTTTCATCAAGAGGCTTTTTAGTTCCTCTTCACTTTCTGTCATAAAGGTGGTGTCATCTGCATATCTGAGGTTATTGATATTTCTCCTGGCAATCTTGATTCCAGCTTGTGCTTCTTCCAGTCCAATGTTTCTCATGATATACTCTGCATATAAGTTAAATAATCAGGGTGACAATATACAGCCTTGATGTACTCCTTTTCCTATTTGCAACCAGTCTGTTGTTCCATGTCCAGTTCTAACTGTTGCTTCCTGACCTGCATACAGGTTTCTCAAGAGGCAGGTCAGGTGGTCTGGTATTCCCATCTCTTGAAGAATTTTCCACAGTTTACTGTGATCCACACAGTCAAAGGCTTTGGCGTAGTCAATAAAGCAGAAATAGATGTTTTTCTGGAACTCTCTTGCTTTTTTGATGACCCAGTGGATGTTGGCAATTTGATCTCTGGTTCCTCTGCCTTTTCTAAATCTAGCTTGAACATCTGGAAGTTCACAGTTCACATGTTGCTAAATCCTGGCTTGGAGAATTTTGAAAATTACTCCAAAGGGGTACAAATATTCTCATTTATTAAATGTGATTATTTTAAATATGCTTACACTCTTATAGCTTGGTTAATATAAGTATAAAAATCTTTTCCTTTAAGTATCGAAATATAGTACAAATAAAGAATCCTATCTGGGTTTTGGTGGAAATGAGACAAATCTAATAGGGAAAATTCATTACTTCATGATCAAAATAATCCACAAGCATTTAAGACCTTAGGTGTATCTTGGTCATTCATAATTCACCATGAAAAGGTTATAGCACATTCTATCTATAAGGATGAGTGCATCGCAGGGAGGGACACCACCAGTTGTGTTTACTGTTTTCTCCTTATTGGCTGAGCAGTAAACATGTATCTATTTAAAAAATGAATCCAAAGGTCAGTTTTCCAACAGTCTTCCAACTTTTATTTAAGAATCTTGAAACAAATATTTGATCTCCATTTGTATTCCAAATGGTGTTCTAAGCACTGAGGAATCAGTGGTATATGTCAATATATTTTCTTGCCTCATGGAGCTTATGTTCTAATAATGAGAACACAAAGCTAACCAAACAGAAAGTGCTAAGTGTTCTAAGGAAAAAAAAAAATTAAAGTTAACAGAAAGCGAGAATGTCACAGATGAGTGGGGAAGAGGATTAAAATATAGTTTAGTGAGTGAAATTCTCTTTTCATAAATATGACATTTGAGCAGATAGGCCTGGGGTAGAAAGGGCCCTCTCCCCATGAGGCTTGCTCAGGGAGGAGCCTTCCAGGAAGAGGGAATAACACGTGGACCGGCTCTGATGTCGATGTGTACTTACAGATTCCAGTACTGACAAGGAGGCCTGCAGAGCTGGATTTAGTGAAAGGAAATGAATGGGAGAGGTATGGAGGCTTTTTTAGCCTTTGTTATTACTTTATATTACTTTGAGTGAAATAGAAAGCCACTAGAGGTTTTTGAGCAGAAGAGGGAGATGATCTGATAAAACAAATGATAATATCTGATTCAGTTTTTGTTCAGGCCTCAATTTCAGAATATATATATATATATATTTGAGGACTTTCTTACCAAAGAAGTACTCAAGAATATTATATTAGGAATGCTATGAAAGTTTACGACCATGTGACCACATTGCTTCAACTTGGACCCCTCTCGGGGTTTTGGAAGGGACCTATGACAGGAGAGGGAACTTGAAGTTAAAACTTCTTTAGTTTCACAATGATCCTGCCTCAGGATCTCATTTGTCTTAATGGGCTCACTCTGGTTGTTTTAAGAACAGTTTATAGACAGGTCAAGGGTAGATGAAAGGAATCTTGTTAGACTATTGGAATAATCCAGGCAAGAGATGATAGTGGCTCAAGCCAGATGAGAGTGGTAACAATAGATGTAGTAAGAACTGGATGGATATTGGATATATGTTGGATATGAAAAGTAAGGTTTATAAAATTTGCTGATTGATTGAATATAGGCTGTGGGAGAAAAGACATTCAAAAATGACAGTGAGATTTGGGCCTGAATAACTAGAAAATGGAGTTGCTGTTTATTTAGGAAGACAGTGAAAAAGCTTTAAAATAGTAAAGCTGTGAGGTAGTGCTAAAAACTCACTTGAGGTTGATGATCGTGAATTTTAAATGAGAGTAACAGTATAATTGTATGGGGGTTTTCCCACTAATATCCAGCTAACCCTAGTGTATACTCAGAGTTGGCAAAGAGCTTTATTTAACTAAGTTTTTTATTTTTGTAGATTAGCATGAAGGAGAGAAGCAAATACTGGGGATTAAGAATGTGGTTAAAAAAAAAACAAACAAACAAAGAGTGAAAAGAGGGTACATGACAGCAGTTCCAGTGAGAGCAATGAATGTGGGAGTACATATATGAAGGGGTGAAGCTGGAGACACAGGAGGTGTTAGTTGGAGCAGTTAGAATTGCTAGATTTTAAATCGTGGAACAGGTGTACTTACTGGTGCTGCAAAGCTCGTGGTCAAAGCCTACATTCGGCATCATTAATATATATACCTATATTGTGATTGGAAACCTTGTTGAGTTAGGATGGAGAATTGGGATATAAGAGAAGATGTCAAGGAATTGCAAGACCAATCCAAATTACAAGCAGAATTTCAATCATCTGAATCCAGATTCTTCCTAGGTATAGTCAATGGCTGCAAAGACAGAATTAACCAAGTGTTTGGTAATCATCACACAAATGACAACCCACTCCAGTATTCTTGTCTGGAGAATCCCATGGATAGAGGAGCCTGACGGGCTACTGTTCATTGGGTCACAACGAGTTGGACACGACTGAGTGATTAAGCTCAAGCACACGCATGTTTGCTTTGTTTTCACATTGAAGAAGAGCGGTATCAGTTAACTTGTGCTGATTATTTGTGGAAAAGAACTAAAAAGGAAAGTAATTTGCAATCACATTTATAATGCAAACACATTTTTGGAGAAAAGAAAACTTGGGGGATCTAACCAGAGTATTTCAAGTGCAGAGAAATAACCTCGCTTCAGTAACTGCGCATTTCTGTATGATTCATCTTTGATAAACCTTAAGTTATTTTCACCCATGATGTTCCTTGAAGCTGTTACCTGGAGAATTTGATGCACAGAACTTTCACACAAATAGTGGTCCGAGTAGAGGACACTAGAGTACATCACTGTCATTCCTTAGTTCATATTTGTACATGAACTGAGCACTTTCTATGTGTCAGGAATTTTATTATGCTTTATGAATGTAAGATCTTACCCTGAGAAATTCCTGGGCCAACAAAAGAAATTTAAACTTATAATTCCAGCTTAATGGAATGACTACTGTGAAAGAAGAATGTATACAGTGCTCTGTGTACACCAGGCACCGAAAGTGGTGCCTAAGATTTCCCAGAGATTAAGAAGGGGAAAGGTTCATTTGCACTGAATCTTAAAGGAGTAGGAGGGGTTTTCCGGGGTAGAACTTAATAGACAAGCATTCCCTAAGACAGCAACAGCAGTATGTTCAAAGGCATGGGAGCATTAAAAAGCATGGCAGCAGAGAATAGAGATGGGGAGTTGTTAGAGGTTGAAGGGGTGAAAAAACCAAGGGGAGAAAAGTGTCAGTAGATGAGGCTGAAAGATAAGAGGGAACAGATAATGATGCATCTGAAAAACTCTGGGATGGATTTTATTAAGCAGATGAAGAATATGATTTTTAAGAAGATATTTTTGTGCCATGTGGAGGAAATAAGAAAATGAATAAAAGTAGGTTGCTCCCCCAACCCTCTTTTCATTTTAATTCATCTCCATTTAAGATCGAAACTTTCTTATTGGAAATAAGGAATAATTGAAAATGCCTCCTTTCCAATTATTGGTTGAGAGAGACTCACGTGTTCCTTTTCTCTGCATCCAGTATTCCACAGCACTGCTGCCCACTGCAGCAGGCCACACTCTCTGGTCAATATTTGTTGGTACATGATGGAAAAACACAAATTTCAAGCCAACACAGCAGAAGGTAGCTATTAACAATCTAGAAACTGTTGAGGCAAGTACTGATTCTGACAGCCATTCACTTCTCTACATATTATCCTCTCACTATTTCCCAGGAACTGGAGATTTCTTTTCCTTTAAAGAGAGAGTCTTTGAAAGCTCCCTGGCTTTCTAAGAGTCATTGCTGCGATGGCATTTGTTTTAGTTAGAGTAGAGAAGCTGCCTCTCAGACCTTGGGAAGTGTTCATTACACTCTCTGGTAGATCCTAAGCTACCTTGAACTTCATATATTATTCTTTAGTAACAACTTTCCATCTCATGAGAGTGGAACACAGGAAGGCTCACTAGTATCAATGATCAGATAATTGAACCGTCAGGAGCTCTGTTTTGCATGATGCGCTGGCTTGGAGAATACGTGATAGTTGGCAAATTTACTTTTGCTAAAAGAAATTGAAGTGATTCATAAAATGAAATTCAGAAGGGTCATGCATAGAGGCCAAAGTGGTTTTGATTCTCTGTTTTTCCTCTCCCAGGTATATTAGCAAACGTTGTTGACAAAAAGTGAACACTTCAACCAGAAAGGAAATTTAATATGAAGCTGTCTTAGGTGCAAAGGCAGAATAGCTGAATAATATCTTGTGAAGCCATAGGTTTTTCTTTAACACAGTCCTCTTTATTGGAAAGAATCAAATATTTTTCCCTAGCAATGTATGAATACTGTATTGTGTGGTGCATTTAGGTCACACCATAAATTAATATTTTATTCTGAAAATGAAAACCAAATGAATGTCAGCTAACCATTTTTGTAAAAAAAAAACAAAGTACAAAAATTTGTATCCTTTTAATGGAAAATGCCCCACCATCAATTTTTCTGCAGAATATATGTACTAGTTTATTACTTGTATGCTTCTAAGAGCAGATGAGTGAATGAAGGATTTGATAACTCAACTTTATGTGAACCAGTCTGGCTTGTCTGGACAGAAGGAAGCAGAGTTTTATAGGATTTTCCATAGTCTGCTACCGACTGGAGTCACTCAGGAGCCCTTTCTGACCTGTAATAATTTATGAAATTTATTGGTACTTAAGCTTGTCTGGACAATATTGGCCACTAGAAAAGTAAATACTTTATTTGCCGATTGTACCAGGGTAATCTTAAATACTTCATCAGAAGAAAAGGAGGTGATGGCATCATCTCTCTGACCTAACTGCACATCCCCCATAGATGAGGCAGGAGCCTCTTCCAGAGAGGGGCTGTAGCCGGCTTGTGTAAGTGATACAAGCAGAGTTGAAAATACCTTGTTATGGGCTTCCCTGGTGACTCAGTAGTAAAGAATCCACCTGCAATGCAGGAGACATGTGTTCGATCCCTGGCTCAGGAAGATCCCTGCAGAAGGAGATGGCACCCCACTCCAATATTCTTGCCTGGAGAATCCCATGGAGTGAGGAGCCTGGCGGGCTATAGTCCATAGTCAGAAAGGGTCAGATATGCTGAGCAACTGAGTATGCACACAGACCAGGTTATGCCATTAACCAGATGATATCAGTGACTGTGTGAGAGCACAGCCTTTCTCTGCTGGGTAGCATTATCCAGACATCTTCTGTTAGAAACAAATTGTACTTAGGCTGAATCAAAACTTGATCTGTCCTATGGTTTTGCTTGGGGTAAAGTTGCAACCATGTAAGATGAAGGAAAAGCCTGAAAATAAAGGGAACATAGGAAAATCCACAGCAAACCGGTGGAAGTCTCCTTCTGAGAGGTAGAGGACAAACTGAGGACCAAAATCAAGGTTCTGTGAGCTGGGAAGTAAAACAGGAACTGCTTTGGAGATCCTGCGGCATGAAGGTGTACCAACTTCTTTAAAATGAATCTTGGAAAGCAATTGTTGAGGAGGCAGCTGTGGTTTTTAGCTGCCCGCCACCAAGACCCTACAATTATAAACTGGTTTCAGCAAATATTGGTGATGGTTGGCTTTATTTCTTTGGAAGGTAACTACATCTTTTGACACAGCTTAAATCATGAGAGGGGTTTATGTCCTATCACTTTTCTTATATCTCAGCAGTTCCCTAATGCTGGGTTTTAGCTGCAGAAGCACTGATGCCTCAGGAAATGCATCATTTACTTTCGGTAACAGGTACGGATTATTCTGTTGGTTCATAGACAAGTTTAATAGTTTCTATCTGAACTTTTCTTATTGTTCTTTACTTTTATTAGTTATGTGCTAAGTTATAATTTTCTTCACATTATTCACAACCTCTTCTTACCCTTCATTTAACATAACATCACATTTCTTGAGGCATGGAAATCCAGAAACTACTAAAATTATATCATTTGAATCTAACATCACTGCTGTATATGTTGACAGTATATAAAAATTTAGTTTTATTTTAAATTAAAATCAGTAATTTTAATTTTAATTTAATCTCTGGGTTTTAGAAATAATTTGTTAGAGATGGAAACACATATTTCCACATTGATCAAAAAAATACTAGCACAAAGAATCAGTTACTACTCCTTGAAACTATACTCTGTTACTTAACTTAGGTAATTAAATTCATATTCATTTTAATTCATTTATTCAACAAACATTTATTAAACCCCTACTGTGTGCTTTGTCCTCTGCTAGGCACTGAGCTGGTTTTAAAATTATACATGATAATCCTATCAAGAAATTTAGCTTATTAGAGGGTTGTAAGACATGAGCATAATTAATTTTGAGACAAATTAGAAAGTGATGGATTATAAGCAAGGATAAGTAAATAGCAATGGGAATCCAGAGAGAGAATATTTGCAGCCAGGAAACTTCATAGATGTAAGCTTGAATCAGATTTTGAAGGATGAATAAAGGCAAAGTCATTCCAGGTAAAGGGATGAACATGAAGACAAACACAGAAGTGGGAAATCACTATGTTTTTTGCTAGGGTAGAAAGTGAGACAGATTTTTTTTTTAATGTACACACCGTTATCATGGGATGCGTTTCTTCTGCTCTTGGTAAATTGTTTTTATTATGCAAGCTAGAGGTAAAACAAGATGGTAGCCATATATTAAATTATTTTCTCATTGAAATATTAATTGGTGTGATCAGATCTTTTCCTGTGGTGTTTTGATTTCACAAAGAGACTTTGGTTGCATAAAGTAGGGAGTTAAGCTACCATGGATAAAGGAAGACAGAATAGCATATTAAAAATAGGGGGAAAGTGTGATGCCATAAACAATGCAGAATGCTTGTTTTTGCCTTTTTTTGTGATATGCAGAGAAACACACACATTTTAAACATAAAATTTAGTTCCGCTCTAATGCTGACAATTTGTACTGATGTGTTTTATTTTCTAGAGTGATTCTTTATAGGATTTCTATTTGTCTATTCAGCTTGATAACACCGAACTCTTTTGAGGCTTCTAAGTTTTAGAAAGTCTTGTTTTCCCCGTAGAAATAAATTTTTCTAGGAAAAATGAGAACTTAGACTAATTCTGATGTTTTATTTTTTGTTCAAAAGCACATTAAAAAATATATATATATAGCTCTCATGAAATTAGGATAAAGATGACTTGCATCTCATCCACTGGCTTTTGGGTGCATAAGTTGTTCAAGTCAGAATCAATTTGGTACAGAATTACTAAAGATTTTATTACAAATTCATTTTGTAGGAAAGGTTCTCCTAGACAATAATCTTTTGTATAACATGAACTGCCACCATTAGCAACAGCAAACGCAATAAATTATAATACATAAATTGAAGATATGAGCAGTCATATTTCTAGCGAAAAGGTAACAGTGGTCACTAATAAAAATCCTTAAGACAAATCAGTAATGTAACATATGAATAATAACTAGACAGTATCCAATTAAAATATGTTTTAAAGCCAAACGGAAATTTGCTTAAATGAAGAAATGGATTTAAATACTCCATTAGCCAAATCTTATGAAAGAGTCTCAGAGAAAGATGTTTGTATAATATCGATATAATGCAGGGCATTAAGTAGCAATAGGATGAACTTCTGAAGGGGTTCAGAATGAGCCTCTGTAAAACGTGTCACTTTGGCATACGGACTAATTGGGCTGAGGATAATTGAAATCCAACTGACTTAAGAAAAACTTATTCCTCCCCTAATTACTAACAGAATTTAGATAAGGGGTTTGGCCCAGAAAGAGAGAGAACATTTTGTCTGAATGAACTATCTGGATGGCAGAACAAGCAACTTATTACTAAACACCTGCTCTTCCTCCCCTTTGCACTCCCAGGCCCTTGTTCCTATTTCTTAGTTCAGAATAGCACAGAAGTTTTGTTGACTGGAAAAAAAATTTTTTCACAATGTGGAAGTTGTGAGTTAAGTTTTATTTGGGGCAGAATAAAGACTATGGGCCAGGAGACAGCATTTCAGACAGCTCTGAGAAGCTGCTCCAAAGATAGGAGGGAAGGTCAGTATATATGAGATTTTGGTGAAGGGAGTATATGCAATCAAGCACATATTTTTTGAAGAAAGTTGCTGCTAGTTTCATGAAAGTTACTGCCAGTCATGAGGAGCAGATGTCACTGTGAAGGATTTTAGTACTTTTCTAAACACAAGGAGATGCCAGAATTGGGCTCATAAAATCTTCTGAAAATATCTAACCATCTGAAGACCTATTCTTCCAGTTTTTCCAAGAGCACAGAATGTTTCACTCTTGATCTTGATTCTGCACACTTTCCAGGAGAAGTTGAAGGTCAGCAGCTGCAGTGGCTCATAATTCAATCTTTGTACAGAGGTAGATGACAAGCGCCAGTTTGTAGTTGGCAGTCTCAACTATATGACTTATCCTTGGGTCTCATTGTCTTTGTGGGACCCTCATTAGTACATAACTAAATTTGTTTTTCTCCTGTCAGTTTGTCTGATGTCAATTTTATTATTATATAAGTCAGAGAATCTAGAAGGGTAGAGAGATCTTTTTACCTGCCCAACACTTCACTGTGCTTGCTTATAAAAAAATACCCTCAACCTAGTCACCAACGTTGACAGGTTTACTTGCAATTCTAGTTTGCTTTAGGAAATCTGATTTTAACTTTCTCTCCCATTTCTATGATGTTTCTCCTCTTACAAATCTGTTTCTTGGGTTCTTCTTCCCTTCTCTAATACTCAAACTCATTATTCTAGGTCGTCACTCTCACAAAGGAAATTAGGTGAAAACCTATTTCATTTAATGTCTCTGAGTATTCTTCCTAGGAATGTTTATATTCTGTGTGTATACTGATAACCGTCTGAACACAGAAATATATATTGTTATATTTTGGAACTTTAACCATCAATGATGCAGTTATTCATCTATCAGCAGTCTTCCCTCTGCTTTCAAACCAACTCTATAGGTAGTGCCTTGCCTATTTGATGAATGAGGCCAATTGTTCTTGTGTGTGGCAATAATTTTAAGGAAGATAGGTGAGTACAGACAAAATGGCAATCAAGTAGAATTTTTGTTCAACATCATCTATTAGGAAAATTCTGCATTTCCTGTGGGAGGAAAGGCACTATCCATCCTAAAACTTATTCTCTTGAGACTTTCATCAATGACAGTTTTCTTCGGGAAAACACAAATTAGAGTACTTCCGCCCCGCCCCCCCACCCAACCGCACCACCTCATTAGGTTTACATCCAACCTCCAAAGGCAAATACCCGTTGCTTGGTGCAGCTTCTAAGTGGTACCAGCAGCCACTGAGGGTGCAGTTTTCTCAAGAGGGACACTAACAGCATAGTGGTTACAATGATGACACAATATTTCAGGCCAGTGTACTTTGACCTGCCATCCCTGCTTCAATTTAGGAACAATTTGATAAAATATTTATGGACACCAGTGGGAATAGCTATGGTAATTTCAGCTTTTGAAAGTGAAGCTTTGGCATTAGATTTAGTCAGAATATGTAGAACACTTATTTTATAAATGTCAAAGAGAAGTAAAACAGGAAGGAAATGGAGCTGGCTCTCAACAACAAGCAATTGTGTCCTGGCTAGCAGCAAAAAGCGAGGTAGTATGTGTATTATGAATAAGACCTTGGTATTAGGTTTAGTTCTCATTGCCTCATTTAGTTCTCACTTGTTAGCTGTTGATATTCAATAAGTGGTTGCTGCTGTGAGGATTAACTATATAAACATATCAGATATTAAAATTCCTAGCATACAGTAGGCATTCAGTAAATGGCACTTTATCACAATGTTCCTTTACATTTTGTAAATGGCTTTTAATACAACGGTTCTTAATATGATTTAGGAAAAATACTCTATGACAATCTAATGAAAACTCTGGACTCTTACCTCTCAAAAAAGGTCATGTACCCTAAATCTGACATTTTTCAGCAGTTTCATACACTTTCCTAAATGTATCAAATGTAATGGTTAAATGTATGTGCTAACTTGGTTAGGCTCTGGTGCCTACCTGTTCCATCAAAGAGTGGTCTGTCTCCATGTTGCTGTGAAGGTATTTTTTTAAAGTGTGTGTGTGTGCTCAGTTGTGTCTGACTCTTTGTGACCCTATGGACTATAGTCCTATGACTAGAGACTAGAGTCCATAGGCTCTTCTGTCCTTGGGATTTCCCAGGCAAGAATACTGGAGCAGGTTTTTTAGAAGTGACTTATATTTAAATAAGGAGACTATGAGTAAAAAAATTTACTCTTCATAATGCAGTGCACCTCATCCAATAAATTGGAAGTCTTAACTGAAAAGACAGAGGGCCCCTGAAGAGGAAGAAATTCTGCCTCTAGACTACCTTCAGATTCAAAGCTGCAAAACTGACTCCTGAAGGAATTTCCAGCCTGCCACACTGCCCTGTGGATTTTGACTGTCCAGGTCCCATGATTGTATGAGCCAGTTCCTTAAAGTACATAGATAGATAGATCTGTGTGTGTTTATTCCTCTATCATCTATCTATTGACATCCTATTAGTTCTATTTCTTTGAAAAACTCTAACACACCTAGAACTTCATATGGAATTCATGGACATACACACACTCCACTCGGAATCCTCCGGAGAAGATACTCTGGAAGCAACTGGTCTTACCTGCCTCATCATTAAGCTGTTTTATTTCTCACAGAATGATCCTATCAGTCTTCTCGTGGTAGTTAATCAGGAAACAGAAAGCAACCTATTCAGTGTTAAAGAACAAAGTGAGCATTTCAAGTAGGCGTTGAATAAGTGCTCCCCATTGCACTATATTTCAATCCCAGAGGCGACTGAAAAGTCAGTAATATTCTTGGAGGTACCTACTAACGAAATCCCTTCCCCTGCTGGTTGGGACAGGGTTCCTTTGTTGCTGCTATCTGAGGTTCCCCATTGTCTGGAGAATTGCTATGTGACTAACTATCTCAAGTTTGCAGGTAAGAAGATCTTGTCAGAGCTGTGAAAAGAAGTCTAAGTAAAGGAAATATGAAAATAAAATATTCTCCTTATGCACACACATTTTAACGGTTGTCTGAATTTCTCATTTTTTGAAAGGGTTATGTGGCTTTTGGTGAAAATCAGGATGAAACATTTGCAGATACCTTGAAGCAACTATGGGCTTTCCCTGTGGCTCAGTGCTAAAGAAATTTGCCTGCCAAGACAGGAGCCACAGGAGATGCGGGTTTGATCCCTGGGTCGGAAAGATCCCCTGGAGGACGGCATGGCAACCCACTCAAGTATTCTTGCCTGGGAAATCCCATGGAAAGAGTAGCCTGGTAGGCTATAGTCCAAAGCATGTTGCAAAGAGTTGGACATGACTGAAGTGACTGAGCATACACACAGAAGCAACTATGCATGAAAGTCCCTAAAATCTTCAATAATAAAGGAGAAAAGGAGTAGAAAAGTTGGGAATTAACTCTGGATGAAATTTCTGGTCACTTCACCTGCAAGTTAGTTTACTACTTTCCTAGGTTTTGTGCCAAGAATCTGCAAGACCTATACAATCACCTGTGCAGGGACCTTACTCAGAGTGGTTATTAGAGTACTGTTACTTCACCAGGTAAATGATAACTGGATAACTATGCTTTTTCCAGTTCTTTGGAAGGACAATACCACTAAACTCTTTATGCAGTAAAGGATGGTCTTACTGACAGTGTGTTGGTCAAAGAGAAGAGAATCCCCACCCAGGTATTATTTTTTTACTCTTCATCTAACATTGCCTCTGACATACTTCATAGCCAATTTGTGATGGTTTTTATCTGCAAAGCGGAAATAATATCTGCTCTTCTTGTAGGAACATGGTGAGGATAAATAAGATTAATCATTTGAAGTGCTTTGGGCTCCTCTGATGAAGAGTGCTATGTTATTTCAAAGCATTCTTATTTACTTCACAAGGGACTTGTCACCATTCCTAATCTGTGTAAAGCATTTTGAATTCCTTGGAAAAAGACTTGATATTGAGTAAAATTTTAATACAAGTGGATAATATATACTGCATAGAATCTCTTCTGTTAGAGGTCCTGTTTCTGCTGCTTGGGGAAAATAATGCACTTGTAGCACAGTAGACAGAAAGAAATGTCAGCCTGTACTTGGTCTTTTAAACTTGCTTTCTGATCATTCCCCCAAACTAGCCTAAGAAACCTACTTAAGTGTACACTTGGTCACAAGGACACATTGAGAAACAGTAATTAACTTATCAAACATTTACTGAGCATTTACTATTTGTTGCTAGACTAGATTCTAGAGATACTAAAAAGTTCAAAGTAAGAAAGTCTTACTGAACAATGAAATAAATCACATATGAAGAAAAGTAGAGTAAGCAATCTAAATCAGTTAAATTAGAAATATCAGTGTGAAGTCCTGAACTTAAAATGATCTTTTTAAAAAAGTTTAATACTACTAAAGCTTCCCAATATCACAAACAGCAGTAGTAGTAGAATTTGTTGTTGTTTAGTCACTGAGTTGTACAACTCTTTTGCAAAACCATGGACTGTAGCCCACCAGACTCCTCGGTCTGTGGAATTTTCCAGACAAGAATACTGGAGTGGGTTGCCATTTCCTTCTCCAGGGGATTTTCCCAACCCAGGAATTGAACTCTCCTGCATTGGCAGGCGGATTCTTCACCGCTGAACGAGCAGCGAAGTCCCAGTACTAGAATTTATCCATTGTCAAATTTTAGGGGACCTTCCCTGATGTTTCAGATGATAAAGAATCTCCTGCAATGCAGGAGACCCAGGTTTGATCCCTGGGTCAGGAAGATCCCCAGAGAAGGAAATGATAACCCAGTATTCTTGCCTGGAGAATTCCATGGACAGAAAACCCTGGTGAGCTACAGTCCATTTGGTCAGAAAGAGTTGGATGTGACTGGGTGATTAATTTTAAGGGTACCACTAGGACCAAGATTGTGGTCTCTAATACTGCTCTCCACTGCAAAACACCAGCACTGCTTGGAGGGGAGCTATTTCCATGTCTCAGTTCAGGAAAAAGTATAATGCACCTGGATATTTTGTTAAAAAGGACAAAAGAGTAAGGTTAAAGGGAACTCCAACTGACCATTTTGATAGTTTGAGTATGTGCTGAAAATTACAGTAATACCACAGTTAATTTGAGCAAATTGAGTTTGTGAAAGGTCAGAAATTCTTCTTGATATCCAAATTTAAATGCTGTATCTTTAAATATAATTCTTATATGTATTTATTGTATTTATCCAACTTGTATTTATTGAGTACCTAGTATGGGGCAGTCACTAGTGCTTGCATTCTGGTGGAAAGAGAAAGGTAAGCAACTGGGATAAACACATAAATAAGCAAAATATTCTATGTCATTGGTGATGAGTACTAGAAAGAGAAATAAATCAGAGAAAGAGGCTAAAATATGCCAGAGAGAAGAAGCTGAAGAAAAGAAGTAATGAACCAAGAGGTTATGGTTTAGACAGAGGAGTGGTCTAGGCAGAGGAAAGAATGTTGGAGATGAGGTCAGATGTCTAGAAAGTATACTCGTGTAGAGAGTTATAGGCCAATGGGGAGAGTTTGAATCTTCCCTGAGTCAAATGGGCAGCCACTTGTGGCTGTGAGGGCAATGGACACAGGTGGGGCAAGAGCAGAAGTGAGGTACCACCTGGGAGGCTATGCAGTCATAGCGAGAGATCACATTGACTTGAAAAGTGGTCAGATCCCAATATATTTCCAAGTCAATACGAATGAGATTTTCTAAAGCATTTGATGTGAGGTATGTGAGAAAGATGTTGAAGGTAGTGACCTAATTGTGGTTTGAAGAACAGAAAGAATGGAGCTGGTTTTTATGGTATCGGGAAGGCATGTAGTAGAAGCAAGTTAGGGAGGAAGCCTAGAAGCATATCAGTTTGGGCTGCCTACTAGGCATTCAACAGATGCAGAATAGGCAGAGGAAACATGAGGCCAGAGGTCTGGGAGCACTGAACTGATGATGCCGATTTGTTAGTCATCCGTGTATGTGTGCATGTGCATGTGAAAATGCAGACTGAGAAATGAGGCAGAAAAGAAGAAGAAATTAGTAGAGGAGATTAAGAAAGAGGGTCAGGAATTACCATGAAAGTGTTATCCTGGAATTCAAGTAAGGACTGTTTCAAAGGTGATTTGCAGTAATGAAGGGTGAAAACGAATAAGAGGTGTATAGTTTTTAAGGATGCTAATAAAACTGTGGGTTATATATTTTTTTGAGTTTTTTGTAATTATGTCATTATTTATAAACTTTCTTCTCATCCTACTCAAGTCATGCTGGAAAATATAGCTGTATACCAAGTATAGAACGTTTTGATGAATACTCATGGTCACTCATAACAACCAGAGAGAAAGCAGCTCTAATTATTCTTACCGTGTGGCTACAGAGAAAAGCCAAGTGAAAACAAAGGTTCTGAAGCATTTAAAAATGATGTTAGTGAAAGAACAAAAGAGGAGTGCTAATAGTTCAGCCTCAGTCCCTCATCTCCTAGGAGATAAAAACTCTAGATGGGCTTTTGAGTCAAAATGAAATACTAATGAGAAATTCATGATATCAGAACAGGTTACTGTACTGCAAAGATATTTCAATGAGTTAAATATTGCAGACCATTTGCAATTTAATTTATTGGAAAGACAACTTACAGAAATGAAAGTGTGTAACAGAGAGAGGGAGGGGGGAGGGAGAGAGACATCCAAATATTTAACAACAAAATATATTAAAGGAACTCAGCCAAATAGTATATCACTAGAATTTAATTCCCATGAATTATAGGGTCAGAAAAGGTCCCTAGAAACTGATTGATAACCTAGAGTCTACAGAATCTGCTGTTCTGAGGGGGGAGGTGGGGAATCTGTAAAGTTCAATGAAATTCCCAGAAAGAATTAATGCAGTAGCTTCTGAAACCACAGGAAAACATCAAAAGAAGTATTGAAATTACCTAGGACGGTCTACCAAATGGTACAGAAATAAGGAATAACTAAAGTGCCTCTATAAAGTTGATTCTTTTAGACTAGAATTTAAATATGAGTGAACTTAAATTTCATAACAAATTTGTAATTATTGCAATTGTTCATATTTATCTGTTGTTTAAGATGTTTGTAAATGTGTAACTG